>NC_047035.1:103843413-104474069 GCF_011762595.2 Tursiops truncatus
TTCTGATGATCCACCATACGTATATCAGCTAAAAGCCGAGTCACTGAAGTGGCAGCAATAGCCACTGGATTTTGCTTGATCAGACTTTGTCTGAACTAAATCTTTTTTGGAACAAGCTGGGGTATAACCAATGAAATAACAGAAAATAACGCTACTTGACACACATCAGAACTGAATGGGTCCCTGGGGAACAGACTCTGAGATGGAGATTAGCACGCAGGGCTTTTAACAGGGAAAGCTCCTGGGGACAGCACCTGTGGGAGGGAGGGAAAGGAAACAGAATTGGGCAGAGGGAGACATTAGCTGTAATGAAGTCCCAGTGCAAGCCCTGAGGGACCCAGTGGGGAGCTCTGGAGCTGGGACGGTCTTCCCAAATTGTCCTGACTTGGGGCAGGGAGCTTGGCTTTCATACCCTTATGTCGATCAGTCATTGAATTGCATGTGGGTTGCCCACGGAAGGAGGTGTGACCTTTGATGGGACAGTTCTCCTCAGCCAATGCAATTCCCAGAAAGGGCTCGAGGGCTGCCTTCAGCAAGCATTCCCAGCACCCGGGGAACATTTTCTTTTTACTTCTGAAGAGGGATGTGGGAAGAAGGGCACACATCTACTACAATGGGGTTAAACTTCAGATGGGATTAATTTGTATTTAGGCTGGGATTAAACCCAGCATCCTCTGCCCTCCCTCAGCTCACTATCTAGGATGAGCCCCTGGATGCCAAAGAAGAGTCAGGAGCTAGTACCTTTCCCAGCGTGAGAGACTCTGAGTGATCAATTTATGGGAATAAAGTGAGACTGGATTGGACTGGGCATTTGACTCTTAGATCTGATAGAAGAGAAAGAAGGCTATCAGAAGTGAGAATACTTAGCTGGTTGGTGTGCTGTGCTAATAAGACTAAAGGTATATGCATAACACCCATGTGGGCCAATGAGATTCATTCTTTTGCTCATCATTAACTTGGGGTGAGCATGCATTAGCAGATAATTCAAGGCGAAGATTATATCCATTCCCCGAATCGTGTCATGACAAAATAGTGCTCTACTATGACCACCCCCTCCCCCAATAAACACACCTTACCTCAACCCTACACTATCTCCAGAGAACTGAGCTCCCAACAGCATAAAGTCTCCAATTAATTATGAAAAGGTTTATTATGGCAGAAAATAATGTCACCAAGGCTGAATCCCAGATATTTGACTGTGCTGATTTTGATAGGCCCCTTCCAAGTTTCACAGTGGTTAGATTCCCCTAATCCCCTAATAATTATTAGAGATGTCTAGGAAAATAAAAACCCCACCACATTCTTTTGATGAGAATGATTATTTGGTATTCCTATTTATTTATTCACTTGTAATGAGCAAGAGACACTTGGTGAGTCTGTTCTGTTCCTCTATCAGATTCCCTTATGCATAAATTATTTGAGGGTAAGATTTATGCTCAAAGAATAATGAGGTAAACAGGAGCAAACGGAATAATTTAAAAGCAATTCATAACAAGGAAGCGATCACATACATACTGAAAGCATGGAGAACCCCATCCTTTTGCTCTGTTCTGTTTGAAGTCAGGTCAAAGAAGAATTTCACCCCAGGGACCATTTCTCCAATGAAACCCCAAAATGCTTTCTCTTGTTTCAACTATGTCACAACTCAAGACCTGAGTGCTGAGAAACAGAAACCGTTGGGTACCTTCATTAAGATTGTTTTGGCTTACTTTTATTTTCTAAATTAAATCATCATCAGTGCTTTTCCTAAAAGTTTCCTCCTTGAGAAAGAGTGCTCATCGAAACTATGTTTAGTTTGCCAAAGCTCTTAAAACAATATACAAAAACTTAAAAGAGAGCCAGGCTTGGAATGCAATTCATATGCAAAGACTCTGGATCAAGCCAAAAGGCATTACTTAAAACTATGAACAAATAACTTTGTGACTAGAATTGTAAACAGAAATATAATTTGCTAATGGTTTGTTCCTGAAGTCAGAGGTCCCTCCTCTTACCTGGTTATTAATCTGGGACATCATGGAAATGAGATAGAAATAATATATCTGAACTTCATTTAGAAATTTGACAGGATTTCTTCTGCTGTCCGAATGGGTTTAATACAGAAATATGTTCTGGATAATCAATGGCAACCTGCAGGTATGTCTTTAAAACAATGTTGCAGTCCTCTATTTTTTTTCAATGACTGTATTACAACTAAAATGATTGATAAAATCTGTGAATAATAACCTAAGCTAGGAGGAATAGTTCTATAGCTTTAACTACCAATTAGAAACCTATATGCTCCAAATTTACATCTCTAGCCTGTTTTCTGAGCTCCATATCTATCCAGCTGACACTTCTACCTGATACACCAAACACTCAACATGGCTAAAGCCGAATTAATCACCTCTACTCTACCCTCCAACTGCTTCATCTCCTATAATTCCTAATAAATAGAAGCTTCATGTAGCATCTCAAGCTAGAATATTTCAGTTTATTATATTACGTCTAGAGTACAAAACATCCAGTTGTCAGCACCCCACTTCTATCCCCTTGAGCCTTATTTCAGGGCATACTGGCCTGACTTCTATCTGTCCCTCTTTACCTGAGGTCTTTCTCAGGCCTCAGCCTACTCTGCTTGCATACATAGCAGGCCAAGCATGCTGAGAACTAACCACCCACTGTTCCTCAGCAATCCTTGACTGGATTATTGGCAGGAGGTGGTGTATACATACCCCAGCTCCCTTGCTTCCCAGGTGGGATGACTCTGGGGGTCATGTTTTATACTCTGAGAGTTCCCAGGTGGGATGAAGCTCCAGTTACCCACAACAGTAATGCTATTGGCTGCCTTTACTGCCCCTTCTGCCTTTCCCACTCCCCTACTCATACCTTCTGGGATCACTTCACAAATAAATTACTTGTACTCAAATCCTTGTCTTAGGGTCTGCTTCTGGGAGAACACAAAGACATCAACCAATTACTGCCAACTCAGCAGAAAATAATTATCGATTAAATCAGAATTTGAGGATATCAGGATTAAAAAGGTATCTCCTTAAAAAATATTTTTTAAAACTTGGCAATTTGACAGGCTGGGATGTCAAATGATATTGACATATCATTATGATATGATATTGATAGGAACAGCCAAGTTAGACGGTCCACCTGCACTTGGCATCCAGATTGCTGGCTACTGAGGGTTGCTGTTCATTGATCTTAACAGCACCCACCTCTCTGGGCCTACTTTCTACCACCTGTCCTTCCCTCTTGATTCCCCCCAACACCTCCCTGTTTCACGTCCCTATGTCTCTGACTGTTCTATTTGCCATTGTCCTAGAAATTTCTATTTGTCCTTTAAAACACAATAAAGCTGCCCATTCTTCCAGGTATCCTCTTGCCTCATTCCCCTATACCAATGTAGTCGTTCTCCACTCTGATTATTCCTAGTGCAGAATGACACAATTATCAATCAACTGAATATTTAATATTAAAATACAAGTGAGTTAAATTGGAGGGCACAGAAATCTACCCTGGCTCTCTCATGCACTCACAACCTGAGCATGATGGTTCTTAATAATGATTCATTTGTTTATTATCATTCCTTTGTTCCTTTGTTCCACAGCCAGTTGAGTTAGAATGCAATCTTTAAACAAGTGTCCAGAACTTAAATCCAGATAAAGTACCCTGAAAATGAGGGAATATTACTCAGTATTTTAAAACAATCTTTATAATAAAAGTAAAATGCTTATGTTATCACGTTAATTGAGAAGAAGAATACAAAATTCAGTGTGCAGCGTAAATTCAAAAATTGTGAGTTTGGGCTTCCTTGGTGGCACAGTGGTTAAGAATCCACCTGCCAATGCAGGGGACACGGGTTTGAGCCCTGGTCCAGGAAGATCCCACATGCCGCAGAGCAACTAAGCTCGTGCACCACAACTACTGAGCCTGTGCTCTAGAGCCTGCAAGCCACAGCTACTGAGCCCTCGTGCCACAATTACTGAAGCCCGCACGCCTGGAGCCTGGGCTCCGCAACAGAAGCCGCCGCAATGAGAAACCCACGCACCACAAAGAAGAGTAGCCCCTGCTCGCCGCAACTAGAGAAAGCCCACGTGCAGCAATGAAGACCCAATGCAGCCCAAAATAAAATAAATAAATGTATTAAAAAAAATAAATTGTGAGTTTGAAAAAAGTGGAAAGAAACCCATTAATGGTAATGGCAGTGGATGTCGGGGGTGGGACTCTGGTGATTATTTTTCAGCTGCTCTCAACTTTTTATGTTTTCCAAGTCTTCAATAATGAGCAGGTTTCAGAAAATAACAATGACACCTTTTTCACCTGTAAGGAATGATTTCCCATAGATCAATCACCATGGAAGAAATTTTATAAGTTATTAAAGAATTATCTACAGACCATGTCAAGAGACCATGAGGCTTTATGGGTGAATCCCTTCAAATGTTGAAAACTACATCACATCAGTCTGCTGCCACATAATTTGTTTCACAGCATAGGAAAAGCTGAAAAGCTACACAGTTTTGTTTTTTAAAGAAAGAAGTATGACCCTGAAACCCAATCTTATTACACACACACACACACACACACACACACACACACACACACACACACACACACACACCCTACCTATGGATCAATGACCCTAATCAATGTAGGCAGAAGAATACTAAATAAAATATTAGCCAATGAAATTCAACAGCATCTAAAAGAATTTTCCTCCGCAATCAGATAAACTATCCAGGAATGAATAAATGATTTAATATTAGGAAAACTATCCCTATAATGAATAACATCAATAGAGCAAAGGAGAAAAATCATGTCAATGAATACCAAGCAAGCAATAGGTAAAAGTTTTAAAGTATTTTTCATAAAACTAGGGGTAGAAGGATCCTTAATATGATCATTGATCATCTCACTTAGCCATAAACAATTTTAGTTATGGGTAACGTGCTCTGTAATCATTCTGACCTAGGTTTAAATTCTGCCCATACATTTTCTGCCTATGAGATTTTCACTAAGTTACTTAATCTTTCTGCTTTGGTTCTGTCTATAATATTGGCATTATAATTTCTTACCACATAGAGTTAGTGTGAGCATAATTCAAGTGATGCATTTTAAGTGCTTAGTACAGTACCTGGAATTTACTGATACTCAGTAAGTGCTATAATATCACTTATATTAAATGCTGTTTAATACCTTGTACATTGTATTTGTACATTGTTATTTACACATTGTACAAATGTATAAAAACATTTAACAAATTCTATGATGATGATAACAATAATAAACACTAGTAGTGATAAAAGTAAAACTGTTGTACTTCAGAATTTACTTGTAGAGATTCTTCTGCCCTATACCCCAAATACACATGCCTGAGGGTCTTCTCCCAGGTCATTCTAATGTATACCAAATGCTGTGAATCACTAAATTAGAGGCATTTCTAGTACAATTGTAAATAAGGGAATATAAAATATTACCAAACTGTTGACTACTGTTCTGAAAGATCCAGGCAATGCAACTGTCATGAAATAGAAGGGAGAGGTGTACCTATAGTTGATGAAGATAAATTTGTTATTTTCAGATGGCCTTTCATTAAACATAAAAACTTCAAGACAATCAAAACACTCTCTCATGATGAGCCCTCTTAGAATCAAGAGGAGGGGACTGCCCTGGTGGTGCAGTGGTTAAGAATCCACCTACCAATGCAGGGGACATGGGTTCGATCCCTGGTCCAGGAAGATCCCACATGCCGCGGAGCAACTAAGCTCGTGCACCACAACTACTGAGCCTGTGCTCTAGAGCCTGCAAGCCACAGCTACTGAGTCCTCGTGCCACAGCTACTGAAGCCCGTGTGCTGCAACTACTGGAGCCCATGCGCTGCAACTACTGGAGCCTGGGCACCTAGAGCCCCGTGCTCCGCAACAAGAGAAGTCACCACAATGAGAAGCCTGCACACTGCAATGAAGAGTAGCCTCCTCTCGCCGCAACTAGAGAAAGCCTGTGCACAGCAACAAACACCCGATGCAGCCAAACAAAACAAAACAAAACAAAAGAATCAAGAGGAGGGTTCATGACAGTGGTCAGATACAAGATCAATATACAGTAAGTTCACTACATACGAACATTCAAGTTGCGAGCTTTCAAAGATGTGAACATGCATCTGGTTCCAGCAAGGAACCAGAACCTGTGCCATCAACGTCAGGCATGAGTGAAATTGCAGCTTGCCCTCCATCTCCTGTTGCTGACGATCCTTCAGCTCTACCATCTCCCACCTCCTCTCCCTCCTCCAGTCAGTAACTCTTCTAGCCTGTTTACTCAGTGCCAGCCCCTGTATGCCAGCTGTTGTACTGTACACTACCATACTTTTCAAGGTACTGTACTGTAAGATTAAAAATATTTTCCTTATTTTTTTGTGTTTGTTGTTTTATGTATTATTTGTGTGAGAAGTATTATAAACCTATTACAGTACAGTACTATATAGCCAATTGTGTTAGTTGGGTACCTAGGCTAACTTTATTGGACTTAGGAACAAACTGGACTTACGAACGTGCTCTTGGAATGGAACTCGTTCATATGTAGGAGACTTACTGTATTTAAAAAAACAAAAAGCTTGGGCTTCCCTGGTGACACAGCGGTTGAGAGTCCGCCTGCCGATGCAGGGGACGCGGGTTCATGCCCCGGTCCGGGAAGATCCCACATGCCGCGGAGCAGCTGGGCCCGTGAGCCATGGCCGCTGAGCCTGCGTGTCCGGAGCCTGTGCTCCGCAACGGGAGAGGCCACAACAGTGAGAGGCCCACGTACCGCAAAAAACAAAACAAAACAAAGAGCTTTTCAACAACATACATTTAGAGCATATAGCCATGTAATAGAAAAAATATCCATACATAATAATGCTAAACACATAAGATACCTAGAAACAACTTTGTAAGAAATGTGATACATATGAAGGAAAGTATAGTACTTTACCAGGTGGTACAAAAGAAGAGTTGAATAAACATACAGATGTTCAATACTTCTAGAAGACTGGGCTGAATATTGGAATTTGGGAAGCACTCATAGGCTTAATGCAATCCCAATAAAAATACTAATAAATTTTTAAAAAATAAATAACTTGGATTCTATTTGAAGACTAACTATGAGAAAATAAACAGCCTGGAGCTTGACATACAGTGGGTACTTAATAAATGCTAGCTCACTTCCTCTTGCTTCTTAGCAAAGTTCTGATGCCTCAGACCATGGTGATCTCCTCCTTTAATTCTTACAATTACCATTCATTTGGCACTTACTGTACAATTTTTGGAAGCTCTACTTTACATTGAATTTTTAGTTAACTTACATCATTGGGTCATTAATTATTCTCTCCAAAATAGACTGTAAACTCCTTGAAGTCAAGGACTAGGCTTATATATATTTGAACCAAATATGTAATGTGCACTAGTCATCTACAGAGAACTGGGGGTGATACAGAAATAGACTACAGAACTGTTATTAGCTCATCACTATAGAATAAAATAAAATACTGTTAATCACAGTTGAGGAAGTCAAACTTTGGAGCCACCTAGCAATCTGAATGCCAACCACAGTCCTGACTGGAGTGAGTCTTCTCTTAGCTAGCGCAATTACTGCTGAATATCATGTTGGCTGAGGGGTCACTTCATTCCTAAAATATGCTGGAGCTGATAAGAAGCGGCAGAGATCAATTCAAGAGTGCAATGAGGATTCTTGCAAAATAAGGGTGATTAATTAGAAGAAATATGTGTCTACTTAATAGCAGTCAATGGCCTAGGAGGCCAAAGGAATGAGTGAACTCCCCAGTTCCCAAAGCTTCAAAGCAAAATATCTCAGAATCATGCTCTGAGTAGGCCTGGCAGATTCTTAAAGTAGAGTGGTTGCAAAATACTCGCTTGATATTTTAAGCATATTTTGTATGCTTCAATTTCTAAAAATTTGTAAAAGTTGAGGAGAAGATACTGCTAGTCAGGAAGTAAACATGGAGAACGTAAGTATTAAATTGGTATGTGTGCAGTTTCCAAGAACTATGAGTAAGCAAACTGCTTCTTGACTTCACCTTATGGATGTCACTTTACCTAAATATATGCAGGGGATATTAATACTATACTTGTGTTTACCTTAACAACCACCAGGCCTGTGTGAAAATCAGCTTCACAGCCAAATAAAGTGACAAAAATGACAACTCCAAGAACACAGAAACCACTTTGCAAGTTTTGCTGGCATATTCTGTGTAATCTCCAGAAAAGAAGTCTTATACATTTGTACACTGGTTGCCTACCCTACCTATTTCTCAAGGCCCCATTTAACACTCTGGGGAGGGATCTTACTAAAATGCCAACACTCAAGTCAGATAAATGCCTCTAGCCTTCAAAATTTGTCCAGTGTTCCAGCTGTTACTAAGAAGTGGGTAAGTCTCACCCATAACTCAGAGCTCCAAATTTCTGAGCAGAACTGTGATGTTTCAGAGCACCTATTCACACACTCCCCAGATGAAGAGAAGGATTGTGCGAGCCTCCAAATGAAGTCAGCTTCAACACGACTGAGTTCACTGTGGCAAATGATCAGCTGCTGATGATAATAAGTAAGGTAGGCCTGCCATCTCTGCATCACCCCCGGGTCCTCATGTAATTTGGAGGGCTACAACAAATGTAAAGACACTGAAGATACGGTCTGCACTTTACCATAATTTAAAATACATTTGAGAAGAAAATTCATAAACAAAGCACAAGAATTAAATGGTAATTAAAGGTAACAAGAAAAACTGTTGAAGTTACAATAATACTTATTTGATGATAGGAAGTTTCCAGATATGTGCTGCAGACAGTAACTCTAAAGGGAATTCAGAGGACACAGACTGCACTGTGGATCGGGGTCATTAGAAGAGGCTTTAGGAAGAGCTCGATCTTTAATTGGGAGGTCACTTAGCTTATCAATTAAGGCAAAGGGTTCTGGAGCAACACACTGTGCTTTCCAATCCTGCTTCAACTCAGAGGAACTGTGTGTCCTTAACACTATTATTTGATCCTTCTAAGCTTCAGTTTTCTCACCTGTAAAATGGGAAGAGTAATAAGATCCACCTTAAAGGGTTGAGTCAGATAATGAATGTGAAGCAGCGTCTGCTATATGGTAAGGGCTCAATCAAACATCAGCACACAAACAAACAAGACAACTTGACCTTGAAAGATAGATTGTTTGTGCTGGAGAAGGTGTGGAGAAAAGAGAACCCTCCTACACTGCTGGTGGGAATGTAAATTGGTGCAGCCATTATGGAGAACCATATAGAGGTTCCTTAAAAAACTAAAAATAAAGTTACCATATGATCCTGGGCATATGTCTGGAGAAAACTCTAATTTGAAAACATATGTGCACCCCAGTGTTCACTGCTGCACTATTTACAATAGCCAAGACATGGAAGCAACCTAAGTGTCCATCGACAAAGGAATAAAGAAGACATGGTATCAATATATATACACACTGGAATATTACTCAGCCATAAAAAAGAATGAAATAACGCCATTTGCAGCAACATGGGTGGACCTAGTGATTATCATATTAATTGAAGTCAGACAAAGACAAATATCATATGATATCACTTATATGTGAAATCCAAAAAAAATGATATAAATGAACTTATTTACAAAATAAAAATAGACTCACAGACATAGAAAACAAACTTACGGTTACCAAAGGGGATAGCTGGAGGTTGGGGGGATAAATTAAGCGTTTGGAATGAACAGATATACACTACTATATATAAAATAGATAACCAGCAAGGACCTGCTGTATAGAACAGGGAACTATATTCAATATCTTGTAATAACCTATAATGAAAAGGAATCTAAATAAGAATAGATATATCTTAAAAAAATAAAATAGATAAACTACAAAGACCCACTGTATAGCACAACTATACTCAATATCTTGTAATAAACTATAATGGAAAAGAATCTGAAAAAGAATAGATATATATAACTGAATCACTTTGTTGTACACCTGAAACTAATACAACATTGTAAATTAACTATACTTCAATTTTAAAAGTTAAAAAAAAAGATAGATTGTTTGGAAGTGGACTAAAGAGGGATATTATAGATCAGATGATGCTTGGCGGGAAACAGCTTAAGTAAGTCTCTGATTCCTTACATTACTCACCTAAGGTCCTGGTTATTTATTATAAACCACCAGGATTTGGGGGAATTTGGGAGAATATCCACTGGGCCTTTGCCTTAGAATCTGATGGGGAGGAAACCACATCTTCGCTTCCTGATTTTCCACTGAACACATTTTGGGCCTAGCACACCACCATCAGAATAACATTCCAAAAACTCAGAAAGCCCAAGCTGAAAGAGCAAAATAACTGCCTGACCCAGGAGAAGGGGTGAATTTTCATAAAGCCAGGCTTAAGAGTCACTCTGACACTCAAAAGAGTTGTGTCTGTAACACACCATTAAGAAAAAGCTTTTCAATTAAGTGAAAACTTGAGCCAATCTAAATGTTTGGAATGGTGTAGACAGCTCACCCCCTTCCCACCCCTCCCCTGCACTCGCATTACCCCTTTCCCCCATTATTTTCATATTATTTCATTTTCATATTGTTCAGCAAATAATGGGCTGAAACTTTGGCTCCATTGATCAGATGTTTAGCATTCTATAGCCAGAGCCAATGAATAGAAAACAACTCACTCAAGAACCATTCTAGCCAAAGAAAGGGCAATAAATGGGCCATTTCGCTATCATCCATAACGACTCCCAAATCCCACATTTCTACATATGATCTGGCAATTACGGCTATGGATTGAGGATTTCAAAGCAATTTCTGCCATTCCAGGTGTAAGCACAGTTGTTTAATTGGTGTTTGTAGCTTAGGAGGAGGGAGTTTATTGGACTCTTTCTCTATGGCCTCCCAAAATCCAGCTGCAAAATCTAAACTCCCTTGCAAAACAACTTCACACCTAAGCATAAAGATTCAGGGAAATATTTAGAGGAGCAAAAAGAGACCTCACTATTGAAGAGCAGCTTTCAGGGGAGGGAGGAAAAGCCAGCCACGATGTCCTTCAGCTCCATGTTTCTGGAGGACACATTGGCCGTAGCACCAGACTGCCAGGTTGGCAGAAGCTCCTGGTGAGTGCTGCATCTTGCCTTCGGGGGGAGACCTGTGACACCTTTTCTTCTCTCACACCACGGCGTGGGAGGCATGGCAGAGAATCTACAGCCAACATAAAAGTCAACTTTTACAATCACTTCTGTGCCGAATGGCCCACTTTCCCCCTTGCGCTTGGAGACTTCATCCTATTACGGAGAGGCAGCAAAAGAGGCCCATTCTTTTCAGCAACCAGACACATCTTCAGGCAATCACTGTGAGAGAAGAGGGGCTCGCAGACCAGCTTGCAACTCCCCAGCAGCCACTATCACAGGTTCTTACAGGTCACCTTCAAGCAGAATGCTAGGGATAAATGCCTCTCATTTTAATCATGGAGTACAATTTTTAATACAAAGAAAATGCATTGATACAACATTACCACGCTCCTAATAATGCATTTTTATTTCACAAAGCAACAGTTAGACTACGGCTAGGCCAACTCTAATTTCTTCAATCACAGTCCGTTGAGTCCCTCATCATATCTCGCTTGGATGACCGTAGCCCTTTCCCACCTGTCTTACTGTTTACCAGCCTCTTGTTATTCAGTTCACCCTTCAAACCAATACCAGAGTGTTGTCTAAGAGACAGTGTGAATGTCTGAGCCCATTGCTCTAGTAGTTCCACGTTGCTATGGGAGGAAAGCCAAACATGGTTTAATGAAAGATACTACCCTCTGCTGATGTCTCATGATCCTATCCTCTCTTCTCACCTACTCTACCCTCAACAACCTTATGACAGCTATTTTGAACTTCTATTTATGGAAGACTCCTTCTGTAGATTCCATCCTCAATTTATGCTTAGAGAGTTGATACTTCTCTTCCAAAAGTCACCTCCTCTGTGAAGCCTTCCCTAATGACCCTTAGACCTAGAAGGTTAGCTTCTTCTTCCTTTGTGCTCCTGGAGATCTCATTACCCATTTCTATCATGGAAGTCGTCATACAGGATTTGAAAGACTGAAATTCCATGGGGGAAAGAATGAGTTTTACTCCCTTTTCTATGCCCTGGCACATACAGAACTTTCTAAAAATGACCAGTGAAAGAATGAATGAGAGAGTGAGTGCATACTTGCTGCTTAAGAGGCCCTGAGCTTGTGTCTTCATTTTTCTCAATGTCTACACTTACAAACTGTACTCTGCCCTTAGTCATGCTCTCACGTATGTGTGTCACTGACCCAAGCAGCTGGGCTGACAATCAGACTCGAGGTGCCTATTCCTGATGATAGGTGAATTCCAGCACACACTCACCAGCCCCATGACTAAGCTATCCAGGATACAGCTCCGTGAGGGTAGGGATTTGGGCCTACGCTGGGGCCCGGTTTATAATAAGCACTCACCAAGAGGGAGAACAGAGGGAAACCAGGTGAGGGTCAGTGTTATCTCTGTGTTGGAAGAATCACACATGGACTCAAGCTGAACTTCCCAACAATGCATGTGTTCAAATAGAGTATCACTCCACCTCTCAGAGGGTGGTAGCTCTGTTTCTTAGACTCTGAAAATTACCTGCTTCTCCAGAAATATTTACCTGGTGCAGGCAGCCTACCTGTTGGGCCCCCTCACAAGATTTATCATCTGTGAAGATCCCTCTGTATCAGGTTGGTCCTTTCTTTTCTTAACCTCTCCCAGAACATATTTTGCCAATTAATTATAATCAGTTCTCTGTGTGTTTTAATCTTGTTTTCCCACCTCAGTAGGTATCAATTTGGATACATCATTTTTAGATCCCATAGTGAGCAGCTCCTATACCAAGCACAG
The DNA here is from genome assembly GCF_011762595.2 of Tursiops truncatus. NCBI lineage: Eukaryota > Metazoa > Chordata > Mammalia > Artiodactyla > Delphinidae > Tursiops > Tursiops truncatus. The sequence goes on from NC_047035.1 coordinate 103,856,301, forward strand.
CAGGTATTCAACCCCTTCTTGTTTGATTGAAATGTTGAGGATTCACCAGTCTGGAGGGATTAAATGAGTGTACGTTAGCATAACAGCCAGCACCACAATTCCTCTTAGAAAGGAACTAACTACACTGAGAAAATACATTATTGGGCCATTTGGGGGTGAAACGATAAAGCCTCCAGAACAAGGTCTGGGGAAAAAAAGCAGAATTGGAAGACAAGGGCAGAACAGGAAATTAATTGTTCTACATAGAAAGTGAGAGGATTTCCTTTTATTCCTGAGAGAAGGCAGGGAGTGGAGAGGGAGAAAGAGGTCCCACCCATGTGGCCAGAGTCTGGAGCCCAGGTTGGCAGGGACGGATTTCTAAGTAGCAGGGTGTGTAAGATCAAGTCTATGGTTTCCCTCATTCTCCTCCTCAATGTTCTAGGTTTTCCTCCCACACAAAGGCCCTGGGCAAGGCATTTGTATGTGTGATTGTTCATTGATGGAAATCCATGAGAAAGTAAACTGCTATATTGAGATCATCAGAAGCCAGAGCTGGATTCACACACATGAGCTATCAACTGAGGGAATTAACCTGAAACAAGATCTCAGAGCTAGAAGTGAGGGGAAAGCCATGAGTCTTCTCCTCTTCCTTCCCTCAATCCCCAGATCCTAGGAGGATGGGGGTCTTACTACCAGTGGGGTGAGTTTCAAATGAGCTTTAGTAGGATCTCAAAGGGCAGATATTGAAATTGACATGTGCATTACACATGGATTACAGGCTATCAAGACCTAGGGCTGCCATCAGTATGAATGAGTACACTGAGGCCTGGAGTGGGGAAGTGACTTGCCCAAGGTCATCCTGCCCTTTGGTGAAGGAAGTGGGTCCAGCACTCAGGCTTTTCCCAAACATTATTCCATCTTCTACTCTGTGCAGTGCCTCTGTCCTTAAATTGACCATGGGAGCCTAGAAACAGCATCTTTCCAAGACTGTGGCATTTGCTGGACTTATAATTGGAGAAATTTAGGTTACTGTCCATGCCACTAAGGGCTATTATTTATCTAAAGGCTGGGACTACATCTGTGCCGACTGGCCATCCGGGAGAGCCATCTGTCATTTGGGGGAATCCTAAGGGTATCTGGCATGGGTGGATGAGGTCCTGGGAATGGGCTGAATTGGGGATGCTGCTAAGTAGCCTCCAGGCCTCAATTACCAAGAGCCTCTTCACCTTGTGCTGCCTTTACTTGTGTGTTTCAGGAGCCCGGAAGGGAGCTCCTCATGGCTGCTGGAATCTCACATTTGCAGTTATGGAATACAGAAGATTTGCTTCCACCAGTCTCAGGACCAGTACCTGGGAGAGGCATCCCAAGGGAAGGTCCTCTCTGGGAGGCTGCCTTCTTGGACCATCCCCTTTATTCCCAGGGAATCAGCGTGGCTTAGTGGAGTCTGTGAAATTCATTTACTTCTTCCTGTCCATCCGGTTTCTTTTCTGCAACTGACATTGCCCTGCAGGTACAGATAGGTATCATGAAGCTGAAATTGTGCTAAAACAAGGGGATTCTGCAGGTCAAGGCAGCCACAGGCTTAACCGTTAGCTCCCAGCCACCAGGCTTGAGCAATGGCTGTCCCCAAAGAGCCAGGGAACCAGAGAGGTCACAGGCAGCCTGTCTCCTCAGGGGTCTGGGAAGGCTAGGAGAGAAACTGTCTGTCCGGGGTTGATTACAACAGAAATCAGAGCAAGCAGAGAGGAAGGGAGATGATAATGCTATGCAAATACAGCAGCCTGCTTTTGTCTCTTCTAACCACAAGCTCTAAACATTTGATAACAACATCAAAACCACAAATTTCTTTATCCCTGCTATTGTGTGAAACGATGGCTTCAAGAAAGAGAGGTTAAGGAGATTTAGTCAAGGTTAGCCAGCAAATCAGTAAATCCTAGAAATGATTCAGTCTCTCTGCTCTTCTCCAACTACCACCCTTTACTGTTTTCTATTGCTGTTTAAATATGAAGCTGTGTGAGCAAACAGAAAACGCTGTAGGTCCTTTCTAGTGGGTATGCAAACACAGGCTAAAAGCCATTTCCATTTTTGACTGGATGAAAATAACTTTTAGGCATTTTCTGTCTTCTTTTTAAATGATTGCTACGATAAAGCTTTGAAAGGGGGTTAGGGGGAGGGAGTGTTTCTGAACCAGAAATGCTGCTCTGGGAATAATCAGTTTTCCATAGTGAGAAGCAGGTCTGGGATTGACTTGTGTACCTCTTAGCTGCTAATGACCTATTGCAACACAGGTTTGGATTTGGAAGCAAGCAGGAAGTGTTTGCTGAGTTTTAGGAGTCTGAGAAGTTGAAAATGGACTTGCAAACCTATTCCAGATTGCCCTCTGATTTTAGGGGTAACTGATTCTAATAGTAATAAAGATCTTTATTCCAATATCACCTACTTCATAAAGTCTACCCTGGACAACCCCTCTCCCATTCCACAGCCTCTTCCTACCTTTTTTTCTCCTCTATCCTTAACATTTATCACTATTTAACATATTATATGTTACTTATTTATCACTGTCTAAAGTAGTGTATATTTACTTATTTATCTTGTTTCTTGTCTTTTCCCCAAGTAGAATCTAAGCTTCCTGATGGCAGTGATTTTTCTTGTTTTGCCCACTAATTATCCCCAGGGTCTAGAACAGTGCCTGACACAGGGAGGTGCTTTAGTAAGACTTATCAAATAAATGAATGTAAGGAAGATGATCAAAGTGAAATCAAAATTCTTACAAGGTGTCTGGTCTATGCAAAGCACTAGTAACTAATTTAAACAAGTATAAACCAAAGTAATTCCCTTATATTGGTCTGCTGTAACAACATATCACAGACTGGGTGCTTAAAAAATAGAAATTTTCGTACAGTTCTGGAGTTAAAAGTCCAAGACCAAGGTGTTGGCAGGTTTTATTTCTTCTGAGGCCTCTCTCTTTGGCTTGCAGTTGGCCACCTTCTTACACGTCTTCACATGGTCACCCCTTGGTCTATGAACATGCACCCTTGGTATCCCTCTGTGTGTCCAAATTTCCTCTTCTTATAATGACACCAGTCAGATTGGATTAGGGCCCATCCTAACAGCCACATTTTAATCACCTTGTTAAAAGCTGTATCTCCAAATATTGTCACATTCTGTGGTATTGCAGGTTAGGGCTTCAACATATGAATTGGTGAGGGCGTTCATAACATCCCTCAGAAGGATTAAAGTGTGTTAGGAAAATAAGATATAATTCCTTAGATATTAAAAAAAATTATCAGAGAGAAAGAACAAAGTAAATGTAAGAAAGCTAAGATACATCTACAAGATAGATAATGAAGTGGTAGAATGTAGCAGGTTTGTAGTAGCTCCTTCTCTTTATCAGGTATTGGGGAAATTACATATATTTCTGAGCCTTGTTTCTCATCTGGACAATGGGAATAATGGAATTGATGAGGAGATTAAATGGGATGATGTATGCCACATTCCCAACGGCTTGGCATGTAGATGGTGTTTAGTAAATGCTGCTTACCTTCTTTTTTTCTTTTCTCCAAAAACACTACATTCATTTTGGTGCAACGTATTAACAGGAGCACTGATAGCACTGTGAAGACTGCCTTTCCTAGGCAGTCCTTTTTGTTTAACCACAAAAGTGATATAATTTTTTTCTGATTATGAAATAATATACACTCATGTTAAAATTCAAACACTATAGAAGTGAAGTAGAAAGTGAAAGAAACCCTGTTGACTAATACCCTCCCCAGCAATAGATAACCACTATTCACAGTTTAGTGTGTAGCCTTCAGCCTTTTTCTCTATTTTTATATAGACATCTAATTTGTTTTTCATATAAAAGTAAAGTGATCCATGATGGGTATTTTTCTATGCCAATATGGACCGATCCAGCCCATTCGTTTTTACATTAGTATTTCATTATATTGAAGAAGGGGGACTGAATCTGATTTCTTTTCCCTGGAACCGCTCAGAGCCTTTAATATACACAGTGACTATCCAAGAGACTGATACACTAAGTGGCATGTGCCAGTTATCAAATTATTGTGTCTCAGCTCTCAACCCATGCTCTTTACTGGGTCTGCAGTGCTGGGATAGGACTCTGCTTTGACGACTGGCCTCCTGACATGCTCGGCCACTAGAGGCCTCTGGGGGAGACAGGGAGGATGGAGGAGGAACTTCCTGTTTGTTTCCTGCCTGTTTCACTCCTGTGTCACCCTAGCAGTGCTTCTTTGAGTTGGCAGCAGCAAATACTTCTCCTAGCAGCAGCTGAATCCAGTCTGTTCTTTTTCCAACACTTGCAGAACCAGCCTCATTGCATCCGAGATGCCAGCAGTAGCCAGCTAGCTCCCCTCCTTAGAGGTCTACATCACAGACCCAAGGGGACTCCTCCTTCGAGCTCAGAGTCTAGCACCTGATAAGCTGTACCACCTCCTCAGAGGTCTAAGTTTCAGCAACTTGGTGTCCCTCCTGCAAGCTTCTATGATTTAATAGAACCAGCCCTGTAATACCAACTGGCATATTTAAAATACCAGTCCTAGGGGAGATCACTGCTTCCTGCAGGTGCTACCTCTGTGGTAACTTAGTGTTCTTGTTCTGCCTTCTCTGTTAGTAGTTAACAACTTTATATCTTTATATCAACTTTTTTCTGTTAAAATAATTGGTAGGTTTCTGTCTCCTGACCGATTTCTGACTGGTACATGACATTTCTGGACCTTATTTGACTATGTCCCTGTCCTCAAGGGACAGCTCAGAGTCCAGCCTTCTGCCAAACACTCTTGGAGAGAGGAGGCTCTGAGCATTACTATTAAGTTAAAAAAATATACGATCATTAACAAAGGCTCATAAAGACTTGGTGAACCTCCCTGTACAAATAAGGGAAGGTAGAAAAAAGGCTGTATATGCTACCAATTTTAATATGCAACCATCATTTTTCAGCAACTAGATCTGCCATTAGTGAAAAGACTTTGAAGAATCACCAAGATACATGTTGAAAGTTAACCCTAAGGGTTTTTGTTTGAGCCAAGACTCGCAGATCTTGAACATTTAACCTTCATCTGAGTTCATTTTATCATTTCTTAAAGTCTTTTAGTCATTTTGGCTTAATCATTTATTATGTTCTTTTCCTCTTAAATTTGTGGATTGGGATATCTTTTCTTTAAAATATAGTATTCAACCCAATAAGCCATGAATATTCTCTCTCCACTTTACAAAGCTAATTAAATTCTCCTTCCTACAATAGTATTGATTCTTCCTGCCAACTTTTCCTTTAAAATATCCTTCACACTCATTGTTTTCCTATCCATCTCAGCTGCCACCAATTCCATTTGCGTTCCTCCTCTCCAGCCTTGCTCGCTACAAGAACCTCTCTATGATTCTCCAACCTCCAACTGTTCCCTCTTCCGGTTTACCCTCCATGTCATCACCTGACTGATTTACTGAGTTCCATAATTCTTCTGGTCAGAACACTTCAAAGGTTCCCAAACACCTGCATTTCTAACTTCTTAGCACGATGCTCAAGTTCTTCTCAAAACGACTGTGGCAATTTGATCTCCATCAACTCAAGTTCCTGAATCTAATGCTCCAATCAAACATGTTTACTCATTGTCTTTAAGTTGGATCTCTGCCGTCTTGCCTGCAAGTGTGTATTCATTTCATTATCCTATCGAGAAAGCCCTGCCTGTTCTTACTCCCTTCCAAACATTATCAGGTCTGCAAGGCTGAACTCAACATCCTTCTCTTAGCAATTGTCCTTTCCAGTATGCTGGTCTCTTCCTTCCCTGAACCCCTGTAACGTTTAGTGTTTTCACTTCTAAATAAGTAATACTAGCTGCCATTTATTGAGCACCCACTCTACGACAGTACTCACCTGGGTACTTTATTATCACTAATCCTCTTTACAACTCTTCATCTTGTTTTGGATGAAGAAATTAAGACTCAGATTGGTTAAGACTTTCCTAAGGTCATGTACTTATCAAGAGGGGGCGTCAAGAGTAGAGGCTTCTGGGCTTCCCTGGTGGCACAGTGGTTGAGAATCTGCCTGCCAATGCAGGGGACACGGGTTCAAGCCATGGTCTGGGAAGATCCCACATGCCGCGGAGCAACTAGGCCCGTGGGCCACAACTAATGAGCCTGCGCGTCTGGAGCCTGTGCTCTGAAACGAAGAGGCCGCGATAGTGAGAGGCCCGCACGCCGCAATGAAGACTGGCTCCCGCTTGCCACAACTAGAGAAAGCCCTCACACAGAAACGAAGACCCAACACAGCCAAAAATAAAAATTAATTAATTAATTAATTTTTAAAAATGAGTAGAGGCTTCTTCCTTCCACTCTACCATGCTGTTATCCATTGAACTTCCAGTCAGAAGACCTGGGTTTACCTCAGGTTCTGTCACTAACAGTCAAATCTTGCATGGATCACTTCACTTCTACTGACTTTTGTTTTCTCATCTGCAAGGCCCCTTCTATCACTAACATTCAGAGAGCAAGTTCACAGAGGGTCATGGATCCGATTAAGTTCTTCTAGATGAGAGAAAAGATCTCAGAAAATCCCGACTGGTGTTTTTATTGGGCTTTTAATTCCTGGGAAAGGGGAGATGGGCTGGGGTCAGGACACTGAGGTGACTACTCTTTGCAGGATGTTTGGAGGCATCTTGTCATATTGAATTAAGCATTTATCTTTCTTTAGAAACTCCAGAAATTTTACAGGAAGGGTTTGTTAGGAGAGAGTTTAAATTATCAACCTGCCATAGAATCACAGATGAACAAAAACCGTGGAGGTTTCTTTTTTCCTCTATACGGCAAAGGGGTTTGCCCTTCATTTTGAGGTGCTAGGGAAGAGCAGACATGTCTGTTTTTTCAGATGGGAGACTGTGTTTGGCAAATGCCAAAGCAAGTTGGGCTGACCCCAAGGAGAGTGCTAGGTAGCTGGAGGTCTGCAGCTTTTGCTTGAACACATGTCCTGACCCTTGGCCTTGCAGAGTGCAACTACACAGCACTGACTGTGCACGTGGAAATAGGAAGCCAATATAAAGACAGGGCCATGTAAATCTCAAAACCACAATTAAGTTTAACTCCTCAATGTACTTACCTTGACTCTAGTTGTGTAACAGGGAAGAATAAGCCTTACTCCCTATTAGACCTGTTCCTTTTACCCTAACCTTTGTATTCTATTGCTTTTGTTTCAAGTTAAGAATGTTGCCTAGAGCCTGAAATATACAGGATGGCCCATTCTCAAGGCTCTGGCCTTTAAGGGTATAACACTTTTCCATTTATATAGAGATTAAAACATTGTAGAACAGAGAATAACATGTGTCTTGCTGGAGGTTTATGGGAACATCGTGACCTGACCTACATGGACAGCTGCAAGAACAAAGGATCCCCCCGGCACCAAAAAGTTCGCAGCAGCCAACCAAGCCCCTCCCTCACCTTTTAAAAATGCTTTGCTGCAATCCTTCAGGGAGCTCAGGGTTTTGGCGGGCAGAGGCCATCCATTCTCCTTGCACGGCCCTGCAATAAACCTTCCTCTGCTCCATACTGCAACGTTTTGGTTTGTTTGGCCTCACTGTACATCAGGCACACGAACTTGTGTTCAGTAACAGTTGTGGGAAGAACATGGATTTAGGAGTTAAGCAGACTGAAATTACAACCTGGCCCTTGTTATTCACCTCTCTGAGTTTTAGTTTTTTCTTTTGTAAAATAAGAGCCACACCACTTGCCTATTGCATTATTTTCTACAACTCGAGGAAATGAAAAGGTAGGTAAGTACTCTCAAAGAAGGTACTCACCAAAGGTTACTTTCGCTCCGTCTGTACCTTAAATAGTTAATCAAATGCTAGCAACTAAACTATATGTATCTCTAAATTCACACTGAGGTGGGAGGGTGGATGGCGTATCTAGGAAAAAGGCCACAGGAACACTTATCTATCCCACTTTATACATTTTCTCCTCATTTGAATATCTCATTTGTCAATCTTGCAAGGAAGAAAAAATCACTCATTGTTTGGGAGATTTCATGCTTTCCCCTCCATCCTGCTTCTTGAGATCAATCCTAAAAGAGTCAGTGCGGCACTTCTCAGCACTGCTACCGCCAATCCCAGGAAGTGGGTTCTTCTAGCATGCTTTTAAGTGCTCGCATGACTAATAAAGTGTGACATGGCTGAGATTTCCTAGGCTTCTCTTCGGGAGCAAACATTCTAGCTGACAAAATATAACTAAATTTAGCTGCCTTTAGACAACAAGCATCTTCCAAACAAAGAGGGCGTCAAAGGCAAAAATGAGCCATAACGTGTCTCTGTCCTAACACGGATTTGCCCAGCCTCTCACTCGCGGCCTGGCCCTCGGCACAGAGACACACACACTCACAAGCAGTGTCTGAGCTGTGCTGATGGTGACAAATACCAGGTAAGGTGACAGATAACTAGGTAAGGTGTTCCTCCTGTGGCCTCTGACCCAAGAGTTTTTACCAAGGTGGGAAATGGGTGTGTTGCGCAGCAGAGAGAACAGGGACAGTGATCAGAGTATCCGAAGCTCTGGTAGTGCCATCTGTGTGCTGATCTGTGCTTTAACCACTGCCCTCTTCAGCCTCCAATCATAACATATCAGGCCTTGAAGACAGCCCAGAGGTCATCTCACTTAATACCCCTGTTCTTTGCTTGGGACAACCAAGGCCCAAAGAGGGGAAGCAACTTGCGCAGGGTCCCACAGCCAATGGGTGGTTGACCTTAGGCAAGAAGGCCAAACTCTTAACTCTCGGTCAAGCTCTTAAAACTGCTCCAAAGGAAAGAAAATGTGGGAAATCTGCCAGGACACATGGGAGGCACTTTGTGGAGAAGAACTGTATGTTGCTGAAGCATCCTAAGAGCTAAAACTGTCTCCCTTCCAGCTCAAAGTTTATGTAGCTAGATCCAAAACATTGTGAATGCATTTGGCATGGATCACAAAGAAGACACTGACCTTGCTGTGGCAGGCAGGGGCACTGAGGGTGACAGGGGACACTCCCGGCATTCAGACAGAGACCCAACAGCAGTCAATCAATCGTAGGCTCAGACTCAGAAGCTCAAAGCAAGAGACCCACAGTCCCCTGAGGTGTCAACTACCAAGCATGGAAAGGACACAGAATAGAGCCTTCCAGCTGCTGGCTAGAATTTCAGATCCAGGCACATCCTCTGCACGCCGGGCATTACTTGCTGGCCCTTGCATCATTTCCAGCCCCTTCTATGCTTTCCCCATGCCTCAGGGAATGATAGCTGGGAGCTGCATTTCCCTAGGTTCCTAGGTCAGCAGGGTTACTGCTATGGTTTAGGTTCTGCCTATGAGATGCACTTAAATGAGTGCTGGCAGAGAAGCAGAAGTTATTTTTTTTCTCTGGTAGTGCTGGTGAACATATGGCTTTGGCCACATGTTATCAGTGGCCACCATGTTCCCCTGACTGCCAGAGGTTGCAAGGCCAGCTGTGACCATTGCCCAGGGTGGTTTTCTGCAGTTTCTTGACCCCCGTGAGGTGGCAGGAATTTCCTGATTCTCAGAATCACAGCTAAGGTGGTAAAGCTGAAAGCTGGTGGCCACCCCCTTGCTTTAATATATCCAGCCAGTCCTTCCAAAACTTTCAAAAACACCTAATTCTGTGTTAAGTTCTTTTCTGTTTGAAATATCTACAGTGGTTTCTGATCTCTCGGTTAAACACTGATTACCAATAGATTTAGTTATAGTAACAATTAATTTATGGAACACTTCCCGAATGCCAGGACTATACTAAGCATCATCTCATTCAATGTTCACTATAATACGGTAATCATTCTCATTTTACAGATGAAAAAATGGAGGATTAGATAGATAAGATGACTTGCCTGGGTTCACCTACTCAGCAAATGGCAAGCCAAGATTGAAGCCCGGCTATCCCACTCCAGAATCTACACTCTTAGTCACTTTGCAAACCCACTCCCTTCATTTTAGAATTACAGCCTGCCTCAGAAGAGTCATGCTTAAGGCCACCATTGGAGACAAGCTTAATCTCAAAGGAAAGAGAAAGAAATCAGCATTCAAGGAGACAGACAGTGGAAGACATTCTTTGCCTCTTCCCTCTCTCACCCCTTCTTCTGCAGCTGATGAAATTTCACAAGCACATGCCAAGCCTCCATGTGCCTGACCCTCTACCTCAAAGTAACCTCTCTCCATAACTCCCCACCATCACCTGCGTGATAAGAGTTACTGCCCCCAGTTTTGGGATGAAGCCAGTTCAGATCTCCTCTGCACAGCCTTCTCTACTTGAGCACTCTATGGCTGCCCCAGTCAGAAGAAATGCTTCCCTTGCTCTACTGCCATTTATGACTGGTGTCTCAACCCACTCTGAATTAGAACAACTTGCATGTATGTTCCCCTCTTATTGGTTTGAAAGTGTCAGTTATCAGGCAGCACCTTTAATTCACACCACAGCAAAACTTTGAAGGTGCGCCCAGCTCTTTTGTGGGAATCTCCCTGCCAGCAGAACTCTGACCATCGGAATTTGGCTACACAATCCCCTACTTCCTCTTCAAATTCCCATTTTCTGTTACCTCATCACCTTCTACTGGGTTGGCCAAAAAGTGCCTTTGGTTTTTAAGTAAAAACAAAAGACACATTTTTCATTTTCACCAAGAACTTTATTGAACAACATGTTCACCCTTTTGTTCCACTACCTTCTGCCATTTTTCAGGCAACTTCATAATTCCATCTTCCCCAAACTTTTATCTTTTTGAGCAAAGAACTGTTCCAGGTGCCTTTTACAGTCTTCCAAGGAATTGAAATTTTTTCCATTATGAAAATTTTGTGAAGACCTAAATAAATGGAAACTGGAAGGTGCAATGCCTGGTGAATACAGCGGATAGTTCATAACTTCCCAGCCAAGCTGTAACAGTTTTTGCCTGGCCATCAAAGAAACACGCAGTCTTGTGTTACCCTGATGGAAGATTACGTGTTTTCTGCTGACTAATTCTGGGTGCTTTTCCTCGAGTGCTGCTTTCAGTTGGTCTAACTGGGAGCAGTACTTGTTGGAATTAACCATTTGGTTTCCTGGAAAGAGCTCATAATAGAGGACTCCCTTCCAGTCCCACCATATACACAACATCACCTTCTTTGGATGAACGCGTTTGGTGTGGTTGGTCGTGGTTCATTTCGCTTGCCCCACGGTCTCTTCCGTTCCACATTATTGGACAGTATCCACTTTTCATTGCCTGTCACAATTTGTTTTTAAAATGGAACGTTTTTCGTTATGTTTAAGTAGAGAATCGTATGTGGAAATATGGTTAAGAAGGTTTTTTTTCACTTAACTTACACGGAACTGAAACATGAAAGCGATTCACATAACCAAGCTGGTGCAAATGATTTTCAGCGCTTGATTTGGATACTTTGAGTGTGTCTGCTATCTTCCACGTGGTATAACATTGATTATTCTCAGTTAATGTCTCGATTTGATCACTATCAACTTCAACTGGTCTACCTGACCGTGCAGCATCGTCCAGTGAGAAATCTCCAGCACAAAACTTTGCAAACCACTTTTGACACGTTTGATCAGTCACAGCACCTTCCCCATAAGCTGCACAAATCTATTTTTCATTTCAGTTGCATTTTTACCTTTCTTGAAATAATTCAGCATAATAGGCCAAAAATGTTGCTTTTTCCTTCCATCTTCAATATTAAAATGGCTACACAAAAATTCTCCAATTTTGATGTTTTTTTGTAAATGCACATTGATATGACAGCTGTCACATACAACCTAACAAAATTGTTTCGAATGAAGTTAAAGACAACTAAGTGCTACTACAGCCACCTTACAGAAAAAAAAGAATGAATCTTTTGGCCAACTCAGTATGAAGTTTCTGTGCATGGCTCCTGACCACAGCTCTGATTCAGGTATGTGCTCACTTATCAGTGGGTATCCTTTGATCTGACATCTGGTAATTGCCTGGTAAACACAAAACAGAGCTGGACCTATACTGGCATTCCAGAAATATTTCTAGCACTCATATGGTGCATTACTCCTCAGCCCTATCCCTGACTGCCAGACAGCCTGTAGGTTTCTCACTGACAGCACAGTGACCCTTTCAAAGGAGAGATTCAGGAAATGTTAGTTGAACTGAAATAAAAGTGAATGCCCATAATTTGGAAGAGCCCCCAGAAATGAAAGATTCACTGAAATTGACAGTTACCAAAGAAGAAAGAGGTGTCATCTGCCATCTCAGGGGCAGTAAGGAGGTCAAGGAGGATGGGAATGGCCCAAAATGTATTTGAGGAAGTGTTTGTCCATTTGATTAGAGAATTCAGACAGAACAGATTAGATAGGATCCAAAAGAAAGAAGGAAGATACATGAAAAAACCTGGAGGTAGGGACCACATGGGGCTTTCTGAAGCTAAAAGGCAGACCCAGGGAAGCAATTGTCAGGGGATAAGTGTCAAGAAAAGGCTTTGTAGGGAAAGGAGAGGCACAGGAGGGAATGGGAGAGGAGAGAGCAAGTTCTCAGAAGATGGAATATAAAATAGGGACATGGGTCACAAGTTTAGGAAACAGATTAAAAGGGAACAGCGATGAACAAAAAAGAAGAAAGATGATGAAAGCGGGGAGAAAGACAACTACAGATTCTACTAGGCATTAAAAATGGCCAGGAAGATCGCTGAAAAATCCTTCATATGTGCAAAGTGAGCGATATGCATACTGGGAGATTCCTGTCATTGCTCTGAAGTTTCTGACTTTTCAGACATACCTATCCTTCACATGATTGCTGGTCGAGCCGTGCAGGAGAAGCGTCAATAACAAATAGTCTCCAAGTCTCGTTGGCTTAAAACTAGGACAGTTTATCTCTTGCTCACACTATAGGTCCATCGTGGTTTAGCTGATGCTCTGTTCTACATGGTTCTCACTTAGGGACCCAGACTGAAGGGGGCTGCATCTCCCTGAGTGCATGAATACTGAGACAGAAAAGGAGAACACAGTGAATCATGCACTGACTCTTAAAGTTTCTGTCTGGGAATGAAGCATATTACATCCACTCACATTCCATGGACCACCAGCAAGTCACATGGCTATGACTACCATCAGAGGGGGCGGGAGTGTAATCCTACTGTGTACCTACAAGAACTAGAACCATTTTGATGAAGAGAATTAATGACTCCAATGAAGTAAAGCCCTAGGTTCTCTATTTCCAGCATGGTGTTTTCTTAACCAGAATCCATAGAGCCATAAAGTAGCAGAGCAGGAAGAGACCTAGCAAAGTTATCTAGGCTCACTTTCTGAATTTACTGGTAAGAAAACTGAACCTCAAAGAGATGAAGTGACTTATCATGGACCACACTGCTGGTGGAACAGCCAGGTTGTTATTTCCCAGCTCTTCATGCTGCTTGTACCAGGGCACTTCTATTAGCCTAATAAATATCTACTCATTTGAACTACCAGATTTATTTCATTTTGCAACAGGCTTTTAATTACAACTAGAAGAAAAGGGAGGATTTTTCTTGCCAAATGCCTTGGTGCTGCCAAGTTCCTTATACCACCAATCATGAATCCCAACCATATCAATACCATATAAATAAACAGAAGGCAACTAGAGTGTGAAAATAAGAATTTGGGTAGCATTAGAGAGAAATGTTTGATGATACACATTATCACTTCTGCAACACACAGAATTATTTTTGGCCATTAGGAGGGGTATGCTTAACTGTATATGTGTGTGTAGTTTTTAATATATATTTGCATCTAGGTAGAATATTTCCAAAATGATGCCTAAGAAAGTTGTAATGGCGAGAGGGGATCTGCAAGCAAGAGAGAGACTTTCATTTTCTCATATGCCCTATTGTATCATTTGGATTTTTCTATCATGCGTGTATTACTTTTTCAATAAAAATAGTTAATAAAACAATAAAGCAGTTAGATTTTAAAAAGTAACAGATGTCAAAAAATGCTTAATGGGGCTGTGCAGTATCTTTTAGAGTAACATGAAGTAGAACAAGACAAGGAAAAAGACTAAAATGGAAGCAACTGACAGCACTTACCAGCAGGCAGTACATTTTTTAACAAGTTGCAATATATTTTTATGTCAGACAAGCATAATTTAAATATCATTAGGCTGGGATAGTCAAGATCTGGGTTCAAGCCCTCCAGATGTACTGCAATCTTTTGCTATTACTTTGGGAGGAAATCACTTGAACTTCTTTGAGGTTCAGATTTCCTATCTGTTAATAGCCCAAGGTTTGGGTTTTCTATACCAAAGTCTGCTGGTGCCCTGGCCACTTGAGTTTTACTGAAGAGCCAGCACATACAGTGGTAAGATCAAGGGCCTTAGACACAGACATACTCTGGCTTGCATTCTACACCACCCACTTCTTAACTGTGAGACCTTGAGCAAATTACTTAATCGCTCTTCATTTTCAGTAAGGTTGGGTCATGTCTGCCTTCAGAATTACTGTAAAGATGAACTAAATGCCAATACAGAGAACTCCTGGTCCTTGACGGCACTCAAAAATTTTAAATTCCTTTCTGAAACCATCTCAGCAAACCAACTGAAAAGATCCTGCAGCTGAGGAAGACAAAAATTACCCATTTCTGGCATCTAATTCTTTCCTTTAAGTGAGTCTATGTTGACATAAAATAGGATGGAACAGGCCCAGACAGAAGTGACAACCTTCTGGTGATCAGAATCTTTAATCCGTAACACGTGTAGTTCTTGATCCCAGCCAGTATTTCTTTACAGTGTTATCTCAACAAGGAACAGACATCTTAAGAAAGCAGACTGATTACGAGAATAACAATAATTTTATAGTTTATAAAATGCTTTTACACATACTATTCCATTAAATCCCCCAAAGAAACTGTGCCTCATTCATCCATTTTTTCAATCATCTAGTCAATAAGTAGTTATTGACTATCTACTATATGCCATACTAAGTGCCAGAAATATACTGAGAAATAAAAGAGCTATATTACCTGCCCTCAGAAATCCTACCATTTAATGGGGGGGGGGGGAGACATACACTAATCAAATTATCACACAAATAAATGATAAATTACATCTGAGTACTTTTCAGGCAGACAGGACAGCATGTGCAAAGACCCTGTGGCAGAAAGGGAAGGACTCATACTACCTTCCTTCCAAATCATACTACCTTCCAAAGATTCCAAAGTGACACAGACATAGCATGAGGTGACTTCTAGGAGACCCCGGAGAGGTGGGTTGGGGTGGGGTATGCTTTGCAGTGCCAAGGAGAGATGTCCTTAGGAACTACAGACATTTGCCAGGGGCTGAATTCAGAGCATGGAGCTGACAAGGTGCACAAAAGAATATGCTGGCTGTAAGCAGGTGGAGAAGTAGGCAGACACAGGTTAAATCACCTGTGCTTTCTGAATGGAATTCAAAAAGCCTGAGGAAGTCATTGTCCCATTTGTGTCTTGGAAAAGCTCTACAAGGGAGGGAGGAGGGGGGAGGGAAGGGAGGGTAGGGTTCATGAGCCTTATTTCCAAGACAGAGGGAAGAAAGCTATACAATGCTTCAGGGAAGATGGTGACTTGGTAGCTTTTTTTAAATAAGAAATTCATGGTTTCAATACTTTCCTTGGTACTCATATCTTTTCTCAGTTCTTTCTCCTGACCCACAGACACCTACATTTATTACTGTTGATGGCCTTTGGAAATTGTGCCAGTACCTGGAAACCAGACAGTAAACTAAGCTGATCTGCAATTGTGTGAAGCATCTGGACGTATGGGGTACCCCACATAATCAAGACTACCGAAACCCCCGTCAACCTTTCTCCAGGAGAGTGGGTTGTGAGTCTTGAGATAGTCATGGGAAAGGACAGTGGTTCTCAAGCCTGGTAACACATTAGATTCAGCTGATGACAATTTAAAAAAAAAACAAAAACAAAAACTATGCCTGGGTTCCAACCACATGAGAGCCTCTGGAGTGAGGACCAAGCACTGGTACTTTCTTAGTGCTCATTCTGCTGCCCAGCCAGGGTGAGGAACCACTGGCATGGAGAAAGCACAACTGTGTCCACATCCTTGGTTGTTGGCTATGTGAGCTAGGGAAAGTCACCCCTGTCTCTGGACCTCCGTGTTCCTATCTCTCCACTTGGGGAGCCATTCCTGATGTCCTCAAAGGCCTCTGCCAGCTGTCACAGTCTAGGACTCTAACTCTACTTTAGGAAGTGTCACCGCATCTACCATGAGTCCTATTCCTGCCTGGGTGCTATTGCTCCCTCCCCCAAGTGCCTCCCCCAACTTGAGGCATGGCATCATGGGAAGAGCACTGAGCCAGGAGTCAGGAGACCAGTCTTCTAGTCCACACACACAAAGTGCTAGCTGACCAACACAGAAAACATCACTCGAACTCTTTAGACCTCAGTTTGCCACATCCGTTAGATGGTGCTCATGCTGACCCTTCTCAGTACTGAACACAGGAAGCTGGACCAGATGACCCACCCAGGACATTCCAGCTCCAAGAGTCTCTGAGAATCCCAGACTAGACGTGTGAATTACGTTTAGAAATATAAATAAAAACACGCAAACCAGTGCTCCCTGCGATGAATGGTCTATGGGCTCTGGTGCTGTACGATCCCCTCACAGTACAGTTGTTCTTACCTGCACTATGCTGTTCTGACCCGTGACATGTTGTTTCAATAGCAACACCTGCCCACAACTTTGAAGGAAACTGAGAGCAAATGGGGCTATAGGATCCATTCTGATCTGCCCACAAGCCTCCAAGGGGCTGATGACTAGAAATTGCAGGGAAGAAAAAGCGTTATTACTGCTGTTGGTAGCACAAGGTCACCATCAGCAAAGTGGGGACAAGAGGAAGATCCCACATCAGTGGGGTGTAAGATATGACCCCACCTAATGGGCCTATGTTATGATTTATGCGCTGTGGACTCCCAAACTCCCTTCCCTCACCTGAGCTCCATATTTAACTGCCCTCTAAATCGTTTTTTTTAAAAAAGGGGAGAATTCCCATGTCATAACATTGAGAGTTGGCCAAGAAGCATCCCTCCCCACGATCTTGTGTGTTGAGGCCTGTAAAATCTCTTGCTGAAATACCTCACCTATCCACCCCCACTCCATCTCCAAGCCTTTCCCAACCAAATACCCCAGCCTCCTATCTGCTCTTCTTGCTAATTACTCCCCCTCCATCTATCCTGGCTGAATGACTGCACAGTTTAATCACTCTGCCCCCTAAAAAGCTCTTCTATCTAAAGAAATCGCCCCACTATTTCTTGTTCATCACCCTCTTTAGTTCCTTCACAGCACTTACCACAGTCTGCTTCTTCATATGTTTGTTCACTTCCCTGCTGTCTGTCTCTCCCCTAGAATCTCAGTGCCAGGAGTATATGTTCCTAGTCTTGCTCATGTGAAGCCTCACCAACATTCAGCACCATGCTTGGCACACGGTAGACCCCCCCCCAACAAAATATTTATTGAGTAAATAAATGAATGAAAGCTCATCGGGTAAAATCCAAATGTTTTAACCTTACGTGCTAGACTCCCGCACCATGTGGCCTGAGACCCCCCTCGTTGCCCTATCCAAGGCCCCTTCTCCCCATGCCCTACGATAAGCGCTGTTTGCTGTTCTTCCGAACCACCATGGCCTTGAATGTTCCTTGAATGAACGGAGTTGGAACCTGCTGGTCCCAATGTCTGAAATGACACCCCCACCCCCAGCAAAGTCCTAATCATCTTTGAAAGGCAAGCTTACATTTCACATCTTTTAAAAGCCCCACCCCCGCACAGCCCTCTGCCAATCTCTCTCCTGCACTCCCAGGATGCTCTGAAATCCCTTTACTGGATCTTTCACTGCAACTCATTACGCTCATTTGTTGAAGTGACTGCTTCCCACTCTGGACTGTGAGTAACTTAGAAACAAACATTCTCTTTGCTCATCTTTGTTTTCCATCAGCACCTGGTATAGGATCCAGTCCACAGTTGATGAATGTCTGCGAATTGTATCTGCAATTCTAGAAGCTGTCCTGTGTGAACATTAGTCCCATTACAAGTTGCATCAATTTGTAACTGTAAGAACTGAAGAGCCAGTGGTCCTGGACTTCCTAACTAACCATCCCCGGAGGGTACACCCAGGAATTCCATTTATTCATAGACTTCCGATTGTGACAAAAAGAAGCAGAAAAACAAGTCCACTTTTGGCAATAAAGTCAGATGGATTTCAAACAAGGAGATAGTCCTCCACTTTATCCTTCTGCTGGAAATGACCTTCTGTCAGCAAACATTACTGAGTGCCTACTAAGTACCAGGCACTGTGTTAGGCACCAGAACCTCCCAAAGTCAAGCAAGACATGGCCACGACCTGAAGGGGCAGGGAGAAGGTATCCTTCCTGTTCCTCTGCCCTGAAGTTTAACTTCAAACCTGATTGCTGTTGATAAATGAAAATCTCATCCAAGTTGGTGAGCCTGGAGGGCAATTCAAGCAGCTCTCCAGGAGATAAGGGTCCTTCTTTTTGCTCTTCCCAGGAGTCATGTCCAGTGACTGAACAGCAGACAGCACAGCGATGGGGAGCACCTGACCTACTGACAAAGAGGCATGAGGGAAGGTCCCCACTGTGGAGGAGCTCACAGAGGTCGTGGTACCAGACAGCTTAGGGCACATTCATGAGATTTAGGGCAGCACAAAAGTGTGCCAATTTCAGAGCCCTGCCCAGATTGCCCCTAAATCATCTGAAATATTCCTTAAAAAAAGATCACTTGGATTTCCTGGATGACTCATCCCATTGCCCCAGAACACTGGCAGATGTCCCAATTGTTTACGAGCTTAGGATTTTTCTACTTTGGGGAAAAATGCCTCCAAGTGTGCAGAGCACAGGGGATAGATGAACTGCCCTTCCAGCGTGTTACCGTCTCCACTGTCAATTGGAAGAGAGATAAGCTGCTAGTAAAGAATTCCCTACGAGTCTGAAAAGCAGTATTCATGCTCCTTACCCAGGGTGGCCTTTAGGAAAGTCAGCATCTGCTTCCACAGTCCTTCTCTCTCCCTGACCTCTTGCTAACATAGGGATACATACCCCTGGGATAACCTAACCTAGCTTAGGGCTGAGCAGGGATCCTTTAGAGATTTAGAGAGTCTTTTATGAGCCTTTGGCTTGATCTCCCTTTTTGGTTTAAAAACCCAAATTACATCTATTACATTCCTCAATAGAAAGGCTCTGCTGGCCAGAAGGGAATAATAAATTTTATAAATTACCCAATTAATCGCAACAGCAAACAATTAAGCTGGTGGGGATGGTCGGCATTCTACCTTCTTTTTGGAGGGATGTTTTAAGATGTACATGATGACATTGTTAATTTTATTATTGATGTTGCTTAAACTTCTTATCAGTCCCAAGAGATCGGCATTAACTGGGCTAATTCATAGTGAAATAAAGCTGATTTGAAATGTACCTCTCTGAAAAGTCTATCCTCAAAAAATTTCTCAAGTTTCTTTTACTCAGCTCGTGATATGTTTTTCGGAAGGAGGGAGATGACATTGAATACTCCTGGGGCACAATTACGGGCACCTATTACTCATGGAGCCCACCTATGAGCAAAGAGCCAGGCAATTCATAGGCGTTCCCCACTCTGGTTTCACAATCCGTCAAACCCTGGGACTCAGAGGATCTGAGACCAGTCTGTCCTACTCCCTCAGGATCGTGCCCCCACCCCACCCCCCACTCCCCCACTGCCACCCTCTGCTTCAGTTTTGCTTTAAGAACTGGAATTTGGAGACCTGCTCACATGGATCTGATGATCAAACCTCCATGCATCCTAGATTCCTTTTTACTGCTCTGGAGGATAAAGCGAGGCCCTGAACAGCAATGATAGACATAATAATAGTTACCTTTCTCCAGGGCTTATATGTGCCAGGAGTTTATACTCTTATTTTTAGTAATCATCAGAAGTCCTCTATGGTATAAATCATCATACTCCTTTTATAATTGTAAAGCTAAGGTTCAAAAAAGGTTATTTAACTTGCTTAGGGTTGCTGAGTGGACCCAAGCAGGCCATGAAGGATCTGACATTTGGGAAGATGTACAATGTGAAATGGGCCAGAGCACATGGTTCAAGATTCAGGCTGGTGTTGATGAAAGGAACCAGAAACCAGACACTGGCCACAGGTGCCAAGGGCCAGTTTACTGCCTTTTAAGAGGCATGCAGAACTGATGACAATGACTTCAGCCAGTAGGAAATCACCAGCAATTATATTGCAGCATCAGTGTGATGGGGCAGAGGTATGTGTGGCGAAGGCCGCGGGTTGCTACCCTGCAACACCAGAACTTTAGAGCTGCAGAGACCATATAAGCCAACCCATCATTTTGGAGCCCAAAGTGTACAAGACCTGAAAGTGCAGGTGACCTATCCAAGTTCACACAGCTTATGGGAGGTGGAATAAGGACAAGAAACCAGGTGTCCTATGCCCTAGGCTGATATCCTCACTCACACATATGTGTTACAGTGTTGGACACTTATGAAGCAAGTCAAACATAGCTTCTCTCTTTTTATAAGAGATTATAACATGGAGACAAAACCAGGAACACATGTAATAATATGGGAGCCCATAAAGTGGGCGATGGAAGGAAGCCTACTTTACAGTTGAGGGGGACAAAATTCCAGAGATGGTAGGGTATTTCCCTAGGCTTTATTGTTGGTTAGTGGCAGAGCTAAGACTAAAATTTCCCAAATCTTAGCCCCATGCTTTCCTGTCTCATTCATTGTCATTAGTCTTCTTGCCTACTGCCATAAATGCAGGTGACCATGGGCTCAACAAAATTTTACGAAAAAAATAACCCTTACCTAATATCAACTAGTAAACACCTCTCTAGAAGAACAGGAATCTTCAATATCTAAAAGAATCAATACTGAATGATTAGAAGAAAATAATGGAAAATGAAGTAACTGAATTCAGGTCAACACTTACTTTTCTAATCAACATTTTATTTCAAATATGCCTTGAGTGTATGCTCGGCATACAAATAACAAATGTGCTTATAATGACAATAACTACCACTTATTGGTCATAATTTTTATACATTACCTTATTTGACCCTTAAAATAATCTAATAAGTAAATATCCTCCATCCCTGAGGCATAGAATGCTAGCTGCCTACCTCAATATCCATTCTGCCTTTCCCTTTAGAAATACAAACTTGAGTTCCAACTGGATATATTTTTGTGATTCAAGGGTCAACTATATATGTAACATAAATCTATTGCATTTTTCTCCTGGGAGCACAGGAAGAGCACAGGAAGAATACATTTCCCAGGTTCCCTTGCTGTTAGATTGAGGCCATATGGCTGAATTCTGGCCGATGGGGTACGTGTAAAAGTGATATATCTGTAACTTTTAGGCCAGGCAATAAAATCCCCTGCATTATCTTCCATGCTTGCTCTTCCATTTGGAAGTGATAATCCATGCTTAGGATGGGCTTATCACAGGATAGAAGGGCACTGAGCTCCTGAAGGACTGTGGGGTACAGGAACCCCTGCCATGCCCTACAGACCCACATTTGACCAACATAATAGAGAAATAAACCTTAGGATGTTAGGCCACTGGGATTGTGGAGTTGTTACTGCAGCTGGTGTTGCTGATCCTTATTAAGTGAATTTCATTCAGCTAGTGAGTAGAGAAGCTGGAATTTGGTTTCTGAGGTTGTTTGAGTCTAAAGCCTGTGCTTTGGTCCCTGCCTTGGAGGAGTTCATAATGTGTCATGAATGGGTACATCATTAGGTTCAATGAAGTGTGGGAATCCCATAACAGAATTCTACATAGTATACAATGCAGCATAGAAGAGGTAATGGTCATTCTGAAGGTTTGAGGAAGTCTCAGCCAGGAGGTGAAAAAGGTAACATTATACCAGGTATTTTAAGGACACAAAGAAGCTTAGGGCAAAGCCTCTGCCTTCCGTACCTTACAGCCAGGCTGTGGAAGCAGGACAACTGAAAATGAAGCAAAAGCCACAGTGAGAGGCAGTGCCCTGTGTGGTTAAGAGACGGACTAAGTGACAAGATACTGAGAGCATCTCAAGAGATAAGATGCAAGTTGAGTGAAATCTGGAGTGCACATGGAAGGCTTCAGGGAGGAGACTAACTCCATATTAGACCTGGAAGGACAGACGGGATTTGAGTTGGTACAAGGAAGATACAGGAAACATTTCATGGGAAAGAAACAGAAAGAGAAAAGGCAAAGGTGTAATTTTTCATTTAACAAAGACAGGTTAAGCCCGTACGGTGTGGCAGGAGTTTGCCTGAAACTTGAAATGTTAAGTCAGATGAACTTCCTGTCCTCAAGGAGTCCATGGTCTGGAGGAGGTGAGAATGTCTATTGCTCAATAGTCACCACAGCATGAAAAGTGCTCTCAGAGGCGTGTGCAAAGCACAGGGGGTGTAGAGGGGATAGAGGAAGACCAGCAAGGACTTAGGTGAAGATTCCGCCAGCGGGGCAGGACGATTTCATGGGGTCCTAAAGGAAGAGTTGTAATTGTCTAGGCTGACAAGGTGCAGGCAGGGAAAACCATTCCAAGCACAGCAAACAGCCGCTGCAAAGGGTGCAAGAAAGGCTATACTACGTCCATGGATGGTAAGACAACTAATGTGGCTACAGTGGAGGTTCATGCTGGTATGCAGCCATAGCAGCCAAGACTGGCTAAATAAGCAGAAGTAATTAGGAAGATTTTTAAAGTCCAGGAAGGAGAGTTTACCCAAAGTGCAATAATCAAGAACCGCCCACAGCACAGAGATTCACAGAGTCCTTTAGACTCTGTATATGCAACAACATAGATAAATCTCACCATTTCGAAAAGTGAAAGAAGCCAGACTCAAAGGTCTACATACTCTGCGCTTCCATTTATGTGATATTCTGGAAGTGGCAAAACTATTAGAATAAGGAAGAGTTCAGTGGCTGTCAGGTGTTTCTAAGATAGCAGAAAAGGATTCACTACGCAGAGGTCAGAGATGACTGTCTGGGATGGCAGAAATATTCTACATCTCGATGGTGGTGATGGTTGCAGAGTTCTCTATGCTGTTAACATTCATGGAACTGTCCACCTAATAAAGTGGATTTCATTCTTGGTAAATCATAACCTAGTGACTTTGACTTAAGAAAAAACACCACAACTATTACATTCAGAATGGACAAACAACAAGGTCCTACTGTATAGCACAGGGAACTATATCCAGTCTCCTGGGGTAAACCAAAATGGAAAAGAATATGAAAAAAAGAACGTCTCTGTGTAAAACTGAGTCGCTTTGCTGTAGAGCAGAGATTGCCACAACGTTGTAAATCAACTATATTGCAATTAAAACAAAAAGAAAAAGAAAAACACAAAAAAGCAAACCATCAGTGTAGAGAGGCACCCGTGTCCTTAAGGAGCTTGCAGCCCTGTCTCTGGACATGCTGTCCAAGCCTCTTCCCAAGTGACCACTGGCTGACCCTCCTTCCACGTGGCCTTGAATGAAGTGTAGTAGAGATCTTGAAGCAGGCTCTCTAGACCATGGAGAAACACCACAGGGGAGCTTCAGAATTTCTAGATGGAAGGGACTAGGCATGGCAAACTGAATGGAAGAGGGGTCTGGGGATTTATGCTGATGTTGCAGATCATAACAAGCCCATTGTTCTTATTCAAGTTGCCTAACACAGACCAAAAAAAAAAAACCAAAACCCTAGCAAAACCTCCTGAGGAAGCTTTATTCACACTTTACATCTGATTAAGAAACTGTCCATGCCAGGGAAGGGTAAATTAGGAGTTTGGGACTAACATATACACACTACTATATATAAAATAGGTAACCAACAAGGACCTACTGCACAGCACAGGGAACTTTACCCAATATTTTGTAATAACCTATAAGGGAAAAGAATATAAAAAAAGATATACATGTATGTATAACTGAATCACTTTGCTATACACCTGAAATTAACACATTGTAAATCAACTGTACTTCAGTAAAAATAAAATCTTAAAAAAAGAATATGAAGAAAAGAAAGTGTTAGAAAAAAATGAGATATTACCCTCAAGGTATTTTGCTTCTCTACCAATCTCAGTTTCTCACATGAAAGGTGAGCATCCACCTAGTATCCCAAATGTGTGTTTTAGTGACTGCTAGAACAATCTAGCAGCTATAGTTAAGATTAAATGTCCCTCCGCTAAAGTATCAAATGTTTAAATATGATTATCGAATGTTTAATAGTAAAATTCCAATGTTAAGTTTTGAAAAAAAAAAGAAAAAAATTATCTGTGCCCAATTAGATTGTCTAAAAATTTGCAGTGGCCTGAGGTGGGTTAATTACCCCATGGCTCCCTCACTGCAAGTCAGCTTCTGCTGCATTCACCTAAAGAAGTAATGTACTGCCTTTACCTGAAAAAGCAAGGATCTAACCTCAGCTCCCCTCCTCATACAAACTCCTCAAGGAAGAAAATCTCTTGGGCAGAGGGACCTCAGAGAGGAACAGCTCCAGGAACCATGGATTATTCAAATGCTGAAGTGCTGACCCAGACCTTAAAGGGGCTCTCAGGGGGTTTGCCTCTAACACAACCCACGCTGCTAGTGGGTTTCTCAGAAAATATCCCCTTTCCTACTAAGACATCTGAGGGAAATACTTTATAAACTGAAGTATGTTTTCCTGGAGGGCACCATTTCTTCAACTCATTTGATTATCCATGAGGTTTTTAAGCCCCATAGTTTAAAGGGGTTTCACTAGAATGCATTTTTTAATCAAAAGGCTATGAAATCCCAAAGGACCCCCAACTGCTTTACTTGGGTAGCACACCATGAGCAACTGGAATTAAAATGGGACCAGAGGGGCTTCCCTGGTGGCGCAGTGGTTGAGAGTCCGCCTGCCGATGCAGGGGACGCGGGTTCGTGCCCCGGTCCGGGAAGATCCCACATGCCACGGAGCGTCTGGGCCCGTGAGCCATGGCCGCCGGGCCTGCGCGTCCGGAGCCTGTGCTCCGCAACGGGAGAGGCCACAGCAGTGAGAGGCCCGCGTACCGCAAAAAAAAAAAAAAAAAAGGACCAGAGAAGATAATCTAAAGCCAGTTGAAAGGTAAAAACAAAAGGAAACAAATCAGCCACACCTCAGAACATTCACAACTCTAGGAAAACATCAATTAAAAGTATTAGTTACGGGCCTCCCTGGTGGCGCAGTGGTTGAGAGTCCGCCTGCTAATGCGGGGGACACGGGTTCGTGCCACGGTCTGGGAGGATTCCGCGTGCCGCGGGGCGGCTGGGCCCGTGAGCCATGGCCGCTGAGCCTGCGCGTCCGGAGCCTGTGCTCCGCAACGGGAGAAGCCCGCGTACCAAAAAATAAAAAAATTTTAAAAAATTAAAAAAATTAGAAAGTATTAGTTACAAATAGTTCCTGAGGAACTCACACCAAAATCCCCCACCGTGTCTCTCTTACTATTTACCTAGGTGTTTTAATTTGCACCTAATGCCAAATGCCTTTCTTCCTAGTTTTGGTTTCCCATTTGCTTTATTCCTCTCCAGGTAGAATGATGACTGGCTGTTTTAAAACATATGACTATTTTGACAACTTAGAATAAAATAAGTGAGTTACCTCTTTATCGCTAAGGAACCCTATAATTTGGTAATTCAGCACTCAGCTACCTTCCATGAGAATTCAGCTTAGCTGAGCATCAACCATGTCTCAGACACTGAGCTAGGCACTGTGGCTAGAAATGCGGATAGAGGTACAGTCCTGTTTTAAGGAACTTGAGGTCCTGAAGAGTATGCAGACATGCAAACAAATTGTTATACTTTGTGATAAGTGATACTGCGAAGGTACAGTACACAGGGGAGGAAATGAGTACCTCTGCGTCATTGAAGCTGACTACTAAGCCCACCCTTTTAAGGATGAACAGTAATTCCACAAGTCAACAAGGGTGGAAGGGCATTCCAGACAGGGGAAATAGCACGTGGGAAGGATGAGTTGTTGACAGCATGATGCATTTCAAGGACCACATGAACTTAGATACTGCAGGACCATCAAGTGCAAGGTAGAAGAGGAATACGAGAAAAGCAAGCAGGGACTGGATCACAAAGAACTTTGTCTGCCGTGCCAAGGAGTTTAGACCTCACCAATAGGAAATGCGGCACCGGGCAAAGGTTCCAAACAGAGGGCAGACACAATCATATTTCTATTGTAGAAAGATTACTTTGCCAGCAAAAGGAACATCAGAGCCTGAGCAGGCAGAGGCAGATTCATTGGAGAGATGCCACGGACACCCAACAGTGGGAGTGGTGATGTGGGGTAAGGAGAGGCAGAAGTTAGGACAGGTCCCAAGTTTCTAAGTC
Source organism: Tursiops truncatus (assembly GCF_011762595.2). NCBI lineage: Eukaryota > Metazoa > Chordata > Mammalia > Artiodactyla > Delphinidae > Tursiops > Tursiops truncatus. The sequence goes on from NC_047035.1 coordinate 103,882,591, forward strand.
GGGAGGCTAGGTGGTTGATGGTGCCTCCCAAAGAGATGGAGAATATGGAAGAGAGACGAGGTCTGAGAGGTAAAGGGTGGAGGTGGGAAGATGATGGCTCGTTTGGGGAGAAATCAAGTTTTCCATCTTGGTGGAGATATCTGGGAAGTGATGATTAAAAAACCTAGAGTGAAAAAGAAAAAATCACCTGAGGAGAAGGTGAGAAGAGCAGACGAAGAAGGCAGACCCTGGAGAACGCACCAGAATACTGAAGGCAAGCAGAAGAAGCAAGTCCAGGCAAAGGCGCTAAGAACAATAGCAACGGGTCCAAACTAGAGATTTTCAGACTCTCATTATCTGACTGTGGAGCCCTTTTCTCAAACAAAATCTCAGCTGAGTCTCAGAATGTAAAACAGAAGTAGAGTCGGTTACCAGAAGGAAGCCCACTAACCCTTTAGCCCACAGAGTAGAGCCTGAAAAGTACAGAGCTGAATGATGCCATGGCAAGCAGGGAGCACAAACACCCCTTCTCAACAGCAGTAGGTCTGAAGAACAGACTTCCCCCTAAAAGTGAGTTAAGAAAATGAAACCTACAAGCTAGTTATGGCATTACCCCAAAAAAATGCAAGACAAATCTGGGTTTATTGCATGCGTGACAAGTATGAACATAGAGCAAAGATTGGTAGCACCAGAGGACCACCTCCTCTTTGTCCCATTGAAGAAACAGAGGTCTAGAGCTAGGTAGCTGATTGGTTTGCCAAACTAGTTGTCCTAGGTCACAATCTAGACAGTGGCTGAGTGAGGACTAAGTTTCTAGTTCATCGTTCTTATTACTGTATTCACTCCATTCCACCTTTGCTAGAACTCAATCTGGAACTGAAACCCAAGCCTAAAGTAGAATTGGCAATTCCATTATAATTCTCAGCTTTGACTCCAGTCACAGGTGCTGGGCTCTCCAGAAGAGCTCACTAAATACTTCCTGCTTGAATGGCGGAGCTCATGTAGAAAGAACTTTGGGAACCTGGGTTGCTCTTCTGAGGTCAGACAGCCTTTGGACCAGAAAGAGTACTTCCATTTATTCAGCATTAACCACCTAGAACAGTTCCTTAAACCGAGGTCGATGGTGCTGGAGAAGTGTTAAGACTTCCACCTGACAGATGGCAAAGCCATCTAGGAAAAGATTGTACACAGTCCTCACAATAGCACCGTGGAATGCTAACCTTCCCTACCTTCAATGACATCAAGACAATCTCATGAGAATATCTGTGCCTAGATGACAGGACCAGCTATGGGACTGGAGTGGCAGCTAGATCTCCAAGCAAGTGGAGGTGGCAGGAACATGGCTGGAAATGGAGGTCCAGAACATGGCACCCCTGTGGCTTCTCACCGCTAAAATATCCTAGTAGGAGTTGGCCATAATCTACAAACTCTCGGAAATAGGAGGCAAGACTGAAAGGTTTATTATCCACCAACCTCAAGGGTCAGTCAGACAGATACTGGAAGAGGAAGGAGTGGCAGGCAAGCAATTTGCCCTTAAATTTATCTTGCTCTTCTGGAGGGGATTAACTTTCGGCTTGCTGCAGCGCTATGCTCCTCTAGGTTTACTGCTGGCAAAGCTAGTGACTTACTGCTTGCTGCAGCTTCACCACCCTGAAGAGCTCCCCCCACCCCCCGCGCCTGCCCCTCCCTGCAGGTATGTGTGTTTCTCTTTTATACCACCGGAGTGAAGATGAGGAGTTTCGGGCTTGGTCTGACACAGACTCTCCCACTTGAATTACTAGAGTCTCGTCACAGACTGGAGGGTAACAAGAAAGGATAAGTACATAACAGTTTTCCATCCAAAGAAATCCAAGTCTCTATCTTGTCCAGAGGCAGTATCAGAGGTAATTTAAGTAGGCAGGGTAAAAATATACAAAACGCAATCTGGCTTGGGAGAAAGAAGTTCCACTCTCAATGTTCCCAAGTATTATATTTGGATTTTGAGGATCAAATATAAAACAGAGGCTAGCCAAAGATTGCTTAACTTCTAAAAGTCCCGGCAAGTAACCCAAATGATTTGATGTCCTCCTAATGCTGTTCTGGAATTCTGTTAGGGGAACAGAATGTCCCACAAGATTCCAGGAATCTCTACATCTGCAACACAAGTACAAATAATTTTCTCAGTATTTTAGCCTTTATTCAGTAGGAGTCGGTTTGCGGGGGTGGAGTCTATAGAAATTGCTTACTGCTGGCTTTTAAAAATGAAGTCAGACTGAAAAGCAAAGGAGAATCTCTAAACCCACCATGGGAACAGGTCTCAGTGAGGGCAGTGTGGGGCTTAGGTTTGGGGGATGGTCCTCCAAGTAGCCCTTTGGGAGAAACCAAATGAGAGAAAAAGATCAAAACACAACTTGAGCCCAGGGTTACAAATTACAGTATTCAGCATGGTAACATACAGAAACAACTATCAGTAACTAGGGCGTGGATGTGGGTTAATCTTGGAGTGTTAGGAAAAATCAGACAGACAGACAGTGGAGGCGGCCACGACATTTGGGCTCTCTGCCTTCTGAGGCTTCTTTACCCAGTTGCCAGTTCTTGGGAGCACATAATAGCAAGAGTACCTGTGGGCTGGACTACATGCCTCAACCAGACCGAGCCTCAGGCAGTGCTTCCAGACTTGGCCTTAACAAGGAGGCTAAAGGGAAAGGAATGTGATCCATACTGACAGAATCCAGCCTCTCTACCTGCCTGCTTCATCCTTGGAGCCACTCACTAAGGTTCTACTCCAGCTCACAGAGGCTGTGGAATAATAGCTGATCATACTAGCCACCATCTACTGGGCACCATGCAGGTGCTTCATATGTATACATTCTCCAATTCTTCAATTTAGTCTTCTCTACAATCTTATTACAAGGCTATTACTTTCAACTCCATTTTACGGTTGAGAAAACAGAGGCTTACAAGGGTCAAATAACTCTCCTAGAGTTTAGACAATCTTCAAAGCCAGGTTGGTCTAGCTCCATACCTGTGCTCTCTCCTCTCTAGAAGGTGTGGGAACAGAGTAGCTAGTCTAGCACACATCCCCAATGAACCATGTTTCCAATGTTCCTCTGGGGGACACCTATCAGTTCACTTTACTTAGTTCACCCTTCTTGCCTTTCTAATCACCACCCCACTGATCCATAAGAAAGCTAATAGGAGAAGCTTTTGATAGTGAGGCAGGCACTAAGGATGGACCACAGAGGATCCAGGTACTTCTTTCTGTTGAACACACGCTCCTAAATGTTGAGTCCTAATCCAGTAAGTCCTGCATAATGAAAGGAGTACAATTTACCCAAAGGAAAAGAGAGGAATCTGTCTAATGACCAACCTAGAAAAAAAATGTGCAGAAAATGGTTACTCAAAGAAACCAGGCAGAGAAAACTACAGGGGATAGAGGGGAAGGCAAAATGTGTCTTTTTAAAATGTTTCTGTGATTTTAGTGATTATCCAACTTGATGTAATATTGTTAATCAAACTTCATAAAAATGAGAAACTCATTTTATCCCATATACTAACTTTTCCATCCTAGTTAGTGATTTCTTTACATATTATTATAGTTAGTTGTGTATGAGTCTGTCTACCTGAGGGCAAGGCTGGCTTTTCAAATCTGGTTCCCCTGGACCAGTGGCCAGCCCTGGGCTTCAAGCAGAGTTGATCTCTAACATATATATGTTTGATTTATGAACAAATGGATGAACGAAGGAATAACTGATTGGATTTTATTTGTAGTGGCCAGGTTTAAATATTTTTAATATAAAACAAATTATTTTTCTTTCCTTTAAAGGGAAGCAGCTGCCTGTGAAATCCTGCTGTTGGCTAATTTCAGCATTTCCAGCGTGGGTGGAAGCACTTTGGCTTTGGCTGATCTGGGCTGCAGCGTCACTGTGGCTCTCTCACCTTCTCTGGATGACCACTGCCTATCACTCGCTCTCCACTTCTCCCTTCTACAGAGAAGAGGGAATAGTCAATCACTACCACTGTCTTCCCCAGCCCACTTCATCACACCCTGCTCCTTACATGGCCACAAGAAAACCTCATTTTCTTAGACACATGTTAAATACCCGCCACCACATACACACCTGTGACGTTCTCCTATGGGATGGTAAAATATGAAACAATTGGGACCAGGGGCACAGAGGTACCCAAATCCATCCTCAATTAAAAAAGAAAAAAATACTACAGAGGCAGCTGTAGAAAACACCAACACACCCACACTCAGTGCCATCTTCTCTCTCTACCACACTCCATGGCAGACGACGTGGGAGTGGGCTGCCTCTTATCCCTGCATGCTGGTTTCTCCAAAAGAAGGAAAAGCCAGGGTCTGAGTCCAGGAGAGAAGAGAACAGATTAAAGGTCAGGTGGGTTCCCTGGAGGTGCAGAACTGTGAACACTGATGAGCGCTCCAACTCATCCCTGCTCTCAACATATTACCCCTGGAGTCCTGCTGTGGATAGATGTCCTGGTGGTGAAGGACCTTGCCAAAATGCACGTTCTACTAACCCATGCACACTTACTTATTGACTCATTGATTTGGAAGGCAACAGAGCATAGCTGTTAAGAACATGGACCAGGCTGCCTGGGTTCAAATCTTGACTCAAACACATACTAGCTGTAATCTTGGCTTATCACTTCTGTTTCTTTATCTGCAAAATGGGGATGATGATGTTAATGATGGTACCTATATTACAAGATGGTTATGAAGATTCATGGAGCAGGTTGGTGTAAAGATTTTACTTTGCCATGTTGAAACTACTTTATTCTGTGAGACTAAGGGCTATCAAAAAACTCATAAGATTCATCTTCAAGAAACTTAAATCCTTCAAAGAAAAATGAGATATGCGCATTCACATCTAAAACTCTGGGTCCAGCGACTTCCCTGGTGGTCCAGTGGTTAAGACTCCATGCTCCCAGTGCAGGAGGCCCGGGTTGGATCCCTGGTCAGGGAACTCATTCCGCAACTAAAAGATCTCGCATGACGCAAGGAAGATCCTACACACAGCAACGAAGATACCACATGCTGCAACTAAGCCCTGGCGCAGGCAAATAAATAAATAAATATTAAAACAAACAAACAAACAAAAAAAACCCTAATCCTTAAGGGCCATACTTTAAAAAATAATAATAAAATAAAAGAAATAAATAAAACCCTGGGTCCAAAGTGATAAGTACTATATGAAAGGTACAAGGAAGTATTATGGGAGTTGCGAGAAGTTATTTCTTCCAAAGTGGTGGAGGAGAAATTGAGAAGACTTTGGAGAAGGGGGCAATGGAACTGAGTCTTAATAAATGATAGGAATTGTAGATGCAGATATGGAAAATATGGGCATTCAACAAGAAGAAACTGTAGGATCAAAGATAGAGAGTTAGAAGAATCTGAGGTATGTGTGGAGGAGAGAAAATAGTTTGGTTGGTTAAGGCAGGCAATTACCAATGCTTCAGACTCCACCCTATCCTTCTAGGTTCTGATTTAATTGATCTCTGTTCAGGTCTGAGCGTTAGCAAGGCAGTGGCTATGATGGCTGAAAACCAGGGCTGACTAGTCAGGCAACTCAGGATTCAGAAGTGAAAGGCTTTGCGGCCTGGGTGGGACTTCCCAGGTGTCTCCCCAGGCTCAGGCTTAACTACCGAAGACCAAGAGGGCCATTAAGTGAGACTCAGAAAAAGATGGAAGAAACAGAGAACAAGGAATTTTGGGAGGGCTTTCTGGTCTTCCTTGACATCACATGATAGATTCATCATTCATACTTTGATGAGAACAATTTGTATGGAATTTTACCCCATCTGTAGATAATGAGGACCATAGGTTTGGTGCCTATATTCTAATTAACATTCCTTTTCTTGGTCCTTTTTTTTCAAAAAGTTTTTTTTTTTTAATTTTAATTTATTTATTTTGTGGCCATGCCACACAGCGTGCATGCAGGATCTTAGTTCTCCAACCAGGGATCAAACCCGCGCCCCCTGCAGTGGAAGTGCGGAGTCTTAACCACTGGACCACCTGAGAAGTCCCTCCTTTTCTTGGTTCTACACCTCCCAATCAGCTTCCTCTCCATCTCAGTTCTTCGCCTTCTGATTCCTCAATCACTCTTCACAAATTTCACAAACGGTCCCCTGGGTGCAGACAGCTAGGCTTTGTTGGACACATCCTCACTTAAGTGCTCCAATGCCTTCATCCATCTGTAGGCAGCTGACATGTCCCTTCTCTGCCTCAGCCTTTTCACACCAGTTTCATTTTCTTAGTCAGCCTCCTGTCCCTTGGACCATTCCTGTGCTCGCACTCTGTATCTTCTCCAGCTCCATCTTCTCTTTCTGGAGATGTGAGGACCTGAAGTAACATGCCACTATCCCAGCTGTGGATTCCATGTAGTTCCACATAAAAGCCCCGCTCCATCAAATAAAGGGCTGCTCCCATCTCACTAAAACCCACCTCTTAAGTGGGATCTGATTAAACCTCTGGATACATGAGCTTTCCTACGCATTTTATTTAACATACATGTATATGTATGTATATACACACATATGTATAATAATTTGTTCCAGATTAAAGCTAAGTACCTATTACCCTCCAAATGCAAAGTCTGACTCTTTCAGTTTAAAGAGGCTTATTGTGAACCAAGTAGAAGGACGTCCTATCTTCAAGACACAAGAGTCTTCCTTTGGTTTCATTTTCCTTGGTCCTCATCTATCTGAACGCTGCTTAGCAAATGAAGTTCTGCAGAAGAGAAGGAGCTGGGATGGCATCACTGACATCCTCAAAGAACAGAGGAACATTTTTAGCACAAGCACCGTCACACACATTTTCTACCGCTTCCATGAAATGACATGCACTGTACGAAAATGACACCTGCCATCTATTCTCCAGTACATCACAAAATGCAGTGATTTTACACATAAATCTTCAACAGAGGAGGAACAATGAGACACGAGCTCAGTGTTCCTTTGTTTCCAGTCAGTCCTGGGCATGGTAGGCACAGAGCAAGGTCAGGAACACGCCTGTTCCTGCAGCCTTACTGCAAAAGGAGACCGGGAACCACAAACCCTGCCTACACCCACTCAAGCCCTCTGCTTTTAAACTATTCTTTTTTCCCTCATTTCAAAATTATCTAAAGACCAATTGGTTCCAGGCAGCTCTTTCTGTATATTAATTTTTAATTGGAGAAATAGCAATTAGATGGCTCCATTGATTGCCAGTTCCCATAATCTTTTTTAATTTGAGATAACAATCATTCAAAAAATGAGTTTGTCCCTACAATATCTATTCTTAATGGCAATAATAACTGAAGTTATATACAAAACCAGCAGAGCAGTCCACAGGGAAGGGGTCTAAATTATACATGGAATATTCTGCACCTTGTTTGTCAGTTACAACAAAAACCTTACCACAGGTGCCCTATGAAAATGGTCAATTTCATATGTTGTTTTTATTAATACCATTTTTGAAACAACCAGAGCAACTCTGAAGAGAAGATTTTCATGGTATGAGGCCTACTTTTCCATACTCAAGAAACTTAAGACATGTAGATAATAAAAATTTTTACTCAGTTCCTTGCTGAGGACCCTGGGCAGAGGAAGATTAAGAGGGAGAAAGAGAAATTAGAGAGGAATAGACATCCTGCTTGGGAGGAACTCCCAAGCTATCCCCAAATACTCCTAGCAGGCAGGAGTGTAGAGGGCTCCAAGGGAGTCTGCAATAAATAATCCTCCTTTCATAACCAGGTTCTGAGCAATCTGAGAAACAGAAGAGTTGAGATAGAGGCCAAGTATCACCTTTATTACTCACAGGAGCTAAGCAAAAGAATATAGCTTAGGTGAGAGTCCAGTGGACCAGACCACTGAACCCCTGAGCCAGGAAGGCTTATTACCCCCCCAGTCACAATGTGGCAGCCACCCAGGAAAGAAAAGCATATGGAGGAGTCTAGGACCCCAACTGCTCTCTAAAAAAGGAGGGGGGCACTTGCAAGAGAAAGAACAAAGGTACCGCCAGCTGAGCACGCTTAGTTACTCTTTCCACATTTACCAATCAGAGGGCCATGCCCCCTCCCCAGGGTGTGAGAAAACAAAGGCCGGGAGTATGTATTAAGGAAAATCACTTCTCATGGAAACCAAGATTGAGAAAATGGATTTTCCTCTAAAATCAAAAGAGGGAATTGGGATCCAGAAGAGGTAACCGGAAGTGACTCGCTTCCACCCAAAATGACTTTTTTGAAGGGTTCTCTCATAAATTTATCTTAAAATTGTATAAGATTTGTCTTCTGTTCCATAAAATTTCATAGAAAAGGTTTGGGTCAGACCACCTGAGAAATTTTATAGTGGTCGTTTGGAGAACTCTTTGAAATTGAGCAGATGTGAGTTTGAATTCTACCCTTCTAGTTTGAGTAAGTTCTGTATCTTAATTTCCTCATCTGAAAAATGAGGATAATGACTGGCCTACCTTAGAGGGACATCAGAAAATGATTAGAAAAGTTAGGTCAGAGAAAAGGCTCTGGAATGTACTAAGAACTTGATAAATGTTATGTGAATTTATGTCTAATTATATTCCACAAAAATGTCTGTGTTTATGCTATGAGTCTCAGGCTCCTAGGCACCCACTGAGAAGCCTGGGGTTCACATCCTCCAGCAAGAGCAGCTTTGTTTATGTGCCTCAGCTGATCATTCCTTCTCTGCCTTCCGAATCTCAAACCCCTCTCCTCCAGCCCATACCTCAGGCAGTGTGTACTAAAAGCCTGTGATGAAAAGTGTTCAAGTGAAGATGGAAAGGAGGAGAGAGATGCAAAGATGACCCCTCAAGAACTTCTAATCCAGCAAGAGTAAAGAAAAAAAACAAACAAACCTATTATTCACAAGTGAGGTACAGTATGGAAATAGTACAGATAAAAATTTATGGTAACCTGGAATGGGAATGGGGTTTAAATCTTCCCTCCCCACCCTGCTGTGATCCCTCAGGAGTTTGTCTCAATGTGCTCACTGGAGACATCTTAAAAGGGAGTTACCACCTCTGACCAGAACTTATAAAATTAAGAGAACACCAGTATGAGCAGATATGTTCACCAGAACTCATCTGAGAATGAGCTAGCTGCCATGACTCTTGAAAGGCATAATATGCAGAAAAATGATATACAGTTTATTAGGATAACTGCCTCAGAAACACATTACCCACAGGAAGTGATAAAATCTAAGATACATATAACTTAAATAATGTGATGGGTAAATTCATGGATAATAATAATAGCTAATATTTATTACAGTTACTACAGTACTGAGGACTTGGCTTGCACTATCTCACTAAAAAATGACAGATTCCCATAAAGCATGGTTCAAAGGAGCATGGCCTAGGTGGAGTTCCCTGGGAAACAGACTCAGAGGCCAAGGTTTGTGGGCAGGATGTTGACAGGAGACAGCTCGCAGAAACAACACCTGTGAGGAGTGAGGGAAGGAGGACTCAGCGAGGAAGCAGTGCCAACACAGTGCAGTCACAGAAGTCTCGGGTGATCCCACAGGGAGCTCTGAAGCTGAGATGGCCCTTCAGGGACATCCCCAATGGAGGCAAGGGGGCCAGGACTTATACCCCTGCAATGACCAGTTATTGGCTATAGGCTGCTCCTGGGGAGGGGATGTGGCTGGAGAGAGGCAGCACCCTTCAGCTGAAGGCAATGCACAGGGAGAGACACATTGTGAGCCATCAGCAGACAGTGCTCCTGGTAGCTGGGGAAAGGAGTCTTGCAGGCCTCAAGTGGGGATGCAGAGGCACGCCACAGTATTCACTCCAGGAGGGAGGAACAAGATGAAGCTCAATTTGTTTAGCGTTACACTGATCCCAGGCACTGTGCAGGGCACTTTCCTTATTGTCTTTAATCCTGTTGTATAGGCATCAGTGACTTATTCCAACCTCCAGAGAAATTTCAAGTTCCCCTCCTCCCTCTAAACTAGTGGTTCTCAACTGGGGGGTGGTTTTGCTCTCCAGGGGACATTGCCAGAGCAGTGTCTAGAGACATTTTTATTTGTCACAACTGGGAGTGGGGTACTACTGGCATAGGTAGAGGCTAGGGATACTGCAAAACATCCTACAATGCACAGAACAGCTTCCACAACAAAGAATTTCCAGCCCAAATGTCCACAGTGCTGTGGGTGAGAAACTCTGCTGTAATCATTAGGAAGGAGAACACACAGAAGGGGCCACAGTAATCTGGGAAAGAGTCTTCAATCACATGGCTCATTCACTTGGCTTTTTCCTCTCCTGGTTCTTTTGGCATCTCTAGGCCTCTTGAATTTTCTGAATGGAAGGCCTTGATCCATGTGATGTGTACCACAAGGTGGGCCTGGGTCTGCTTCCCCTTTGCCACTCCTCCAGCCTGGCAGGACCAGGTGGGTTTCATGAGAGGGGTCTGGGGTTGAGGACAGAGGATAGGCCAGTGTTACTCTAGCCTGTGGGGGAGAAAATGCTCCATTCCTTTGCTTTATCTTTGTGCTTCTTCTTGCCATCAGTGGGCTAAGATTCCAAATGCCCAGATAAAGTGGGTGAGAGGAAAGGGGCTCAGGAGAATACACTTATTCTGGGTCTTAGGCCAGAGAAGCACAGCTGTCTAAGCTTTCAGCTCACCAGGGAAGAAGTCCACTTACACATAAATAATATGCATTTTCCTGGAATGCCCCCTCTGCAGATCTTCAACAAACTCTCCCAGTTGATGGGCCATTCTGGATCCCAACCACCTCTACTTTTTCCATCATAAGAATAAGAATTGTCATTGATGTCACCATGTTACAGATAAAAAAAACAGGACATAGAAACGTTAGGCAACCTGTCCATGGCCACTCAGCTAGTTAATGGCAGGGCTGAGATTTATAACCAGGTTTGTGTGGTTACAAAACACATGCTCATTGTTTGAGAAACATATGTACTCTTTGAAATTAATCAGATGGGACGTGCACGTCTTCCTATACATCCCTTGATACTCTGAGACACAATCTGGGCTGGCCCCAGTCTCTTAAGCTTTCTGCTCTTCTCTTATTTCTAAGCTTTCGATTTTCTTATTTCTGAGCTTTCTGATTTCTAAGGGAAGGCAAGAAATGAAAGACAGGCTGGGTGATTTATATAAAGTGATAATGTGAGCCCATCTCCTTGTAGCCATCATTTTAGTCTGCAATAAAAATGACTGGTCAGACACCCTCCAATTCCTGAATATCCAGAAGGCCTAACTGCTTGGACTCTTAGACATAAAGCTCTCTGTTAATAGACCCGTCAATTTCTTAAAGTGAGCAGTTTTTCATAACATTCCATAAAACAGGGAAAAAACATAAAATTAAAAAAGAACATAGCACTTAACATGAAAATACGTGTATCATTTATTGAGCATGAGCTAAAAGCAGCAGAAAAAGAAACTGAAGGAGGAACAGTGGCTAGTGATGGAAAACAGAAGATTGCTTAGGAACAGGATTCTTTACCTACCAAACAGGGCCCCTATTTTTAGCAACTTAAAAATAACCCCCAAAACAGACATTCGTTAAGTATTAAACTTAAAAGTAAAAACCTTGGGCTTCCCTGGTGGCGCAGTGGTTGAGAGTCCGCCTGCCGATGCAGGGGACACGGGTTCGTGCCCCGGTCCGGGAGGATCCCACATGCCGCGGAGTGGCTGGGCCCGTGAGCCATGGCCATTGAGCCTGTGCGTCTGGTGCCTGTGCTCCGCAACGGGAGAGGCCACAACAGTGAGAGACCCGCGTGCCACACACACACAAAAAAGTAAAAACCTTTATGTTTTTCTAATAACAATCTAGTATCCTTGTTATGATAGATTTACTAACCTCAATTTAGACTCTCAGAGATCAGATTCATGTCCCATAAAACACATAGGGAATACATTACTGAGCAAATTATAGTAATAGATGACATAAATACTTATGAACTATTAATTTTTCAGTTATAGACTATGTTCTTTTCTTGAGCCTTTTTTTAAAATAAATTTATTTATTATTTATTTTTGGCTGCGTTGGGTCTTCGTTGCTGCATGCGGGCTTCCTCTAGTTGCGGCGAGCGGGGTCTACTCTTTGTTGCGGTGCATGGGCTTCTCATTGCGGTGGCTTCTCTTGTTGCGGACCACAGGCTCTAAGTGCGCAGGCTTCAGTAGCTGTGGCACACGGGCTCAGTAGTTGTGGCTCGCGGGCTCTAGAGCGCAGGCTCAGTAGTTGTGGTGCATGGGCTTAGTTGCTCCGCGGTATGTGGGATCTTCCCAGACCAGGGCTCGAACCTGTGTCCCCTGCATTGGCAGGCAGATTCTTAACCACTGCACTACCAGGGAAGTCCCTCTTGAGCCATTTTAATTCATGAAATTATTTAGAAGGTTACAGACACCAAGGAACAAACTGCTATACTGTGTTATGCAAATGTTTTTTCCAAATATGGAAGTCATAAGACTAGAATACATCTAGTGATCAACATATAATTATAAAGAATATTTCAAGGCTTCATTAATGGCAGCTGCTCATGAGATATTTGGAAGTGTTCAATGATTTTTATTATTCCTCTATAAATGTAGCTAATTTATGAAGGTCATCCCCGTTTACATTGCTCTATTATCATTTGCCCCAAATTTTAAGCCTGTTCAAATATAATTTAGAGGATATATTTGCCTATCAAGAAAAATCTGAGAATGCAGAAGCTAACCTCAATACGACAGGTTTCTATCTTTTTTTAGAGATAGCGTAACATAATAAACAAGCACTGGCGTTCAAGTCAATAGAGATGGGTTAGGGTCTCACCCCACCACGATCAAGCTTTTAACCTTGGGCTAGTCACTGAACCTCACCATGTCTGTTTCGTATATGGAAATGAATGTACTAATCTCTGCCCTACCAACCTCTTAGGTTTGTTGTGAGGACACATGACATAGTTATATGAAAATACTTTGCACACTGAATGAAGGTAAATAGGGTATCAAAATGAGAAACAATTACATTTTTGGAGAACATTCTGTTGAGAAAGAAACGGTAATCAAATGCAAACATATTCACTTGCGGAGGCTAGATCTGACAAGCGTAAGGTAGAAGTGGGTTTGAGAATTCTTTTTCCCCTTCCTCAGGTGTGCAAACCATCTTGATTACTGATTTACTTCTTGCTTGATCCCTTGCTTTGTTCATCTCAAATATCAAGGGCTTCCAATACACCCCCTCTTCTGACCAATCCTTCCAATGAGAAGGTACATTGGTTCAACATACCTAGGGCTACCATAAGGTAATAAAAACATTTTGAATGCTGTAAAGCACTCCTGAAATGGTATACAATAAAAACAGTAGTAAGAACAATATAATAAGTATCATTACTGACTCATGATAGTAGGGCATTCAGTTAAATTTGAAGTCTATATAAACAATGTTTTATTTTTCACCATAAGTATGCCCCAAATATTGCATGAAACATAATTATACTAAAAACTATTCATTGTTTACCTGACATTCAAATTTAACTGGGCAGCCTGATTTTGCCTGGTTTGGTTTGGTTGGGGGGCTAAATCTGGCAATTCTTGGAGAATTCTTTATCTCCCTTCCCCAAGCATGACAAACCACCTTCATTATGGAGAGTATTTACTTCTTGTTTTATCCCTTGCTTTGTTCATCTCAAATATTAAGGGCTTCCAGTACACCATCTCTTCTGACCACTTCTTTCAGGTATCCCGGCACCTGCACTACCATAAACCATTAGAACATTATCATTCTCCAGTACACAGTTGACTCTTGAACAACACGGGTTTGAACTGCATGGGTCCACTTATACAAGGATTTTTTTCAATAGTGAATACTACAGTACTCCATGATCAGAGGTTGGCTAAATCCACGGATGCAGAACTTCCGATATGGAGAAACTGCAGATAAGAAGGGCTGACTGTAAAGTTATATTTGGATTTTAACTGCATGGAGGGGCAGTGCCCATAACTTCCAGGTTGTTCGAGGGTCAACTGTATTCATCTATGAATTTTTCTTTCCAACCAAAAAGTGAATTAATTGAGGGAAGAGACATTCATTTTGATCACCCAGTGCCTGGTTCAATGCCTGGCACATAGCAGGTAATTAGAAAATGTTTTATGAATTGAAGATCACAGCTTTCTTCACATTCCATGCTCTCACCATGGGAAACCTTGCTCATGTCTGCTACTTAATTGATCAGCCACCAATGGACAAGTCAACAATGCATGTCTCTGTTCTGGCCTTCTCTACTGACCTCCAGATCCATGTTTTCCAACAAACTATGAGCTGTCTCCACCTATATTGCCATAAGCACCTCAAATGCAACCTGCCCAAGACTGACCACATCATATCCCTGAAAGCTGCTTCTCTCTTGGCACGGTATCCTGTAACCCAGGCTAGAAAACCAGAGTCCTTCTAGATTACTTCCTCTCCCTCACTTCCCCCATCACTAAGCACTTTTCATCACGAAATTTTTGAGGAGCTTTTGAAAGGAAAGTTCTGATTCAGTTAGTATGGCCTGTGGCCAGGGAGAGGGTATTTTCTTAAAGTGCTCAATTTGATTCAGTGGTATTTAGGGCCCAGTGTCCTGTAGAACACAGCAAAACACCTAGAAACAGCCTCTCTGTACAGGCCTACTAATTCAATTAAAAACATGGAAACAACCCCCATCTGTTGTGTACTAATAATTTTGAGAGCCTTATTAGCTTCTGACCTGAAACACTATTTTCATTTATGTATGGGAATTTTTAGTGGCCTTTGTATTCCTAGGTACTATTTGGGATAACTCCCCTACACAAAGTTCAAGAACGTACTTCTCATTTTATAATGAAAATTGTTACAAATCTTGTAATATAAAAATTCACGTTCTAAGTAGGCACTTACTTAGTATTCATTTTATTACAGGTCTTATCACCCAGACTCTGACAGCACCATCAATTAGAAATGAAAGGAATGAACAGAGAAAATAAATATTTTGGATTATTTAGAGTTATTCTCCTTCATACACACGCACACACATTAAGACAGTTCACCAGCTGGGGACTTACAGATGCCCAACTTACCTGAAATTCTTCTTGGAATATGCTTCAAGTCCAGAATATGTTTAAAACTCAGAACTTAACTGTAAATACTCAAAAACATTCCCAATTTGCTACTTTCTAGAGAGCAAAACATTTACCTCCATCCTGCATCCTTGCATACAGAAATGGTAACTCTGAAAAATCTTACCACCAGTGAAAAAAAATAATTTTTCTAAACTTTTTAAATAAATGGTTTGCCCAAGGGTAAGACCTTTTATACCATCTTAGCCGAGAGCAAATTTCCCTAGACAAATTGGCTGGCTGCTTCTTGAATTCTTCTCAGCTAAAATTGAGGCACTCCTATTATTGATATTAGCTGGCCATACTTTTTTCCCTTAAATCCACATATTTTGTTACACTGGAAGAAAATTAGATTGTATTAGGTTGTGTACAACACAGATCTTCAAAACATTCATCCTGTCAAAATAATTTCTTAATTAGTGGTACAACATACTTTTCTGAGACAGAACTTGTCAGAAAAACATCTTAAGTGGGGAGCTTAAGTGAATTCATTCTCAGGATTTTAATAAGACATTTTGCCTCCTATACGGAGGGGGAATAAAGTAAAATTGGCAATTCTTTGCTTCCTTGGAGACCCACTTCAGGAAAAATAAAAGTTTCAGCTACTTTTAAAAAATATTTATTTATCTATCTATTTATTTATGGCTTCGCTGGGTCTTCGTTGCTGTGCACAGGCTTTCTCCAGTTGTGGACAGCAGGGGCTACTCCTCGTTGCAGTGTGCTGGCTTCTCATCGCGGTGGCTTCTCTTGTTATGGAGCATGGGCTCTAGGTGTCCAGGCTTCAGTAGTTACAGCACATGGGCTCAGTAGTTGTAGCATGCGGGCTCAGTAGTTGTGGCTCATGGGCTCTAGAGCACAGGCTCAGTAGTTGTGGCGCACGGGCTTAGCTGCTCCGTGGCATGTGGGATCTTCCTGAACCAGGGCTCGCACTCATGTCCCCCGCATTGGCAGGCGGGTTCTTAACCACTGCGCCACCAGGGAAGTCCTCAGCTACTTTTATATAGAAATTCCTTACATTTTTGTTAAGAAAATTTAAAAATACATTAGGTTATTATAGGTTGAGTTGCTGATAAAACTTATAGAATAAAGTATTGAGAGAAAAACTAAATCTTCCTTCTCAAAAATAATATCCAACCATGAGTTTGCGTAAAATGAACTGATTACATACAAGGATCCAATTAAAGAACACACCATGCTGTACCTGAAACTGCTGTAAAATATTTTACCACTCAGTCGCTAAGTACTTTAAAGACATTTCTTTATTCATATCAAGCATAAATATATCAGTGTTTTAGGTTTAGAAAACAGAAGAATTGGATTTTCAACCTCGTTTTGCCACAGCATTTCTGGGTGATAATAAGAAAACCAGTTAACTTCTTCAAACTTCCTTTTATTCATCTGTAAAAGGGGCCCAGTACGTGCACCCTACTGGATTCACAGGGTTATTATGAGGATAAACGTTGTCATGACTGGGGCCATGCTTTGAAAATAAAAGCAACGCCTATCAGCTGCCATCTAGGTGTCTACTCTGGGTCACGCACTACATTAGATGCTCCTCATAAATGGAAGACGAGCAAGAATTTCTTACCCACAGCTTTTAAGTGAGGAAATTGAGGCTCAAACAGGTTAAGCGTCTTGCCCTGAATCAAACATATATGAAGTAGTAGAACTGAGATTGGAACTTGCGTCCATGGGACCCATGCCTGCCACTGCCCCTTTCTGCCCTTCCTCACTCCCTTCTCCTCCTCTTCCCCTCAAAAGTTATGGTCTGGGCTTTGGTGGAGGACAGAGAAAAGAGCTTAGGACTGAGCCCTTGGCTAGCACACTACAAGGGGTGATCATGTCTTGCTCCTGAAAAATTAGTCCCTGGGAGCATTGCCAAAGACCAGTACAAAGACCAGACTGGAGTGGGACTGGGGTTGGGCTACACGATCCTAATTCAAAGGAAGGTTGTAAAATGGGACCCTTGGGGTTCAGACTCGGGGTCTGCAAAAGTCCAGATGGCAGAGTGAAAGAGGCAGCTCATGCCCTCGTTACCATCCAGTGTGGGGACCACACAGTAATGATGTCCTGCTTGGCAGCGCCAGTGTTAACGAACATCTGCTTTGTGCAAGGAGCTCGGACACGCACCCCAAAGGATACCCAGAAGTGTAGGACATAGTTCCTGTCCTCACAGAGGGCAAAAGAGCAAAAATACACAAGTGAGAAGGAAAAGTGGCAGTGCATGATCAAACTGTTCTAGAGAATAGTCAAGAAGCCATCACAAGTCAGTATGCAAAGAACTGCCATTTGTGTGCTATAGATAATAAAGTGCTCTGAGAAAGCACAGGGGGGGAGGTCTTTCAGGCCAAAAGGGTCAGGAAATGCTTTAAGGAGGAAATCAAATTAAATCTTTATGACATTTCAGGTATTTTCACTTCCTCCCACCTTAAGCTGGGCATTTATTCTTCACTCCTTGTAGTATCTTCTAAAACAGACCCACTGGCCAGAGTTCCTTGTTCTCTGAGTAAAGGAGCCATATGAGCACATCAGGGCCAGCATATCATTAATACCAACTTCGTTAAGGAACAGAGATCCAGACCACAAAGCATTAAGCAGGCCACTGGAGAACAGATGGGAGCATGGAGAGAAGACTTCCTGGGTGGGAGAATACAGCATGTGCAAAAGCACAGAGGAAGATAATGTAACTTGCCATTAGGAGACGGAATGTGAGGTCATCTGGCAGGAAGAGGAGCTGTAGAGAGGACTGGTGGGTGGTGACACTGGACTGGTGAGTTAGAAGCCCTTGAGGCCAGGCTAAGGAGTCAGAATTGGACTTCTCTGCGGGTCCAGTGGTTAAAACTCTGAGCTTCCACTGCAGGGGGCACGGGTTCAATCTCTGGTTGGGGAAGTAAGATCCCACATGCCATGTGTCCAAAAAAAAAAAGGTCAGAATTTCATCAAACGGGCAATGGGGTAACACTGAAGTTAGGAGTTCAGCATGGTCAGAGAGAACTTCGCAAATAAATTTAGGGAAAGTGTTCACTTGGTCCAGAAGACAGTAAAGGACAACAGCTTAGGTGAGAGATAATTAAGAATCTAGGCAATGGGTGTGATGGGTATGGCTAGAGAAGGGACTTGTGTAAATAACTGGATTTGATGAATCACTGGCTACAGGGGAAGTCTGAAGAGTAAGCAAGGCACTATTAATTCATTCAACAAGTATTAATTGACTACCCATGTGCTAGGCATTGTTCTCGATGTTTGGGGTTTGTTGATGAAAAAAAAAAAAGACATACAAAGATCCTTGTCTTCACAAGCCCGAAGTAGAGCAGAGACAGACAATTAACAATGGACATAATCATTAAGTATATATGCTAGAAATTGATTAGTGCCAAGCAGACTAAGAGGGGTTGGAAGTGCCAGGAGTAGGATAGGACACGTTTCACAGAGAAGGTGGCATTTAGCAAAGATCTGAGGGTGAGGGAGACAGCCATGAAGATACCGTCAAGCGGAGGGAAGAGGTAGTGCAAAGGGCCTAAGGTGGGAGAATTTCTGGCATGCTCAAGAAAAATCAAGGAGGCAGTACACCTGGAGCAGACAGAATGAGGAGGAGGGTAGGAAGGGATGAAGAAACGGGCGGTGGGAAGGGTGTGTATCACATAACAACTTACAGCCCATTGTAAGGACTTTGGCTTTTACTCTGAGTGAGATAGGGCTCCACTGTAGGGTTTTGAGCAGAGAAGTGACGCGATCTGATTTATGTTTTAAAAGGATCACTACAGCTGCTATATGGAGAAGGATCTGCAGGGGGCAAGTACAAAAGGAAAAGGACCAGCTAGGAGACCTTGGCAGTAATTCAAGTGAGAGGGGATGGATGCTCACAGCAGAAAGTCAGCAGTGGAAGTAGTGACAAGTGGTAGAATTCTAGATACACTTCTTACAATAAGTCTAACAAGATAACCCTGAATTGGATTTAGGGTGTGAGAGAAAGAAAGGAGTGAATGATGGACATATTAAGAGTGAGGTATCTGGACCTCCAACTGGAAACTTCCAGAAGTCAGCTGGATAGAAATGTCTGTATTAGAGATACATTTGAGAATTACTGGCACTTATTTGGTCTTTAAAGCCATAAGACAGAATGAGGAAAGGAGTGAAGATAAAAGGAAGAGGACCAACACCTGAGTCTTGATATACCCTAACATGAGGCAAGAAATGAGGAGGAACCAGCAAAGAGGGCTGAAGTGGAGCAGTCAGTGAAATTGGAAACCAAGTGAAAAAAAATGTCAGAGCGGGTAATCAGCCATGTCAAATGTATGGATAGGCCAAGCAAGGTGAGGGTTAAGAATTGACCACTGGCTTTATTAATCTGGAGTCATGGGTATGTATGGGTGCAGTTTTAGAGGGTTTAATCAGGAAGGCTAATGGAGCCTGTTTTAAGCAAAGGCAGGGCAATGTTAAGGAACTTGATTTCAGACAATTTTCATTTCATGGTTTTTTCTTATGTAGGAAGTGCACTGAAATTCTCTACTTTGTCACTTCCTGAGGGTTGACTAAAATGTTTGTCCAGACCAAACTGAGGCTCTCTCAAACAACTGGAACCCCATGAGGGAAGTTCTGAGTGATCCTACTGTCCCATCCCATAGCATTTAATTGTATTTACTGGTTCGTTCTTTGGTATCCAAAATAATGTTATATATTCTGTTCAAATATAATTCCATTCTCTGTAAACAATAACCCAACTTAGGCCCCCAGATGAACTTGCTGGCAGTTAACAGATGCCTAAACTTCCCCCAGGTCCATAGTCAATTACAGTCAAGTTGACATATCTATTCACAGTTGTCTGTGGCGTCACTTTATCATGAGACATCAGGTACCCATTCATTTCACAAATATTTATGTGGAACCCACTTGGGAGCAATCTATGTGCTAGGGCCTGGAGAAACAACCATGGAAAAGGCACAGATGTGGTCTTCAGCAAGTACAGTTGAGTGGAGGTAGTAGATTACAGTTAAAAAATTGATTCCCAGAGTTAAGATGGAGAACATTCAGACACTAATGGGAGCACCTTGGGAGAGCAGGTACACACACAGAGGAGCAATTAAATTGGCAAAGGCATAACCATTTTACAAACTCACATGACATATTTTACTTTCCCTCTTAGAAAGTGAATCTGAGTAAGTCTATACATTTAGAGAAATTCAATGCAACTACATGGTTTGCAAATTTGTCCCCACAGATAGAGGGTAAGGAGAGACTGAAGGAAGAGGCAGATCACTCCAGGTTAGTAGGTGGCAGTTTCAATAAGCAAGGGAACTTATGAAGCTTGTCTTGGGCAGGCACAGGATCTCCACACCTGCCCACCAGAATCTTAACCCAGAGGCCTTAACTGGGTTCAGTCACCTTTATAGTCCAGATGGTCACAACAGCACCTTACTCTCTCAAGGCTGCATCCTTGGAACAGTTCCCACTTGGAACAGTGGGAATGTTCCACAACGTACATTCCAAGGACACGGAGGGGATAAGGAGGCTCCAACTGCCCAGGTCCAACTCACAGTCAACTGGCAGTTGTGCCCACCTGATGACCTCCTCCAATACTACTACTGACCACTTTGGCTTATGACTTCGTCAGTCATTGATTCACTCATTTACTGAGCATTCACTAAGTACAGAGACTCTACATGGCCAGACTGGTGCACTGGGAATACAAAGATGAGGAGAGTGGAATTCCCGTCCTCAACCTCATCATTTCTACTCCTCTTCACAGGCCCATCTTCATACCACTGGGAGTTTAGAGAGTTTCCATCTCTATATTCTCTCATAGCTGGCTACAGGGAGTAAAAAGGAAATAGATGAAGAACAACAATCTCCTCTTGCCACCTTCACTTATCAACATCCTATTCACCCATTTGATTTGACTCGCCAAATCAAATGCCACCTTCTTAATGAAGCCTTTCCTAACAATCCCAGGGTGACGTTTATCTTATGTAAGCCACAGCTCCTTATGTAGGGTTTCATACGGCCTTTAGTGCATGGACTCTAATAGTATACATTTGTATCTCCCCAGTTAAATTCTAAGTTAATTGAGGTCAACTTTCTGATTTACTTTTACCTCTGGCAAAGACTTAATTCAAGTATGTATATATTAGATGGTCAATGAACATTTGTTGAAAGAATGAACAAAAACATGTTACTTAAGCCCTTCCAACTCTTTCTTCTCTCATCCTCTTCATTTCCTCTTCATTTCTTATATGTGAACAAAAATTGAACAAAACCTATTTGTTTTTCTGACTATAGAAGCCATATGTTCATTGGAGAAAAAGGAAAATTTTAAAAAAGGAATTAAAATACTCATAATTCCAGAATATGGCCACTGTTTAACATCTTAGTGTATTTTTTTTCAGTATATACATATTTAGGTTTCAAACAAAACTGCTGTCTTGCTCTTTATAAAGTTTTACATTCTAGCTCAGAGATGATGTTACTGCAAGAATGTCAATGCCAAGAAATTTCAGGCTGAAATAACACAAGTTAGAAGAGGAGGCTATCCTATAAGATTCTTCGATTAAATTGGCGAATATAGTTCCATTCATTAATTCCACAATCTACTGATGTAATGTATCTCCTGGGACATCAGGAGTTGTTCAAATGTGAAATTGGGGTCCAGGCACCTGTAAGACTCTGAGTTCCTTTCACTTCTGGTATTATTGTATGACAATTTAATTCCATCATATATGAGGAAATAACTCGGACTACTGTTGGGTGTATTTACTCAGAAATCTTAATCTTATTAATGAAGCCATTAATAAATGGCCTCCTCTTATAGATGAGAGAACTGAGACTCAAGAGGAAAATTCCCTGGCAAAGTTTAACTTCACACCACTGTCGTCCAGCTCCAAGTCTGCCATTTTTCTTGGTACTGGGATTTTTCTCAGTCAGAGCCAGAACTAAGATGAAGTCATGTCTAGCTAGTGGTCATGGAAAAAGATAGAGGGGATCATCGATGCTGAATCAACCTGCTGGCCATGTGCGGTGACACTTCCCAGCACCAGGATAGATGTTGGTTCAAGAAAACAATGGGGTGTTAGTCCTTTTAAAGGAGTTTATATTCTCATTGACAAGGCAGTCTTGTCTCCTAACACTACCACATGCTGCCCATAGTGATTTACTAGTCAAGAGCCAATAAGCATTGCAGGACAGGGCCAGTGCAAGCTGTCAAGGCCAGGTGGAAAAGGCAAAGCCAATGACTAGTGGGAAAGTCAGGAGGTTGGAAAGCTAGGAGACAGCAGGTGGGGTGCTGAGGCCTGGGAGCAGAGCAGGAACTCAAAGCAGGGAGCATGACCAGGTGTAGGAAATCAGAATAGCCAACAGAAGATATCAAATTCCCAACTCAACCAATCAGAGACGGGCTTCTTTGCCAGTCTGGGTTCCAAAGTCAGTAAGCAAGCAGCCAAGGCATACTCATTTGGGCTCAAACATTATTTGGGGCCAAAGTGCTGGCATTCCTTTTGAAAAGTCTGTGTTCCAGAGACCCCCACCTGTACTTATCTTCAGGGCATGACTTGTAATTCCACATGACTGCCAGTTCCAGGATGTGCATCATAATACAATGGCATTATAGAACTGGGCTGAATTTAGGCCAGATGATTTTGGGTAAGAGACTCCACTTCTTAGCCACAAACTCAGACCCCTTAGTGTAGCCACCCCTTCAGACCCCATGTGACGGATTTTTTTTTATTATAAATTTATTTTATTTATTTATTTTTGGCTGCGTTGGGTCTTTGTTGCCGTGCACAGGCTTTCTCTAGTTGTGGTGAGCGGGGGCTATTCTTCGTTGCGGTGTGTGGGCTTCTCATTGCAGTGGCTCCTCTTGTTGCAGAGCACAGGCTCTAGGCGCCCAGGCTTCAGTAGTTGTGGCACATGGGCTCAGTAGTTGTGGCTCGCGGGCTCTAGAGCACAGGCTCAGTAGTTGTGGCGCATGGGCTTAGCTGCTACGCAGCATGTGGGATCTTCCCAGACCAGGGCTTGAACCCGTGTCCCCTGCATTGGCAGGTGGAGTCTTAACCACTGCACCACCAGGGAAGCTCCATGTGACAGATTTTAACAATGTGTATGAGGATATGGTAGGGCAAAAAATGGAAAATCTCATATTTTCTTTTATCCAAGAGCTCATTGGTTAAGTGAAATAAAGTTTCTAAATACATTTTCAAATACTGTACCACCGGGACTTCCCTGGTGGCACAGTGGTTAGGAATCCGCCTGCCAGTGCAGGGGACACAGGTTCAAGCCCTGGTCCAGGAAGATCCTACATACCGCGGAGCAACTAAGCCCATGCGCCACAACTACTGAGCCTGTGCTCTGGAGCCCGCGAGCCCCAACTATTGAAGCCCGGATGCCTAGAGCCTGTGCTCTGCAACAAGAGAAGCCACTGCAATGAGAAGCCCGCGTACCACAACGAAGAGTAGCCCCTGCTCGCCACAACTAGAGAAAGCCCGCACACAGCAATGAAGACCCAACTCAGCCAAAAATAAATAAATAAATTTATTAAAAAATATATATATACTGTATCACCATACTGAATGGTCAGGAAACCAGCTTTTGGTCACTCAGGTCCCTGAGTTCTGAAATTCAGCTTCTTTCTATATAAAATAAGAAATAGTTTAAATTTATCTCAAATTTCTTTTTTTTTTTTTTTTTTTTTTTTGCCGTACGCAGGCCTCTCACTGTTGTGGCCTCTCCCGTTGCGGAGCACAGGCTCCAAACATGCAGGCTCAGCGGCCATGGCTCACGGGCCTAGCCGCTCCGCGGCATGTGGGATCTTCCCGGACCGGGGCACGAACCCGTGTCCCCTGCATTGGCAGGCGGACTCTCAACCACTGCGCCACCAGGGAAGCCCTCAAATTTCATTTTTAAATAAGCCTTTCGTTTTAATTAATTTTAGATACAGAAAAGTTGCAAAGATAGTACAGAGTTTTGTTTCCCCAGTTTCCTCCAATGTCAGCATATTGTGTCACCATGATTCATTTGACAAAACTAAGAAATTATCATTGAGAAATCACTATTAACTAAAAAACAGACTTTGTTCATATTTCACCACATTTCATTTTGATTCCAAAATGTTACTGTTTGCAAATATGACAGCATCTGATTTGTTATTTTTTTGATAATTTTTTAAGGGCCTCTTTTGGGGTGAATGAGGTTTAGTGGACATATATTCATACTTTGGGAACATACTCAAGAAAAAGTTCTGATGGGAAAAACATAAATCAGAACTTCTATGTTGGAGATCCAGGGGCCAAAGACTTGGCTGGTAGGTACTGGGGCCAGCTATTATGGGTAAGAAATGAGTATGTGGCAGAGAAGTAACTGGTAGTTGCCAGAGGGAAGGAAGGTAGGGGTTGGGAAAAATAGGTAAAGGGAATTAAGAGGCACAAACTTCCAGCTATAAAATAAATAAGTCACCGGGATGTAAAGTAGAGCATAGGGAATATGATCAACAGTATCATAATAACTTTGTATGGTCACAGATGGTTTTCTAGACTTACCATGTGATCATTTCATAATGTATATAAACGTTGACGCACTGTACTACACATCTGAAACTAATATTATGTCAACTCTACTTCAAGAATAAATTAAACAGAAAAAAAAAGAAATGAGGAAGTGGAATGGTTTTATATTTTACTCAAATTATTCCAATCTTCTAGTCCCACCCACTGAAATCTCAGTCTTAAAATATATCTGGGAACCCTTGTGCCCAACAGAGCAGAACTCATTACATATACACTTGGCGATTCATTCTCTTCAATTTATCTGTAGTTGCTTTTGCTTTGTTTGTGTTTTCATTCTTAACGAGGATCTAGTCTGGATTAAGATGGTAAAATACATACAAGCCTCTAATGTAAATATGCTACAGCATCACAGTAATCACCATGAGATAACTGACCTTATGTTTTTAATCAACTCTGTATTTTCCTCCTTTCTAATTTTCTCACTCATCCCATTTCTTGAGAAATGAAGCACTGATAATTCTGAAAGGGATTCTCTTCAAATGATGCCTTTTTAGGGAAAATTAATTAATATATAAAGATAAGCACAATAATTTATTGAAGGCTTAAAGACCTTTTATAACCATGCAGGTTAAAAAAAAATGTGAGGCATTGTACTGACAAATTTATAAATATTAGCTCTTTTATTCCTTCTGGAATCCATTATTCCCATTTTATAGATGGGGAAACTGAGGATTGTGAAGGCAATTTGCCCAATCTGCACAACCATGGCAAACAGTGGAATCCAGAGCCCACCTTCTTAACGTCTATGTCATATGGGCCCCTGTTCTCACAAAGTCTGGACACTAGCCATAGAGCCACAATTAACAGAAGTGAGACAAATAGAGGGACATTCGGCAGTATCGTCATCCAAAGGAAGTGTGTATAATAGTGCTCTGTGAACCGTACACAACTACCTAGCATTAACGTTTGTTTAATTGTTATCTGGTGACACCATAGGCAGGAACTATCAATTTCCACCCGCTACACACCAATTACTTCAGTTAATTAGTGGCCCCATCTCTTCTAAGTCCTTTGGGGAGAATACCAAGTCCATGTACCAAATGAAATAAAGAAGGATGAAGAGGATGCAGACAATAGAGAAGGGAAAGGGAGACATTTTACATTTTTCAGAATCTGAATAACAACATCTCATGTTTTAGGACTGGCTCAAAAGACAGAATGCTTCTGCAAACGAAACCAAAACACCCTTTCAAAAGTTTCCTTTTCAAAGAGATTATAATTTCTGGAGACAAATCCCATCCTCCCTTTCCCAATTCATTCTTTTTTCCTTGAGAAAATATTTTTTAAAAAAATAAATACATCTGGACAGTTTACAAAGTCCTCAGAGGCTGAAAAACTAGCTATAACAAGGACTGCACTTGACACATTTTTCTTCAGGCTAAGTTACTTCATTCAAGGTTTTAATGTTTAAATAAACTGCTGCCCAAATCAATAATCTACAAAATCATTCACTCAGGGAGAGGTCTTCAATCCTTCTGCCCCATTTAAGGCTGATTTGTATGGCGAATGAATGCATTTTATTGTATTTCACAGAGTCTGCTCCCAGAACTCCTGCAAGAGTGGTGAGTACATTTTCTGCAAAGAAAGTAATACAAAGCTCTTACTATGGTGCCACAAGCAGCACTTAGTACAGCTAAGACTGAATCTGGTCTGGGAATGTGATGGGGCAGGCATCAGGGAAATATCCTTTGTTCCTCGCCCCTCCCAGGCAGAGCAGTGAGATGGTCAAGCAGGCGGACTTGGGAGCTGGCTAGACTCAGTTAAATCCCAGCTTTGCTAATGGCTCAAAGTGAGACTTCAGGCAAGTTGCCCATCCTTTCTGTACTCCAGTTTCCTTATCTATAAAATGGAGATGAGAGAACACTTACTTCATAGGTTACACTGTTGATATACAAATGTTAGCCATTCTTATTCATCACAGACTTATAGGAAAAAAATTTACATCAATTGCATCCCTAAAAACTGCAGTTTCTGAGGCTCAACTAACCCCTGCCTATTTTCCCTGAGGAAGAACTGCATGGCCCCCTCCTGCAACAGCTCTGCCAGTCACTTCCTTCTTGCTTCCACATAAAGCAGAGAGTAATTCCCATTGTAGATCCTAGCCATCCCCAAATTCAAAATTTCACTCTGTAAAAAAATTAAGTTTTCTATTTTTCTGGTTAACAATCATTATTGTGAAACAAACAATGATCCCATGAAACACAGTGAGAAATAACAGTTCATAAAAAAAGTAAGCAGAAGAACATATAACGTCTCTGAGGATGACAGGGGTGCTACTTAATACTATTTTATATGGGAATTAGGGATGGCTTCTCGGACAAGGTGGCACTAGAACTGAGAAGTGATAGAAGTAAGGGAGGAATCCAGATGGAGGCAAAAACAAGTTCAAAGGCCCTACAGAGGGGGTGTACCGAGTTTGAGAAGGGCAGAAAGAGTAGACACCTAGAATATCTAGAGTCCAGTGAGCAAGGGGAAGAGTGGTGGAAGATGGAGTCAGAGAGAGGTGGGGCCTGGCCATACAGGGGCTTGTAGGCCCTGGTAAAGACTTCCGATATTTCAGTGGGAAGCCAGTGGAGGCTTTTGAGCTGAGGGATGATGATCTGATTTATGTTTTAGAAGACTGCTCTGGCTGCTGGTGGAGGAAAGACCATTAGGGCTCATTAACAGAAAGAAGCAGGGGGACAAGGAAGGAAGTGACTACAGTGAGTAATGGTCATCTATAATGATGGTGACTTGGGTTGTACTGAAGGTAGAGAGAAGTGCTAGACTCAGCGTTTATTTCCAAAAGAGAGGCAAAGGATTTGGTGATGGACTGGACATGTATGTGTATGGAAAGGGGCTGTGAGAGAAACAGAGGAGACAGGGGTTACTCAAAAATTTTTTTAACATTTAATGAGATAGAGGTGACTGTATGAGGAGTCTCTCTTAGCCATCTTTACTTCCATCACTAAGACTAGCAGAGTGCTATCTTTCCAGGACCATCTTATTTCCACACAAAGGAATAGTATTTTCAAATCATTATTTCACAAAAGGTTCTAAACCGAGTACAGAACATCAAAACCACACCCCCTTGGACTTCCGTAGTGGCATAGTGGTTAAGAATCCACCTGCCAATGCAGGGGACACAGGTTTGATCCCCGGTCCAGGAAGATCCCACATGCCGCAGAGCAACTAAGCCCATGCACCACAACTTCTGAGCCTGCACTCTAGAGCCCATGAGCCACAACTACCGAGCCTGTACACCACAACTACTGAGCCCTCGCACCACAACTACTGAAGCCCATGCGCTCTAGGGCCCGTGCTCCACAACAAGAGAAGCCACCGCAATGAGAAGCCCATGCACCTCAACGAAGAGTAGCCCCCACTCGCCGCAAATAGAGAAAGCCCACACGCAGCAACGAAGACCCGATGCAGCCATAAATAAATAAATAAATAAATACCACACCCCCATCTGAGAGCTTGGCTGTATTCTTTCACTAGCTAAAGGATCACTGATTCAACAAACATTCACAATTTACTAAGAGCTGGGTACTGTCCTAGGTGCTGAAGACACAGGGATTAAGTAAGACCCTCTCTCTACAGTAATTCAAAACTGTATCTTAGCAAAATTTCCAATTACTCCATACCATAGAGAGTAATTAAAATGCAGACATTAAGAGTGAAAACCATGAGGATCCAGCCACATAAAGAGTTCCCTATGTCCCCCTGTGATTTCACTGCTCCATGACTCTGCACGTTCTGCCAACTCCTCTGCAATGGGTGGAAAATCCTGGTCATTTAACTCAATCAACTCAAATTCATAAACTCCTGGACAGCCTGCTCTGAATTCTTCCTGCTCCCAGGAGAGCTGAGTTCACTCATCATACTTTGTGACCTTCTCCATTACAGCCCTCATCACCCTCTGTTCCAATTACTGGTTTGCATATCTATCTTCCATGACAGACTATAAACATATTCACAGGGACCATGTCTTAATTTTTGTGTTTGGGGAGCCTAGAACATAATCTGACATGTAATAAGCACTCAATCAATGTGTGTTGAAAAAAGGAATGAACCAATCAATTTTATGATTCATTCCTAGAAGCTAGGAACTAGGATTTATACCTCTGAAAGATCCATGGTGTCTAGAACAGAGAAACTATTTTATTTTTACTGCTTGAATTTCCACCCAGGGAGCATCTCTTATTTTCATCTGTTCAGATTTTATTGAAAATATGACCTTGAGAAGGAGATTTTTGAATCTTCACTACTCCTTGAATGGGATTCAAGGGCTGGTATTTTCTAACTTATGGAATCTGGGAAGAGACTTACTTTTCTCTAGCCACAAAAATCTTTCTGCAACGGTAGTACATGGAGTCAAGCCAAGAAACTCAGGCTTCATGCAAACCTTACTATCCCTGGAAAAGAGTGTTTTTTGGCTATTAAATAAGCATACGAGAGAATTCTTAAACAAAATTAAAAATGAGATTTCAGATATTGATATTCACTTCCTGAGACTAAATATCAATGTGGAGTTAAAGAACATTAAAGGTCTTTATCATGGAATGTGATATTGAACATAAAAAAAAGTCAGGCATTAGAGGTTCCTGGAAAGATGGCAAATTGACAACATGTGTGACTCACCTCCATTATCATCTTTGAAATAACAAATAGAATATAAAATGAAAAAAATCTGTATCAAATTATAAATTGGGACAAGAGGACATTGGAAACTTAAGACTTTTTGATAGAGTTTAGGTGGGCAGCATGGAAAACAGACCATCTATCTTAAGGGTCAGCAAATTATGGGCTATTTTTTTAAGTAAATTTCATTGGAGTATAACCATGCTCAATTATTTATATATTGTTTACGGCTGCTTTCTTAAAACAGCAGACGTGACTAATTTTGACAGAGGTAGTACCTCCTGCAAAGGCTAAAATATTTACAATCTGGCCCTTTGCATAAAGGGGTTGGAAATCTATTTTTTTTAAGATTTAATTTTTTATTTATTTTGGCTGTGTTGGGTTTTTGTTGCTGCGCGTAGTCTTTCTCTAGTTGTAGTGAGCGGGGGCTACTCTTCATTGTGGTGTGTTGGCTTCTCCTTGCAGTGGCTTCTCTTGTTATGGAGCATGGGCTCTAGGTGCACGGGCTTCAGTAGTTGTGGCTCATGGGCTCAGTAGTTGTGGCTCGCGGGCTCTAGGGCGCAGGCTCAGTAATTGTGGCGCACGGGCTTAGTTGCTCCACGGTATGTGGGATCTTCCCGGACCAGGGATCAAACCCGTGTCCCCTGCGTTGGCAGGCGGATTCTTAACCACTGCACCACCAGGGAAGTCCCGTGGATCGGAAATCTTTTATCTAATCCTATACCTCCCAACCTGTTAAGGAATAGCTCACCTAGGGAAAATATGAAGATACTCGCTAACTGGAAGGAATGAGGACTGAAGATTAGGGCAGGTGAGGACAGTCAGCAACCTTTGACTCCCACCATAGCCTCTGCAGGCATAAGAACACCAATGACCATCCCAATAACACAGGCCACAGCTGTGATACCTGACCTACCTTTGATACTGTGGGCCTCACTAGGCAAAGAGATGTAGTGGTACCCAAATCACCCCTGCCTGCAATAATCATTAATTTTTCAGCTGAGAGGTATAGCCTCCCAATACACAGCCTCTGGATTTGGCATCCGCCCTATAATACCCCCAGGCTGCTACAAGTACACACTGGCAAAGGAAAAATAAACTTCTCCCTTTGGCTAGGAGATTTGAAGTAGAAAACACACAGAATCTGACAACACCCACCTCAGCCCGCAGTAGTAGAAAAGCGTAAAACTCCTTTGGAAAGGACAAGCACAAGGAAGAAAAAAAAAAGATCACTGGAAACAGACAAACTTTCTGCAGCTCACAAAATGAGGAACCACACTGAGAAATCAGTGCTAACGTCTTCCTATGAAAATGACTGCAAGAAAAAACAATTTAGAAACTTTCTAACTACATTCTCAACATATGCCAAGAGGCTGTTGCATTTATAAAACTAAAACAGGTAGTCACAAAGAGGGAAGGAAAAACTGCTTTGGAGTGAAAAATGCCATTGCTAAATTAAAACGTGCAATCCAGTCAGTAAACGGTGTTATTACATGTGAAGGCAACCCTGGCCTCCTGAAAGACAAAGACCCTTCTGGTTTGCAGAAGGTTTAAGATGTTGGCAACGTCAAGATACACAGAAGCATCAAGGGAGCAGAAAAGGCATTTCAGTTCCAAGGACTAAATATGCACAAATACACATTATAGTTTATGCTTTTACCCACAGAGTCATAACTTTCCCAATTTCCAACCATTTTAGCTCCATCTTTTTCCACATCCACAGCAACTGGAAACATCAGCAAGTAAAGCGGGGGTGGAGGAGGAAGTTTATCTGGGTAAGGATAGTTCATTTCATCCTTTTTACCCTTTTTTGCACCTTGCCATACATACTATTTGCCAAATAGCATTTCAAAAGATGGATCTGTGACTGTAATGTCTTAGAATCAAGACCTCTAATTACATGCATGCATATAAAATATACACATTAGATTTAAAAAGTGCCACTGTTGGATAAATCCAATATATTATAGGTGGAGGAGGAAGGCGCTCAGTGAATCTGGCCTAAGCCAAAGGTTCTTAAAGTAGGGTCTACAGACAGCACCTGTATCACCCGGAAATCTGTTAGAGATGCAAATTATTGAGCCTTACATCAGATTTACTACATCTGAAACTCTAGAGGGAGGGACCCAGATTTTGTCTTAAGAAGACCTCTAAGTGATTCTGATGCGCACTAAAGCTTGAGAACTACTGCCATCTTCACACACACACACAAACAGGCTAGCAAAAGGCATTAGAGCAGTGCTTCTCAATACTGGTTACATATTAGCATGACCTGGGGAGTGTTACACATTTCTGATGTCCTCCGATCACTCTGGGAGTGAATTCACATGATTACAATGTGCCACCAAGTTTGAGAACCAATATTTCTTAAGCAAAAGGGAATCCCAAATGTAAACAGTGGCGCCATGCTAACAACTGGAAAGACATGCCATCGAAGAAGGTATTAACAGTAACAAGAAACAAAGCTAAGCAATAAGATAAGTTAGGATATGAACTGTGCCAAACAAATACAGAAAGATAGCTGTAAACTTACCTGACCTGGAGAGCAACTGGAGAGAAATTCAGGCTGAACGGGTGTTTTGGAGCTTCTCTGAACCTTATATTGGGTGCAGAGGTGAGCACACCTGAAAACAATGAAGAAAAAAGAGGCATGGAAAACAAATCCAGGAAACCCAGCACATCTGTGGTTCCCAAAGTTGTCTGCACCCTGAAATCACCTGGGGAGCTTTAAACACTCCTGCTGCCTGTATTCCACCCCCAAAGAATTCCATTTAATTAGACTGTGACCTAAGCATCAGGCAATTTAAAAGATCCCCAGGTGAATTTAATATGTAAACAAGTTTGGGAATCACTACAATATATGTGGAACAGATATTTCAGAAGAATATGACCAAGCACACAGGAGAGGAGCAAAAATTAGAAGAAACAATAGAAGAAAATGATCCTAAGATGAAGAAAACCTTGTGCCTCATCACCAAAGGGCCTCACTGATGCTTAGATAGAATAAGTTAAAAGAAACCAACTCAGATATAGCCTCATAAATTGTTAAATTGCAAGGTCAAAGAAAATATCATGAAGAACCCAGGCAAGGAAAAAAATTATGTAAATATACAAGGAAAAGGGTCAATGTCTACACAGTTCTAACCACAGATAGTAATATATAAATCGTAACCCG
This sequence comes from Tursiops truncatus, assembly GCF_011762595.2. Taxonomy (NCBI): domain Eukaryota; kingdom Metazoa; phylum Chordata; class Mammalia; order Artiodactyla; family Delphinidae; genus Tursiops; species Tursiops truncatus. The sequence goes on from NC_047035.1 coordinate 103,914,990, forward strand.
AACACAATAACCAGCCAAACTCTCATCCATGTGTAAAGGCAACCAATGATATTATCTCCATGTACAGAAACCGGGGAGAATTACCTAGAGAAGAAACAATAAAATTGAGAAGTCAAGAATGAGGGATCTTTGCTACAAAAGAATGGGCAATGAGTGATACAAGCACTAAACTAATGGGTTCTTAAACTTGACTGCACATTGGAATCTCTGGGAAGCTTGTAAGAGCACCACTGTTTTGCTGCTATGCCAGATATACTGATTTAATTGGTCTAGAGTGGGCCCCCCAAAGTACTTTTAAGTAGTTCCCTAGGTGATTCTAATGTGTAGGAATGGTTGACGATTACTGTACTAAAATAGTCAATTAAATAATTATCACTGATAACAATTATTGAAAGAAGATGTATAATGAAAATAATAATTTAATAACAATCTGGCTCTAAACTTCCATATTATATTTACTCCTTCCTTGGGGAAAATCAATTAAGTTGGTGTATTATTCTACAGTCTGAACGCTCTGCCTGAGGGAAGTTCTCAGTCCCCATAAGCATCAACCCTGGCTGTGTGCAAACACACATGCCTCAGATGTTAGGGAGTAGCTGCTCCCTGCCCCCAGGTGAGGCTCAGAGTCCAGCTGGGATGAGGAAGTGGGGAAGAAGGGAAGTGCAGGAGCTCAGGAGAGAGGTCAGGAATCTCCTGAAGCTATCTGTGCTTTCCTTTGAGTTAGGCTTGATCTGTGAAGGGAATAGTGTCCTTATATGTGCCACCCTAAGTAATGCCTGAACTCCAATACAGCACACTTGAGAAGGGGGGTGGGGAGTAAATAATCAAAAAGAGATGTTTCACGCAAGGGGTGTGTTGATTTTTAGACAGAACAAATTAAGAAAGATACACTAAGAATGAGAGAACATATACACATGCAATTCCTTTTCTTTTTGTTTTCAAGTTCGGAATTAGAAAAAAAAATATTTATGGTAATGAAAATTTACTTAGCAAGTGCAACCAAGCCAAAGCGTAGACCAGGGTTTCTCAACTTTGGCCCTATCAACATTCCTGGCCACATAATTCTTTGTCGTGCGGGCTGTTGTGAGCACTGCAGGATGTTCAGCAGCATCTCGGCTCTCTATGTATAAGATGCCAGAAGCACAACCCTCCCCTCAGTTGTGGCAACCAAAAATGTCTCCAGACATAGCCTGATAACCCCAGGGGAGCAAACTCACCACGGGGTGAACACCAATGGTTTAAACCAGATTTCAATATTCTGTTAGAAAAACTAGCAATTAATTTTCATCCTCTCTGGTTTGTATTAACTATGATCCTATATTTTTATGTCATTTTATCCTTGACATTGTTAATCAGAGCTAAAAAATTGGTTCAAATATATTCTGAAATAATGGAAAGGTAACCACTAATAGAAAGAAAACCAGACTTTATATAATCTAAGTCACTTAAAATACAAAACAACAAAGTCTCTTTGTCAAGTGACAAATTATTAAGAGCAGAAAGTTAAAGCAGGGTGACAGAAGACCAAGCATAACTAGTGAAAATAAATGGGAATGGAATAAACTTCCCCATTAGAACAGGAAGAACTACAGATCTAGGGTCAAAAATCACAAACTCAACTGTTCAGAAAAAAAAGAATTAAAGGGCTATGCAAAATATACGTGGCAAAGCAAACTAAAAGGAAACAAGAACAGTGATATTATTGTCAAAGCTGAAGTTAAAGCTTAAAGCTTTATGGACCCAAAAGGTATACTCACAGTTAATAGCATTAAAATAATCTTGAACTCAGAGGACAGTAGAATAATGAGCTATTGTTATTTTCTTCTTCCTACATTTCTCTAATTTCTAACTTAAGCTCCTTGAAGGCAGCAGTTGTATTTTATTTATTGCGTATTCAGTGCCACTGTGTCTGCCAAGGAAATCACCCTCATTTATAAATGTTTGTTGGCTAAGTAGATGTGTTTACATGATCCATGGACCCTGATGGAGTTCAATGATCCATTGCATGGGCCTCTATTTCCTCTCTGTAAAATGAGAAGTCTCTGCTCTCCCACTTCTATACTGTGATATTTTTATCTCTCCCCACCCGTCCCTTTTTTTAATGCCAGTTGCCTAAATTATGCCTCAAAATTAGTGTTAAGCTTATGGGACATGCAGACATTAAGGATCTCCCATATTAAGCAGTTTATATTGAGAAAGTAGTTATTAATCTGAAATGCTATAAGATCCATATTCAGCAAAACTATAAGGTAGTGTTGCTATGAGAACAGTCACGTCAGATGGGATTACATTTTGACAGCTCTTTCCAGCCCCGTATCTTTCAGAGAGAACATTGCCTTGAAATGCTAGGTGAGGCTGCAAGCTCTGTGAAATTAGCCACACTGTTTTCCATTTTGCTAAGCCCGTCCCTGGCTCATAGTAGGTGCTCAGTAAATGGGTATTGACTGTGAACTAAATAAAAGCCCCACGTTTTCATTTACTAGATAGGGCCCTCAAAATGCCATTCTCTTCCTCTAAATTTCTCAATAGCTTTGAAGTGGGTATTTTAAAAATAGAACCTGTATTTGGACAAGAGGACATGTGGAACAGTCATAACGATGCCACTCAGTTTGCACCACTCAGCTAGGACCACTACACAGGGGAAGCCACAGGAAAGGAAATCAAGACACTCTCAGCAACTGACTGAAGTGTGCACCCATCTCTCACCCAGGCTTCCTGCTCCCTGCCCCACCAAATTAAATAACACAAAAGAAAACATATCAGTCTAACAAGGTCTTATTTAATGTTCCACACTGACTCAAATCCATACTGATCAAGTTCAATGTGAAGGTGGAGCCTGCAGCAATAAGTGAGATCAATATGAGGCCTTCATTCAAATATCTCACCTGTAAAAAAAAAATAAAACAGATTCTAACACTGTATAAAAACATTAGGTTGAGGAGAAAGCCAATTTTTTTTTAAAAAAAAGCTACTTTAAAAAGATGTAACCAAGTATTTATGCTTATGATAGATCTGAACATTTCTTTAAAAGAGGAGGAAAGATATTTTTAAGCAAGGAAAAAGAAGGAAATCACTAAGACTTGCCTAAAGCCCTTACTGATTTAGTTGCAAGGTTTAACTTCTGTGTTTCTATGATTTTCTTCTTAATGCAGCTCTAAAAATACCTTTTGTGGATGCTGAGTGTTGCTTTTTATATGTACTCAATCGATGAGTGCCCCATGTATGTGCCTAGCACCGTGCAGAGTATAAGAAGGATGCCCAAGAAATGTGAGACACAGCCCTATTGTCGAGGAGTGCACAAGTCTGTGCAGAAAAATGGGAATACACATACAAATATGATTAAGATCTAAAATGAGGCAATATCTCATTTAAAGCCAAAATAAGTGATCCAAATAAAGACCACAGAAAAGCAATTCAGGAATAGATTAAAGAATGGATATTTGGAGAAGACAGACCTCTGCCACTTACTATTTCCTTAAGCAAATGTCCAACCTCTTTGTATACATGTTTCCTCAACCATTAAACAAGGAATGTGATACATCTATATCATGAGGCTGTTGTAGGCAACAGGTGTCAAGAACACAGTTAGAAATAAAAGCAAAAATAAACAAATGGGACCCAATCAAACTTATAAGGTTTTGCACAGCAAAGGAAACCATAAACAAAATGAAAAGAAAACCTACAGACTGGGAGAAAATATTTGCAAATGATGTGACCGACAAGGGCTTAATTTCCAAAATATACAAACAGCTCATACAAATCAATAACAAAAAAAAACCCGATCAAAAAATGGGTGGAAGAGCTAAATAGACATTTGTCCAAAGAAGACATACAGATGATCAACAGGCATATGAAAAGAAGATAACATAGCTAATTATTAGAGAAAGGCAAATCAAAACTACAATGAGGTACCACCTCACACCAGTCAGAATGGCTGTCATTAAAAAGTCTACAAGTAATTAATTCTGGAGTGGGTGTTGAGAACAGGAAACCCTCCTACATTGTTGGTGGGAATGTAAATTGGTGCAGCCACTATGGAGAACAGTATGGAGGTTCCTCAAAAAACTAAAAATAGAGTTGCCAAATGATCCAGCAATCCTGCTCCTGGCCATATATCAGACAAAACTATAATAATTCGAAAAGATACATGCACCCCTATGTTCATAACAGCACTATTCACAATAGCCAAGGCATGGAAACAACCTAAATGTCCACTTACAGACTGAGATATATATATATATGAATATTACTCAGCCATAAAAAAGAATGAAATAATGCCATTTGCAGCTACACAGATGGACTGAGAGATTTTCATACTAAGTGAAGTAATTCAGAAAAAGAAAGACAAATACCATATGATATCACTTATATGTGGAATCTAAAATATGACACAAATGAACGTATTTACGAAATAGAAACAGACTCACGGACACAGAGAACAGACTTGTGGTTGGCGGGGGAGGGATGGAGTGGGCGTTTGGGATTAGCAGATGCAAACTATGATACACAGAAGGGATAAACAACAAAGTTCTATTGCATAGTACAGGGAACTGTACATGGAACTCTATTCAATATCCTATAATAACCTACAATGCAAAATTTAAAAGTTAAAAAGTATATATATACAAGACACATAGAATTAAACAATACTTAAAAGAAAAAACAAAGAGTTGGCTATTGGAATTAAAAGCAGGGAGGATCTATGTACATCTACATGAGCCAAAAGATCTAGTAGAGGAGATATGGCCTGTAAGATGGCAGAATTAGCCAGGTGGAGAAAAGGTGAGCTTTAGCATATCATTTACCTTTTCTGGGTCTCAGTTTTCTCAGCAAGGTAATACATGTAATGGTTTCAGCACACTGCCTGATTATCTAGTGCTGAGAAACAAGTGACCCCAGGACTTGGTGGCTTAAAACACTTATTTTTCTCAGTAGCTGCAATTTGGGCAACACTTGGTGGCGACAGCTGTTTCTATTCCACTCGGCATCAACAGGGGCAGCTTGAAGCCTGGGGGCTGGAATCATCTGAAGGTTGTTGATCCTGGCTGGGGTCTTAGCTGGAGCTATTGGCTGGAACACCTACATGTTGCCTCTCCATGTGGCTCATGCTTCCTCACAGCTGGTGGCTGGATTCCAAAGGTAAATATGCAAAGAGTGAGAAAATGTACCCTTTCCTATGATCTAGCCTCAGAAGTCACATGACATCATTTCCCTCATATTTTATTGTTTGGAGCCCTTGCAGGTTCACAAGGAGGGAAAACTGACATCACTTCTAGATGGGGAGTGGGCAAGGATCCAAAAGAACATGTGATACCAGAAATATTACTGCAGCTATTTTGGGGAAATACAGTGTGCCACACCTACTGTGCTTTCTAAAATGTTTGTAGTCATTAGTAGCAGCAACAGTAGTAATACTGGAAAGAGGAAGCTTGGTGCAGAATGTCAAGAATTAGTAAGGCATTCAGCAAACATGCATTTATTACAGACATAATTATAAATAAGACACAATCCCTGCCCTCAAGGAATTAAGATCACACAAACAATTATAACTCAATATGTTAAATTCTAGAACTGAGAACACGAAAAGCATTGGAGCTAAGAAAATAAACTTTCTTGGAGATGGGGGAAGCCTTCAGTGACAAGCTGGAGGTTCAGTGACAACCACGGGGTTCAGGAGCTGATCCAGGTTTTCTGGGCCTTGAAGCTTATATGACTTGAGGCTCCTCTTTAAGAAAAAGAATACAAAACTACAAATGCAAAACCAGGTATAGCACCTTTGAAAGGGCCTGTGGAAGTGAGGAGCCCTGACACTTCCGCTTTCGCATGAAGTAAGAGCAGCGAGACCTAAATCTGAGTGGAAAGGAAGTGAGGCCAAGAGGGAACTGACAGATTCGAATAAAAGGGAGAGGTCAAGGGACAAAGGGTCTTAATAAGGCTGAAGAGCCCAAAATAGGGAATAAGGCAGTGAAAGAATAGGGGCCATATTGGGAGGGGAGGCAACAGCAGGAAATAAGAATTTATTTACAGTTGGATCTGGTTTGGAGAGCCTGGAATGGCAGGAAACAAAGTTGGGATTTTATATTGTGAGCAGCTGAAATTCACTGGAAGATTCTGAAAATGAGAGTGAAATGATTTATGAAGTTTAGTGGGTAGAAAGGATTGAAGTGGGGAAAATGCTTTTCATAGACAATCTTTTGATACCTACAAGCTATCTGTCAATGTCCCAGACCAGATAATTGGCATTTAGCTTTATTGCTTCTGCTAAACACATCACTGGATCATTTATAACAGCAAAAAACAGTAAATCAGAGTGTTTTAAAACATGGTAATTGTTAAATATATTTTTGCCATATTTGTTCTTTGGGACATTATTATTCAGTTGTTAAAATCATATTTATGAGAAGTCTTCACAAACTGAGAAGACACTTAAAATTTCAAGTGAAAAAAGCAAGATGCAAAACTATGTAACTATATATGTGTGTGTACATATATATGCATGTACATATACATGTACTTTTAAGTTATATGTACTTATATATTTGAGTACATATAAAACTACTATAAGAAAATACGTCAAATATAACAATGATGTCCTTAATTGGTCGCCATGTCGTGAACTTCTTTTACTCTTTTGTTTTTATGTATTTTTAATAACTTACATGTGTTGATTTAATGATTGGGTACAAAAATTAATTTAAAACATCCTGCTCATTTTTCAAGGTCCATCCCCAAATCCCACCTCCTCAGGAAGACTTCTCTGATGTCTGACCCTTTTCACCCCTCACCCACACCCCAGACCACAGCATGTATTTTCTTCTTTAAAATACATTAGAACTGCTTGTAACTCTCTTGCCACATAATCAGCATTCTGTACCAGCTCCTGCAGTAGCCCCCATAAGAACATAAACCCTATGACAAGGGACTGAGGCTGCAGCCCCATTTCAGTGTCTTGAATATAGTTGGTATTAAATACTTACTGAATTGAATCAGGTTCAGGGTATGTTGGCATTTGTGTAGGACAGAGTGCAAGTTATTCAAGCAACAAGGCATAAGTTGATATTTCCATAAAGGGAAAGTGCAGACAGACCACTTTCCAGTGACCAGTGACCATTCACTTTAAATGATGAGAATAATACTGCTAAGGGCTTTGGCATCCGCCGTCTCTTTTCAACCTTATAGTTCTGTGAGGGGCAGATATTCTTATCCACAAGATTAAATGAGATGTATATGTAAAGTGCTTATGTGCCTGGCACTAAGTCGGTGAATAAATGGTAACTTTTATTTTCTGTGATTTGCTCAAAAGTCACAGAACTCAACAGAGTGCTAGGACTAGAACACTTTAGCCCTATCTCATACTTTTCCACTCTGCCACAATCATAAGCCTGGCAAGCAACTGTCTCCTCTCCAAGGATTCCTGGGGTGGACCTGACCCAGCAGCTAACAAGGGTGAAAAGACTCTTGATATCCTGTGCTTTTTAATCAAAGGATTCAGTCACTTCTCCAGTGACCCTGATCACCATTATGGCTCCAGAAAAGACAATTAGTCACTGAAAACTGAGGAATATTATTACATATTTAGTATCATCAGCCCACAGACTTTCCAGGAACAAAGTGCAGTTCTTCCTAAAATGAATGCATCTTTCATGGCCATTATCCTGATGATAACAGCATTCATTTACTGAATGGCGACTATGGTTCTACCAGGTAACCTACATGGGTTAGCTCAATTTCATTATTACAGATACCCTATGAGGTATGCATTAGCGTCTCCATTTTTCATATGTTCATTGAGGCTCAGAGAAGTCAACTAAATTTTCCAAAGTTTCCAAGCTAGTGAATGGCACAGCTAGGTCTGGCTGGCTGCAAAGACCATGTTTCTTTCACTTTGCCATATACCAGGTAATCAACAAATACACTATAGCAATGATGATATAGTAGGTTATCAATATACACATACTAATAACATACTAATACATACACATACTAATAACAATATAGTAGGTGATTTAAGAATATGGGTTGAGGTAAAATAACTGTCATCTTCATGTCATCACTTATTTTGCCATCTTCAGGTAGTGTGGATGAGAGAAGAGGAGAGAATGGTGAAATACATTCTTGTCCCATAAAACTGTTCTTATTTATTTACCTTCTACCAGAGTCAAAATAAGCATCAAAACCCAGAAACCTCAGAGTCAATCCAAGCCTAGTTTAACCTTAATTCCTCCCCAGGCCCTTCAAGTGGATGATGCACATCACCAGCCCTTCCTTTTGCAGAACTTGACCTTCCATTCCCCTCCCTTTCCTAGGCTTTCTGCCTGTGCCCTCCTGGCACAGCGGCCGCCACTGCAGGCACATCCACAAAAGGTGAGTGAACACACTCGGAATGAACAAGAAGCCTAGGGAACAAGGTCAGGGCCTGTGTATCCGTCAGCCTTGAGACAATGGGAGCAAAACTGGGAATTGCTGAGGGGAGGAGAAGCCCGTGGTTTTTGGAAACTCAGCTTGGTTGATTGATGTTGCGTTCCCTTCTCTTTTGGGAGGTAGTGGGCAGAATAATCACGCTGCTCCCCAAAGCTGAAAGTTTGGGTTTTCTCCTTTTGTGCAGGCTGCAATGCTGTTTCTACCACCTGCCAAGGGCCAGCTGCCAGCTCCTTTGGGAAGCACTGTTTCGTTTTAAAGCAGGGGTGGAGGGAAGATGGAGCGACTCTGGCTCTTTCTTTCCAGAGAGCATTTTGTTCCTTCGGCTGTCAGGAAGCCTTTGTACAGACAGGTCTTTATTCCCAGGGCAGAAGAACTGGAGACAAGCATTAGACATTTGCCAATTCTTGATCACTTTCCTCACCCTTTATACTTTGTTCTCTTGAAATTTGTTTAGACCATGTCTTTTTCTTGAAAGCCTTTGAGACCTTTTTCAAAATAAGGTTTATCTACAATAAGGCTATAAAATAGGAACAGAGAAGAGGAAGCCCAAGTCAAGGGCTGAGGCAGCCACACATATTTTAAATGTAAAGATAAGCAAAGCTGCTGCAATTAAGCTTTAAAAATTAAGCTTTGTAATTAAAGCTAAAAATTAAGCTCTTAAAATTGTCTCTGAGATGCCTGCCAGATAGGATGAGAAGGGAAACATAGCATGTTATATAACTGTCAGACTAGGATCAAAGAGGAATTTGATGTTAAATTGCCACTTTGGGCACCTCTTTATACCTGCCTTGAAATTGTCCAGGCCACAATCATCATGGCCGTTTTATATGAAGTAAGACTCGGCAGCTCTGAGGAGCCACTCGGGAGAGTAGATTCAAAATTATTTTCTGTGTTGAATCTCGGCCCAGCCAAAGAAGAGGTGCACAATCTACTGTTTAGGATCCTCAATTCTCTTAAAAGGGTGTTAACTGATCCCCTTTTTCAGTTGGCTGTTTCACCGAGGGACACCACACTTAGCTGGCAACTGGCAACATATGAGAATTACACACTTCGTGTTTGATAAGGAGTATGATCTTGAGCTTTTTACCACACTGTATCTATCAAGTTTATCAAGGTAAGCAGTATTTATAGAGGAGGCGGGGGTAATTCAAAAGATTTCTCGTCTACCTTCTTCCAGATACATAATACCTGCCATGGGATTAAGTCAGGTCAGCTGGGAAGTGAATGATTTCTGTGGTACTATTTAATGGCCTCTCCCTAACATCCTCTCAGGGCCTTCTCTGAATTGCTTAAATATTTTTACTGAGTTACCCCCTGGTGTGATACCATCATCCTGTAATGAGAGGTGATCAAAAAAAAATAGCCGCTTAAATTTATTGCCATATCTCCCTACAGATATTGAGGCAGTCCTCTGCCCAAGAAGCCTTGAGAGAAATGAATCTCCTACACCAGGAATCGGTGCCCTTCTTCTAAGGAACCAGCATGCTCTCATATTTTGGACACAGACAGGACTGATCTGATTTTCCTTTTAGAATCAGCTGATTTGAAGCTTAGAGCTGAATCTGGCCCCCAAGTCATAAAGTGTATAGGACTTCATCGCTTATTCATGCTTGAATAAGCCTCAATGCTGAAGCCCTTGGACGAGGCTACTAGAGTTCTCACTTTGCCTCACCTTAAATTAACCTGTCTTTAATTTTGTGAATTTTCTTTATTTCATTACACTGTTATTAGTTCTTGCTGGAACAAGGTGGGATTAATAAGCACACTTTTTTTTTTTTTTTTTTTTTGCGGTATGCGGGCCTCTCACTGTTGTGGCCTCTCCCGTTGCAAAGCACAGGCTCCGGACGCGCAGGCTCAGCGGCCATGGCTCATGGGCCCAGCCGGTCCGTGGCATGTGGGATCCTCCCGGACCGGGGCACAAACCCATGTCTCCTGCATCGGCAGGAGGACTCTCAACCACTGCGCCACCAGGGAAGCCCCAGAACCATTTTTTTTTTAGATTCCATATATATGTGTTAGCATATGGTATTTGTTTTTTTCTTTCTGACTTACTTCACTCTGTATGACAGTCTCTAGGTCCATCCACCTCACTGCACATAATTCAATTTTGTTTCTTTTTATGGCTGAGTAATATTCCATTGTATATATGTGCCACATCTTCTTTATCCATTCATCTGTTGATGGACACTTAGGTTGAATAAGCACACTTCTTAAAAGAAAATAAGGAGCATACTGATTCCTCAAGGGAGGCAAAGGTTTTGCTGGCACTAAACTGAAAGAAATACGTAAAATGGGAATGTGACTTAGAGGCTACTGAATGGTAGAATGGACAAGGTCCTCAATGATAATTTTATAACGAGTACAGAAACTGCATTTGGACCACTTTTTTTTTTCTTTTTAAAATAAATCTTTGACAAAAGTTAAAGGCCTAGGAAGTTGCTCAGTGCCCATCTACAGCAAAATGGATAAATTGTGATATATCCCACAAGGGAATACTATACAACAATAACAACGAATGACGTACAACTACATACAACAATATAGATAAATCTCACAGAGGTAATGTTGAACTAAAGAAGGCAGATACAAAAGAGCATATATATGTGATCCCCTTGACATAAAGTTCAAGGTCAATTAGAGCATTTATGGTGCTAAAGGCAGGATAATTGCTTCCCCTGGTGGTGGTAGTCCCTGGAAGGGGGCACAAAGGGGGCTTCTGAGATGCTGTTACTGGTTTGTTTCTTGTTCTGGGTGCTGGTTGCTTAGGTACATTTACCTTGTGAAAATTAACCAAACGATGACATGATTTGAGTACTTTCATTATATGTTGTACTTCAATAAAAAAAACAAAAACCAAAAAAAGATGAGGAGGACCTACACTAAGTGAGGAGTACATTGAACAGCCTCAGTTTTGGAAATGGCCATAAATCTGATTTCAGCTTCAGCTTTCAAAAGTCCAAATAACCAAATGCCTACTTCACAGTCATTTCTGGCTTCCCTGAACTTATGCATGATCAATGATCATACGACCATAACCATTATTTCTTATTATTACATTTTAATAATGTCAGCAATATGAATGAGGTGTGTCATTTGATTTTGTTATTTTCAAACATAGGAAAGCATTCTAGTGGTATTAAGAAAAATCTTCTCATGTGGTTTATAAGTTGAATATTATTAGTCAGTTAGTGCATGATGCATATTTATTATTGCAAGAGTAAAATGCTATAACAATTAATGGTGTACAGAGTTTTGTTTTTTTGGTACCAAAAACAATTTCAGCTTTCAAATGGTTAAATAAATAGAAAAATAAGTTGACAAATAAATGCTAAGAGAAAATGTTAGCTAGTTAATGTACATCCTTTTTGAGCCAACAAAGTATTTAAAGATAGAAATTTAAATAACAATGCGAGGTGGAATAATAGAGATTCAATTGTATCGTATTTCTAATCCTTGTAGAATTGTTCGGTGTATTAGCATCCATTACATTAAAAAACCTTTAAGGAATGTTTTTAAATTGTCGTTATTTAATTCCATTTAGGCCAAGAGTCTTTAAGAAAAAGTCTTATTTGGGAATTCTTCACATTTTGTGAGGACAAATTAAAAACAGAATGTCAAATTCACCATAGCAAAATTTCATGAGGAGGAAAAGCTCCAAAATCTTGTATAATAACCTTCACAATAAATTATCTTTGGTTCAGACAAAGTAAAAAATAAAAAGAATAGGAAGAAAAGAGGAAATCATTAGACACAAATGAGGAACCCAAACAGATTTTATTCTCACCAAACTTCAACAAAACAACTGACTCGATAAGACTATTTTAGGAAGACAATCCTTGTATTTTTATCCTCCTGTAGAAGCTGAACTTTTAAACAAAAAGCTTGTTAAAATTATGCTATACTGGGGCTTCCCTGGTGGCGCAGTGGTTGAGAGTCTGCCTGCTCATGCAGGGGACACGGGTTCGTGCCCCGGTCCGGGAGGATCCCACATGCCGTGGAGCGGTTGGGCCCGTGAGCCATGGCCGCTGAGCCTGCGCGTCCCGAGCCTGTGCTCCGCAATGGGAGAGGCTGCGAAGGTGAGAGGCCCACATGCCGCAAAAAAAAAAAAATTATGCTATACTGTATACTAGTAAGTACATAGCATTTTCATTATTTAAAATAAAAGCTTTTTAGATGTGTCCTAAAAACAAAGTTCCTTCCAGAACACATGCTACTGAAAATCTTTTATTCTGAACTACATTCTGCTGTGTACATGAATCTAGTGATGGTATTAAATATGACAGTTTAAAGTAAGTCTCTATGTAGTACTAGAAGCTCCTGCGCTATAATGACAAACCTTTAATATTTGACTACTAAAATTTTAATAATAAAATTGTCATTGCACAGCAAAGAAAACCATCAACAAAATGAAAAGGCCGCCTATAGAACAGGAGAAAACATTTGCAAATCAGATATCTGATAAGGGGTTAATATCCAAAATACATAAAGAACACATACAACTCAATAGCAAAAGAACAAACAATTTGATTAAAAAATGGGCAGAGGAACTGAACAGACACTTTTCCAAAGAAGACAATCCAAATGGCCAAGATGTACATGAAAAGATGCTCAATATCACTAATCATCAGGAAAATGCAAATCCAAGTGCAGTGAGATATCACTCACGCTGGAATGGCTATTGTCAAAAGGACACGAAATAACAAGTGCTGGCGAGGATGTGGAGAAAAGAGAACCTCTGTGCATTGTTGGTGGGAATGTAAATTGGTGCAGCCACTACGGCAAACAGTATAGGCATTCCTCAAAATATTAAAAATAGATCTACCATATGATCCAGCAATTCCACTTCCGTATCTATACCCAAAGGAAACAAAATCATTGTCTTGAAAAGATATCTGCAACCTCACGTTCACTGCAACGTTATTTATGATAGCCAAGAAATGGGAGCAACATAAGTATCCATCGATGGATAAATAGATAAAGAAGTTGTGGTATGTATACACATAGTGGAATATTATTCGGCCATAAAAGAGAAGGAAATCTTGCCTTTTATAACAACATGGATAGACCTTGAGGGCATTATGATAATGAAATAAGTCAGACAGAGAAAGACATAGGCTGTATGATCCCACTTATATGTAGAATCTAAAAATAAAAAACTTACGAAAACAGAGAACAGACAGCTCTTACCAGAGGCAGGGGTTGGTAGAGGGCAAAATGTACAAACTTCCAGTTATAAGATAAATAAGTTCTGGAGGTGAAATGCACAGCATGGTGACTATAGTTAACAATCTGTATTGTATATCTGAAAGTTACTAAGAGAGTAGATCTTAAAAGTTCTCATCATAAAAAAAGAATTGCAATTATGTGAAGTGACTGATGTTAACTAAACTTATTGTGGTAATCATTTCACAGTACACACATATATCAAATTATTATGTGGTACACCTTAGAATAATACAATGTGATATGTCAATTATATATGTCAATTATATCTCAACAAAACTGGAAAAGTGTCATAATGATTAATTTTTAGATAATATATCAGATTCATTCTTATCTCCTAGAGGTTCATTCAACAATAGTGATATTTGTCTTGGAGTAATAATTTTAACACTTGGCCAGTTTTTAACTCATGCAACATTTCTATTTTTACTACACAAGTAATTTAAGTACAATGTAGAAAGGTGATCAGCCTGGGGCTAAGGCTCATGGTCTAAGAATTTGGCCTTCTCCAAGTCTCAAATGAACCCACCTCAGGGCCTTTGCACTCACTGTTTGCTCAGCCTGAAACACTTTTTGCCTAGGTCTTCACATCACTAATGCCTTATGACCATTCAGGAATTAGGTCAAAGTCTCTTTTCTAGAGGCCCACTCTGACATCCTCGTGAAAGCAGAAATACACTCAGCCCAGTTACATTCCGTCCCAGGCCCAGCACTCTGGATTACTTTGCTCCTGTGAGGATTTATTGCTAGTTGAAACTGCTGTATTTTTCCCCCATGTCCTTTTGTCTGTTTCTGCCCAATCAGGGTCCCTGCTCAGATGATGGCAGTGAAAAGAGATGCTTTACTCCTGCCTCCCTCCTCACTGGTGCACTGAAAGCTTCTGGGCAGCACCTCCCATCATTGTCTAAGTGCCCAACCACCTGCAGGAGGAGGTGTGACACACACAGCTATGAGACTGAACTAGGTAGGCAGCCACCCTGGCTCTACCATCTACCATCTGTGACTCTGGACAAGCTTTTTAACCTTGCTTAGCTTACTTGAGAGGCTAATTTTTAAAAAGCTGTGTTTTATTTCTTAAGCTGTGTGGTTAGGTATAAAGCTGTTTAAAATTTTTATATACATAATTAATATTATTTCCATGTATTTAATATTTCATTTTAAAAGTATGTGAAGCACTAGTACAAAACACATAAACCACAAAGGTTAGCTTCCTTCCTACCCCCTTTGCCTCCATACTTTTTGGAACATACTATTTTCCTTGTCCAAAATACCTCTTGCCTTCCAAGGCACTTTTCTATCTGGTAAGTTCCTATTCATCCTTTTATTTCTCTTAAAGGAAGCCTTCCCCATCCCAATGGCAAAGTTCATTGCTCCTTATCTCCTCAAACTCTGAACATGCTATATGGACCTATAAATGTTGCTTGCCTGCTCATCTAACCCTACCCACCTGTAAGCTCATTCAGAGTATAAAATATAGCTCATGCATCTTCTTAGCCTCAGCACCTATCCCAGTCTCCTTTACATAGGAAAAGCTCGGCATTTACTACATTAATAAGTGAATGCACTGATAACTATGCATGTAATCTTGGACAAATTACTGAATCTCTCTGTACTGTACCTCAGCTGCTTCCTTTGTCAAATGAGGACATTATTAACCATATTATAGGACTGTCAGGAAGAATAACTACAAAAGCTCCATGAGGGCAGGGACTTACGTTTTTTGTTCACTGCTGAATCCCCAATGCCTAAAAACAATGCCTGACACACAGTAGGCACTCAGTAAGTATTTCTAGCCTGACCCAAGCGCTACAGTCCACGCAGAGTGCTTGGCATACCGCCTGACCCAGGCGGTCAATAAATGTTAGCTATTATTAGTAAATTTCTATTCCGGTCAGGGTCTACCTCACTCAACACACATCGAGGCTGTTAAATTATCAGACACTCTTTTAAGATGACATTTTCCTCGTCATGTAGCTATTCCCTTAATCACCCGCACCAAGCCCTCCCTCCTTCCCAGACCCTCCCTGCCAACCTCAGTTCCCAGGAAGCACAGGTCTCTTCTGAACTACCACGGTCTGCATCGTTAGGGATCCTTGCTGGACCCTGGTCATCCGGAGTTCCCAACTAGCCTGTGAACCCCCTGAGATGCCTTCTGTCACCCCCTCAACAATACAGAGGGACTGATGGTTGGTCTACCTACTTAGTAAGCCAGGCTACTGACTCACGACCCCCCTGCCTTTAATACACCCTCCCCCTGCACACATACCCCTATCTTCAATCTCTCTCTACCCCTGTCTCGACTCCTTCACCTCCTTGCAAAAGTCTGCCCATCACTTACCAGATTCCATCTTTGGGGTACGGTTCAATTCAATCCGTTTTAAGTTCCCCTAGGCATTTCTCACCCCGGACTCCCCTTCGACACCATGGAAAGCCCGAGATCTCGCGAGATTTGGCTTCCGCTCAAAGGAGCGGTCAGGGCTGCCTGATTCCACCGTTCTCTAAAGTAGGCCCTGAGGCTCGGTGCATCCCAGCCCATCACCACACAGCACACCCTTCGGGCTCCTCCTGCTCCCTGTTTGCCTTCCTGGGAAACCCCATACTCCACCCACCCGGCCCAGGCCGCGGCCCACAGGTGTCCTCCTTGGTGTTTTGTAGAAGAGAGAATATTTCATGAGGGAGGGGACTGCGTCACAGGCCCAGCTCCCCAATTGCTTAAGGTGCTGAAAGAGAGAGTACTGACCCGAGGCTGCTCTTCAGGCGATAAGCTCGAGGGGCAGGCAGTGATGGTCACCGGGGATAAATTCTAGATGCCTGCGGCTGCTGAGACGAACTGCCGGCCCCGAGGATGTACAGTGGAACAGTGAGAGCGAGTTGTGGCGGCCTTGGACCTTGGCAGGCATCAGAAACGGGCCCCGGGGTCCCGCTCCAGAAGCCTCCGCTGCCCGGCGTTTGGGGCTTCTGAAGGCTAGAGATTTGGGACCGCGCATGCGCAGTTCACTGGCCCAGTGCACCCTGGGGCGGTTCTTCTTCCGCGCAGCCTTGGGACCAAAGCCTTTCCGCTCACATGTGGGATCCCCTGGAGCCCGGAAGTGCTGCACTGTGACTAGGGGGTCGGGTGGGGTTTGCGTGATAGGTGGTGTGATTTAGATTTAAACAACTTCCGAAGTGACTAAGACAAAGTTCTTGTGGTTGAGGAGCCGGGAGAAGTAAAAGATGCTTTCCCTGCCATTCATATTTGTCTCATCCTTCAGAGTCCCCTAAGGAAATGCCTCCCTCCAGGAAGCTGCTTCTAGGGAAGTGACTTCCAGGGAAGCCACTCTGTTTTGAGTATCCCTTTGTACGACTCCCCCTCAGGGGCTGTGTATTGCAGGAGAGGAGGGATCGAGGGAAGGGGGAGCACTGTTGGATTCAGCACTTGTGTCTGGGGTGCCCTGAGTAAACAGGCTTTCCCTGAGGGCCTCAGAGTGCTGGAGAATTCTTAGCATCTCGGTCTCCCAGGAGCTCCTGGCATGCAACTGACACTTGATGACTGTTTGTAACTAAGGAACTTATGCAAATTTTATTCTTTTCTTAGTATTAAACTGTTTCTCCAGGGATTGGAGAGCCCCTCCAAGTCCTGGACTGTTGCAAGGGGATATTAAAGGTCTGCTCAGTTAAAGAAGCAGTAAGCACTGCTTCAGAAAATCCTCCCAGCCCAGCCTGGAAAAATCCTAAGACTCAGGGACAGTTTTCTGTTCCTGTCTCTCCTGTACACATTCAAAGTGCCAGCTCTCACAGCTAGTTTCCTAACTCTGAGATTTATGATCTGTTTGGCCTTGGGAAAGTTAAGTCAACTCTCTGAGCCTTGGTTCTCTCATCTGTAAAATGGAGGTTAATTTACCTTTCGTGGTTGTTGTGAGGATTAGAATTGATGTTTTTAACAGTGCTACAATTAATATAGTAAGAATTATAATGCATATAGCCTTTACTTTGTGCTCGGCACTGTTCTAAATGCTTGACACGTGAAGGGGATCAGGATATGCCACCCCCAAATATGCCACTTTGGCATAATGATTATTTTCAGCTGAAGGCAATTGAGAATCAGCAGCTGCAGAAAGAGTTCTCTGCCCTCCCCTTATCTGTCCAAAATCAAGGCATAAATTTTTCTTTGTGAAGGTGTTTTCCCCACCTCCCTGTACCATGAAGAGGAGAATGACTCTTATCACTGGAGATGAAGAGTCGACACAGAGATGAGTTTGCATACACAGAGCCTAATAAAATAACCCGTATCTTCCATTAGCTCCCCCATATTTCCCCATTTATTTCACCTCCTCATGATGTATCATCCCCTGAAGCCCAACCTCCCCTCCATTGTGAAAATGGTCTGTAAGCCCCCAAGTCTAACCACTTTTTTGTTTCATTTCTTTTTTGTGAAACTTTGTGCATGTAAATATTAATAATTATGTGTGCCTTTTCTCCTGTTAATCTGTCTTTTGTTAATATAATTCACAGGTCCTGGTTTCAGAACATAAAAGGTTAGAGGAAAAGGTTTTCCTCCCCAACACATGAATTCACTCATTTAATGCTCCTAACAACCCTATGAGGTAAGTGCTCTTATCCTAATTTTACAGAGGAGGAAACAGACACACAAAGAGGTCGTGTAACCTGCCCAAGATTGCGTGGCTCACTAGTTGTGGAGTTTGTGAGATCCAAATTGCTCAGGCATTCTGATTCCATGGTCCATGCTCTTAGGCTCTGCTTAATAAACAGTAGTTTTTACATTAGCTAACAATAAGCTGTAGTTATTCTCTACCTTAAAGAAATACTCTGAAGATAGCCCTTTCTATTCTTCAATTGAAAAATATTTGAAGCTGGGAAAAAAGACATAGTTTATTCAAAGGTGATGCTGCAGGGAAAACATGGACATTACTGTGTAAAATGTTCAGGACCCTGAAATATTATGTGTGCAAACCTCAGGCTTCCCATTAAGCTATTTCCTAGAAGATTAAGTTCCAGCATAAAATACTAACTAGAACATGCACTTCTGCCTCAACAATATTCATTTCAAAACTTCCAATTTAAGTAAAACATTTTAACTCCAGCTTTTCATCCGATAGCTTGTCTTAACATCCCCAAAGCCTTCATGCAAATCCATTTTACTTTTCCATCACAAATTGTGGAGCTATTGTTTTCCTGGAATTGAAGAGAGAATTTATTCAAATTTGACCTAAAGCTATAGATAATAAGCCACTGAAAACAGTTCCCCCAGACACACAACTATGTCCCTACCCAATATAGCAGCCCCAAAGGAATTCTTATGGCCTAGTTATATCCTCTGGGGATGGGGGTGAGGGTATTCAAACCGAATATGCTGACACTGCACTAACTATATACCAGGTACCCCGTAATGACACCTTTGGATAACACAGAAAATGATTGTGTTCCAAGGATGGGCTGTAATGAGAGGGGAGGGTACAGAGAGCCACAGGCGGCATTGTTTCCAATCTAACAACACAACTGGGGGCAGGGGCAGACCTGTGCTTGTTTTCAAACTAATAAATACTGTTGTTTTTGCACAAGGCTTTTGAGGAGAGCATGAAGTTTGAAAAGCCAACCAGCATTAGTAGATTTCTAGTTCCCCTACAAAGGTAGAAGTAGGCAGAGCAGCCTGACCAATGGAATTCTGTATGGCACTTGCTGGTCACTGATAAATTTTCCACCAAGTTTACAGATTTCCTCTCCACTGAAGCTCTATTACTTGGGCAAATGACTGGGCCTCTTTCAGCCTCAGTTTCTCTATCTGTTAAATGGGGATGAATTATAACAGGTAACTCATAGGTTACTGTGATACACACACATATGTACATAATATTTTTATGTTGTTAGATAGATAGAAAGAAACAAAAATAGAACCTACACAGTACCTGGATCATAATAAATGAATAATAAATGTTAGCTTCCCCTTCTGTCTCCCAAGTTCCCCCTAATTTAATGGAAAAGAAAAAGTGAAATCATCCCATTTGGAATGAAAATGAAACCCAACCTTTCATGTGCTCTATGAAGACAAGATCCATTCAGACAAAAGAAAGAGCTCAAAGCCAAGCAGCATCACTCTATAATCCTTTACAGAATGGTGACACTTGGCTGATTTGTCAAAAATCCTGCTACATATCCACACTGGGTGCTTCTAATGAATGTCAGATTTTAAGAATCAACGACATTGACATTTCTCCATGGAGCAAAGACTGACGGCCCAACTTATAAATTCCCTGACGCATGTATTAGCAAGGAGGCAAGATGAGTTTTCTGTTCACTGGTCTTGTTCTGCTGTCAAATTCTGGGGGACTTGCATTTCAAGCAATATACCTAATCTCTTTAAATTAAATTATCTTCCTTTCACCAGCCAGAAATTTTTTTAGAAGAATATTATCAACTAAGTGGATCAGAAAATGTGGATTTAAGTCTTGCTTCCTTGGTGAAATGATATTAAAATGAATGTTATTCCCCAGATAAATGATGTGTTCCAAGGGTCATACACTACAGCTGTTAGAAAGGTTTTTAAAAGAACCTTCAAATCAAAGGAGGAGGCACATATAAAATTAGAGAATTTCTTTCTTCAAAGGAATAGTGGGGGTGTTTTGCTTTTATCAGAATAATGATAACTTCCCCATCTCAATCTGGCTTCTCCATTGATATTATTTAATCACCAATACTATTGAACTGTTAGGATGTGTGTAAAATACTTTTCTGTGTAAAAAATACTCTCAGCTTACCAGTTCATTGAGAAGTTGTTTTTAAACTAAAATCCCACATACCTACCATTAAAAAATGCTAAGCTCTGCCTTTGCCTCATCCTCTCATCATATGGCCTATTTACTGCATAAAGCTATTTTATGGTGATGGTCACAAATATTGACCCCCTTTTGGTGTAGTAAATGCTCGCTTTGAGTTCCTGCTCAACACATACTTAGATGTTAAAAATTTCCTTGTGATTTCAAAGGTAAAACAATCTAAGCCAAATTTGCCCAAAGTCTTATATCTAGTAGTTGGAACCTAGTCCTCTTGACACTCTATAAGGCCAAGCTGAAATCTGTACTTTTACCTTTACTTTTAGGCCTTATTATAAAGCCTTCCTCAGTGAAGTCCAGACCGGAGGTCAGCACATTTTTTTTCTATTAAGGATAAGATAGCAAATATTTTAGGCTCTGTGGGCCATATGGTTTCTGTCACAGCTACTCAACTCTGCAGTGCTATGCAAGAGCAGCCAAAGACTGTAAGTAAACGAATGAGTGTGATGTGTTCCAATAAAACTGTGTCTTGGTTAGACTCATAACACACATATCATTAGCTGTGTTTATATCTTATCACCAGGACTAAGTAGTAAATTTGTTAAGTGTACAGAATCATCTTACCCTGCACTGCCAGCCAATCTAAGTCATGTAATACAATCTCTTTTTTTTTTAACATCTTTATTGGAGTATAATTGCTTCACAACGGTGTGTTAGTTTCTGCTTTATAACAAAGTGAATCAGCTATATGTATGCGTATATCCCCATATCTCCTCCCTCTAGCATCTCCCTCCACCCTCCCTATCCCACCCCTCTAGGTGGTCACAAAGCACCGAGCTGATCTCCCTGTGCTATGTGGCTGCTTCCCACTAGTGATCTATTTTACATTTGGTAGTGTATATATGTCCATGTCACAATCTTGACGTCAAGTAGTTTCTTAAAAGATACCTGATCATTGATCAAATGAGAGATGGAGGGAGGAATGTATATATACTTCAAGGGGTTCCTCCTGGAGATTTCTTGTTACTAGAATCAGCATTGTGGCTAGATAGCTTTAGTTCTACAAATGATGATTCATACAATTCCATGTTCTGAGGAAGCTCTGAGGATCTTAGAATGTTTCACTCCTTTTTCCCCTAATTTACCCAATATCCATTTGATAAGAAGTGTTATTGCTAGTAAATAATTCTAGGAAATTAGATTGGTAGATTAAAATCACCAAATTGTTTTCTTGTTTATAAAATATTAAAAGCACACTTGCTTTTAAGTGAAACTTTCCAGTACTGAAGACTGGGGGGATATAACAAACCCTAAAAGAGGTTCCACCATGCTTGAACATTGTGGGACTATGGGAAGCCCCTAATGAGCTAAGTCTTTCAAGTAAGTTAGAAAGATAACATTTTCATTATACTTGACCGTTCTCTGAGAGTACCCCTTCCTGTTTCCACATTAGCTTGGAGAAAGCATGGGGTTTAATACCTGGCCATAGAGATGCTGTCGCAAAGACAAAGATACCAAATACACCGTACAGCCTATGAGAACACATGTCATCTTGTACTTAGAAATTACTGAGTAATTACTAAATGGCAGACAGTATTAATTCAGCTACTATCCCTGTTTGTTCAAGAGCTTTCTGTTCTATAATCTAGTCAAGTCTAGACTGCCATTACAAAATGGGCAATGGTTTTCACTCCACAATACGGGTAGAAATGAAATAACCTTGTGAAGGCAGAATTTTTTTCCTTCCTATCAATGAACTTATACATTGGAGATTATAGTGCTCTGGATGGTAATTATTTCTAAAGGCTTATAATCTATCTTGTGTGAATTTATCCCCTCCAAGGAAGGGGACAAATCTACCCCTGCACCAGGTCGATAACATAACATGTGACTTCACCGTGACCAAGGAGAACATGGATGAACTTTGAAGGTGAGATCAACAGCTTTTCAGGAAGAATATGAAATTTTGTATGACTTTAATGAAAACATCAGCCTTTTTTTTTAGGGTAATAACAGAGAAAGTCATGGGTGTGGCAAGAATGACAGGGCCTCCATAGCCCAAAGAGGAAGAGAATCAAGAATAAAGTCAGGGACTGGAATTTGAACATAAGTTTTAGACTAAAATTATTGAGACTAAATGTGGATTGTATGAATGATTTTAAATCTGAAAAAATCTAAAAATTTAATTTTAGTGTGGAAAAAGGATAATATGATCATTAAGAGATCAGGCTTTAGCCCCAATCAACCTGAGTGTGAGTCCCAGCTCAGCCCATTCTCAGCTGTGTCACCTCTGGCACACAGAGCACTCTAAGGCTCATTTTATAAGTTAGGTTTTAATCTAAATGAGAGGGATAATCATAGTACTCACCTAGGTTATTGTGAGAATAAGCGGAATAATGCATCAGAAGTGCTTGCCCAATGTCTGCAGCACAGTAAACACAAACACTCAAGATACGGTAGGTTTTATGGGATACTTGTGACCAGAATGGAGTAAAGTACACCATAATTCCTGTAACGCCAAAAGAGTACATAATACCCAGAGTACCTCCATGAAACTTGACGTGGCTGTGCCTGCCAGCCCTTATTTCTTCTTTTCTCACCATCAACAATCCTCAACCATTCATGCACCACGATTTTATTGAGCACCGGTTGTATTCCAGGTGCTTTACTAATCAATGATAACAAATTAGACACCTTCTGTCAGCCTAGATACTCTCTAAGTCACTCTCTCGGAGGGAGAGAAAAATATCTAAAAGGCAGAATGTGCAAAGTTCCACAATAGAGGTATGGACACTGAACAAGAGCAGGGTGGAAGAAGGCAAAGAGATCTCATTGGGGGAAATCACAGAGAGCTACCTAGAACGGGTAGTGTTTGACTTGGGCACTGAAGGATGGATAGGATTTTTTCTGATGGAGGTAGAAGAGGAAGAAGTGAATTCCAAATTAAAGGTTCAGTTGAGGAAAGAGACAGGGGTGGTCAAGCACTGGGGGTCCACTTAGGGTCTAGTGAGGACTCTAGCTGCACTGGATAATAGGGTGGGTGGGAAGAAATGTTAGTAGAAGTTGTTGGAAAGGTATGGTGGGGACAGTGCGTGGACCCCAAGTGCCAGGCTGATTCAGAAGAACTTGCCCTCCAAGAGGCATGTTTTCTTTAAAAATACACCCATCAGTGGTCAAGCAAGGTGAGGACTGAGATAAAGCTAAAGGTTTGGACATTAGGAAGCCACCAAATGCAGTCACTTGAGGAGTCAGAAGTTGGTAAGGAAATGTGTTTTGACTTCTCTTCTAAAGAAAACTGGCCATAGCTTGATATGAGAAATAAAGGGTTTTGTATTTATTTTTGTTTCAAAAAAGGGAGGCCTAAGCATATTTTAGGCTGAGGGAAGACAGCCAGAAGGGGCAGAAGAAAGAGCAAGAAAGAATGTATAGTAGAACTATCTTCTCCAAAAACATACTTCATACTAGCCTTGAAGTTTCCTTATTTTGAAGACTTTGAATTCTGCAAAGATGAAGCTATTTCTTCTGCAGACACAGGAGTGAGACCAAGATGGTGAGTGAAAATACTTGAAGATCCTCTGGTTAAAAGGGGGTAGATTGAAAGCTCTCAGGTTGTAGAGCCTTGAGCAGTAAAGATGATGGGACTTAATCTTCTCCAGGTGCAAGGAATGGAAATAGGCATAAGAGTCTGAGAAGCCTGGACAATGGTTGGTTCAGCCACTATGGAGAATGCAGCAGGTAGTTGACAATAAATTTATGGAGCCAGAGGCCAGCTAGGGTAATAGAGACCAGCTATTGAGTGGACCATATTACCACTGTTTTCATGACTTTCTCTAGACATGGGAGATGAGAAGGCAAGCAATACAGGTTCCTCAAGTTGGAAGTTGTCAAGGAGGAATGGTGGTATATGATATCACTGGTAGTGGGAGACAATAGGGAAGAAAGAATTCTAGGAAAGGAAGGAGTAGGTGACCATTGGGTTTTGGCCAGAAGGGAAGGAAAGTGGTTCCAGGAGAGGGATCAAGGGACTGATCCCTTGGTTTTGATGCTGAAGACTAACAAGTACCTCATGAGGAGCTAGGGTACAAAGTGGAAGGTGGGAGTAGAGCGAGGTAGAAGGTGAGGGATTCTGCTCAGAAAAAGGAACTTGTGACTTCTGAATCTTTTCTGGCCCACACATTTGTGACACCAAGAATGCTAAAACTTTAGGTCGTCAAAATTTGCTTGCATTCTCTTCCGCACTTAATATATACTGTCAAATACGTTATGTAAGCACCTTGTCAGTGTAATAAAATTGTGAGTTTCCTGAAAGCAAGCATAACACACTCCTTTCTTTCATAATGCTGAGATATGTAATAAGATAGAGGTTTGTCATCAGTGACCAATAATTACTGATGAATTGAAGGGAAGTTCATTGACAGTCATGGTGCTTGACTTCTCAAAGTCACTACTCTCCTCCTCTGTAACTGCCGAGGATTCCACTATGAGAGGTGCAATCAGGACATTGCCCAGGTACCTCCTGAGGCATCGAAACTCCATTTCTGGTACTTAAAATCTAGAATATGCTTACAGATTCATAGAACAACTCTTGGTAGCTTTAATCCATCCAGGGATTGAGAAACAGTTTATTGTTGTGGCTAAAAGAATGGCTTTTAGAAGCCAACAGCCCTGAGTTCCAGTCTGAGCCCAGCCACTTATTAAGACTGTGACCTGGGACTTCCCTGGTGGCGCAGTGGTTAAGAATCCACCTGCCAGTGCAGGGGACACGGGTTCGAGCCCTGGTCCGGCAAGATCCCACATGCCGCGGAGCAACTAAGCCCGTGCTACTACTGAGCCTGTACTCTAGAGCCAGCGAGCCACAACTACTGAGCCCGCATGCCACAACTACTGAAGCCTGTGCACCTACAGCCTGTGCTTGGCAACAAAGAGAAGCCACCGCAATGAGAAGCCCACACACCACATCGAATAGTAGCCCCCGCTCGCCGCAACTAGAGAAAGCCCGCATGCAGCAACGAAGACCCAGCGCAGCCAAAAACAAACAAATAAATAAATAAATTTTAAAAAAAGAGTGTGACCCTCTATCAGTTATTTAGCTTCCCTATTCTCTGTCTCCAATCTGTTAAAAAAAAAAGTAGTGGTGGAGTGGTACAGTATAAACCTCATGGGATCTTTGTATAAAGCATTTAGCACAGAGCCTGCTATATAGCAATCTACCAATAACAACAGCGACTGTTTAGAAACATACACTGCAGTGCTTATGCTACCTCTAAGCTTTAAGCAAAATTCTGGAGAATTCTGATAGGAGGAAGAGAAATCTTATAATCTCTACAAATCTTAACCTCTCTTTGCATCAATCTCCTTATCTGAAAATAAGAGTAATCTAATGCCTACTTCAGAGACTTGTTGCAATCTTTCAATGAGTTAATATCTGCAAACTGCTTGAAACAATGTCTGAGAGCAATAAGCACCATTCAGGTATTTTTAGGGACTCTGGGTTTGTGATGAAAGGTTCTGCAAGTCAGCTGTCATTTGCAGTTTCTTTCTCTTCAGAAAGATTCTAGGAGTAAATATGTGGCCATGGTTCTGTAAGGCCTGGACTATAAGCCAGCTTCTCAGAATGTCTTGTCTGAACAGGCTGGCATCCCCATTATCTTTATATAATAGTCTAAAAGAAATTACAAACTCTTCTCATTACTAACTTCTTCTTTCCAGTTCCCATCAATATCATCCTGACTCTTCTCCCAAGTCCACGGCACACATCTCCCAAGCTGCTCTATGTTAGGTTGAAGTGTCTTGCCCAATCAAGGTGGCAGATGGTCTGTGGTTGTATCTGAGAGTTCTCACAAAGAGAACCAGGGTGACCTTTGAAGTTCCTGCGTTTCTCCAACTCAGGACATATGAGTGGGGCCCATAGGTGGAGTACTGTGGGAAAATGTCAGAAGACTCAAGTTCAAGTCCATGTAATTTTCTAGTTTCAGAGAGGGTGCAAGTAGGTGCACCTCCAGCCAAATGAGCCCAAAGAAGTGTTTCAATTCATCAGTGGAGTGACAAGCATTCTGCTGGGTCAGCCTCAGAGCTGAGGGGGGAATGTTATGTAGCAGAGGCAGTAATAGAAAATGATTTGAAGGATTAAAAAGGAAAAGGAGGATGGCTTCTTTTCATCTCTGAAAGAAAAACTGCACAGGCTAGTCTTAGCAGAATTGCTAAGTAGGCACATTTCAAGGAGAAACACTTTCCTTCCTTCTCTCCCCTTCCGTTCCCATGCCTCTGCCACACTTCCACCCCATGCCTTGACTCTTCTCAGACTTTTCAGGCTCCCAGAACCGACCAAGTTAGGTGGACAAACCAAGCACCAATTAGAACACTCACAAAACAGGGACAGTGACATAAATATATTTTGCCATCATAGGAAAAACCAAAACTGAGTTTGACTTTTTTACCCTAATTTTGTAAAATAAAACTGTCTTTGGTTTGCACTGCATACTGGAGGCAATGGACCATTATGTTCTCCATGCTTGGGGCCTCCATGGTTCTGAAAGCCTTGCCTCTGGCCTGCGCCCCCTGGTCTCTAGACCCACTGGTCCCTCAGAGGCCTGATACAGATTGCTGAAGCTGATGACTAAATGATGCCAAAATGTCTGTGATTGCCAATGCATTAGGATGGGAGCTCCATCCAGAAAACCCATTTGTATCTTAACAGGAACTTCAAGGAGATGGATGGTTAGATAGATGGATGATGGATACGTAGATAGATGATTAGATGATAGATAGATAGATAGATAGATAGATAGATAAAAGCAAGGGAATATTCCAGGCACCTTGATAGATCAGAAAAGTAGATGTTTGTAGAAAGAACTCTTTCTGCTTCCCTCAAATCTTATTGCATTAGTGGCTGTGGTTGATCCTGGAGACTGTCTTTGCGGGCTATTTTCATCTAACTTTCAAATAACAGGTCTGGCAATAGGGCTGGTGGGTAAGGGTGGGGGAAACACCTCCTCTGAGTCCTTTACTTCCACCTGATCATCAGTTATCCACAGAAAGTAACCCTAGGCACCTTTCCTACTGTGCCGTTAGTTTATTTTTCTTCTACAGTCTGTACCCAAATATATAATTTTTCCTCTTCTTGGTTTGTAAACGGCTCAGTCACTAGGGAAAAAAAAGCACAGTGATTACTAATGGGAGATGCCACTAAAGTTTCAGCTGTGAACAGGAGAAATCCAAGATGACCCATCATCTAAATGTCAATGCAAACACCATGCCATTCAGAATGAAACAAGGAAGCCTGCATGCAGACAGCCAGAATATATTACCAACTGCATATTTAGCTCCAGAACTCTTGAATCTTTGCAAAGAAATTTAGGGACTTCTCACTTGATTAAATAGCCTGTGATGGAGGATTCAGTTGTTCCCCACAATAGTTGCATGCAAATGATAGATTCACATGGACTACAGCATCGAGAGCCCTTAGGGGGCTGTACATTTTTAAGTAATTCTGCCATTGTTTTTGCATAGTAATTGGAAACTTACGTTCTATTGGGATGTGATTCTTATTAGAAGAGAAGGTAGCTGCTCTCTGCTACAGGATTCTATTCACTTAGGGTCACGGGGACTTAAAGACAGAGGAAGAGCCTGCATTTATGCTCTAAAAGGGGATCTGCATTAAACACCAGCAAATCTCTAGCCTGCATTAAAAGCTAACTTCCACTTTCTACTTTCATCTGCCTCTTTTCCCAGCTTCCTATTATTTATTTAGCCTGATTCTGCTTTGCGAATAAGTGACTCCCTAAAGACCGAGTAGTAACTAGAGTTAAATTAGTCATGTAAGAGCAGCAAATTAGTAAATGGCACCCCCGTTACCAGAGAAAGGCTGTATCATGTGATGTGCTTAACGTGCTATTATGATCCAGAAGCAGGAGCTGTGTCCTGTGTGTATGATGCGTCTCAGCGGTCCCGCTCATCATACGGCGTGGGTCTTGGCTGGGACGGAAAGCTGTGGGGTCATCTAACCATACCCTCCCACCCGTTTCTTCCTTGTGCTTCTTGGATATTTGAGTGAATGCTAGCCTAAGTCAGGGTCATAGAATGCAACTGACAGCCTCACAGGAAAGGTCAAGTCTGTGACATTGCGAAACTCCACTAACATAAATGAGGACGATCAGCCAGCTGCTCAGGGAAGGAGGGGGAGCAGAAGGGCTTTGCATTCTTGCTATGCAAAGTATAGGCTTTGGACCAGGAGCATCAACATCACCCAGGAGCTTATTAGAAATGCAGGCTCTCTAGCCCTACCTAGACTTCCTGAATCAGAATCTGCATTTTCACAAGATGCTCAGATGATTTTTATGCACATTCATGTTTGAGAAGCACTGGCTTACATCTCTAAATGTCAGCATCCAACACACAGAGACCCTGTGAGCCTTAGTCAATCCTCTACTGACAGTGTCTGGACCAGTGCCTGGCACATAGTAGGCACTCAAATATCTGTGAAATGAATAGAATGGGCATGAAAAAAGAGAAGGGAAAAAAAAAAAACTGCATGGAAATATAAAATAACTTTGGCAGCAATGAAAAGGGAGAGAGGGAGGAAAAATCAAGTTCAAAAGGAAAAAGGAAAATCAAAGGCAGCACAAAGCATACAGGGGGGTCTTCCCTGGTGGCGCAGTGGTTGAGAGTCCGCCTGCCGATGCGGGGGACGCGGGTTCATGCCCCGGTCCAGGAGGATCCCGCATGCCGCGGAGCGGCTGGGCCGGTGAGCCATGGCCACTGAGCCTGCGCGTCCGGAGCCTGTGCTCCGCAACGGGAGAGGCCACAACAGTGAGAGAGGCCCGCGTACCGCCAAAAAAGAAAAAAAAAAAAAAAAGCATCCAGGGGGCTCCACCTGGCTGGTGGAGATGGGCTGTGGCCCCACCTACTGGCCAGAGTGGCTGGAGTGCCATCCTTGTCCATGACCTTCATTCACAAGTCTCTGCCTCTCCCACTGGCCTTAGGATGCTGGCCCCTCTATCTTGCTCCACCAGGCCTGTTAGGCACGATTATCTGTCCCACACAGCACTGTCAGTTAAAGCTGAAGATTAAATGCACCAATGTAAACTCTTTACAGTGTCTTTAAAGTTCTGACCTCTGGGTTTTAGTGGATAGGAGGTCAATGGTGACTTACAGTAATCAGTCTCCTGGGGGGCTTGTGAGCCCAGAGCTTGAACTTTCCAGCTAGAGAGGAGTCATCAGGACCCTAACTATTAAGAGAGAAAATAAGTCATTGTGTCCCTGTAGACAAAAAAATAAATCAACCCCAAACTCTGTTTTGTCCTCAATTCCCTTTTCATCTGGTCTGGTGGAGGAGAGTGTGGCCATACACGTGAAGGCAGGAAACTGGGTGTGCATGAGTCTGGGGTATGTGGAGAGGAGGGTATGTCTGTTTTCCTGGACATGACAAAATGAAAGAGACTATTCAGCCCCCAATTAGGTTAATTAATCCAAATATGTAATTGTTTTCAATTTTTCAATTAGATCGGTATGGGAAATCACTAACTGAATGGATTTACTGAGTTTTGGATTTATATCTTACTCAAAAGTAAGATGCTTTTGATATGATAATGGCTAATATCTATTGGGATCATGTGGGCACTCGGCTGAGTACTTTATTTGCTCATTCAGTCCAACAACTCAATGAGATAGGAACTATTATTATCACCTTTTTAGATGTGAGAAAACTGAGGCACAGAGAGGTTAGGTAACTTGCCCAGGGTCACACAGCTGGTAAGTAAGTAGGGAGTAGAAAATACAGGACTCAAACCCTGGTCTACATGATTGCAAGCCAGTGCTCTTAACCTCTCCACTATCCTGCATCTCTCTTATGTTTTTTTAATAAAGAGAAATGAAAGAGAGAGAGAGAGTCAGGGATGGTTAGGAAATGGAGACTAGAAGCTAGCAAATTACCCTGTGTGGCTAGAACTTACACTGTATAAAGAGAAAAGGCTTTTTAGGAGGGTGATGGTTTTAGAGAACTATTTGCAAGGTTGAATTCACCTCTTCTGGCCACTCTGAGGCAATTTTTTAGATTTCGAGTTATTTAGCAAATGGATCTTAGTGACCCAAGGAAAGAAAATGCTGTCCTTAAGGAGGAAAAATGTATTATTTTCTTCTGGTAGGATCAGGAGCTACTGCTGATTTGAGAAAAGAAATGGTCTCTAAGATCCGGCAAGACATGACAATAAGAGAGTCACAAATTTCTGTTTCTCTGCCCGGTCTTCCTAGGCCTGACTGAGCTAGGCCAGTAAGTAGTATAACTTCATGTAAAATGTAATCACTATTTCTCTGATGGGGTCAAGCTCACAATGGAGGGGATTCTGCTGTCCAGTTTCACTAACCTCTCTGGCTCCATTTTTCTGGCTGGGTTGAGGTTTATCTCTTTGTGCAATTCAGTTTAATAATTTTAAAAAAAACCCTAGAAACTAAAAGTAGCATATGAAAATTTGCAATGCATATAATTGTATTATAATTGGAGCCTCCAAAATAAGTCATGGCATTTATTTATTCATGTACCACATACCCTGTGGTCCCTTGGGAAAAGAAATGTTTAAATTAAGATGTATCATAAGACAGAATGCAGTGTTTTACGCACTCAATTACAGCTCACTAGCATGTAGCTAGTGCTTATAAGATTTGCTCCCTCATACTCTGGCCTTGATTCTGGACATTTTTACCAAAAAAAATAAGTCCCCTAGTCTCACTCCAAATTTGAAAAGCTCATATTATTATTATTCTAACATATACTTCAATTTTATTTTTAGTTCATTTCCAACCAGGAAGATCTATTAACTTGATGAGGGGAGAAACATCAAAAAGAAACTCACAGTACATGCAAATAGAAATGAAAATCCTCTTTGCTTTATTATAATTTCCACCCTAAAAACATGTGCATAATTCATGATGGGGGATAAGGGGAAAGTATCAGATGTAGGGCTGGGGACCAACTTTTTAATAACGATTAGTGCTGTGAAAGCAGAAGCTTTTTTCTAATGAGTCAAGAGCATGAGACAGAAACTCACAGAGGCAATGTCAGTTTGATCTTTCACCTTTACATCTTTGGAAACAGGGAGAACAGAAAAGAGGTTTACCCTTTAAACTTTCTGAAATGACCGTACATTTAATGAACTAAAATGTCAAATATTTGAAACTTTTAAGAAATCTTGCTCTTTTGCTTAACACACAAGATCACGTTTAAAAAAAAAAATTACTCAGTAGATATTCACATCCGTAACCTTATCTTTCTACAAGGAAAGAAAAAAGGCACGGAACTCTATGGGGGTGCCCAGGCTGCTGCTTTACTGCGCTTCCACCTTGGCCAAGGACAAGATCTGCCTTCAGGAGGTGAGACCTTGACCTAGCCAAAGGGAAATGGCCACTGTGAGAGGGGGCGCTTCTTCTTCCCGGACACAAGTGCAAACTTTAATGAATCCTCTCCCTCTGCCACGCGCCCCAGACGGCGATGGGAAATCTGAGTGCACCTGCTGCATCTCCCTTCATATCACGTTGCTGTTATGAAAAATAGTTTGCTATTTTGGAACCCCCTGGCAGCCAGAGTGAATCGCCCAGGGCCCCAAGCTCGTTTATCTTGTGTCAGAAGCAAAGCCAAATGAACGCCACCTCGCCCAGCACCTGAAGAATGGGAAGAAGCTCAGAGAGAGTAAAAATAACCAAGGGCTGGGAAATGGTGCCGAGATAGGCGGCCTGTACGGGTTAAGTAGGGCTTCTTGCAACCCCTCTGACATTTTAGAGCACAGCACTTGGAGACAGGAGGCGGAGAGCATTTCCCACAAAGAAGCGAACTTTGGGGGTCTGAGGTCTGGGGTGCAGGGGGTTGTTCCTGCCCAGTTTCATCCAGTTCTGGAAAGCTGGGACTCTGATGTTATAAAGGGAACTCCCATTGGCATCCGGGCCTTTCTTTCTGGGGTCTGCTGGGCTTGGACTGGAGGTGTGGACATAGACAAGGGGCATTCCTAGGACCTGGGCAAGTCCGGCCAACCAGCCAGTTTCACATTCTCTCCCCCTCCCTCAACCAGAGGATGGTTGAGGGTGAGGTCATGAGACTTGGGCTGAAGGAAAAGGTATTAAAAAGTAATAATAAAAGGCAGAGGGAGAGAGAAATAAGAGGAGCTGGAAAGGCTTATGGCAGAGACTAAGCTAGTATCCGAGTTTTAAAGACGGATAGGATTGAGGCTGTGAAGAGGAACAATGAACAATGAAGTTCTACCAGTGGGTGGGGGGGGGGGGTGAGGGAGTGAAAACAAATAGGTAGTTGTGAGAATGAGCGTGTAATTTGCTTATCAATGTTGCTTTCAGAAGCCACAATCAGATATTATGGTTTCAAAGCCTTCATACACGAGTGTTGAGTCTGCAACTTACTTTCTGTGGCCCTAGGCAAGTTCCCACCTTAAAACTTCAGTCTTCCTCATCTTCAAAATAAAAAGGAG
The DNA here is from genome assembly GCF_011762595.2 of Tursiops truncatus. NCBI lineage: Eukaryota > Metazoa > Chordata > Mammalia > Artiodactyla > Delphinidae > Tursiops > Tursiops truncatus. The sequence continues at coordinate 103,947,868 of NC_047035.1, forward strand.
GCATCCATAATCCCACCATATACAAATCAGTCACTACAAGGATTAAGTTAGAAAAGTAAATGTGTCTAGCAAACACCTAATAGAATGAGTGTCTGGTCAGTGTTGTTGAGTCACAGAGGTAGAGTCTGAGGAAGGGCAGTACCCCTGAGAGAAAAAGACAACACAAGGGAGGAAAGGAGAAATCAGAGAGGAAGTCGTGAACTACCTCTGGTCTGCCAGGAACCATGAAAACTGAAGCCACAAGTACACTGACCTGACAGACCTTCCGCTTCTTTATAAGCAGTCCATGGTTCTGAAATCATCCAGAAAAAATAAAAAAACCGAAAAAACGAACACTAGGTGCTTATAGGGCCCCAACACCTTGAAATAGAAACAATGTCTGAGAAAAATAATCAGAAATGATGCTGGGCTCATTAACACTAGAAGTTAAGAGTTTTCCATAATTTTAGGTTCATGTTTCAGCATTTCTGATGTCAATCATTTACAATAATTAAACACTGAGATAACACTGAGATTATGTGGGTTGGAAATAAATGTGGGTCTTCAATGAATGACCCAAATCTGTTACAGTTAAAAGGGGACGGAAGGCATTGAGATCTTAGGGCATGAAACCCCTCTTCTGCTTTAAGAAAAATCTAGCCCAAGTCAGCAGAAACAGAAAGTTTACCATCTGTTTGTTGGCTTTTGACATGGTTATTTCAGTTCAGTTCCAAAAGGAAAGTTGTATCCAATACAATTATTTTTAGAGTATCTCAAAATTATTTGTATTGGGGGTAAATAAAGCAAGGAAAATGTTATTCAGCAAAATTTAGTCCATTAGTTTCAAAGACTGTGTCCTATCTTTCCTCAAGCAATACAATCTGGCAACAACAACAATCCTTGGATTTGGGGACCAAGGACATGCAACAAGGCACTGTAACTTTTCCAAATGCCCCAAACTGTCATTCCTGTAGAAATGGGATATATAGGGCATAATGTAGACAAGAACTAGAAGACATTGCTTGAGGCAGCCCTTCAATTCAATTCAGTTCCAGGGTGTGGCTCCAAGTCAGATGTACTTAACAAATTGGAAATACTGTTGCAATGGAAGAGTGTGGCTTTTTTAAAAGCAAAGCCAAAGCAGCACAATTCAAAATGTTATGTGCATGCTCCCGGTGTTCAGATTACAGGTAGGACCTTGTGTAGCAAGTTCCAAACTCAGAAACTCCTCACTCCTCTATACAATGCCCGAAATGTGTCACCTGTGCCCAAAACAATGTGATAGCACCACTGGTTGGGGGTCTCAACTTCAGGGTACCAATGACCTTACTCTTCAGGATTATACAGAATGATTTCTTTTTTTCTTTTTTCAGAACAGGCTAATATCCACTTCCAGAAATAGTTACCTAAGGGAAAGTTTGCCTAAGGTGGTTGTTGGCAGAGGATGTCTCTGGGTATAGCCATAGTCTATTGGTACAAATCTTCTGGGAATTCTCTGCAGGGGTTTTGTGAATGGGTCCTTATAAAAGCCAAGTGCAGCCAATGATTCATTGATACTGATTTATGGCTACTCCTCCATCGTGGCACTTGGAGCTTCATCTTACACAACCAGTGGTTACCTTAAGAGAGATTCAGCCATGATAAATTTGTCTCTGATACTGAAGTACCTGAACTAGTGGAACATGTCAGTTTATCCTCAACTATACTTGATCTTATGTTTCACATTTGCTTGAAAGTTTCTTTTGTACTCCAGCCTTTTGTTTTCAGAAGAAATGCAGAGGTATATATGTGTAATTTCATCTTCACACGTTCTGATACCACTGTTAGACATCAATCCTTATGACAATGTCTCTTCGGTCATTTGGTAGATTCCTTAGCTGTTCCCTGAATTCTAGTATGTATGTCACATGTTGCTACAGTCTTTATACTTGAAGATCAGTTTGGCTGGGTATAAACTCCTTAGCTCACTGTTTATGTCATTGAGTATCCTAAATATATTTCTCCCTTGTCTTCACATAGTAAAGCATTGCTTTTGAAAAGACTTAAGACAATCTGATTTTTTACCCTCTCTTGTGAATGATTCAATATCATGGTGTGGATGCTCAGAGAAGCCTTTTCTTTTCATTTTTAAGCCCGTTTGGCCACATTGGATTGATTCTGCCAGAAAAAAAAAACATTTTTAGTGTATATTTTTTATTTACCTTTTATATCAAGAAAGTTTGTTTGAATTAGAGTTTTTCATATTAATTCTGTTCCATGTTTTGGTTTCTTTTGGGGGAACTTCTTTTATACACTTATTGGATCTTCACTGCCTATCTTCTGTATCACTTCTGCTCTAATCTATTTATTTGTCAATTTCTTTTTGATTTAAACAGTTTTTTATCTCTTTTCCATCTTCTATTTCTCGTAAGGAATTTTCTGTGGTGTTTATTCACTCCTGTGTTCCTTCTCATCAAGTCCTCATTTCTAATATTTTATTTTATTTTTAATTATTTTCTCAGTTTAGATAGATCTTTTTTCTTTTTAAAAAGTTTATTTATTTTTGGCTGTGTTGGGTCTTCGTTGCTGCACGTGGGCTTTCTCTAGCTGTGGCGACCAGGGGCTACTGTTTGTTGCAGTGCGCGGGCTTCTCATTATGGTGGCTTCTCTTGTTGCCGAGCTCGGGCTTTAGGCGCCTGGGCTCCAGTAGTTGTGGCTCGCAGGCTCTACAGTGCAGGCTCAGTAGTTGTGGCGCACAGGCTTAGTTGCTCCATGGCATGTGGGATCTTCCCGGACCAGGGCTCGAACCCATGTCCCCTGCATTGGCAGGTGGATTCCTAACCACTGCACCACCAAGCAAGCCCTAGATTTTTTTCAAACTACCTTTTCTCTTTTTCCATTCATATAATTTCTGAATTTTTCTAATTCATATTTTTGTTGTTCTTTCATAGCTTCTATTATTTTCTTACATCTACTTTGAAATATTACTTTATAATTTTCATCTATATTGTGGGCATGCTTTTCTGCTTTCTTTGTCTATAGGGATGTTTATTGGGTCTTTATAATAATTTGTGTGGGACAGGGTTTTTTTCTTACAATAATTTGTATGAGATTTGCCCACAATCCTTTTCTGTTTCTTGTTTTAAGTGAAAAAACTTTTTCTGTGCTAGAAGGAGAAGATGAACCAGGATAGCATTCTTAGAGTCATAGCTCTACAGCTCCCTTTTCTGTTATTTTTGTTAAGTGCTCAAAATCATTTGCCCTGATACTTCCTGAGGTGTGCTGACTATGCTCCCCTTCCCTACTTTTTTCTTCTTCTCTTTGCTCCTATTGTCCCTAACCTAACCAATTTGAATTCTACTCACAGAAGTTTCTCCTCGCTGGGGGAATCACCTTGTAAGGAGGACTTGGATGGTCAGTATCAAAAGCACATAGGTCCTAGATTGCTCTGGCAACACAAGCCTTATCCATGAATGCTACTCTGCTAACTTCTTTTCCAGTTTTGGCTGCTCTCCTTGGATTAGCTTGCTAAGCTTCCTACTGAACATCGGTTGTTAACTTGGGAATTCTCAGTCAGTTCTTAAGAAGCCCCTCTTTTTTCCTGTCTACTTTCTCCTTACCATGCTGGTCCAGTTGATCTTGATCAATATTTGGCATTTGTGGGGATACCTTTTCACTTAGTTTTATTGTACATGGCTTTTGGTTTTGCCATCCTAGTTACTCTTTTTTTTTTTTTTTTTTTTTTTTTTAATGGGTGGCTCTAGGGAGATTTAAAAAAGTACATCATAGCCATGACCATCTTCCAGAGTTTTCCCAGTGCCATTTTAAGGAATATCAAAAAGTAATTCTGGGACTACAATAAATCAATTAATTAAAAAAGAAAAACTACCGATACATGCAGCAAAGTGGATTAATCTGAAAAACAGTATGTTAAGCAAAATAAGGCAGACACAAAAAAGTATGCACCATATGATTGCTTTTATATAAAGTTCATTAACAGAAAACCAATATATGCTGGTAGAAGTTAGAATATGGTTAGTTCTGTAGCAATCATAATTAACAGGAAAGGGGCATGAGGGAACTTTCTGGAGGGGTAAAAATATTCTGTAACTTGATCTGTGTGGTGGGTACCTGGGTGAGTAAATATAAAAAGTTTATCTAGCTGTACACTTAAGATTTATACATTTTACTGTATGTAGATTATACTTCAATGAAGAATTTTTTTTAAATATATATTTTTAAAAGTAATTCTGAGTGCCCCCAAAAGAATTTCAAACTACATTCTGGTTTCTTTCAACTTAGCAGAATGCCTGCAACATAATAGGAATGCAGTAAATGACAGTTAAGTGGATGAAATAAATTATCCACTGAAGCCATATATGACTTCATCTCTTACTACCATGTGTCAGCTTCTTTTCTAAAACCAGTTTCTTCATCTCTCATTAGATAATGTGTTGATGACCACTGAAGGCCACAGTCATTACTTTTGTTCAGTTTAATTTAGAGAATTTTGATTGTACATCTCCTATGTTTTAAATACTATTTTAGGCACCATGAGGTATAAAATCATGAATGAAACTATTCTTAACTGCCAACTTCTTACAACATAGTCCAGTCTTTTAAATAGCACTTAATCTATAAATCTTAAATGGGAAGATCCTCTTCTACAAATACATAAGAAAAAGGCTGTAAACTAAACAGTGGGTTTAAAAATCATTGTTTCCAAAAGATACTGATCAAGGCACAGCTACCTAAAATCAGCACAATACTAGCCATCATTAGGAAGAAAATGCTGAGTAAGAAACAAGGATTTGGGTATCAGTTGTGATAGTTGGATGCTGGTGACAAGGAATCACAACAAGGAGAAGGAAACATTTGCTCCAGTTCTCTGACAAACCCAGAACCCCAAGACTAGCAACTTTGGAAAAATAGGAGAAAATATCATGTATGTCGTGTTCTCATGATGACCACCTTTACCAGTGGCTGGAGCATCAGCTACCCTTCTTCCAGCATACCCCCACCCCCCAGCTAATTAAACCAGCAACACCAGAATAAGCAACAGTACATGAAGTTTTCACAAGTGTAGATTCAGAAGAAACAGATAAAAGGATATTCTTTTTCATACAGGCAGGACTTAACATAGGAAAATTATTGAATCAAGATGAGATATTAACTGAGATGATAACCTATAAATTAACAGTTGAACAATATATTATGAGGCTCTATAAAATTTTTTTTGGTTTCTTTTCCTACCCTTTTGGTGTCAACACTGACAATCTTGAAGCTGCTGTTGGAGCATATTTTGAGCAGGATGTGTCTGACCCTAGATCCCATGTCTTATGCTCAGTTAATATTCGTGGGTGAAGTGAGACAGGAAATCTTATGAGAATAGAAAAGGGTGGCTTGATAATATCCCTTCTGCCATTAGCTCCCAGAGCCTCTTCAGAAAGGTCAAACTCACATCTTTCACATTCTACCATTGTTCTTGAACGTTAAAATCTTCAATATGGGGAGGACAGATCAACAGAAGAGCATCTGTCAAAGGTGAAGGTATCAATAGTGACATTTTTTTTCCTGGCCCAAGGGAGCAAAGTCATTTGGGGAAATGAGCCAATAGATCAAAAAGGCTGTAAATCATTCTTAAGTCAGTACTGCAGTTAATTTACTATCACAAATCACCAAATATTTATAGCTATTTTTCCAAAGCTTAATGCATATAGAAAGCAGTTAAATAAATCACCAATGTTAATTATCATAATTTGTATTAATAGAGAGGAAGTAATTTTAGATTTCCTAGCCAAAGATCACAGACTGCTGACTATGTTCTATATGTTCAAAGTGTCTCTTCAGTTATGCACCAGGAAGGTGAAGTAGTTGCTATGAGTTTTAGAATTTGTAACTGATTAACTTGGCTAGTTACCAAACTTCAAAGGAGATCAGTTTCAAGGATGTGAGCTCCACTTGAGCTAGTTAGAACTATTCTGCCTGGATAAGGAGAGAAGAGACCTATGTACTAATCTTCATTTTTCCTACTTTCTAACCATAATGAGCCTGGACAACATACTTGACCTCAGTGAGACTTCATCCATAAGATGAAGATAATACAAATCCTTTTCGCATCTTCTGGACTTTTTGGATATCACTTTCAATTGTATGTAACTCTTTAATTCCAACACACTGACCCTCAAAAACAGGGTCAGCCATCTCGAAACTCTGGTTACAAGGGAGGCTGCGTGAGTTCAGTACAAATCCTCACCTTCATCGTGAAAACATTTCAAAGCCATCTTCCTCTACAGAGACAGTGTTCTGGGCTGGAAGGAAAAGTTCTTTCCTAATTGAAACAATGGAGTTAATTAGTGAGAAAAAAATACAATTCCCCAAATTAGGTTCTGGCCAGAACATTTTGATTCAGGATTGCCAAGAAATTCTTACTGGTCACAGAAAGACCATTTCTACACTAGCAAAGCAAAATGTACCTTGGCAATAGCTCCACAGAGTAGTCACAATGGAGGTGTTTTCTCAAAACATCAAGCCACACATTGGAGTGTTAAAAAAAAAATTGCTAAAAACATCCCTTTTTGTACACATATATACTTCACTTTATCACAGAAACAATCTTTGCTCAAATAGAAAATCACCCAAAAATAGTTATTAGGCTTCATAAGACATCATTATACCATATTAAGGCATTGGTATACTCTCACCAATAACTCCTCTTGAAAAACAAAAGTGCAACCTCATTGTCTTTGGTTTCCAAAAGGATCTCATCTTAAAGTAAAGAGGTCAGAGAAGGGAATGATTCTCAGCAGCTGTTTGGTGGTAGCAACAGCACTCAAGCAAGAGTTAATGGATAGATGATGGTGACTTTAACACTTCCTAGTCCTATAGTATGCGTGGGGACTGTGCTACACTTGAGAGATACAAGAGAGAAGGATTCAGCTAAGGAAGTAACTGGCCATCCAGTTAGGGAGACAGTATCAATAAATAAGGAATATCATACAACAATATATAATCACTATTAGTCCATGATATGCAGATTATGAATTAAATATTCTGCAACCTTTTTTAAAGTAGGAACCCCTTTTTTATTTTCCTCAAGTCTTATAAATAACTATAGGGAAAGGGGGAAGAAAGAGCGAGGACAATATCTCTTACAATCAAATATGTAAGGCCTTGAAACACAATCAGATTTCGGAAAATTCTGCAATGGGAGTTATAAAAGAGTACAATGGAGAATGGGAAAGACTGGAAGGTGGGAGAGATTGGAGGAAGAATCACATGAGGCTCGCCTACCTCATGTTTTGCCCACGTCTTACTCATGGGGCCAAAAGGACCAGGAGAGAAGTACTGCTTTCAGTGACTACAGAGGCAGGAAGAGGTTGCCCAGCAGGCTCTCAGGCTGCATAACTAGAGGGAGAGGTCAAGAAAAGAAGCCAAGGACCAAAGCCAGAGAAGCAAAGTCAAGTGAAGCTCAGCTTCAAGGGATGGGGGTCATGAGGCAAGAAGCTGGTGAGATCAGAACAGGAGGTGCTAAAGGCAAGGCGAGTGAGCTAACTGAGTTCAAAACTGAGATCCCCAACAATGTCAGGGTACAAGGAGACCGATCCCAAACTAGTGCCTGCTTTGCAGCCTCTGTGTACATGTAACATTTCCAAGAATAGAGGAGCATTGAGCAATCAGAAGTAGACAGTATGCAAAGAGAAGAGGCACAATAAAACATTTTAAAAATAAAATCAACAGCTAATGCAACCAGGTTTATCTAATAGGACATTTTGGAATAAAAATCTTTTCATTAGTCAGCTGGTCCCTTTGTAGCCCTTTTAAAGACTTTTTCATTGTTATCTGGGTTGACATCATTTTTATGATGTCATAAAAGAAATTATTTTCCCAACCTACCCTCCATGGGAACGAGAATACATGGAAAACCATATGAACTGTATTCCAAAAATATTGTTTAGGTTAAAGGACATCCAACTACAATGCAACAATTGAGAGTCAGGGATGACCTGGCACAGCTTTTGCCCGATGAGGTGGACTCATCCTGTGACCTCACCATTGTCTCACTCTGCTACCATTTTCATGTAGAATTACTCCATTTTATTCATGCACTTTCTGCATACTCTGCAAATTATTAGACTAGGAACCAGTTTCTGGCTTCCCAGTTAAAGCTATCAGAGAATATTCAATGTTATCTAAGTCACCTGATTAACCCTATCCTACCTTCACTTTATACCTGAAAACAAGTCTCTGATGTAGAGTGAAGCATAAAGGCCAAGGACAGAATCTAGAGAACAGATCAGGAGGGTTCCAGCTCATCACACCCAACTTGGAGCTATATGTCTTTTTTTTTTTTTTTTTTTGCGGTACACGGGCCTCTCACTGTTGTGGCCTCTCCCGTTGCGGAGCACAGGCTCCGGACACGCAAGCTCAGCAGCCATGGCTCATGGGCCCAGCCGCTCTGTGGCATGTGGGATCCTCCCGGATCGGGGCACAAACCCGTGTCCCCTGCATCGGCAGGCGGACTCCCAACCACTGCACCAACAGGGAAGCCCTATATGTCTTTTTGAAATGGATTTTACAGAATTTCTAGCAGTTGCACAAAAATCATCAAATATGTCAAAAATGATTGAATTTGACAGATTCAGTGCCAGTTATTAAGGTTAATGTTGAACATAACTTCATCATAAAGTAAAATCACATTTGTTTCATTTGCTTAATGTCTAGGCTCTTCAGTTTAACATATATTGAACATCTACTATGTATCAGGCTCTGCTAGGCACTAGGAGCATGAATATGAATAAACAGGGTAAGACATTGTTCCCATCCTCAAACTACTCCCAATCCAGTAAAGGGAGATGGATCCATAAATCAATGACTAAAATACAATGTAAACCTATTACTGTGGAATTAGTAAAAAAAAAAAAAAAAAAGGCATATATATATATATATATATATCACAGATAAGGAAGCAACTTTTGAATTCTACTTCTGTCTGCATGGAAGAAAGGAAAGAAAACTACAGGAAAGGAAAAAATATCTATTCTTCTATTGTTAAATTATTTCATCATCTGATCTATCCGGCTTAATCATTTCTACTTATTTAATGGGCCTGAAAATCTTTACATACTATATTACTCTGTACATTGCACTTTCTAATAAGTTATCCTATTCTAAGATTACAGCAGCCTTCTGGGTGAGGTAGTTGGAACATTGTACACATTTTACAGATAAGGCTACAATCCGGAGACCCGGGTGAACTGGAGTTTGGGAATCAAAACAAATCAAGATTGAAATAGGGCTGATTCTGCCTAATTCGGCCCCTCTCTGAGTTTCCCTCGGAAAGAAGGAGAAGAACAAAACCCTGTGAGTGCAGACTCTGTAAGCTGTGAGAACAGACTCCCTCTGCCACCACAGAACATCCAACCAGCCCTCACCCAGTCCGACTTCTGTTAAATGCTCCCTGCCACCCTGGGTTTTAAATTATTTAAATAATTAACAGGCTCTATAGATGTAATGCTGTGAATGGCCTTGTGATCTGGGAAGACAGTTACACCTTTGGAGATCTTTAGCAAATAAACTGAAAACTCGGCTATGTGAATTTTGTCTCTGCCATAATTAGCAGCAGATGGACGACTTTTATGGAGCCACCTGTCAGCAGGAAGACTCTCCTTACAGTTTCTAGTTTCTAGAAGGAGCAGGATTAAAATAGACCAGCGCCTTTCCCTTCAAGTACTCTTAAGGGTCCCAAATGTAATCGGATCTGCCAGAAACTGACAGGATTCAGGAGGCAGCCACTCCTCGTGGCGCTGGCTCACCTGTGAGGCAGGAGCGGGAACAAGACAGAACATTACTTCTCAGCAAGTTTGGGCAGCTGATCGTTTCCGAAAACTTGGAGAGCAAACCAGGAGCCAGCCTGTGCTGAAATGTTCCATTTTACTAACCTTTTTATCCAATTTGAAAATACAAATAGAGCTCTCAGGGCGTAATTAGCGGCAATGACTCTTAATACCTGCTTTCCAAATTTGACCTTAATGGACATTCATTAAAATGGGCTCTGACTTCATAGCCACGTTAGCAGAAAATGGAAAAGTCCATCTATCATTGTCAGCTCCCATTTCCTGCGTAATCATTCCTGGAAGAAAGAGGCCTGCAAGTGTGCACAGGGGTGGTGGAGAAGCTGGAGAGGAATTGCAAAGAGCTATGCCAAGAGCTGGTGCCTGAGTTTCCCTAAAGAGTACTGGTGCCTTGAGAGAGGTGTGGCCTGGAATCTGGCCAGAAGTCAGGGACCCCGGTGCCAGATTCTGCTCCACCCTGGCCTTGCTGTGTGAGCTGAGGGGAGTCACTGCATACATCTGTGCTTCTACCACATCTGTTAAGAAAGGGGAATAATGCCACACTTGCTGCATAATGCTTTGTGAGCACCAGAACAATGTATGTAAAAAATGACTTAAAAAGCATAAATTGCTATGTAATTGCTATGTGATTGGGTTTTTTAAGAATGCCAGTATCAATGATAATGGAGGAGCGGGGATGGGGGAGTAAAACAATCCTAGGTCCTGTTAAGTCTACTCTGTGGGGATGCACTGATCCTATTTTGCAGAATAAATTTTGGGGGGGTTCCTTTCCAGATTGCAGTGAATAAAGTATTTCTCCAAGACAGATGAGGGGTAATGCAAGGTGGGGAGGCTGATATGGAGGTATGCTCTTCCTGAGAGTTCAGGTAAGAGGACCTGAGCACCTGAACACCAAAGGGTACCTAAGTGACTGAAGGAAGAAGAGCCCTGGTCCAGGAGCCAGAAGATGGGGGATGCTGCCAGGCTCTGACAGTAACTCGCTGTCATTTTCCCAGCCTATGACCTCCTGACTTCCTGATATCAACTGAAATCAATAGCAGGATGCTTTGTGGGACAGGAATAGGGCTAAGGGCAGTAGGAAAATTGAGGAAGTTGAGGACAAATTGGTTTGTACTTTAAATTGGCCCCAGAAGAAGATACTTGAGGCAGATACTGACATGAAGCTTCACAGCGATTCACTTCTTCTGCCCATAGTCTCCTTGACTCCTTGTATCAATAGAGAATTAAGGTCCACAAGAACAAAAGGTTCCCCTTGGAGTTTGAAAGAAGCGAATGTTGGATAAATTAAAGGGAAAACAACTCTACACAGTGGGTGGTCAAATAAAGGAGCTAAAATACTGAAGCGTAGATCCAGGATCTAAATTCACCTAAAAATCTCCAGGGTGGATTTTTCATCCAATTTCATTTGGATAATTAAAGAGCCATCTGTTCTAAGTCACGCTGCCTGAACCTTATCTGATGAGAGATTTGTTTGAAGCTTCTGACCCTCTCCGCATGCCCTCCACACTCGGTTTCAGCCTCTGCTCACTGAGCACTTGTTGGTATCAGGCCTTGTACCTCATGTTTTCATGAACTTCTCTAACTTTAATCTTCTTAACAAAACCATAAGGAAAGTGTTTATGGCCCCAGGATTACACAGGAGGGAACTGGGGCTCAAACAAGCTAAGTAACTTAACCAGAACCAAAAGGCAGGATTTAGACCTAGCTACCCTGGGTTGCAATCCAATTCTTTTTCCATCACTGCACAGGTGATTTCAGCAAAACCTAGTTCTTCCTTCTAAATGGCCAATTTTACAGCAAAGCCACTTGCTGACATTCTTATATTTGCTAACATGCGGTGGTTTTCGTTAGTTGCTTGGTAATTATACATATTTCAATGTAGCTTTCTGTCACTTAAAGGCAATATTATTCTGTCAATATTTTGGTTGTCTGATGCTCTAACAATCATTGGTGCATCCCCGGGGCTTAGCATTAAAAGGAACATGTATAAATGTTTGATGAATAAATGAATGATGGGAAGAGACTTAAACTACAAGGTTGCCCAGGCAGCTGGAGTGGCACCCCAGTATAAGGCTGAGACGAATAAGGACTCAGGTACGTTCCGGTAGCTGGCCACCTGCAAGGCCCTCAGAGCATGTGCTTCAGCTGTGCTATGGGCCTCTGGCTCCTCTGAGCCAGGTCAGAGTAAAACAGAAGCCATCACATTCCCAAGGCACAAGGTGAACTCACACAAAGGCCCTGGTTTGCCTCATGTGAGCTCTTGGGAACATTCCTTCTCAACTCCTTATGATGAGGGTCTGTGTCCTTAAATGACAAGCATATTTCTCCCTGGCATAAAAATAGCTGAACTTGACATACTGTGCTCCTTTCAGCTTAATGACAACTTCAGTTTACAAAAGAGTAGTGCCAAGTCCAGGTTCAAACATCTTTGTTTGTGTAACGGCAGCATCTAGAAGATGCCAAACACAATCCAGAATCCTGTCCCTTAATTGATTACATTTGTTGTCATGGAAGAAAAGAAGGAAGTAGCATTTACTGAATGCCTACCATGGGTCAGGAAATTCACATGCATTTTCTCATGTAATCCTGGGAGGGAGACATTATTATTACCTTCATTTTAAATAAGATGAGACAACAGGGACCTGGAAAAGTTATCTAGCTTGACCAAGATCGCTCATCAGTGAGTGGTGGATGTAAGATTCAAGCCCAGATCAGACACCACAGCGGAAGACTCTTCCAAATTCCAAGATGCCTCTGTGGCTCAGATGCCAAAAGAGAACACAGATGCGTCGAGAAGGGATTAGGGAAGGCTGAACTGAGGAAGAATAAGAGGAATATCAGGTTCCCATAGGTCATAAGGTTCAGAACTAGGAGCTGTGAAGAATGATCTGGATTCTGTGCTAACACAACGGTGTCACTTTGGAAATGGCTGCACCACCCCTGGCCTTAGTGTACTTACCTGTGAGGGACGGAGGAGGGATGGTGGTATTCAGAGTTCCTCTACTTCTCTCCCACTCCCCACTAGTGGGGAGAATACCCCATTTTCAAGATGGGAAAGTAGATGAGGAACTTCAGCGTTCATAGTGCTTGTTGCCAAGTCGATGTTTCCCTTGAAAAGCATAAAGGCTTCTTCACATTTGGCTGCCCCTACACCATTTGCCATCTCTGAACCTAAAATTGACAGCCCTGATCAAAGGTCCACCTTCAGCTGCCCCCGCCTGGAGGAGGGAGAGGGTAACAACAAATGACAGAAGGACTGAAGAAAGAGGAGGGCTTCAGGCCCAGGCTGTTCTGATAAATGGAGGGGAGTAAAGGCACCAAAGACTTAAGCTGGGCAGATGGCTTCCATCTCCCTGCCCAAGCTCATATGACAGCTTCAGACTCTCGGATAGGGTCTCCAGTGGCACAACAGTTACCTTAGGATAAGAAATCACCCCATATACTCCCACGACACACTACTTCATTATCCCTTCCCTTGTCTTCTAGTACAAGTCCAACTCATTTTCTCAAAGTAAGGAAAGGGGAGAATTTGTCCCCACTTAGAAGATGTCACCTCTGAGCTCTCCTGCTCCTTAGAAAGTCATGGGTGACACTTTTATAATCTTGTCCAGACTTGAAAATGACATTGCATTGTATCTGCCACTATGCTTTTGGCCAACTCCGATTTCTGCATTGAAAATTTTCCACTCAGCCTCCAAAAAGCAACAACAAAAAAAGATAAGGTCTTGAAAAGCTGGTCGGCTACTTTCTTTCAAATCACATCTGAAGATAATTGAGATGAGGCGTTACCTTGTCACTGGCCTTCTGCCAAGAGAAGCTGACTGAGGAAGCAAATCAGACGTCTCTCTTGGAAGAGGCTGCACTCTGGGGGATGCTCTCCACCTGCTGATGCCCAGGGCCTCTCATTCAGGGTAGCATCCTCCCAGGAGATGCTTCCCCTGGACTTCCTGGAGCTTCAGGGGATTGTCCTGCCCTGTGACTGGCTCTCTCCCTTCTAGTGCTCCAAGGGTGTCCTCTGCCGAGCTGCAAGAGCTGATTATTTGTCCGTAAAACATGAGATTTGTGGAGAGGGTGGTGGAGAGGCACAACGGGGGAGGAAGGAACATTGGTGAAAGGGAGCATAAATAGTTAATTTGATGATGATTTAGAATGACTCTGCTTGCTGTTTGAGATGAAAAAGCTGCAGTGAGTTCAGAAAATACTAAAATAGGGCCTCATACAGGCATTTCATTTAGATTTAATAAGACTGATTATTAAGAGCATATTTCATGACGATTAAGAATTCTGACAGTCTCCCATCCACCAACTTTAATGTGCGCCACAAAAATTAAAATACTTATTTATACGACTAAAGTGCTAATAAGTTCATTTTGAGAAATTCGCTTTTGAGGACTTGCATAGGCTTTAACTTTTTATAGGAGAAGTAGAGAGACTCCAAGATGGTAGGCTCTAGAGACCAGAGGGAAACTTGGGAGAAATTGCGGTGAGAGTCCCCTGCCTCTACCTGAGTTAACAAAAAAGAGAGCCACGCCCCCATCTCCCTCCCAGTGTTTTGTGCTTTTTTTTGTTGTTGTTATTTGTTTGTTTTGCGGTACGTGGGCCTCTCACTGTTGTAGCCTCTCCTGTTGCGGAGCACAGGCTCCGGACGCGCAGGCTCAGCGGCCATGTCTCACGGGCCCAGCCGCTCCGCGGCATGTGGAATCTTTCCGGACCGGGGCACGAAACCATGTACCCTGCATCGGCAGGCGGACTCTCAACCACTGCGCCACCAGGGAAGCCCTCCCTCCCAGTGTTGATGAACACACAAGCACAGGCACATAGATGAAGACATCCTTGTGCCTTTCAGCTGCTGCCTCATTTCCTCAGCCTTCTTTAGGTCCTCAGGGCTGAGTGCGCTATTACCCATCACCCCTAGCCCATTCTCTTGCCTCCGACCTGCTCTTGAGCTGATCTGAGTTTGAAGCAAAGATAACTGAAAGAGCTCACTCCCCACTTTAAGAAACTCCTAAAAGAGATGGTCTATGCATGCCCCATCATCAGGCTACTTCCTTGCAAGAAGCCTGTCTTACTGCCCCCACTATTCCACGTGCAAGTCACAAGCTGTTAGGTCCGTGACAGCCCCTGACATCTCTGGTGTGAGCCTGGTCTGCGAGACTGCTCTCAGCCTCAATCCTCACCCAAGGGTCCAGCTGGCTTCCCTGACTCATTCCCAGCTTGAGGCTGTACCCTGAACCCCAGCTCTCTGACGGAGGCCCTAATTCTTGATGTCTCCCCTCTCTCAGGGGCTGGCTCTGTGTCCCCTGCAGTCCCCAGGCACCAGCTGGGGCCTGCCAGATATGGGCAGATCTGCACCCATATCCTCAGGCAGGGACTGAAGGAGAGACGCTGAACTAACTCATACTGCCCAGGATGTGAATACCAGCCCCTCATGGGCTGTGAAATAAAGGAAAGTTCCTGAACCTCTCTGAGTCTGAAATTCTCCTTTGAAGACTAGTGCCTACCTCACAGGGCTGTTGTGAGAATTAAATAAGATAATGCCAGTAAAAATGTTTAGCACAGAGCCTCCTCATATACAATAAGCTTCCACGGATGGTACCTATTAACACTACTAATGATATTATTTACCAATGACAATGATGAATTCCAATCCTAGCCTGTCTTGCTGAGTGCTCATTGTTCTATCCTTTGCTGAGAAAATTTTGGGCTTGAAACCGTTTCTCCAGTCACCATCCAACTCCATCCTAGTTTCCTACCAGCTTTCACCATGGCGGTGTCACCTGGGTTTCAGCATGCTTCGCATCCTGGGCTCTTTCCCCTCGGTAATGCCTGTCGCTAGTCGGCAAACTCTGGGTCCCACCATTGGCTCAAACATCTTGACTTCCCTGTACAACCTCACAGAGTAAAAAACTCAATATATCTTGGCTGTTGACAGCTGGAGTCTGGTGTGGGCTTTGATCCCGCAGTCCTGGCCCCTGATGTGCCAACGGTGCAGATCCCCTCCGTTTCTGCATCTGTCTCCTGCTCCTTCTCTACCCCATGTGGTTCTTCCCTATGTCCCTTTTGCCTGCATCGATGCCTTTGCTCATTGAAAGCTCTCCTCAGTTCTGGCTGAGCCCAGCTGGTGGCATCCAGGTCTGAAACAGGTTGAATGGTGGCCCCCAAAAGATATGTCTTTGTCTTAACACCCAGAACCTGTAAATGTGACCTTATTTGGAAAAAGGTCTTCACTGATGTAATTTAGTTAAGGATCTTGAGATGAGATCATCCTAGACTTGGGCCCTAAATCCAGTGAAGGGAAAGGCAGAGGGAGATTTGTGACCCCAACATACAGGGGAAAAGGCCACGTGGAGACAGAGGCAGAAGTTGGAGATGAGCAGCCCCAAGCCAAGCAATGCTGAAGCCACAGAAACTGGAGGAGGCAAGGGAGGATTCTCCCCTAGAGCCTTCAGAGGGAGCGCGGCCCTGCTGACACCTTGATTTCAGACTTCTGGACAATACAACTGTGCGGGAATAAACTATTATTTTAGGCCACGTACTTTGTAGTAATTTCTTACAGCAGCCCTAGGAAACTAGTAAAGAAGCTAAAGAAAAGCTGGCCAATAGTCAGAAGCTGTGGTTACGTGCATCTGTGGAACACCCAGTCTCCCAGTTCACACAGCATCTGAAGGAAAGCTGTGGAAAGCAGGTGAGTTGGGTTAGAGGGCAGGGAACCCTGGTAGTGGCCTTGACTCTGAGGAGTAGGGTCTGGCAATGCCACATCTGCCCACCGTGTAAAGAAGGTCCTCATGGTCAACATGAAGTATAACTTTTAAATATCTAGACTTATGGTATGTGGACCTCCATTTGTGCCCTTGCCCCAGCCCGTGAGTGTCAAGGTGGGGCTGGTTGTAGAGACAGTAGCAAAGCTCAGACTTGGAGTCCCACACACCAGGCTTTTACTCTCTGCTAAGCCACTTGGTAGCTGTGTGAGTTTGGGCCAGTGATTTCACCTCTCTGCACTTTGGTTTCCTCATCTGTAAAATGGGACAATTAATAACTTCCTTGCAAGTCAAAGGTTAGAAAGAGCAAAGGACCTACCTCTCTACAGGTACCTATAGGTACAGAATAAGAAATGGGTTTTCTCATATTATTATATTTTAATAATATAATATATATATATTATTCGTATTTTCAGGGGTAGAAAGTCCCATAAATTCCTATCTCCTTTTCTTGCTCCAAGGAAAAACTAGAGAAGATGGTAACCGAAAAAGTATTAATTCTACATTAAGCATTCAGGAAGAAAGCTTCTGTGGATTTCACCCATGGCCATTATCAAGAGCCATAGAATCACGGAATGTTTAGTACCAGAAGGGTCTTTAGCAACTATCTGATTCAAGCCCTTTAGTGTGTAGATGCAGAAACTGAGGCTCAGGGGGAAGGAAGGTGCCCAAGTCATTCAGTGGATCTTCCTAACCAAGCTGGTGTGAGCAACTGGGCCCCTGATCCCCCATCCTAACCTAGTTTTATTTTGTCAGATAGTGGTGGTGCCACAGCCACTGGGTACAGCTCTCTCTCCTGAGGCTGGAGGGAGCCTCTGTCTGACAAGTTAAGGCCACGTTAACACAAAAATTCAGCTGGGTGAGCCAATGTCCAAAAATCCATTTAAGACTTGCTTCATGTCCCAGTGAAAAGGAAAGATGAAAATTTCTCTTGAAACATACCTACCACACATTCATCAGAGGCAGAAAATTGTTGTCCCCTTGTAATTTATATCAAAGACTATTGTGCGTGAATTAGCTGGGTTTCATCTTTTTAAATATCAGTCCAGATGACCCATATCTGTGTAGGCATGTGAATATAAGGTTATAACAACATTTGAAAGGATCCCAAAAAAGTGTTTTTGCCACAGTTAAAGTGTGATCAAAACATATCATTTCAAGAGTCACAATATTTATCATTTTAATATTAATAACATCATTTTGCATAAAGCACCATACAAGGAATATTAGAACTATAAAGATTTCCAGGCTGGGGAAAAAAAAAGGGTAAAATATTCAAAACATGTCAGAGAGAGAGAACCAGCAGTGTCACTAACACAGAATCCAATTTCTTTTCTTTGTAGATATTTAAGGCAACCATGCATTCCCAAAGATAGGGACAGCAATCGACAAGGAATAAGAACAATTTATTTATGAGTCATCTATCCTGCAAGTCAGTAAATGAAACTTACCCAAAAAGGAACTGTGTTTTATGGCTTATGGCCCTATAAATTAAGCTTAGTGAAATCCTTCCAGGATGCTTAGAACAAAACGCCCTGAATTAGGGGCTGGTCAAGGAGAACGCATTCAGGGCATTTCCCACAGCCTGATAATGACATGCTTAAGCAGCATCTTTATACGCAGGACAAAATGGAAATAAAAGGAAACACTGGACCAGCAAGCTGTGTCGGTGAGAAAACAGAGCATCAGTCTCAGTAGGAACAGGGCTATTTTCAAGAGCTTCTTGGGGTAAGCTGTGGCAAGTTCCGCTGTGTGGCAAGGTGGCTATAACCACAGGTTTTAGACTCGGACTGCCCCAGTTAGAGTCACAGACTGAACATTTCCTGTCTATGTGATGATGGGTCCATTATTTCAGCTCTCTGCCTCAGTTTCCTCTTCTATGCAGTAGGAATAAAACAAGTCCCTACCTCATAGGGTTGTTGTGAGAATTAAATGAGATAAAACCTGTGAAGAGTTTAGAATAGTGCTCAATGCACATTAGTTACGATGATGATGGTTATTTGGACCTCACCCCATCTTCTCCAGAGGCCATAGGATCAGACAACCTGACGTGAGAGCCGGCACTATCATCTAAGAAATGAAATCTCTCTGTTTCCAGGTTTTCATCTGTAAGATTGGAATCATGCAAAAGGCACAGTACTTGGAGACAGTCAGACCTAAATTCAAATTTTAGCCCTGCCACTTACAAGCTGCATGTCCTCACCTCATCTACAAAACGAGTAATACAGCTTTATTTGCAGGGCTGTCATGAGGATAGTTCATATACTGTAGGTGGGATGCCCTGTATCTATCAGATACTCAATAAAAGCTACTTCCCATCCTCATTCCTTCACTTCTTTAGACACCTCAAAGAGAAAAATCTTCCTCAACTCTCAAACAATACACATAATTTTTTAAAGTAGTATTACACATATAGGTAAAATCTCAAATATCTCAAAACAATACTTAGGGCATTTCCCTGTCTGCTCATACTTCATCTTCAGAACATGTCATAGCGAAAAGACAACCCTCAGAATGGGAGAAGATATTTGCAAACAAATCAATGGACAAAGGATTAATCTCCAAAATATATAAACAGCTCATGCAGCTCAATATCAAAAAAACAAACAACCCAATCAAAAAATGCGCAGAAGACCTAAACAGACATTTCTCCAAAGAAGACAAACAGATGGCCAAGAGGCACATGAAAAGATGCTCAACATCGCTAATTATTAGAGAAATGCAAATCAAAACTACAGTGAGGTATCACCTCACACTGGTTAGAATGGGCATCATCAGAAAATCTACAAATGATAAATGCTGGAGAGGGTGTGGAGAAAAGGGAACCCTCTTGCACTGTTGGTAGGAATGTAAATTGATACAGCCACTATGGAAAACAGTATGGAGGTCCCTTAAAAAACTAAAAATAGGGGGCTTCCCTGGTGGCACAGTGGTTGAGAGTCCACCTGCCGATGCAGGGGACACGGGTTCGTGCCCCGGTCCAGGGGGATCCCACATGCCATGGAGCGGCTGGATCCGTGAGCCATGGCCGCTGAGCCTGTGCGTCTGGAGCCTGTGCTCCGCAGCGGGAGAGGCCACAGCGGTGAGAGGCCCGCGTACCGCAAAAAAAAAAAAAACTAAAAATAGAATTACCATATGACCCAGCAATCCCACTACTGGGCATATACCCAGAGAAAACCATAATTTAAAAAGACACACACCCCCCAATATTCCCTGCAGCACAATTTACAACAGCCAGGTCATGGAAGCAACCTAAATGTCCATTGACAGACGAATGGATAAAGAAGATGTGGTACATATGTACAATGGAATATTACTCAGCCATAAAAAGGAACAAAATTGGGTCATTTGTAGAGACGTGGATGGACCTAGAGACTGTCATACAGAGTGAAGTAAGTCAGAAAGAAACAAATATCGTATATTAACGCATATCTGTGGAATCTAGAAAAATGGTACAGATGAACCGGTTTACAAGGCAGAAATAGAGACACAGATGTACAGAACAAACGTATGGACACCAAGGGGGGAAAGGGGGGTGGTGGGATGAATTGGGAGATTGGGATTGACATATATACACTAATATGTATAAAATAGATAACTAATGAGAACCTTCTGTATAGCACTGGAAACTCCACTTCGCTGTGCAGTAGAAACTAACACAACATTGTAAAACAACTGTACCCCAATTAAAAAAATAATAAAGTGATAAGAATTTTTTTAAGCTGAAAATAAAAGAGCACGTCATAGGAAGAAATACTGAGCGTGTACATATTTTTGGTTTATTTTCATGGCTTATTTCTAACCTTTATTCCAATCTACAATTTATGCTTAACAAATGGGTCCTCCCATTCCCGTCACAGAAGTTATTTTCTTCTGCAGTGTCTCGAGCATTTGGTATCTTCTAGGTGCATTCTCCAGGCTATACCATTGCCAAACACAAGAAGACATTTACAGTTTCTCCACAAGGTGAGAGCTTAAAAGTTCCAAATTGTTTCAATGGACCAGAAATCTCAAAACGCTGCTATCACACAAAATAGATTCTCCAGATGCTTAATAAAGTTTAGCTCCCATCTCCTTGCTCGGGAAACTTCCCTAGTGCAGCCTCATCCATAAATGATGGCAGAGCAGGAGGAGAACTTCCAGATCTCAGTGCCTCTAGTGGATTAGGATACTATTTCAGTTCTTCAGTTCAGTGGGAATCAAGGTGACCAACCCCACTAGAAAGTGACAACCAAAGACAGCCCATGTCACAAATGGAATCGAGTGACAGTTTCTACTCCAACAATGTAAGTATTCTGATTAGCCAAATGGCAATCTTTGGTCAAAATCCTCACCTGTAAAACTAGAGACAGAAACCAGAGGCTAGAAATGATTGGGTAGCTTCTGATGGAATTCTCAGGACTCAACATGCAGGTAACATCAGGCTATACCCTTCCTTAAAAACTCTGACTTCCCATCAATAAAGCCTAAATGCTCCAGCAGAGGAAACATCTCAGCTCTTCATGGTTTGGCTTCACTTAACTTTTCCAATCATTCCTCCAAGGCCATGAAGCTTCCCTCATAACTACAGCTTACCACTCCCAAGGCACTGGGTCAACTTCCACTCTGCCTTGTTTTTCATCTTCTCTGTTCCCATAAAGGTCTTTCCTCTTCTTTAACAATTGAGCTCCAACTCATTCCCCAAAAGTCAGCTCCAAAGCTACCTACTGGGTAAAATCTTCCCTAATCTGCCTAATCAAAATGGCTTGTCATGTTCCTGCTTGAAACACCTCAACAACTTGATACTGAACTTAGGATAAAGACCACAACCCAACCTGCCTTACAAAGCTCCCCATGTACTGGGCCAGCCTCATTTTGCACAGTGCACTTCACTCTCTGGATTCCAGTCTCATTGAACTTTCTTTTATATACTAATAGGCACCAGGCTATTCCCTGCCACTGGGCCTTTGTACGTGCTATTCCTGGTGTCTGAGTTCCCTTCCTGTCTTTACCTTTTTCATCTAGTTAACTCCCATTTCTTTTTTTTTTTTAATCAGGTGTTATTTCCTTAGAGAAGCCTTCAGAGATCTCTCTGACAAGGTCAAATCTGCCTTGACTTTGACTTCTCTTACAGCATCACGTTTCTCATTCTTAGAGCTCATATCTGAGCTGTAATTTTACATTTCTGCATATATGTGTGACATCTGACAATTAACGTCAGTCTACACACTAGCCATGAACCCTGTCTGTGTTTGCTTGCCAGCGGATCCCTAGTACCTGTACCGTGCCTGACACGTGATAGGCACACCATCAATATTTGTTAGATGAATAAATCAAGAGACCTAAGAACACTAGGGCAGGCTCAGTCTCGTAGAGCATTAGTGTTAGAGTACAGCTCAAACAGTATAAGGGCCACAATTCTCTGTCACTTCCTTTTTCTTGCTTATATTATAATGAGATGTTCATTTGTCTTAGTCCACTGGACAGGAAGCTCCTGAAAGCCAGGGGCTGTTTGACATCCTTTTTTATCTTCTATCACCTCCCAACACCTAGGTCCTAGCACAGAGCATGGCACCAGCAAGTGTCCAATAAGTGCCTGCTGAAATGCGAGGGGCTTGAGTTATCTCACGTTCACATCGCTTGCTCCGTTTGTGTAATTGTGAAAGTCGTGTCAACCGCCCCCAGGTGACCCAGGATGTACAGCGGCATCCACAGCAGGTTTCAAGGACTTTGCGTGCCAAAAAGGAAGGAGGAATCACAGAGAAGCTACAGCTCCCTAGAGCTGGAGGACCAAGCAAAATCAAAGTCCTGCTGATGAAGCAGTATAGCCAAGTGCCTCACACCAGTCACTGAAGCCCAGGAGGTTCACAGGAGTGCCCGAGCCGCTGTCCAATCGTTACTTGTAGAGTGAACTCTGCTGGCCAGAGAGTTTATCCTGAATGTGATTTATATAATCCACAGAGACCAAAAGACCACTTTGTGGTTTAGAACTTTCTTCCCTATAAAAATGCAAATAGGCATGTGCACACAAAATTTTGTTTCTAATTTCAGGGAATTTCTGGACCCTTAACGCATAGCCATTGGCCCTGTATCACTCCTAATAGTCTATGGTATCCAAGTTAAGAACTCTTCATATAATGCATAAAGAAAACAAAACCCCAAGATATTTAAAGTTATTTGAATACGCAGGAGTTAATTCTTACGTGTACATGAAAAGGAGTCAAGTTTATAAAGCAAACCTCCCAAGCCACACATATAGATCCCTTAGAGCATCGGTCTCCAACTTTTTGGCACCAGGGACCAGTTTCGTGGAAGACAATTTTTCCACAGAGGGGGGGATGGTTCAGATGGTAATGCAAGCGATGGGGAGTGATGGGGAGCAGCAGATGAAGCTTCACTTGCTCGCCCCCCGCCCGCCGCTCACCTCCTGCTGTGCGGCCCGGTTCCTAACAGGCCACAGACTGGTACCAGTCCACGGCCTGGGGGTTGGGGATCCCTGCCTTAGAGAGCATCTGGTCCCATCAACACCTCCTTGGAATGGGTCTCAGTCCCATCCCAGCGTCTCTGTCCCCAGACTGTTGGCCCACCCAGGCCCTCCGGCTGCATCTTTAGCAACTTTCTAACTCATGGCTTTACTCTGTAGGTAGAGGGATGGAGCCAAACCTTAAGCCTCTCCTCTCTCATTCATCCTGTATTTTGCTGCAAGATTCTTAAATATTTTCTTAAAAGTACACATGAATTCAAAAGCATCCTCCATTATTTAACTGTCACAGACTCCTGACATTTCATGCCAAATATGCTGGTCCTGGCACATCCTGAAGAGCCACAAACAGGGAAGGGCACCTTCTGAGCCTGTCAGTATCGACATGACTATTCCTCATCATGAGGTGTACTAGCTGAGTGAATTTTGCACCTAAACAAAGTCTCTCCTTTCATAAATATCTCACACGTATGCCAAGTGATTTCATATCCAGCACATTTTAACACTCACAAAAATCCTGTGTGAGTTCATTTGTCATTACCTTCATGTCACTGATGAGGAAACCATGGCTAAGTAACTTACCCAAGGAGACAAAGGTGAATGTGAGGATTCTGAACCTGAACCCAGGCAAGGCCTTCTGACTCCAACCCCCCTGTTCTTTTGTTTTACCTGATTCTTTAAGCTATTAAAGGTTGTTATATGAAAAACGTGTCCTGTGATACATATGTTGAGAAGCCAGTGACTTTATTGCAGAACTTCTCAGAGACTATATACCAGTGGGCACCCTGAGCCGTTGTGAAGTCTACTGGCCACAGAGCCCTTCTGGAAGCATCTCAGGGAACTAGTGGTCCTCAGAACGCATGGCAGGGACCACTTCTCTGTGCCCCCTCAAAATGTTCTTCCTCCTCAGGATATTTCCTCTCCTCAGTGGTTGGGATCCGGCCTGGGAGGCCATCTGTGAGAGAAGCACCAGGACCAGACTAGGCCAGGATGGATGTGGCATGGAAGCCTAGGGCTGGGGTTGCTCTGAGGTCCTGAGGTCTCTGCATGATCTCACCAAGGACAGAAGCCAAGGACAGGCATTTGCTGGGAGCACGATTTCCCTGGGGGCTTACAGGGCATGGAGACACGCCTTCCAAATCTCACTGAGAAGACATCCACCTCACTTAGGTTGTCACAGCCAACAGGGCATTAGTTGCTGTCTGGAGATACACACACCACAGAAACTGCAGTGCGACTCGGCAAGAAACATGTTGGCCATTCACTGAAGACAATCAAGTAGTTTTTACAGAAAGTAGAAGCACAAACAGGACACCGATACCCATGAGATTTTTGAAAACAAACAAAAAAGCTGTTCTCTCTTAGACTCACCCATGCTGACAAAAATAAAGATTTAACAGAGGCCTGTATGTCCTGAGCCAAAGGTAGGGCACATTGTCTGAATAGGGATTTATGCCTTTTTTTTTTTTCTAGTTGCCTGAGGCAATCTAGAAGAAGTTGTCTATATGCCAAAATATTGGCATTTTCAGTATTCAGTTTTTGTGAGGACGAAGAAACATAATATTTAAAATTAGGGCTGCCCCAGAAAACCTGGGCCACGTGATCATCTTCATTAAGTTAAATCACTTCAAATCAGCTGGGTATACACCTGGATTGCTCAATGAACTAGTTGATTAAATCTCACAGATTGTGGAGCTGTGAATGTGGGTGTGGAGGCAGGGTGCAGGGACCATAGCCAGGGATGAATTTATGGACCAGGAGGGGCAGAAGCAGACAAAGCAATGCAGGGAGGAAGTCATGCACAGGGACCCAGAGTTGAGCTTGAGGGCTGGTGGTCAAGGCAGACCCAGCAGTCAGAACCCAGGGGGAGCCGTGTAAAGGGTCAAGAAACAGAGAGGGAGACCGCAGGACCTAGTAACGACAAACAGCCCGGAGTCAAGCCGGGGGAGGATCTGCAATCAACACCCAGCCGTCAGGGAGCACCAGCAGTGAGAAAACGTAGGGAGCGGCCTCAGCCCAAACACAGCAACAGGGGAGCCTTATTAGAAGAGCTGAAGTGGGAGGAAATGGCCTGACAGACAAATCCAGCTCCCAAGTGGAAAGACAGCCAGGCTTGAGCCTGGCAGTAAACTCCTGGAACACTAAGTGGATCTCTGGCAAATTCTTCTCCCCCAGAATTAACCAGCATGAAATCCTGGGAAGAGATTGGCTTTGAAACCTGGCTTCGTCACTTACTAGCTGTGTGGCCTTGGAAAAGTCACTTAATGTCGGGGTAACCACACGACTCCACTTGCCAGAGATAGTCCTGGTTTATATCTGTTGATTTTTTTAAAAAAAGAAAGACTTGTATCCTTGATAAGAGCTTTTGAGTAGAATTATTTCTAAAAATACAATAATAAATAGGTAAAAATAAATAGGTTAACATATACACATATGTGTAATTGTAAGTACTTTTTGTCCCCTCTCACCTTTTGCTCTTAGAAGTGTCCCAGACTGGATGACTTCAGATCCAAGTCTCTGTTTGCCTATCTGGAAATAAGAAAATGGATTCTTTTGTAAGTTTTTTATACATCACGTATATAAAGAACCCAGCAGAATACTTACAATTCTCTTTTTCATGTTAATTCCCTTCTTTGGCTTTCTTAGCAAACTGTGTCTGAGGGAATAAGATGATATGGTCTCCGGGAGGAGAGAGGGATAGAGAAAACTAGAGCTAAGCCCCCTCCCTAAGCCAAGCATCCCCCAGGTCCACTGACTGCCCTCACTTGGAGCTTCCATTTGAGTTTAAGAAGATAAAACAGCTCCTGGGGGCGCAGATGGAAGAGCCGCCAGCCCTTCTAACAAGTTCACCTAATCCTGAGGCTGGGTTCACTTAATCCGACACCAGGTCTCTGACACTCCTTTGGCTCCCGTCCCGCCAGACACCGTACCCCAGACAGCCTCACTTCAGACGAGTTCCCGCACTCTGAACCCTGCCTGACCCCGGAGGTGGTGCTATCCCTCATTCAGCAGATTGATTCAATTCCCTTTTTCAGAGCAGTAACAATAGGCACTGCCGTTGCTAGTCTTGGGGGATATCAGGAAGGGTGAGGCCTACTCCCTGTGTCCTCCTGAAGCGGCTTGCCTTTCCCTGGGACCTCTGGAGTCGTCAAGCCCACATCCCAGCCTCTGCAGCACCACCCACCTGATGTTAGGAAGGAGAGAGTGAAATCAACACAAGGATGTCACTCGTGCCCTGGGGACTCCCGTGCTGCCCATCAGCTCAGACTCTTCATGGTCAGGTCGGTGACAATATGGTGGCCTTAGACTGGGGAGAGGATCCCAGGCTATGGCTGAGGGTCCAGGACAGTCTTGGTGGGCAGGGGAGTTTTATTTAAATCATTTCTTCACCATAGTGCAGGAACAATGAATTTAACATCTTTCAGTGTCCCAGATGACCAGGGGAAGAGAACCCCATTAGTGGTTCCTTAAAATTAGTACTAAATGTCCCGAGATATACGTATTTGGTAAATGAGAAAAAACAAAACAAAACAAAAAAACTTTCTCTGTAGACATAGGGCAGATGAGATAATCAGAAATTTCTTATAACCCATTCTGAAAATATAGCCCTTGGAAGCCTTCAAAGTGATTATTTAGGTAATAGGAGAGGGGTACAGGTGGTTCCCTGGGGAGCTGGAACTTCCTTTCACAGAGAAGGAAGTGAGGCCTGCCCATATCCAGAGGATTACTTTTGAGGAAGTGAGAAAACCTTGGAGAGGATGCCCTGTCCCTCTGCTGGGGTCAGGCAGAGGCCTTGGGAGAGATCTCCGTGCTGAGGCTCAGCAGAGGGTGGGGAGGTTGCCCATATTCATGCTGAGTTTCAGCGCCATGGACTGGCCTGCAGGCCTCTGGCAGCTCTTGGCTGAAATCAGAGCTAGGCGAGTGCTCCAGGCAGAGGAAATACCTGTGAAGGTCCCAGAGCAGAAACTTTGGTGTCATCCAGGAACAAAAGAGAGGCCTCCTTCATTCAAACTTGAACACTTTTCACTTTGAAATCTCTACATCAGCCTCTGTCTTCCCAAGTCCCAGCCTCCACTGAATTTGCAAGCTAGCCTAAGCTGATGAGGGAGCAGTTTAGAGGTCTCTGCTCCACTGGAAGGAGGGATCTGGGATGATACTCCTGTGTAGACTCCGTCTCCATATGTGAGCCTCTTATGCCACACTTCCCCTACTCCAGCTGTATTGGCCCAGTCCTCACAGCTGGGCTACTCCTCCCATGAACCCCTGCCCATTTTCCAGCGACTCTGACGTTTGGCCTTGTTTTGGCCAGCCCTCTTGCGAACCCTACTTTTTGTCCCTACAACGATAGCCTAAGGTCCTACTCCAAATGGGCAGACCACCAACACCTAACTTCAAATCCCACCACCATCAGGACATTCTGTGGCCCTCTGATACCAGTGCAGACCAAATCAAGCCCAAGAACGCCGTGCCCTTCGGACACCATGACTTGAACTCCAACGCCCCCTGGAGGCCAGCCCTACCCCTGGGGCCGTCCCCCTGTTTTTGGTCCATACTTCCTAGCCTGGCCCACCAGGCCCCCACGACCCTGTCTGACCATCTTTCCTGCCTCATCTCCTACTGCCCCCCTCAACCTCCACACCCCAGGAATGCAGAAGGTCTGCACAAGTGTCGTCGTGAGCATGAGCATGCCAGGCTGTCTTGTTCTTCACCTCCCTCCATCCCCTTTCCTCTACCCTCTCAGTTGGGCAGCCACCTCCTACAGGAAGCCTTAACACCTTTTCTCTCTGTCGCCATCCCCACTACATAACTGACCTCCCCCTTCTTTCTGCCAGCACTGACCCAGCTGTACCACGGCTCCCGAAACACTTCACGGCACCCTTGTGGTCGTGCCTGTGTCCGCTAACCAGGCTGTGAGTGCCCAGAGGACAGGAACTGGTCAGCACCATCTATTTTCCTATCACCCAGCACCATATAGATGCTCAATACAGAAAGTCTTCCTGCTTTGCTTCTCTCTTTTTACTGCTTCTTTGTGGGTAATCTGGAGTCAAGAGAGTAATCTAGAAGCACATCCAGAATAGGGATTTGAGACAAGGCCAAGGAGGCAGTCAAGTACCAGTTAAAAGTCAAGTAGTAGGTGAGAGAACCAGAGGGCAGGGCCAGGCAGCTGGCCGAGGCACCAAACACCAATTCTGGGTAAACAGCTCCCTCGGGAGTCTGTCGCCTGCTCCTGATTCAGGCAGAAGCCTGTACACCTGTCCACTCAGCCAGAGGGAGTGTGGAGGTAGAGCTTGTGGGCAGATGTGATGGTCCCTCCTTCAATCAGCTTAACATTGTCTGACTTATGGAGTGTGCTCACGTGCCCCCAGGGTGATGGGGACGGTTTAGAACCCCTCACCAGGAGGACAGTCCAAAGGTTTCTACACTGGCTGCACCATGGGGGCTTCAAAAAGGCCCCACTCCAGATCAGTCAGAAGAGGCATGGCAGACGGCATCAATATTTTATGTACAGTGAAGGTCAGGACCCCTAAGGATGATGCCCTCCTGAAGCATATTCCCCCACCACCTGGATTCTACTTCCCAGTTCTAACACAACTCTCGAGTATAGCTGAAAGACAAAAGGCCACAATAGCACCTAATTCAATATATGTGTATCAAATCAACACACTACACACCTTAAACTTACACAATGTTGTATGTCAATTATAGCTCCATAAACCTGGGGAAAAAAAAGAAAATGGTACCTGGTTGAGGTCAGGGAGGTCTGTGCTATGGGAATCTATCCTATTAGTTGCCAGAAAAAATATATTGAAGAAGAGCTCCCTTAGAGGCTCCTAAATTCTCACAGTTTCTCCTTTTCTTGCAAAGGAGAAACACGGCATTATTCCATGACAGAGATCGCTGCAGGAATGGGTTACATTCACACCTAAGAAAACCGATGCCTGAGAATCCTCATATTTGTGTGTGACATTGTTTATGGAGAAAGAAGGCAAAGAATTACTCATTTTTATCATGCTTCTAATCCTCTGTGAAACTAGATGTCCCGACATTCCTGGGGGCCCGGACAAGTAGGGTTTTGTGTGCTTAAGGATAAAGGTTTGGCGTGGTCTTCTTATGGGTCTTTCTGCCCAGCCTCTTGAACACAACGCAGCCCCTGAGAGGTCTCCGGCCCACTCCTTCTAGAGAAACAATGTAACAGCTTCCTACTGACCTCCCCACCTACTGAACTGTCCCAGGTCGGCTTATTCACCAAAGCCATTCACAGCCCTGAGAGCTTCGAGAATTTCTCCACAATAATACACTTCGCTGTCCCCAGCCTGTTCTCTGTTCAGCAGCCCCACTGCCACGCCGAAGGCACCAGCGGGTCATGTCAGACTATGCTGAAGAGAAGAAAAGTGCCAAGTTCAAGCAAGCGTTATGATTATGATTAGTGCTGCTTCTTCAGGAAAATGGTCCCCACGTGAGGGTCAGCACGCATCCAGCAACTCTGTGGTGTGTCTTCCTTCCATCAAAAGGCTGCTTCTCTGATTTCATGAAGAAAAGGACTGAGAAGGCGGAGCTGGATTTAAATGGGGAGAAAATTAATGAAGTGATTTCTCTGAGGAGTAGAAACCTTATTCCTTATTATTTATTTCCCATCTGCCATCCTCTCCATTGGCTGCCCCTCTGCACGAATGGCAGGACCTGTGTGAGCCATTTAAACTTTCTCTTCTTGGACGTTTCATCTATCAAAGGAGGGTTTGAATATTTGCTCTAACTCCCTAATGAGGGCAGATGCAACAAGACAAGGTCAGTGGAACTGCTCTTAAAGACATAAAGGAACATAATGCTTCATCATCCTTGTCACCAGGTGCAGCTTCAGACAAACCCCATTTCTGTTCAAATGAAAATAATTCCATGTCAAAGTAACACTCTGCCCGATCTGGGGATGGAGGAAAGAAAAGCTCACCGTCTCTGCCATCCCCGAGTTCTCGACTTACAGACAAATAACTGCCATACAGAAATGTGAGCAGCAGGGGGACGTGGGGGGTGGCGTGGTTAATCCTGCCAGGGCATTCAGGGAAGAATTTACAGAGAACGTGAGACCCAAGCTGTCTTTTGAAGGCGGAAATGATGAAACTTTTATTAGGTAAAATCTTCACTACAGAATTAAAGGCCACTAAAGGAATGTTTAAGATGAAAGGGCTCGGTGGGGTCGTGAAGGAACTAGAAAATTGAGGTCAAGGTTTTAAACCAGCGGTCTGTTGTTGCAAGAGTGACAGCAGAATGGCAAGAGAAGGGACTCGTGAATTATCAGCTGAGACTACCAGCAACCAGTCTCTCCCTCTACAGGGTGCTGTACTCACCTATCAGGGATTACATTCTCAATCTCATGTTTTTATAGCACTTAGCACTCCAAAGGGCAGGTGTTAGTGTCATTTGCTCCTTAAACGTCCCTTCCCTCCATCCATACCAAAAGAATTTACAAAGGATACATATTTAGCCCGAAACAAATCATCACATTTGTCAAACAAATCCAAGTTTATTAGGGCTGATGTTGCAAATAATTTCCTCATTATGTAAATGAATAAAATCTGTTTTTAATTAATCTCTAGGCTTTACTTGCATTATAAGAATAAAATCTGTTTTTATCTTATTAGGGGGTTGCTATTTTTAACAAGTATCATGGAGGGGAACATTGACAATGATCAGAAATGGCAGAATTGATTCATCTAACAAGGTCAGTGGTTCAGTGGCAATTCTAGGAATTCCATGCAATCGAACAAACTCCCAGCTCACAATGTGCAATGACCTTGAAACGGGTAGAATTAGTGGAAGGGTGATTCAGCCTCAGTTCAACTAACTTTAGTTGTTAAGCTCTGTTTTTGGGGTAAATCTTCTACCCTGAACAACACTCTAGTTCTTCCTTTTATATATAGAGAGAAAGAGAGGTAGGAGGGAAGGGAGGATGGAGAAGTATGTACTCTATATATAGTGTTACATGTATACATATATATATGTATATGGAGAGAGAGAGATGCTATCAAATAGCTCCTATTTTGTATATATACCTTGATAGTTTACATTTCCTTTGCTCCTCATTCCTTCTTGCATCTCAGATGGTCCTTCTGTATTCGTTTTTCTTCTTTCAAGAGTACATCACTTAGAACAGGGGTCCGCAACCCCCGGGCCGGGGCCTGTTAGGAACTGGCCTGCACAGCAGGAGGTGAGTGGCAGCAAAGCTTCATCTGCCGCTCCCCCTCGCTCCCCCTTGCTCCCCATCGCTTGCATTACTGCCTGACCCATTCCCCTCAACCCCCATCCGTGGAAAAATTTTCTTCCATGAAACCTGTCCCTGGTGCCAAAAAGGTTGGAGAGCACTGATTTAGAAAATCCATAAGAGTCTGTTGGTACTAAAATAAATCTCTTTTTCAGTTTTGCTTTGTTCACCTTATTTTTAAAAATATTCTTTTGCCCTCATTCCCTCCTTTCATAATTCTAGACTGAGAATTACTTTCTTTTCCAGGCATCAATGGTACATCTCTTCATCCACTGCCTTGCAACACGGCTAACTTGCTCAGTCTAACCCACTGTTCTAAGTAGACAATCTGTATTTTCATCCTGGCTTTTTTTGGGATCCCCTCTTTGTCTTTGGCCTACAGTTTTACTGTGATGTGTTTAGGTGTGGATTTCTTTTATTTATCCTGCATGGAGCTCATAAGACATTCCGAACCAAAGATCTGTCTTTCTCAGAAACTGTTCATCCGTTACACATCTTCCAGAGCTCTGCATAGACCTCACTCTAGTCTCCATGTCTCTTAGGGTCTGTCATTTTTGAGCCTTTGCCTTTCTGTGCTGAATTTTGTATATTTTTCTTAAGTTCCAGGTCACTGATTTTCTCTTTGGTGTGTCAAATCTGGTTGTGGGTGGCATCAAAGAACCTGGAAGATAGGACCACTGAGGTTTTTATGCTCTTACATTGAGGTATAACTCATATTCACCGTGAAAGCACACATCTTGTGTGTAGAGCCTGATGACCTTTTCCAGGTGTACACACTCATGTACCCATCACCCGTATCAAGATATAGCACATTCCCAGCACCCAGCCTGCTCCTTCTTAGTCAATACCCTCCCACTGAGTCAGCCACTATTCTGACCACAGCAATCATGGATTAGCTTTGTTCTGGTTTTGAACTTCCTATACATAGACTCCCATAGCATGTATACTCTGTATCTGGCTTCTTTTGCTTCTTAGTTAAGACCATGAGGTTTATCCATGTTGTTGCATTAGCAGTTTGTTCCTTCCATTGCCTTGTAACATTCCATTGTATGAATATACCACAGTTTATTTATCCCTTCTGCTATTGATGGATTTCTGCATTTTTCAGTTTAGGGCTATTATTTCATTGAATTTTTGATTTTAATTATTATTTTTTTTATCTCCAGACATTCCATTTAGAACGTGCTCAAATATCTCACGTCAGGTTGTCTTTGATAGTCTCTTGCTCCTTACTCCTGTTTTTCTTTTCCTCTTTTGTTTCACCTTAAATATGTGAGGTCATTGCTGTTGACTCTACTCATGATGCTTTGTCTCCTCATACGTTTTGTGATTTCTGATTAGGAGTTCGTGTTCATTGGGACTCAGCCTATGGAAATTCTTTAGAGCATGGACTGCATGCGGAGTCCTCCAGAGATCTGTGTTCCTGCCTGCCAGGTCGGCTTTAAACTAAAATTCTCAGCTTGTGGTTATTCAGACCATGCAAATACTGTGAATGCAGGCTCCAAATTCATGTAAAAGCTGGTGCATTGCCACGTTCTCCATCCATCAATAGCTGGTCTGAATCAGTCAAGTTCTGCCTTGCTGGCTGCCTCCATGAAATGGATATTTTTACTAATTCACCTTTTCCCTGAGGATGTTGCTCTTCGTCGGTCCCAGATTCACTCAGGAGTCCCCAACTGGTCTCCCTCCCATGTAGGCCTTTCTGCCTACCTCCGTAACACATAGGCACGGATACTAGCAGCCAGAGCTCCAGGTCACCTCTGGAATGTATTGGTAGTTGGCAATAAAGTAGGCAGCAACCTCAGCCCTCACCTCTTTGGCCTGCTGCTCCTGTTTCATTCTTAACCTCGGAGAAGTTCCCTACTCTACTGTATGCTCGTTCTTTTGTTTTGCGGTACGCAGGCCTCTCACTGTTGCGGCCTCTCCCGTTGTGGAGCACAGGCTCCGGACGCGCAGGCTCAGCGGCCATGGCTCACGGGCCCAGCCGCTCCGCGGCATGTGGGATCTTCCCGGACCAGGGCACGAACCCGTGTCCCCTGCATCGGCAGGCGGACTCTCAACCACTGCGCCACCAGGGAAGCCCCTATGCTCATTCTTTTATTTAAAAATTAGGACATATTCATTTTGTTCAGCACATTTAGATAGTTTAGATATTTTGCCAAGCAGATTTAGGTAGTTTACAAACTATCTAGTCCACCATTTCTCCAGATACAGTGGTCCATTCAAGCTTTTTAGTTCTCAGTTTTCAACAAGGCAGGTGGAATGTCCTTCAATGTTCATCTTCCAAAACACCCCTTAAGCATCCCCTCTCTGCTCTCCTGCCCTTCACCCCACGAAAAATAATCCCTCTCTTCTAGGTACTTCTTGGTACTTATCTTTATCATATGATATTCTTTTGCCCACAGGCCTGCCTCTTTCACTAAACTTCCCCAGATTCTAAGTTCCTGGGGGTCAGAGCTGTGTGTATA
Organism: Tursiops truncatus; assembly: GCF_011762595.2. Taxonomy (NCBI): domain Eukaryota; kingdom Metazoa; phylum Chordata; class Mammalia; order Artiodactyla; family Delphinidae; genus Tursiops; species Tursiops truncatus. The sequence continues at coordinate 103,981,623 of NC_047035.1, forward strand.
CACAGCCAGGCACAGGCCCTGACACAGAAGGAGCTCCACAAATGCTTACTGGAATGAACTGAGCTGAGGGTCTAATGTCCACAAAATATCCCTATGGAAATTTAATCCTGGCATCCTTAAGACCTCAATGAAAAGTATCTGTGGAAACTGTAAGAAAACCACACACATGAAAGGAGCCTCTCCATACAAGGCCAGTGCAATCAAAACTGAAGTCGCAGGAGGCCAAAATCCAGAACTCGATTACACATAGCAGCAGCAGTGGTAAGCAAGGCTGAGCCCTGATGGGAATAATCATCTCATTCCCTTGGAATCTTTTTCTCTGAGCCTCAAGTTTCAGGGTATGAAAGTATTACCATACTATTTCTTAAGATATTTACAATGAGATAAGGAATTTTCCTTTTTTGAGTGGATTTTATTATTATACCATCTTTCATATCGAAATTAACAGGAGAAAATAAAGCACTTAAAAAAATTATTTTCACCAGACTCTTTGTTGTAGTTTCCCAGGATGACCAGCACTGAGTAATGGGTTGTAACATTATGTGTGTCCAACTTGATATCAGATACCAAGGTGCTCAGATACCTTACAGCATTTTCTTTCTTCATGAAAGTTGATTAAAAATTAAACTATGAAAACCACTGATAAGGCAACTAGATTGAATGTTCAAGCCTAAAGCTTATCACCCCAGAGAGTTTGTGTGATGATACCAGCACGATCTGATTTCAAGGATAAGCAAGATCAACTTAGTGGCCCTTTGGAATGATAGTGATTAGAGAAAGCTGCAGATGCCTTTGCCAAGAAATTCTAAGGGCTGCATAAATTCTAATGGATGTAACAGCTACTTCTCCAGGCCATGCCAGCCTGGGGGCACAGTAAAGGTGGAAGATAAAAATAAACCAGTCATTCCATAGCTTAGTCCTCACCAGCTACTAGAATGCTCTCCCTGACAAGTGCCTCCTTCAGATTCAAGGGCTATGCATAGAGGATGTTAGGAGACAACTTTGGAGTATGTGGTCCCTGATGTGTCATGTCACCTCCTGGTACCATCTGGTACCACAGTCACACCAAGAGGATGTCTAACTGTTCCCAAGCAAGCTGGATACCTAGTCCCTGCTATGGGAGATGCCCTCCTCCAGGATTTGCAAAACCTGGGTGGTACACTGTTGCAGTAATGCACTCAAGTTTTTCACACGCCCTGTCTCCTCCCACATTGACTCTGGGCTTGGTCATGTGACTTGCTTTAGCCCCCGAGACAAACAGCAAACATGAAAAATGCAGAGACTTAAAAAGTGATTGCACATTAGAGTTTGTCCTCCTTCTTGTAGTTCTGAGAACTCTTCCACCCCCATAAGAACAAGCCCAGGCTAGAACCCTAGAAAATGAGAGAGTGAAGGAGTGCAAGTGAGTCCTCTCAGCTGGACAATATATCAGACCAACTAGTCCCAGAAGATCCAGCAGCTGGCTTCAAACATAAGAGTTAGCCCAGCCAAGACCTAAAGAAGAATCACCTAGCGAGGTCCAGGCCAACTTTCCAACCCATAGAACCATAAGCTAAATAAATAATTGTGGTTTTAAGTCGCTAAATACTGGGGTAGCTTGTTATGCACCAAAAGTCAATTTATACAGCCTTTCATAAAGATGTGGAAAAAATAAATATATCCATGGAATGGCTGGTAAAAGAGGATGCATAAAGTAAAACCAGAGACCTGCAGCAAGACATTATAGGCCCTTGAAGAGGTGTAAAACCTAAGGATTTAGCTATCATTTCCTTCATATCATTTGAAGAGGTTGTTACAAAGCCCACTTTGTCACCTGTGACCCATGGTACCAACCTCCTACCTACATCAAATCTTGATGAAACTTCCAAGCAGTGCAGTGTGGAGGGAGAAAGTGAAACATAGTAGTTAAGAGCTCTGGAATCAGACACTGAAATCAACACTGGAATCCTCAGTTTCATCCTCTCTAAACTGGGGAGATAATAGTACTACGTCACAGAGCTGTTGTTGCAAAGATTAAATAATGCATGTCCAGTGTTTGCTGCAATGTCTGACACATATAAGTGCTCAAAAATATTAGCTTGCCTTATTAGCCATACGGTTGGGGGTGAATAAAAATAATTAGCTACCATTTATTGAATCCCTACCATGTGAAAGACACTATGCTAAATGCCCACGTACATTACCCCATTTAATCCTCATGATATCATTGTGAGGTAGCTATGCCCCCATTTTAGAGTTGAGGAAAATGAGGCACAGAGAGATTAAGTAACTTGCCTGGTGTCACATAGCTGGGAAGTGGCAGATACTGATTCAACCCCCTTAAACAACATGCCACGCAGCTTCCCATCCAATCATTGCCTAATGGTTACAAAGCAATTACAAAAGACTTTCAAAATGTGGTTCCACATTGCATTTTCATCGTTTTAACAGGCTTCCAAGACTGTGTCTGTACTGAGCACTCTGCCTGGAAAGTTTTCCCCATCCACAGTCCTCTCCCATCACCCGTTAAAAAATCCTTATCATTTTGGGCCCAGTTCAAAAACTACCTGTTGAGCTGTTCTTAGTTTTCTCTAGTCGATAAGGATGTGAGTTCTGAAGTTAGACCACCTCCGTGGGAATCCCAACTTCTGCCACCTACTAATTATGTGAACTTGGGCAAGAGACACCCCTCTAAATCTCGGTTTCCTTCTCTGGAAAATGGGGGAAATTATGCCTATTTCACAAAGATAGATAGATAGATAGATAGATAGATAGATAGATAGATAGGGAATCAAGCACAGTGCCTAATCCAGAGTTAGCACACAATGTTACCTAGCACCATTTTTATCCACATCTGGGTTCCCATAACATTTTTATTTCAGCACATTTGCATGCATTGTAGTTAATTATCTCCCTCTCTGTGCTCCCTTACTAGATATTGTAGCCTCTGAGGTCAGAGACCACATTTCTTGGTCCCCCATCCCTACTCAGCCACACGGTAAGCACTTGCTACATGTCTGTTGAAATGGATTTAATCCAACTGATTATCAGTCCTTAGTTTAGGCATTTAATCTCCCTGATAGAACTTAGGTTGGCTCAGCCATAATTCAAGCTTTAATATGTTGGACTACATCAGTAACTTTCAAACACTGTTGTTCAGTGTTTACAATGACACTCTTTTCTCAAACAAATTTATACAGGGATACTAAAATATGAAATGGATTCCATGCAGAGATGCTGTGGTTAAAGACAGCTATGAAGTGCAGATGTTATCTACTAGGCCCCCCCACCTTCTCAGGCACCTCTAAGGAAGCCTGGACCATAGAAGCACCCATCTGGACATGCCCCCTGCTAGTCCAGACTTCTCCATAAAGTAGGGGCCAGGTCCCCAGATGTTCCATCCCTGCAGGTGACTCCAACTCCGAGCATTAACCTGTTAAGGATGAGGAAAGACATTTCTGAAGGGAAAAATAAGCCCCCAAATCACCAGAAAGTCCTTCGGGGAAGAAGGATGAGTAATGCTCATTTGACAGCCCTAACAGAGAGTGAGCCTGGTGTTGGAACCGTGGGGTCGTGAATTAAATCCTCTTGAATTGTCCTCCCGATTATGGGACATGGGAGACAATTGGCCCCCATGAGCTAAACATGGGCCCAAAGTTTTGCAGCTGCCAACCAGAGTTTTAGGTACCAGCAGGAAGTGACAAGTCATGGGGATACAGGAGTACTTGAATATTTCAAAAAGCCAAAGGATAATGTTAGGCAGAGACACCAAGCTCCTTTGCAACCGGCAGGAATGACATCAGTGGGAGAACTCGAGCTCATCGTAACCCTTAATTGGCAGGTGTACATGTCTTTGAAGAATAAATAAATTATTGCTTCATAAAATAAAGTTGTTTTGTACAAAAATCTTTTAAAAACATAGCATCCACTGAGAAATCATAGTAGAAAATGTTTACCAACGGCTCACTACGTGCCAAGTGACTAATATTCACATTCATCAAGCCTGTGCAGCAAGCATTACTATCTTTGCAAACAAGGAAACCAAGCCAGGGAGACTAGGTTTATTCCTTATTGGCCCACAGCAGGCAAATAATGTCACAAGATTTAAATTCATGCCTCCTTTCTTCCTGCATTTCACACTTGACTCTCCACTGGATCACTTCTCTGTTAATGAGAAGATTACTGTCTGACTTCCCCCACCCCTAAGAGCGACTACTGAATGAACTATTTGGTAACATTACTCCTTTCATACTGGCTCTCACAAAGCATAGAAATCACCTGGGGATGTGTTAAAATGCAGATGTACCCTGACCCTGGAGATTCTGATTCAGTCGGGACTGGCGTGGGTCTGGGAGTCTGTATTTTAACTAGCACAGAAGATGATTCTACTTGGAAAACATTATCTCTAGGATATAATCAATGTTATCAACAAAGAGGATGTTCAGAGAGCTTTAGGCTTAACTTTTATTTTGGAAAATAGAGGGCAATCCTAAATTTGTTCCGGTCCCCCATCATCCCAGCCAGGAAGATGTCACTAATCTTCAGGGCTAGCTGTCCCAAGACAGAACTTGAATAAGGAGGAGAAAGAAAGGGCACCCCTGTCTCTCCTCTTTGAAACATAAAAGTTAAGATGGCAAGGAGAATGCTGATGGTGACAGATGTAAGAAGTTTATTATATATTGCAGAGATCCAGATTAGGAAAAGCTTTCTCAATCCAATTTTTCTGCTTAAAGCAGAAAGCAAATAAGGCTATCTTGGGGTGCTACCGGTCTCACAGAGCTCATTGACACGAAGCCTGTAGGCTGTTTGGAAACCCGGCCACAGTGCCAAATGGATGGAGTTTTGAGGATGTAATCATGAACCTCATCTTTCTCACTTAAAAGGAATCTGCTTAGGGTGAAGCACGGTGGGAAGCTGTTTTGCTGAAATGAGTTTCAGGGTAAAGTGACCAGAGACTGCGGACTCTGAATGCAACAGGGAGCACCCCAGCAGGCGAGGACAGAGGTGACCCTGTCTTTGAAGTGATGACAAGTGACACCCACACCCCTCCTTTTCTACTTTCTCCCCCAAATTTAACATTAAATTCAGTGTCAGATGGCAAGGTGCTGTCAAGATTAAGTGGAGAGCTCAAACAAATGCCTTTTACAAGCTCCCACTTCCCAAAGGATCAAATTAATCAATGTGTCTGCCTGGCTGATCACTTAGCTCTTTTTCCAAATTTGAAAATAAAACCAGGAGGATTCTGGGAAGATGGCTAAGTAGTGAAAATACCAGGAAAACTCTCTCCCAAATACTCAAACTATCTGTTAAACCTTGAGACATGTGTAACCACGATGAGAAGCGAGAAACAATGATATGACCCATTTATGAAAGATGGGTCAAGAATTAAGAATCAGCCCACCACAGGTAGCTTTGAGTTCCAGGTATCTATTTTCTCCAACTCAGATGAACATTTGGGCCTCTATACCCAAGAATCTGTACTTTTCCTATGATGAAAGTTCGACTATTCTTTGATTGAATCTGCATTTTCTCAACCCAAAAGACCACTCAGTCTCACCTGAAGCTTCCTTCTGCTTCTGTGGACCAAGGGTCTTAGAAGATCGTGAGCTGCTGGCTGACATCTTCCTTCTCATCTAGATTTAGAATTACTTTTGCAGGGGATATTCTATCCTCTCCTCAACCTGAATGCTTTGAGGTGCCAAGAGCTCTGCTGTCCAGTATGGTGGCCACTAGCTACATATGCCTATTCAAATTCAAACTGAAATTAATTAAAATTAAATGAAATTTAAAATTCAGGTCCTCAGTCACATTAACCACATTTCAAGTGCTTAATAACCACATGTGGCAAATAGCTACTCTAGTGGACAGAGCATATAGTATCACCTCAGAAAGTTCTACTGGACAACCCTGGCTTGGAGGACTGGAAGAACTTGGAGGTGGGCACACAATTCTTTCTACAAGACAGGAATTGCTGTGGTCGACCTGAAGGACGGAATGCACAGTGTTCAGGAAGAACACAAAGGAATTGATGGCAATTCTCACTTCCTGACTCTTCACCACTACCAGGTCAACATTTCTCCTAACTCACGAACACAGTAACAGAAAAAGAATAACATCAAGTGAAGTCTGTGAAAACATCCAACACAAGGTAATGAGAGCTAATCCCTGCACCTTCAGAGTAAACTTCTTTCTCTGAAATGGATTTGCTCCAAAACCATACCAATTTTAGGAAAAACAATTGCTTCATGTTTTCAATAAGATACCATTGGACATGGCTTTTATTGAATCAAAAAGACTACTCCAAAATAAAATGGCAGTAGCCAAATAGTAACCACCTTTTGATTAAGGAAGCAGAGAACAAATCTGAGAAACCCTCCTAAAATTCTGAGGAAGTGAATGATGAGATTAAATAGATTGCTCTGGAGAGAACCCCACAAGGGAAAATGGAATCACAGTTCATTTCACACACACAGATATACACACACGCAGCTTATAAACCACACTCTTGATGAAATCCTCACCAGCTGTCAATTCTGATTGATCTCAAAATATGAGACTTTCACTTATAAAAACTTTCACTCATAAAATCAGAAGAGTAAAAAATTATGGGATAAGTGAAGAGACCAAAAACTTGAAAGAGGAGAACCAAGCTGAAAAATTTGAGGCCAATAGCTTCCGTTGAAACAGAAGGAATTCAGGAAATAATATATCATGCTTCTTGAATAGACGTATTTATATATTCAGTGAAACAAGAGCAAATGGAGCAACTGGAAAATATGGAAGAGTTATTGCAAAATGTTTTAAATCACCGTATTTTTTAAAAGAACTGAGCAAAGGCAGTGGAGAACAAGAAAGACACTAAAAAAAGGAGGAAATAATTTAAAAGACTGACTCATGACATTCTTGCATAATGAAAAGCAAAAATGTAAATGCTAAGAGAACATATAAGAAGCAAGGATGATGGATGCAGTAGATCTAATTCTTTTATGCCAGAAGTTAAGGACAGAAAACTAGCAATAATCAGATTTCTGATTAAAGAAGAAAGTGTGACCACATGCATTTAGCAATACTAGAACCCCACTAAAAATACAGTGAAGAAAAGAATGAAAGATAAAGTTGAGGAAATCTCCCAAAATACAGAAGAAAAAGACAAAGAGATAGAAAATAGGGGGGAAATGTAAAAAAATTAGAGGACCGAATTGGGAGAATGGGGACCAGGAAGTGAGCATGTGTGGTAGAAATGTGGAGGGGAAGTAATAAAACAACTTCCAAAATGGGAATGCAACAGATGACACCTACAACTCAAACTCAAGATATAATAAAATAAGCATGTTATCTAAAAAAAAAAGGAGATTAAAAAAATAAGATTTGAAAGTAGATGCCTCTGGAAAATAGAAAATTGCAGGAAAGGGGACTGGCTGGTAGGGAGAAGGATGTTCTTCACAGCAGGCCTTGTGGGATTACTTGACTTTTTAAATAATGTGCATGTAAAACTTTGCGAAAAATAAAAGCTAAATTTTAAGAAGAAGCCATAAGGCTTAAAATGAATAGAAGAACATTTTCCCAAGGAAGGCCTGACTCTTCATACTGAAAAGAGCTGACTGTTGACAGCAAGATTATTGTTGAAAGAACTGACCTAGGTATAACCAGGGGGAATATAAACTCCAACGATAAAGAGGAAATCTTTTGTTTTCCAGATTGGAAGAAAATGATAATCTACCACAGAAAGAGAAAACCAGGATCGGATTAGTAATTTCACTTAATAATTGTACTGTCCGTTTCCTAATAATTTGTGTGTGCATGTAGCTTTTACCTTTGGACAGTAGAATTACTAAATAAAACCAGTATCTGGGTATTTTTTAAAAACTATGAACAAAATCTATGACATATGAATTGAGGGAGAAAGGCCAATAAACTTCTTTTTTCAATGAAAGGAACTATTAGCAACAGATATATAGGTTATAAGAATGAAAGAATACTGTTATATTTGAAAACATCATTGATATTGGTAACATTCTGAACACAATCACTAAAATTGATGTGAGATGAAATCTGACTAGAATAATAAAAGATAAAATTTTTTTGTTTTTTTTAACACCTTTACTGGAGTACAATTGCTTTACAATGTTGTGTTAGCTTCTGCTGTATAACAAAGTGAATCAGCTATACATATACATATATCCCCATATCCCCTCCCTCTTGCGTCTCCCTCCCACTCTCCCTATCCCACCCCTCTAGGTGGTCACAAAGCACCAAGCTGATCTCCCTGTGCTATGCGGCTGCTTCCCACTAGCTATTTATTTTACATTTGGTAGTGTATATATGTCCATGCCACTCCCTCACTTCGTCCCAGCTTCCTTCAAAAATTTCTGGCATGAGTTTCTCTTACTGGTGATTTTTTAAAAACTTCTAAAAAAAGTGGCGGGGGCATGGTGGTGTGATGAATTGGGAGATTGGGATTGACATATATACACTTTATAAAAAAAAGAAAAAGAAAAAACAAATTCTAAAAAAATGAAAGAAAAAAAGACCATTACAAATTTCTAAAAATTTTCATGAACATAAAATAATATTAAAAGGTACACAATTCCAAGGAAACATAAAAGTGACACAATACCCAAAGTATATAGGATAAAAATTTATAGATCAATATTATTTATAAATAAATATATAAAAATCTCAACTATAATAGTAAATAAAATTCAATAACTACTTTAAAGACCTGACCATTATAATCAAATAGGGATAATTTCTGGAAAGCATGGACAGATCGGTACTAGAAATTATAATAATTTCAACAATACGCCAAGTAAGAAAAATGAGACAACCTTATCATAAAAAGATAAAAAGACAGTAGGTAGGGCTTCCCTGGTGGCGCAGTGGTTGAGAGTCCGCCTGCCGATGCAGGGGACACGGGTTCGTGCCCCGGTCTGGGAAGATCCCACATGCCGCGGAGCGGCTGGGCCCGTGAGCCATGGCCGCTGAGCCTGCGCGTCCGGAGCCTGTGCTCCGCAACGGGAGAGGCCACAGCAGTGAGAGGCCCGCGTACCACCAAAAAAAAAAAAAAAAAAAAAAGACAGTAGGTAAAATTCAATACCTACTATTTATAAAACATCTTCTAATAGTGCAAATAGAAGCATCTCTCACTCAACATATTAACATTTGTTTTAAAGTAGCGAACACTACTCTTAAAGCTTATACCACTATAGACAACACTAGTAAAATCAGGCACAAAACAAATATATCCACAGTGAAGTTCTAAAGTAAAAAGATGGAAATAGGAAAAGAGTATACATATTAGAAAGGAAACAGGAAAATTATTACTATTTTCAGAAATCCATTGAAAAGATAGTTGAATCAATTTTTAAGAATCAATAAAACTGCTAGACAAAGATATAGAATATTTCGTGAGAAAAAAAACCACATTCCCAATAGAACAAAAAATATAAAATACGAAGATGGAATCTTAATGGGAAATGTGTGTGACCTAGATTGGGAGAGGTGGGGGTAACAGCCTAGACTATTTTACTGAGAGATATAAAGTAAAACTTGACTAATGGGAAGACTCAGCATGTTCTTCTATGAAAAGTTTAAATATTTTAAGGATGTCAACTCTTTTCAATTAAATTGTTGCTTTAAAGCAATCTCAATAAAAATCCCAATAGGGTTTTTTTTTCTTAAACTGGATAAAATTATTGCAAAGTTAATTTGGAAGAATAATCAAGAAAATTTTTTTTTTTTTTTTTTTTTTTTTGCTGTATGCGGGCCTCTCACCGTTGTGGCCTCACCCGTTGAGGAGCACAGGCTCCGGACACGCAGGCTCAGTGGCCATGGCTCACGGGCCCAGCCGCTCCGCGGCACGTGGGATCCTCCCGGATCTGGGCACGAACCCGTGTCCCCTGCATCGGCAGGCGGACTCTCAACCACTGCGCCACCAGGGAAGCCCAAGAAAAAATATTTTAAAAGTATATTCAAAAGTAATATGGGGGTGAAAGAAGCCCTTCCAAATCCAGAACATACAGTAAAACATCAATAATTAAAACAGTCTGGTAGTGATGCAAAAATAAATGGCTTGATCACAGCACGGAATAGAGAGTAATTAGAGTTAAATATAAGATTACCAATCAACAGAGAAAGAAGGATTTCTCAACAACATGTTGGCATTCACTGTGGTTGCATTTATGGCTCCAGTGAAACAGCACACCTTGGATATGGAGGACAGGGAAGCTTTCTTATTCGGACTTCACTAAGTGGGAACTTTCACACAACTTGGCTAAGTCTTTCTCCAACCTCCTTTTTCAATGTGGATTTACCTACCTTCATTTCCCCGGGAATAACTCTACTTCTTTCAACTCTGCTCCTTACCAAGGCTGAGCTTTATCTTCCTAATCCCTTTTATCTTTTCTACTCCCTACCCCACCCTACCCTTTCTAAGTTTTACCAGTAAGATAATGTTGTGGTAACTGGTTAATTGTTCATATTTTTATGCCATACCATGGGGCAAGGTAAATTCTGGATTAATTAATTGGCTAAAAAAATTTAGAAAAATTAAAAGGATAAAACTGAGACTCCTTAACATGTTATGATATACTAAGTTATAAAAGGATGGATTAATTACAAGTAAACTGTCAACCAAATCGTTACCTAAAAATCTAAAATATTATATATCTAAAACATAGTGTAAAGGAAAGGCAAATAACAGACTAACATGTTGAATAAAGCACAGGACGAATAATTTTATTATATAACAAGTCCATAAAATTGCTTATTATAAAGCCCTAATAATATCCAATAAATACGTAAAGAACTTGAGCAGATAATCCATATAAGAGGACACGCTACTACTAGTAAATAAACATTTATAAAAATATGCAATGTATCGGTAATCAGAAATAGAAATTAAAACCAGTTACTGTTATTCATCCATAAAAGTAACAATTTTTTAAAATAGCAACACCAATTATTGGCAAAGCTCCAGGAAAGTTTATTTCTTTATATTGCTAGTGGCAGTAAAAGTATTACAATGTATTTATAAAGTAATTTGGTCTTGATCAAAAGCTGTCAAAATGTTTTTGATCCAGTAATTCCACTGCTGGGAATATGACCTAAGAAAATAATCTGAAGCCTAGGAAAAAACTGGTGCATGAAGATGTCCAACTCAGTATTATAACTGCAAAAAGATAAAACTATATACAAAGTAAAAAATAATGTAATAAATTATGACAAATCTACTGGAATTAAACACCATTCAAAGTCATGGTTATGAGGATTAAGTGGCAACATGGAAAATATGAATAATTATAACTCATTACAACTCTCAAAAGCTTAGATATGACAAATTACTATAAGGATATAAATACAAATATTAATATATAAATAAATAAATAATAATAATATATTGAACACCAACTATGCCAGGCACTTTACATACATAATCTCTAACCCTCATATCAACTCTAGGAGATAGAGAAACAGGTAACAAGATCATAAACTAATAAGAACTCTAGCTTCTTCCCTGGAGCACAAATGTGTCACTCAGGTCACCCTTCATGCAGCTGCTCCAAGTGCCCTCAGCTCTCAACGCTCTCCAGGAATTGCCCTCAGCTGGAGGAAAAAAAGGTCACTCAAGGTCACACCCCATTCCCAGAGCAACCTATACCCAATATCTGGTCACTGCAGAGACATAAAGGCCCAGCTCCCTAGCTCCAGCTGAGGACAATGCTGAAAGGCCATCCCAGCCTCCGAGCTCTCGCATGGTCAGGTGAGGCCTCTGTTGAGACTGCACTGTAACCTCAACTCTCCCTCTACTCCAGCTTGCCGACTACCCTTCCCCACAGGTGTTATTCCTCAGAGGATTCCCTGAGAAAATCCCTACACACTGATCTCAGTCTCAGAGCCTGCTTTCAGGGCGTCTCAACTTCAAACAGTTAATGCTAGGAATGGTCCAAGACAGCAGCATTAAGATGGGAGCCAGATCACGGGCACCACTGCCAGTGGTAGGTGGAGCCTGGTTTGCACCTAACACAAGCTTGCAGTACAACTGTTAAGATGCTTGCAAGTGGTGAACTGAGATGGTATATCAGCCGAAGGAATGCAACAGGTCAGATACTTAGGAGACAGAGGGAAAACGGGAATTTTAACGACAATAGAATTGGATGGCTGTTTCTTGGGGACACATGAGGCTTTAGAGAAAGATAACAAAGTGCTGAGGGTGATGAGTCATCAATTCAAAGCTAAGTGTGAAAAGCCTAGGGCTTCCTTGGGGGATGAAAAGGTAAAACTGAGGATCAAGACTAAGACCAGGACTTACACACGAGAGAGCAGAGCTCCAGAGAAGGTTCAGTTCTCAACATAAGCAGGTCTACTATGGCAAGGTCAGTGGGACCCTGAAGTATATGATGGAATCAATGGGGTTGATGCTCTAACGTTCTTTGATCCCTGGATCCCCCTGAACCCTCTGGCTGCAGAAGTGTCCAGCTCCTCCTTTATGAGGGCCGGTGCTTCCCATCACTTGCCCATGTTGCAGAGGCCTCTCCCCTGTAAGACAATATATTCACCCTACCGCCCAAGGTCCACCTCCTCTTTCTTTCCCTCATGTCCAACAAATGGGGTTAAGTCAAAATACAACCCAGGATTTAAAGCTAGAAATTGTAGTAAGAAACATGGAATGATAGTACCTGCAGATAAAATGGACAACAAATCAAGAACACATAATGGATGGTTTTCTCTGGTTCTCTTTACTTCTATAAATCCACAGATTCCTACTACCCATTTATTATCACTGCCCTCTCTCACCCATGCTTTGACTGGCCTCCAGCCCCGGCCCTCCCTGTCCAACTTACTGCCCATTTAGTTAAAAGGCACCCTGGAAAATCAAGTATTTTGATCAGACTCTTGTGCCCACACAAAAGGGTGCAGAGCCAGACTGATAAAAGACAAACCACGGCACTGAGACTTAGCTCTTTGGCTTGTGGCCCTCCAGCACAATGCTCTGTAGATCTCATCAGGAATGATAAGTTTTATTGGCAAGCCACAATTATGGGACCAAATAGCCCAATTCAAGGAGCGCTTGCCTTTTGAAAACTTATTTTCTTACAGACCAGCCTAAGGTTGCATTGAAACCCCTAAAGGTTACATTTAAAATGATTTATCAACCATTTGTTAACAGTAAGGGCAATATGTGTCTAGATATCTTAATATCAGTGTAGTCTGCCATAACTATTTCAAAGGTTTTTTTGTCCATTTTTTTTTTCACTGCTGTATGATCCAAACCCATATGACCCTCCAGTATCAGAGACCGCATAAAAATATAAAATGAAGAAAAATCACAAAATATTTCTGGTTGGATCAGAAGTATGGCAAGCAATGATACAACTTTACTGTCAGGGTAACCTGCATTATAGGAAGGATCAACATTACATAACTGGTCCTCTTTTATTTTCTATTCTGGCAGCTACCCTATATGAATTCTTCTTTTAAATTTTTGGTTTTTTGTTTATTTCCTTCTACTAATGTACACACCCACCCACAACGACTTCAGTGTTTGCAGCTTTGGATAGTCACTGTTTTTAGAAAACTTAGTTGCAAGAGAACAGGTAGCCAAAACTCAGAAGGTTTCAATATGGAGTTTGTGCCTAATGGGGCCAATACTTCGATCTAACTTTGCTACGATGCTGAAATCACTGCCATCTTGTTTAAGTCCTCTAGTGCTAGAGATCTGAGGTCCATGATACACTTTCTGCTCTGCACTTGTGGTGGCTAAAGAATTGGTGCTGAATATATAATGGCAGCAAAACAAAATGTGATATATTTTATGCATGTCAATAAAGGAATAACCTATTCTCAGCCGCTAGAAAATAGAAATTAGGACACACCTTAATTCCAAAATATTGTAATTTTAATTTAAATTGTTAGGAGGCTTGGTACTAACAGTCTATTTTCCAATAAAATCTTTAATGTATTTCTGAAAAATGTTGAAAGTTGTCAATCCAAGAGTGATCATCTAATAGCTCTGCCAACAATTGATTTAGTTTTCTTCAAGCAAGTTGAACAAATTAATGAAAAAAGCAATACATAATGACCTATACACACCTAAAACATAGCCTTGAAATAACAATGCTATGGGAATAATAAATCAGTTGTAGTTGAAGATTTTAACATACTTGTCTCAGAAACTGATAGACGATGTAGACATTGAACTAAAATGTAAAAAAGTTTAATAACACGATTAATAAAATTTACATCAAATGGAGAAAAGAAATTCATTTCGAGAAAAAACAGAACCTTCATAAAAATTACCTATGTACTGGCTTCAAAGGAAGCTTTCATAAATCCCAAAGAATTAATATTCTACAGTCTGTTTCTGTGACAATACAGATGTAAATTACAAAATGATATATTTACAAAAACTCCATGTCTGAAAATTAAGTAACTCATACCTACAGGTTAAAGCTATGATTGCATGGGTAATTATGAAATACAGTCATTGCTCTTATAGTACAGATTATGTATTCCTACAAAAGTACTGTGTCATGGAATTTTGCACACAACACGCGTGCACACACACACACACACACACACACACACACACACACACAAAGTAGCAGGACTCAAGGGTAAAAAAATGGGTGAGGGGTTATGGTAAGCAGAATTTTTAGGCATGACCCTCAAGATTCCACTGTCTAATCTCTGGTACCTGTGAATTTAAGGACATATCACTCCCATAATTTAGTTCTATTACATGGCACAGCTGACTCTAAAACAGGGAAATTATCCAGGTGGATCTAATTTAATCATGTGAGGCCTTAAAAGGAGAGAACTTTCTCAGGTGGCAGAAGAGGAGGGTATAAGAGGAAGTCCGAGAGATCGGAAGCATGAGAAAGACTGCATAAATCACGGCTGGCTTGAAGACGTAGGGGGCCACATGAGAAGGCCCTAAGAGCAGAGAGCAGACACCAGCTGACAGACAGTCAGGAAATGGGGACCTCACTTCTACAACAAGAAAGAACTGAATTCTGCCAATGACCAGTGAGTTGGAAAAGGACCGTTAGCCCCAGATGAGAACTGAGCCCTGGTGGATACCTTGAGTTTAGCATGGTGAGACCCTAAGAAGAAAATCCAGCCAAACCATGCTGGACTTCTGACCTACAGAAATTTTTGTGTTGTTTCAACCACTACACTTAAGGTAATTTGCTACACAGCAAGATAAAAATAATACAGGAGTAGAACACTCAAAAAACATGTACAGTTTTTTAATATAAGTAACACAGTAAAAAAAAATTCAAAAACTGCTCTCCAGTTTTAAATATTTAAATACCTAATAAATAAATACTATAATAAACATGAGTTTTCTTTAATTTTTGGCTCCAGAATTTCATACATCTTCATTAGATTAGCCCTATTAGATTTGTTGTTCAAACCATCTGCATCTCTGCTAACCTTTTTTTCTGTTTGACCTGTCAACAAACAAAAGAGGTGAGTTGAAATTACCCACTGTGATGAGGGATTTATCCATTTATCCCTATAGTTTTATCAGGTTTTGCTTTACATATTTTAGGGCTATTTTATTAATTACACACACGTTCAGAATTGTTGTATCTTTTTGATGAATCAAACCTTTTATCATTATCTAGTGACCTTTTCAAGTCCTAAGGTTTATATTTAAAACCTACTTTTTCTGCCACTAAAATAATTATATCAATCCTCTTTTGGTAAATATTTACCTGATATATCTTTTCTCATGCTTTTATTTAAAATTTTCTATTTTCATTATGATTTAGCCTCCTATAAAAAATATGAAACTAGATTTTTAATCTCATCTGACAATCTCTTTTAATTTGAGGATTTAGACTTCTATTCAAAATGAGTGTTTATATATGAGAATTTGTTGCTACAACTTTAGTTTCTAATTTCAATTTAATGAACATTTTCTAATTTCTCTCTTTTTTTAAATCTACTTATTTATTTACTTATTTATTTATTTACTTATGGCCGCATTGGGTCTTCGTTGCTGCATGCAGGCTTTCTCTAGTTGCGGCAAGTCGGGGCTACTCTTTGTTGTGGTGCATGGGCTTCTTATTGTGGTGGCTTCTCTTGTTGTGGAGCACAGGCTCCAGGTGCATGGGCTTCAGTAGTTGTGGCATGCGGGCTCCGTAGTTGTAGCTTGCAGGCTCTAGGGCGCAGGCTCAGTAGTTCTGGCGCATGGGCTTAGTTGCTCTGCTGCATGTGGGATCTTCCCAGACCAGGGAATACCCTGCCTTCTTTTTAAATATCAATACCTACAGCTTCCCCCCTAGCAACACAAAATATTACCCTGCTCTCCTATCTCTTGGTGTCTCTACCTACCCACATACTCCACTCCAAACTTTCCTCCTGATACTCTGTAAAATTTTAATTCTGTGTTCTCAAGCATATACTTTCTCTTTCCCTTTCTTTTAACTTCAGAGACAAAAAAATACCCAATCTTTGCCAAAATTTTTAATCACCCTCACTTGACATATTTCTTTCAGCAGCTACTAGACTTGTTTCTCCATTTATATGACCGCTTCCTTCAAAAGTATTTTCAGTGTGGCTCTTTGCAGTCTCGTAGACCTGCAAATACTTTTGTGATGTGTTTGCATTTCCATGTTAATATGAATGGATATAAAATTTTAGGTATAAAATACCATGGGTCCTTACATAAGAAAGGACAGGGGGGTGTGACATGTAGAGACATGGAGGGCTATGTGAAGACAGAGGCAGAGACTGGACACATGCAGCCCCAAACCAATGAACAGCAAGGAATGCCAACAACCAGAAGCTAAGAAAAGCCATGGAAAATATTCTTCCCCAGAGCCTCCAAAAGGAAACAACTCTGTTGACACACTGATTTCAAACTTCTGACCTCCACAACTGTGAGAGAATAAATTTCTGTTGGTTTAGGCCACCCAGTTTGTGGTCATTTATTACAGCCGCCCAAGAGAACTAACATTTACAGGTTGGCATCTGTTAATTGTTTCTTCCCATGAGACTAGGTCACATTTTCCTGGCTCTTAATAGGTTGAGTGATTTTGTATTGTATCCTAGACATTATAAACACTAAACTGTAAAGACTCTGGATTATATTCTATTTCCTCAAAGAGTGTTGACATTTTTATCTTGGTAGACAATTCACTTGGTTAGACTCAGACTATAAACTGTCACACCTGCGGTGGGGAGAGTTCAGACCACAATTCAGTTTTTTAAGCCCTAGTTGCATGATGCTTCCAACTTGTCCCATGCTTCATAATTTAGGAATTAGCCAGAAACTTGGGCTGAGTTTAAATACAGAATTTGCAGTTCCTCTTCTCTAGCTCTTTCCTTTCCAGGAATTCCTCCCTCACACCCTGGCATCCCTGGTCGACATGGGCTCTTTCTCCTATTTCCTCTGTCCAAAAATTCAGACGGCTCTGTGTCAGTTTCAGCTGCCACTGAGCCATGGAAATTACTCAATGGGAGTTGCTTGATTCAAGTTTCAAGTCACCTCCAAAATCTGCCTACTTCATTTCAGTTTCCAAATCCCTCAGTAAGTTGTTTTTGGTATTTTTGTCTATAATTTATAGGTTTTATTTAATAAAGAATTAGCTTGTTAGATGCTCGCTTCTCCAAACCAGAAATTTCAGCATCACTTGATAGGTGATCCCAATGTACAAGGTAAATCTATTCTAAGGTTTAACCTAGGGTTGATTTCTCGGGGGTGGAAGCCAGTAACCCATGTTAACTAGTCAACTAAGCAAGAACTGGAAACCAAGCCAGAATATGGGTTCATGTTAATTTGCTTCTGATTCCAGAGCCCAAGCTCTTAGAAACTCTTACAATTAATTGAGATCAAAAGTAACCTGAGTTTTAGAACAGAGCTATTTTGTAAACATTCGATACTTCTTAGAGGCGAGGACTCAAGATTTGATCTCCTACCCCCATTTAAAACCAGTTTTGTCTTGGGACTTCCCTGGTGGTCCAGTGGTTAAAGACTGCGCTTCCACTGTAGGGAGCATGGGTTCAGTCCCTGGCGGGGGAACTAAGATCCTGCATGCCATGCGGCACAGCCAAAACATAATAAAAGCAGTTTTGTCTTGATAGTAATTTTCCAAAATAATGTAAAGAATACATTTATTCTTTTATATTCAGAGCGCCATCACACCATTCATTAAAACAAAACTAAAAGCAAGCCAACTATGCCCGTTATCAGCAGATATTCCTCCCTGAGTATCAAAAATCTGTATTTACAACTATGCCATCCAGAGCATTATGGTGTTTGATAGTGTTAAACCAGTTTATGCTGCATTTATCAAATGGCTGGTAGCAATTAATAGCCTCTATGTGAAATCTCATTTTTTTGAATAGCAGAAAGAATCCCAGATCCCCTAGAGGCAACTTCATCAACCGTTATTTCCTTTGTCACTTAAATAGTGAGCCCCGGCAAATTCTAATTTGAATCTGTTCATCTTGGCCCCTGCCTTGCATTATAATTGAAAACGTAATTTCCAGCCCTTCTTCACAAACGGAATTGTTGTTATTATTCTGTTTTCCACATGTGAGAAGCTGTCACCTCTGTCAGCTGCAGCACATCTCCATTTGTGACTCCAAAACCAGACTCACAGGTCTGAACACACGCTGTGCATCTCAGGTGGAAAGGTAATTTCTCTCCTAACGCACCAAGAGACCTCATGATAAGAGCCAAGTCCCTGGTTTGCATATTTGTTCCCATCACCTCCTAACAACATATTAATGTATCTAATTGTCCTCCACATATGCCAGACATCTCTACTCCTTGGATATTCCCTGACAGGGGATCCAGGAACCGTTATTACCTAGTGCCAGAAGGGTGCTACTTAGGGCAAGATTATATTTGATTCTCAGTCCTCCTCCATGGAAACTAGCCTCTGGTTGCTACAGTCTTGCTCGGATACCCTCTCTCCCTAACTGTGACCATGACCCAGTCCTTTCTTATGGAGAACAAAGTCCATTCCTCTTTAGTTCCTATCACTCCAGAAGCTGGCCACCTGGAAATAGAGAAACAAGATTTGGCATCAGAAACAGTGTGAGACCCAGGAGGTAACTTCAGGGGTGGACAAGGGAGCTGTTAAACGTATCCCACTCAAAGGGCATCAGCTAATAATCATCCTAATCATAGTGGACCAAAACAAAACGCTGTCTGTAAGCATTTCCAAATTCTAAGAGTAAAACACCATATGTCTCAGGAGTGAAGACAATTGTTTTTAAGGTTATGGGCCCACAGTGGGTTTTTTGCAAAGAAGGGGAGGGACTGAAGAACCAAGAAGAACAGAACTAATCTGCATGATAAAGCAGGTCCTTTTGGGAGAAGCTATTGCATTATAAATTGAGTTTAGGGTTTCCTGGGATATCAGGTAGAGGGAGTACCAGAGAGAGGCAGAATTTAAGTAAGAGAAAATGGAAACAAGGATTCTTATCTGAATGAATGAAAACAGTGGGCCCTTAATATCAAGGAGGGAGGCAGGGCTTAATGGCAGGTCAAGGAGGGGCTTCCTGTGATGGTGCATGCCCAGTGATGGGTTTCAGGGGCAGGGCCATCTGGATGACTTCTCTGTCCTCATCCCCCTGGATAACTCCAGTCCTCAGTCAAGTATGTTAAACACAAGAGTCTTAATATGCTGTGGGGAAGCCTGGGTCCACACTTGGGACAGTGAGTGATGGGGAGGAAAGTCTTGCTTTAACTCTCCATCTCCTGTGGCTAACATGAAGTGGCAGCAGAGCATCTAGAGAGAATGGGGGTCTGAGAGCACCAGCAGCAAAGTGAATGGGTTCTACGGTAGACTAGCAAGTGCTAGTGAGTTGTAAAATGACAAAGAACAGAGAACAAACTACCCTTTCCTCCAATATACTATTAGCTCCAGCCAAGACCCTTCTATGATGTGTCTAGGACACAGGCAGGCCGTGATAACTAGGTTATACTGAGTCCAGGTTGTGAGCAAGGATGTGTCGTGGGAAGGCAAACATGGGCCACAAAAATCTGAAATCAAGTAAGGAGTGCTCAGATCCATCTCAACTAATTGCTCACCAGGTACTGCAGTATTTGTATTGGCTCAGCTGTTGGTAAGTTTGCTCTTGTGTGGGTTCATATTAAAGGCATCCCTTTCATACCATGCAATGTTTGGACACCCGTGTCTTGATTTGTGTGAGGAGCGCTTTCTTCCTCAGAAAAGGCATCTAACCGAGGCTAAACATTTCATCTTTCTACACTGCAACGTCCCTAACCACCAAATTCACTGAGTGCTAACAATACACAGGCACCTCTGCAACACTGAGATCACTGAAATTCAATCCCAAAGAAGCCCCTCAAAGCAATCAGGGTAGACAAGCAAACTTTTGTTTCTCATCAAAGACTAGCTCACAGACATAGCAGGACCAGATGTTCTAAGAAACTGCCAATATTGCCAGAGACTATGGAGCTCAACTTGGTTAGAAATGAGAAGAGAGTTAATGTTTATTGACGTCCTACTTTGGGCCAGGGTAAGTTAGATATTTTTACAAACATGTGATCACCAAACCCTACAATTCCTCTGCAAAAGTTAGACATTATGAGGAAACAGGGGCTTAAACCAGTCTGGGATCTGCCTGGCCCAGGTCTAACTCCACGGCCCAAGATCTTCCCATGCTGACACCCTGCCCCAGAGGTACACAAGTCATAAAGGTACAGCTAAGTGACTGCTCACAGGATGCCATGGAATATTCTGGTGGTTCCAAACTGACAGTTACAACCTATTTGTACATCATGACTTTAATTCGATCAGTCTTGACCAACATTAAAAAAAAAAAAAAACAGAATAGAATAGAAAATATCACAACGTGGATTTGAACTGCATAGATACACTTACACATCGATTTTTTTTAAATAGTAAATACTACAGTACTACATGATCCACAGTTGGTTGAATCGGGGCATGCCCAACCGCACATATGGAGGGATACAGATTTCTGATGGTGTGGAGGGTCAGTGCACCAATACCTGTGTTGCTCAAGAATCAATTGTACATTGCGCTAAGTATAGGTAATTAATAATTTGTGGGAAAAAACATGTGTGTGTGTATATATATATACATGCCACACACATGTATGAACTGCATCATTGTGTAAAATATGCTTCTTTTTTTTTGCTGTACGCGGGTCTCTCACTGTTGTGGCCTCTCCCGTTGCGGAGCACAGGCTCCGGACGCACAGCCTCAGCGGCCATGGCTCACGGGCCCAGCCGCTCCGCGGCATGTGGGATCCTCCCGGACCGGGGCACAAACCCATGTCCCCTGCATCGGCAGGCGGACTCTCAACCACTGCGCCACCAGGGAAGCCCAAATATGCTTCTTAATATGAGTTTTGTTCAAAGACATTTGAAAAACTCTTAATTGAAATTAAGACAGGAACTACTGAATAGTAGAATCTCAGGAAATTTCACTGGCCTGGTGGTGTTCTACATGCAGTGAGAGCCAGGTAACCTGAACCAATCTGATTCAGAGAGAAAGCCTTCAAAAAGCATGTCTATATCCCCAATTTCCATAACATCCCACTCCTCATACTGCTGGTTCTCAACCATTAACCCATCACCATAACCCCTGCTTCCATGAGAAGGAAGGAGGAGAGGGTAGGTGGACCCCATCAATCAATAGGGCTACTGCTGGCTCCCAAGTCCCTGGTCCTAGGAGGCTCTGACTCCACCTTCTCCATTGGCCATGGGACGTCCTCATAGACCTCATACTATGATATACCTGACCCTATGATATTCCAAATGGGCTACAACCAAGAACCACAGGCCTAACCTCAAAATTCCTTAAATCTAGCTTCTATGAACCAGACAGGAGAAAAGCAGATAATCCTCCCCTTTCTCACGAAGAGCCTTGTTGGCAACTACTAGGAAGGGTGTTTGTTTAACAAGATGTCCCGGCTCTATCTGGACTAGCTAGAGGTACTTCGCAGTGCTTGTCTGGTCAGCACTTTCCTGCCTTGAGACACTCTTTTGCATTGACTGGGGAGGGAACAACTTTGGAATGTGTTCCACCACCCTCCAAGTTTATCGTTAATTCTGCTTGAGTATGACACATCTGTTTGCCACTGTAACTATAGTAAGCATTTGTCTTCCATCCCTTCTACTCGCCTCATCTTTCAGGCATCTCTGTGCAAGCTTCTTGGCAGTACCTGGTACGGGGAGAAAAGAGAGGAAATGATCCTTGCTCACAGCAGCACTTCTTCACGGTTACAGGCAGCTTTATAACTGACAAAGCACCATCAAAGCCAATCTCAGCTAATCATCTATACAGGAGGCACTCACCTAACCCTCAGAATTGTCAGGACCTCGAAGATCCCAGAGGCGAAGTGCCTTACCTAGGCTCACGTGGCCTGTGTGTGCTGGAGAACTGAAGCCCAAGCCTGCTCATCCTAAATGCCATGCTTGGACAAGAGCCAGCAGAGCTCACCACAGACAAGCCCACCATTCCAGGACCTTAATAATGACCATGATTACCACGGCACAACATGGAGAATGTGATGGGCTCTGCTCTGTGATGAACAAGTTCCACGGAGCATCTCATTTGTTTTTCACTGCAACCCTTTAAGTTAAGGAGCATTGTTCCGCCCATTTTGTAGATGAGCTAATGGAAGTTTAGAAACAGTGAGAGCATTTATCTAAGACCTCTTGGCTAGGAAGGAGCCCACTGAGACTCGAGCCCGGGCATGTCTGCAGGCTACATCATCTTACACACGCTTAGTCCTTCCTTCTTTTAAAACCCTTCCATTTAACTCATTAGATTCTCTTTATATTCCTCTATTTAGAATCTTTTTATCCCCTTTTACAAATGGGGAGATAAGGCTTAGAAGAAACTGTCAAGAAACAGAATTTCAGACTTTGAAGGGATGCCAGAGCTCAATTGTTCACTTGTTTTATTCTCAGTAGATGAAGAAACAGGTCTAGAGACATGCAGTGACTCTCCCTATATCACACAGCATATCAGCGACAGAGCCTGGATGTAAACTCACATCTCCTAAGCCCCTACCTCTGCCCCAGGGGGCTTCTCCTGATTCTCAGTATTGGGGAAATAGCCATTTCTGGGCAATTTATTTCATTTCCCTGAGCCTCAGGTTATTAGTTTGGCCAGAGCTGCCATAACAAAATACCACATACTGGGCTTAAACAACAGAAACTTATGTCCTCACAGCTCTGGACACTAGAAGTCTGAGATCAAGGTGTCGGCAGGTCTGGTTTCTCCTGAGGCTTATCTCCTTGGCTTGCAGATGGTGCCGTCTTGCTGTGTCTTCATGTGACTTTTTCTCTGTGCGTGTGAAACCCTGGTGTCCCTCTTTTATAAGGACACCAATCCTATTGGATGAGAGCCCCACCCTTATGACTTCATTAACCTTAATGACCTCTTTAAAGGCCCTAGCTCCAAATACAGATCCATTGGGGGTTAGGGCTTACACATATGGATTTAGGGAGGACACAGTTCAGTCCATAACAGCTTCCTGATCTCTACCATGGGAACAGTATCATGTTCCTCACTCACCGCCCTTCCAAGACTGTTGGGGGATTAAGAGGGTGAACAGAGATCATCTGACACAGTGCCCAGCTTAGGGCAAGAGCCTGATCAACGGTTGTTTGCTTCCATCCTGCCCTCCAAGTAGGGTAGAGAGCAGAGGATGGAGGATGGAAAAAAGTGCTAATGCATTGTCACTTGGAAGCAGAGTCTTGCTGGTGTCAGGGGAGTAACAAGTTCTCCAGAGTAAGAAAGCAACTTACTGTTCGTTATGCTTCCAATTGCCACAGTTGGCATATTATGTTAAAGACACTTAGTGTCGGAGAGAAGAAAGCTGCTTTGCAGGCATAAAGAACTTTATGGAAGCAGAGACTTTAGCATGCTTCATGCTGATTGACAGAATGTCTTCTCTTTAAGTGAGAGGCTGTCAGGCACCATACTGTTAAGAGCTTATCAAATTTGTACACAGAATATTCTTTATTGCATCATTCCATCAGATCCTTGCAATATTTGTGTAAAATCAAATGGAGAGTCATGCTAAATGCCGGACACTATAAGATCTCCATTGTCAGGTGATGACAAGTCTCATTTTTTTAGAGACCAATGACCAAATGACCTGCCCCCCACCTACACACACACACACACACACACACACACACACACACACAACCACAAGGCCCTTTCTTAGGTTCTAATCCTTGCCTAGTTGCCCTTAATCATTTTTAAAAAATGGAAATACAAAGCAAGGATGGATGCCAGTGACAGTGGACACATTAAATATTTGCTCATGGGTAACCACGAGCAACTCACAGGACAGGCAGGTTCAAGGAGCTCAGAGCCAGGGTTCTAGCATGAGCTCAGCCATCAGCTGCACAAGCACTTAACTTCTCAGTTCTCAGTTTCCTCACCTGCAGAATGAATTGGTTCACTGAAGGACCTCCATGGCCCACCCAACCTGGACCATCCAAATGATGCTATGAAGGTCACTTTCCCCATACCCAGGCCTCTCTTGCTCCGTCTCCGACCAGCTCAGCTCTTTCACCCACTCCCTGTGGTTCTAGAGTCTGTCCATCAGCCCTGACCTCACTCCTCAGCATCAGCATCAGAGACACGTCTCCCAGGGACCTTTAGGAATTCCATTGTCACTGAAACTCAAGATACTCAACAATGGACTTAAGTCTGTTTCTCTAAGCTCTTTACTCATCTGGGCTTCTCCATCCTGTCAGCAGTACCCACCATGGAACAGAGGGAAGACCACAGACTCTGGAATCAAAGAGATCTGAGTTTGAAACCTGCTTCCAGAACTTCTAGGTACTTCTTTCATTTCCAAGGACTGATTCAGGGTTTACCCTGTGCCAAGATGTTTTGAAGATACACAGATGAAAAAGACCTGCCCAACTTTCGAGGAGCTCTGTGTCCAGCTACAGGACACTGAGAAGAAGAGCCAACCTCTCGGAGGCAGAACAGCTCATACAGTCACCTCCCAGGGCTGCTGTAAACTAACCTTCATAAGTAAAGCCCCGTGTTCCACTTCTGCCCTTTCTCTCCTTTACAGCTCACACTGATTTCTCCCTCTGTTCCCAGGGACGTAAGGCCTGACTGCTCTCTGCCGTTACCACACAGTGCCTGACCTGACCTCCTCCTTGGGTACAGGCGTCTTAGTTCGCTGGACCTCTCACAGTTCTCAATACACAGAAGGTGTCCAGTCAAGGATCGCCATTGCTGTGCTGTAAGGATGACAAACGTCAGGCTAGAGAGCTTTTGAGCTCCCTGCGGACAGGGGATTTGTCTTTCTCCTCTGGCCTTGGTGCAAAGCACAGAGCCTGGCACATAGTAGGTAGTTAATAAACAATAATTGTCATCCTACCACACTGGAGGTTCCCGATGCTCACGGTTCTTTGTTTAAACCCTCATCTCCCTCGTGTACGTGTCAAGGAAAATTAACAGCATGATTTGGGTGAACAACAGGGAAGCCAGCACAATTCTCCCTGACTTCACCATCACAATTAGTAATAGACTCGTTCCCTCCCTTCTCCCTCCCTGATCTTTTCACTGTTCAGTAAAGAATGAAATGTGCTGATGAAAACTCACAAAAGGTGCTGAAGCCCACTGAAAAGGCAAAGAGGGGGAAAAAAAAGATTTTTAGGAAAGAAGGAAGCACAATGGTAGGAATAATAAACCAAGGCACCAGGAACATCTCTGCCAGGTGGCCACAAATGGTTTTCTATTTCTGTCCTTGTCAAGTGCATCGTTGGATGAGACCATGCACAAATACTTCCTCTCTGACAAGAGACACCTTTGTGCAGTGAGTCCTTCATTAGTTCTCCTCTATCAGGTGATCTCATGTTCCTCTGGGCAGTTTTATTAGCACTCTCGATCCTCGGAACACTTAAACCAAGTCACCATCACACTGACCATTATTAGCATTGCTCAAAGTACATGTTCTAAAAACTCATATTAAAAATGCCCTGATTCATTTCCAACTAAAGAGTTTTTAGCCCAAGGAACTTGGCACATCTGTTTTAGAAATCAGTCATCTATGAAAGGCTTTTCTCTTCTGTACATTCTGTAGGCAGAGAGCAATAACCCAGCAGGCTTTCCTTTATCTTTGGAAAAAGGAGTCAAAATTCCATTTATAAAGCAATCCTTAAAATAACTTGGAGAAACATCTGGTTCCAGTGAGTGGTCCAGGTCAGGATGGCAGTCACCAATTAGTTAACCACAGAAAACAGATGGATTTTCAAACATGTCTACCAAGAATGATTTGCTGAGTGCCTGCTTCAAGCGCCAAAGCTTCACTTGGTGCCCTTGCCCCCAGGTTGATGATCGCCTCAGTGGGAACATGGCAGTGGCAGGTGGGAAGTTGATGGGAACAACACAGGACCAGGTGGTCATGGTGGAAGAGGTGACATGTGAGCTGGACCTGATAGGCAGGGTAGGAACTGGATGGAGGGAGAGAGGAAGGCAGGCATTAGTGGGGCCTGTATACAGGGCCTGGAGTACCCTTCGTTCATCTGCCTGACCTTCCACCAAGTGCCAGTGGGGGCAGGTCCAGAGCCAAGTAGGTGGAGGCAGATTAGCCACGATACTAGTGAAGGTTAAGGTCATATGAGTATGACCTGCAAAGTTTGTATAAAATTTGCAAAAGGTAACTTAACTTCAATTGGTTTACTGCTGTCTCTTACCAATCCAATTTACCCTCCATTATCTTTCCCCTTCAGAGTCAGGGGCCATTATAGTGGTCTTGAGCATCAGGGTGGATGCAGCTTTCGGGAAGTTGAATTGGGTAAACATTTTGAGTTTAGTGGAATGTATTTATGTAGAATATGACAACTCCCAAGTAAAACTAAGTTATTGCTAGACATTCTAGATTCCAGGTACATTCCTAACAAAATCAATTCAAAGAGCATTGAAGGTTAGTCAATGAACAACAACAACAACAAAAAAAACGGGAAATGCTCTGAAATCTTATAGTTCTCATAGGAAAAAAGCTTGATTGTTTTCCCAAACTTGACAAAAATCCTAAGAATTTACCTGAAATTACTAAGTTGTGAAGCTGAATGAAATTATTCTAAATCATGAATAATAAAAACCAATTTCAATCAACTATGATAAAGAAAAGAGTGAATTATCTTTCTGTTTTCGCTACAGACAATATTCCAAAACATTGTCATGGGAAAAAGTGATCAAAGAGTGTGAAACAAAAAGTGTACAAATAAAGAGATTTATCAGTTGATTCACTGATTAAAAACTGAGCGATTTCTCCAGTTTGGTACACTTGTGGTATATGTCAGCTTTTTAACATTTGTAATTTGGTATGATTTCTTTGCTTATTCTAAATTAATAATTTTATGCCTAATTTTGTATTCTTTTTCCTAAAGTCGATCCCCTAAGATCAACAGAGTAACTCATGAAACACATTTTTTAAAAAGCACATAAAGGGGTAAAGTGAGGGCCTCGAGGAGGGATCTTCTAAGTCAGCCTGAGGTGTTGGAAAGGAGGACAATGTGGGAGAGAAAAGGATAGCATTTGGGCAGGTGTCCCCGAAGATGACAGAGCTCAGAATGGCATGGTGGGTAGAGAAGGCAAGGCTGCCCACAGCCAATAGACCAGGGCCATCTTAGGTGGTTGGGTTCTGTTTCACCCCCCACAAGACACTCTTCTTTTGTTCTCAAGTAATTGAGTCCCTTTGAGCACTGCAACTTCTATCCATGTTTTCACGTCTTGCCATTTCCTCTAGTTCTTTATCCCAGAGCAGGTTTCCACTTGCCAAAAATCAAAAAATAAATGTAATCACTTCCTATATAAGTAGACACCATGCAACCACTACATTCAGTTCCAATACTTGCTCTATTATTAACTATTATTCTACTATGAAGTGAGGCCATTTTTCTTCAACCTGTCCTCAGTGAAGACCTCCATCACAGAGCTTTCATGGCTCCTCAAATGACATCCTGGTTACTTCCTATCTGTGCCCTCCTGAGGAAGGAAAAAGGGACTGTCCCCTCCAGCCACCCTCTACAGTCATAACTAACCCCCTTGGAACACGCTGCTATGTTGCTCTTGGTTCACGTATCTTTTCCATAGCATATACAAAAAGGAAGTTAAACAAGGAGATAGTGCATGATTATACACTGGCAAGCTTTTCCCTTGCAGAAGGACCTGAGGCACTGCCTCTGGAAATGAAAAAGAACGTCTATTGTGTACCTGCCATGTGCTGCACATTGTGTTAACCACATTATAGACATTATAACAATTATTTCTCGAGCCAAACTGTGCAATAGATGTCATTATCCCAGAGAGGTTAATGGCCTTTCTGAGATCACACAGCCCACTGGAAGTGATTGCATTTCGCGGGCCTGAAAGCCTGCTCATTTCAGTACATCCATGGTTTTTCCTCTCTACTCCTGCCTCCCTCATCTCCCCATTTGGGTTTCTCTACCTACAAGTGCTTGAACATAAAACAGGTTCACTTTGGGTAAAAAGCACTCTTCAGTGAATGTTCCCTAAAAGGCAGAGGTATCACTAATACGGTTACTTTTCTTTCCCATTGGCCTACTCTTAGTTAAGCCACATCTTTGAGTTGATCTTCAGTTGCAAATATGGAGGACAACCTAATTTTAAATCAGCATTGGGCCAAGCACAAGATTACCTTTGCAAGGTTTACCCAGCACCCAGTGTTGACAAGCCATCCTTCAAAGAGAGCGGGAATGGCAAGGTTGAGAGATTCTAAACCTGGCACCACAAAGACTCTATTGAAAAAGAAGAACAGAATCCCCTGCCTCCTGTAGCAAACGCCATTCACTCCAGGGACTGGATGTCAGCACAAGCCAAAGCAGATCTCATTCATCCTTGTCCAACCCCAGGGAGCCAGGGCACTCTATTCAAGGCAGAATTTTCAAAGTTTCCCCATTCCCTCCTTGCCATCTCTCCACAGCCAGGTGGCCAGCTGGTTCTGATTGATCCCAACAATGTTTCTTCTCATATCTGAATTTCACAAGCATGTGAGAAGTCTCAGGTGTGGGTTTTTCCCCCTACTGCTTCTAATAAGCCAGGTCCTCACACTTGAAATAAAGCCCGCTTCAAGAGACTCTCCCTGGCTAGCTGTGCAGCCTCTCGGCAGGGGATTCCACTCTTTGGGGGCTTTCAGAACTTCAGAATCTAAAATCAGACGGTTGGAATGACAGCACGTGACGTGACCCCAGAGGAAATTTGCTTCCCTTTTTGTGGGATGTCTGCTGCTTTAGAATTCTCCAAGGAACACGCCTGGTGGAAGGAATCTTCAGGGGAATGAGAACAAGAAAGATGGGGTCAAGAGATTTCATTATCACTGGCAAGGGGTGTGGGTGGAGGTCCTGCCTGGGAGGCCCCTTGCTGCCCTGAGTGCCACACGTCTAGAGATTTAACGGCCAGAGCAGACCTGGAGTGATGGAAAGCCAGGATGATCAAGGGGAGGCAGGCTCTGCAGTGTTATGAAAGGTTTCAAACCATACAGCTTCCTCTGTCTGAAAAGACCAGGGCTCAGAAACAATCTAATCAAAGTCTCTGAAGATAATGATGAAGAGAAGTGAGAAGTTGTACATGGCCTTGTTCAGCTAACCCTACACATGAGGACTAGGGAGCAGCCTCCAAATTGGAAGAAAGCCATTTGGGAACAATTGAAAGGAAATACAACTTTACACAGCAGGTAGGAAACTTAGGGGACTTACTAGCCCTGGAGGTGGTAGAGGCCATTTATAAATAGACTCAAAGCATGTTGAGAGGAATTTGTGGAATAGGAGATACACTGTGGATCACTGCGAAGTCCAGATGTGTGACTAGAGTTCGCCATAATCTTTTGAAATTGACCTAACGCGCAGTTATCAAATTTCTTGTTCTATGTCACATGAGATGGATGACATTCACAAACACAACACACTCTCTCCAAATTTTGGCCTCTGGCATAATAAAATATGAGCTGTACCTCCAACTTTATCAGCTACTCAGGCAAAGATATTAGAATGCATGTGAATTGTTTTTAAAGGGGAAGATTCCTGGGTATCTGGGCCTAGGGTCCTGACAGGGGTGAGACTGTGTTGATGAGTCAGCCAAGGCAGGTCAAATACCAGGTCTACAGAGGGTTCCAGACTGACTCAATCATGACAAGTTTCTGAAACACTGCAAGGCATGGATCTCTGCAAGCTGTGAACATGTGCAAGTCTCTTAAACTATGTGAGCCTTAGTTTTCTAATCTGTAAAATGGGTACTACAAATAGCACATTGAAGTGTTTTTCTAAGATTACATAATATCTATAAGGACTCCAGGATAGTCTTTCATATATTGTAGAAACATGACATGGGTGGCTATCATTGTTTAATGCTTGCCAATGTAGCTGGGCCAGGACATGGAGCTGAGACCTTGTCTCAGGCAAGTCATGCTACCTTGAATCTGATTCCACAAAAATTGACTGGCTTAACTGCTGATATCTCTGGTAGCTATCCTGTCATATGAGGATACCTGCGTCAAAAATGCAATTTGGAACGTGAGTGAGGGGGTAGTTGGATTCTTCTAGAATACTGCAAATTTAACAGGTTGCTATGGGTTTAATTGTGTCCCCTTGAAATTCATACGTTAAAGTCCTAACACCCAGTACCTCAGAATGTGACTTTATTTGGAAATAGGGTCATTGCAGATGTAATTAGGAAAGGGAATCCTTGTTATAAAGTAGCAGAAAACTTGGCTTAATTGTGTTCTACTGTTTGTGGCAAGTAGAACTTGGATGTAATAAATTTGGATATTTTGAGGAGATCTCTAAGTCAAGTGTTGACGATATGGACTGATTTCTCCCTGCTGCTTATGGTAAAAGGTGAGAGGAGAGAGATAAACTGAAGAAGGAGCTGCTAAGCAAAAAGAAACCGGAACTTAAAAGATCTGGAAAATTCTCAACCTATGCATAATGCAAAAAAAAAAAAAAAATGGCAACGCGTGCTCTGAAGAGAGCACCAGGGGTGTGGCCAGATAACATTTTGCTACAGAGAACAGTCATGTGATTCGGGGATCCAACAACCACCACAGCAGAAATGCCGCCAGCTTGGACTGAAGGGTACAGAGTCAGGACAGAAATGATGGAAAGCTGTCAGACTTTTGGGATTCTACAGAAAGGAAATGGGCGATAGAGCTGTTTGCCTGCAAACGTGTTATCCTTCAAGAAAAGGGAAAAATGACTCTGAGGGTAGGGCCACCTCCTTCGTTTCAGAGAGAAAAGCTACTTCTTCCATTCCAGAGGGCAGAGCTGCTGCTCGGGGCTGAGGAGGTGAGGTTGCTGCCTGGGTGGGTCCAGAGGACAGAGCATCCGGCCAAGGAGGGTTATTTGCAAGCCAAAAAATCCAGTGGAATTTACCCCGCTAGATTTCAGATTTGCTTGCCTTTTCCTTGTGATTTCTCCCTTTTGGAATGGATTATTTATCTTGTGCCTGTCCCACTGTTGAATTTTGCAAGCAGATAACTTGTCTGTTTTCACAGGTTCGCAAATAAAGAGGAATTTTGCCTCAGGATAAAATCATACCCTGAGTATCACCCACACCTGATTTAGATGATACTCGGATGAGATTCGGGACTTAAGAGCTGATGCTGGAATTAGTTATCTTTTGGAGACATTGGACTGCGGTGACTATATTTTGCATATAAGAAGGACATAAATTTGGGGGGACCAGAGGGAAGACTGCTGTGCATTCAACTGTGTACCCTCGAAATTCACTTGTTGAAGTCCTAATTCCCTGTAGCTCAGAATGTAACCTGATTTGGAAATAGGGTGTTACAGATGTAATCAGTTAAGATGAGGTCATACTGGTGTAGAGTGGTCCTCTAATCCAACATGACTGGTGTCCTTATCGAAAGGGGAAATGTGGACACAGACATGCATACAGGGAGAATGCCATGTGAAAATTGGAGTTATGCTGTCACAAGCCAAGGAACTACCAGAAGCTAGGAGAGAGGCCTGGAAAAGAGCTTTCTCCAGCACCTTCAGAGGGAGCACAGCCACGCTGGCATCTTGATCTTAGACTTCTGGCCTGCAGAGCTGGGAGACATTAAATTTCTGTTAAGCCACTCAGTTTGTGGTACTTTGTTACAGCAGCCATAGCAAACTAATACACAGGTTCATACAAAACATCTAAACACAAATGACTAAAAACATTTTAGAAATGTTCCCATCAGATAGAAAATTAAACTCTTCACTTATTAGCAGTTGAATTCTGTCCACATGGAATGGTTCAGTCTTTCTGAAATCATTAGTGATTTATTGAAGATGGACTGATTACCTTGCACATCAGATTAAGATGAGAATTAACCCATTTTGAAAACCTCCAAGTTTGCACACCAAATTCAGGGAATTTATGAGCAAAGACTAAAAGGAACTATGAAAAAACCCAAGAGCTTTTGTACTAAGTAGGTGTCAGGGAGGAAGACATTTTCCTTTACCCCCAGGGTTCTTCAGGCTGGTCTAAGAATTAAATTGACACTGAGAGATTAACAGGAGAAAATCAAACAAAAGTTTAATAACGTGTGTACATGGGAGAGACTCAGGAAAATTGAGTAACTCGCCAAAATGGCTGAAACCCTCACCTTAAATACCATCTTCAGCTAAAGACACAAGAGGATGTTAAAGCTGGGGAGACTCAGTTATGGGCAGTGACCAGGAAAAGCACAGTAAACAAGGGTAAGGTTATTATGTGGATTGAAGTCAGTGCCTCTCCACTGATAAGTTTCTGGAGATTAGGTCATCCTTTTCTTCCTGGTACATCTATGAGACACCCTCACAAATGGAGATTACTCTGGTAAATGTAAATTTTTCTTACAAAAGGGTAACTCCTACTTGGTGTTCAGAGTTTTTCCCACATCTGCTGTTTCTTAGAAAATAACCAGCTTGGGCTTCCCTGGTGGCTCAGTGGTTGAGAATCCGCCTGCCAATGTCCCGTGGGGACATGGGTTCGAGAAGATCCCTGGTCCGGGAAGATCCCACATGCCATGGAGCAACTAAGCCCGTGCGCCACAACTACTGAAGCCTGCGCACCTAGAGTCCGTGCTCCACAACAAGAGAAGCCACCGCAATGAGAAGCCTGCGCACTGCAATGAAGAGTAGCCCCCGCTCGCCACAACTAGTGAAAGCCCGTGCTCAGCAACGAAGACCCAATGCAGCCATAAATTTTAAAAATAAATAAATAAAAAATAACCAGCTTAAAATAATTAATATGCCAAAGAGATATATTTTGGGTGGGAAATTCTATTCCCCTACATAGGCATGGCAAAGGGTGAGTATATATAGATGATATATAGATACATACACACATATACACATACATACATGTTTATGTACTCATACATTAAAGCTACACTGTCTTCGTGATGTGAAAGAAATCTATCACCATAAGTATGGGTTGGGTGTTTCCCCTCTTTAGCCTGGAGTTCTGCCTGTCTCCCTGGCTGGCTATGTTCTAAAGTTCAGCCAGCTTGTGGGGACTTCTCCAGGAGCACCTGTTATCATGGGGCCCACCCCTCCCTTTTAATTCTAACGGCCAAAAGTCACACCCAGAGAAAAAAAGCGCCCAGAAAATAACTGCACTTTAGATCAAAAGATTTTGAGGAGAAAAGAAGGAAAGTGAGGGCAACTAAGAGAGAGAGATATTGATTCTTTTCTCACAAATGAAGTCAGGATTATTCATTCTTGCCCTTTTTTTAAGGACAATTAATAGGAATTTCTAAAACTCAGAATGTTGAAATCATTAGTTGCTGATCACTTGAAGCCAGAAAGCAGCTGTTATGATTAACGGCTGAATTTTAAATATTTCGGGCGGATCAAGGAACTCTCCCACACCCCTGGCTGTCACGTGTGCCTCCCCAGGACGCTGGGGACAGTGTGATGGCATCTCCACAGGTTCCTTCCTCACTAGAATTCTGTGTAATTCAAAAAAAAAACCCTAACTAAAATTCAAATCCACTCATTCATCAGGCAGCATGAGGTAGGAGGGTAGTAGAAAGAGTGTGGATGAATTTGGAAGGAAAAAAATGAATTTTGGTCTCTGCCATTTTATGCAAACTTAGGTATATCATTCAAATACCTGATTTTCTCACTTGCAAAATGGAAGTGAAGATGGTAAAGCCTTCTTTTTCTGATATATAGAAAATTCAAAAGAAAAAAAGAGCAAAATATTCAGTGCTATTCAAATGTAAAGTATTGGAACCTGCTATGTGCAGACACACGGACACTGATGAAACCAGATGGGGAGAGGGGTATTAAGGATGAAGAAGGCCTGACTCTGCCCCCAAGGAGATTTCAGGCCGGTAGGCACATAGAGTCATTTTACAGATAATCATGATTTCAAGGAGAAAAAGGAAATACCATAGAGGTGGGGGTGGGGGGCACTTCAGGCTTGGGGGTTGGTAACGAATCTAAGAAGGCTTCAAAGAAGAAGTGATATTTGTGGAACAAGTCAGCTGAGACCTGGAGGTCATGGTTCCTGAATTTTGCTGAGTTTGGGGAGCCAGAAGGGAAACCAGTGCCACTGAGAGAAAGTGAAACCTTCCAATTCCCTTGTTGAAGCAGGAACCCAGTGTTCTTGTTAAGCTGCCTGAAAGCATGGCAAAAATAGAACAGGTCAAGCGTGTCTCCATATCAAACCATTTCCATCTCTCCAGCATTACTAAAAATAAAAGGGCGATCATCTAGATGGGGATGATATGCCCTTGTTCATGTCTATCAGATGCTTTAAAGCCCCCCAAATCCTTGCTACACCTGAGATGAAGGAGAAGGAGACTGCCATGGTAGATGACTCTCTCTTGTCTCTCTCTCTCTCTTTTTTTTTAATTTGTCTAAAAAGAGAACAGTAAAATATAAAGAAATAATAAGAAGATGGAAACCATGGAGGATCGTGCCTGGCTCTCCTCCCTGGGAGCATGAGGAGAGTAATCCAGGATCTCCGTTCCAGTGCACCCTCTGCACCCCCCCGAGTTTCATCTCCTTAAAAGGCAGTTTTGATCACATCACCATTATACTCAATGGACAGGGCTCCCTGGTGCTTATGAAATTAAGCTCACATTTTTAAAATTAAAATCCTCCATGACAGGATCCCAACTGATTTTTCCAACATTATCTTCTTTCTTTTCCTTCATTATCTCTCCCTTTTGTTCCAGCGAAGCTGGATGACATGCTCTCCCTGAATCTGCTCGGAACTTTCCTGCTCCCTTCGTGATCAGGCTCTTGTTCCCTGGTCCTTAAAGCCTCTAACCCACATCCACCTTTCAAAATTGAAGCCATTGTTCTAGGACCAATTCAAATCTCATCCCCATCCAATTAAACAATCATTTCTCTGAGCCCCTTCCATAAACTCCTTCTGAATGCTCACTGGAGATGCAAAGATGAGTAGCATCTGCCCTGCCCTCTACTTACTACTTCAGGAAAAAAAAGACAGACATAAACAATTAACTATAATACACCGTGCTGGTACGTATAATGCATTGTGTAGACAGACTCTTTAAATATTAATTCTGCTATTGAAAAGGGATCATGGAAGGCTCAGAGAGGTAGTGGAATCGCAGTTGGGGCTATAAGGAGGACCAGTGGATTTCCAGGTAAAGATGCGAAAATGGTGCAGGCCGAAGCACAGAGGCAAGTGCAAAACATGATCAAAAACAAGGACAGCTTCAAGGTGGTTGGAACCCAGAGTGTGTAAAGCAGGAGTAGGGCATGAGTCTGGAAAGGAATTTCTGGGACCTAGTGTGTTGGGTATGTCAGGGTAGGAGTTTGGACCTTAACCCACAGGCATGGGGTCTTTTAAGCCTCATTTTAGGATCAACGTCTGATATTATATGTTTGATGTTACCTGATAACTCTGGTAGCAGTATGGAGGGCAGCCTGAAGACAAAGACAGCAGTTAGGAAGCTATTCTTACAGTCCACAGAGGACAGAATGGGGAGTGTGTACCATGATGGAGGCAGTGTTCATAAAAAAGAAGGGATGCATATAAGGCCCCAGGTCTATCAGGACTTTCCTAACCTACCCCTTATCCTTGGGTAGATATTATTTCTCTCTGCTATTTAATTTAAAACACTACTCATATTTTTATATGCATTGGCATTTTTGACTCATATTACAGTTAGTTTTATGTTTTATCCGCCCACTACTAAATCAAAAATTCCTGAGTCAATTATGGTAGGTGCTCAAGAAATGAGTGAAGGTACTCATAAAAAATTGTCTTCGAATTGTTCGGTTTCCAGAAATAGAATCCCATACAACATAACTCAAAGAAAGGGAGGTTTATTATTAGGATGCTAAGATAGCTCATGGAAACGGGGGCCAGGAGACAGAACCAGGCCCCGGGGAAGGAACTTCCAGGTTAGGGACAATTATGAACTAACTCTCGGTGTCTGAATCTCTCAGTTCAAATTCTCAAAAGTGAAGATCTGACTGTCTACCCCAGGTTCAGTCAACTGTGGCCAGGGAGGGGTGGTGTCACATGATACAAGCATGGCAAAGACAGTGCACCATTTCTCCTAGGGTTGAGCATTTCTTGTCTGGATAAAACATCTTTGCTAGAGAAAATAATTTCAAAATGCTTCACAGACATTGGTCTCAACTTTTCACAAGTCACAATCCTGTGAGATAGGAATGGGTCTTCCCCCCACTGCGCCTTAATCTCCCTTTTACAAGCAAGTAAAGAAGCTCAGAGAAGCTATGTGATCGGTTCAGTATCACACAGGAAGTCATTTGTAGAACAAAATATCTAAATCTAGAAATACACATTTTTCAAACCCAAGACTGTTTTGACCAGATGATGTGATGTTTCAAAACATTCCTAACGCGTTCATTTATTGACAGGTATTTTCTGAGCACTTATATGGACCAAACTCTGTGCTTGGGATTGGGATGAATTTTCAAAAGTGAGTATTTTACTCATGTTGATCACAAAAGCAAGGTGAATCTTTCAACTTACCACTAAAGAAATGCAGCAAATGGGAAAGTGCTTTATTAAAGTACTGAAACTCGTCCCCAAAGTTTCTATAATTAGTTCAGATATTTAGTGATATTCTAAAGTTATTTTATTTGGCAATAATATTTAAGATTAATATATTCTCTCTGGTATCTATAGTAACCGGTCTGGTGGCGTAGTATGAAGATTGGGGATTTATTTATATTTAGGCTTCACCCAAGAGGAAGATTTTTGTATAATTTATTGCTACATTTAGAGAGCATAAAACCTTTAGGCCACAATGTGTAGTTAATATTCAGAATTAAGTCAGTTTATTATGCATCAACTGGTAGGTCAAATTCAGCTTTGTGTGCTATAATTTATAATACAGGTTTTTGCCTGGAGCAACATGGAAGCCCTGGAGCAGTGCGTGAATTATTACAACTAAATCGGGCACTACCTGCCAAAATATACACTATTGCTTGTATTTCTATTGCACGAAGACTATAAACATGATTTCCGAGAGCTCTGTGCTGCAAGGACATCTAAATAAAATATCAGTTTCATGACCAGTGTCAGCATTTAGAAACTTCTTTCCTTTACTTGCAGCTGCTGCAAGTCTGGGTTTCTGTGGCAATTCACTTCTTAGCCACTCACTAAATGGTAGTTTGCAGGCTTTATGACCACACAGTGTAAGCATATTTCTCTCTTTTAATGGGCACACAAACTACCCTGCAGTACACTTATGATCATCATTAAAACTGTATTTGGAAAGCACCCTTAAATATGACATTTAATACGCCAAGATATTTTAATAAAAGATTCACTACATACTTAAACTATATTATGAATTTCTTTTGTTGAATACCGCTTGTGTTTTTGATCACTGTTTACCCGGCTCCTTAGCTAAGATTTCTAAACTAAAACATGGATGAGCTCTTTTCGGACTGTAGGTTTCAACTGTTTTAATTCCAAGGGATACACTATGCTCTGAACAAACGCCAACAAATGTGGTCACCTCTTGGTGATGGATAAGTGGATTTCCTATTTTACAGATCTATAGAAATTATAGAAAACAATTTTAATCTAAACATCTCAAAGTAGGAGAAGGTTCAGTAAACTCTGGAACACGCAATCTGGGTATACAGCCATTTACATGATGTTTACAAAGAGCATACAATCAAAATTTTTATATTACTGAATTCTGACCTAGCCTATCCCAGTGAAGGTCAAAGTCCAAAATTAATGTTAGAAAAATGTTAAAGCTCACCCAGGGCAAAATCACATAACATATCCCAGGCACTTGGGAGGCGAGGTAGGTTTCAGCAATCCCTGTCTCTTTCTTCTTCTGCCAAGGGTACATGCTATTGGCATCAGTGGGAAAAATTTAGCCAAAGAGGAAAAGACAACCAGAAACAGATTTTGCCCTAATAAAAACTGGATACTTTTTATAGTCATAGTCCAAAAGTCTTCAATAAGGGCAAAAATCCTGGGGTGGAAATGAGCTTGGCATGTTCAAGGAACACCCAAACAGTCTGTATTTGTTCAGAAAAGAGTCCTGACTCAAACTTTTGGTAAACTAGCAGTTCCAGTTTGGGATACCAAATTTTAGTAACCCTTAGTAACTGACATTGTAGGAGTCTAATAAATAAACCTTAGTCCTATACAAAAACAAAAGTGAAAAAAAAAAATGAAACTAACAGTATCTTTCTTATGGATGCAATATTTGCCCATAAGAATCAAAGAAAAGTACTGGAATTTTAAATCAAATCCTTGTCCATCAGGAAGTTGGCCATAATCAAGCTTTAAAAATCACCAGACAATACCAGGGCCTCTCTCCCTTGTTCCAAGTTAGTGCAGCCAGAGTTGCTCATAGCTAAAAGCCTAGCTCACTGATGCTGCTGAGCTAGGATATCTGGAAATGCCTAGGGGAGACCCAACCGTTGATGTGACATCAGCTGTCTCATGTGATGCAGCAGGGGGAGAGAGCTGTCCAAGCAACTGTGGTACCTGGTTCGCTTGACTGTGTGATCTTTAGGGTCTTTCCAACACTGAAATTCTGCCTAAAAGGACCGGGATGTGCCAATCCCTCAGCAAGCATGCAACATGAACCTTCTCCAATATGGCACACTGCCTCCAAAAGGGCAGTCAGCTACTTTGAAGCAGTGATTCTATTTAATACGTGTTTTATATCATTTTGGCTTGAGCATGGAGCACACAGGTGTGGGAAGAGACCACCCCTGTCAGCCACAGGGGCCCAGCCCTGCCCCGGAGGTGCAGTTGTCATCTGCGATGGGGGCACTGAGCACGCATCTGAAGGTGAAATTTGGCTCCTGCCATGAACACATTTACTTGCTTGACTAAAGAAAACAGGTGCGTGGCCGCCTCACATAAGGGAACTCACTGCTCAACGGGACATGTGACTAGGCAAGCTGGAGCAGGTGTGCGCCTGGCAGGCAGACCCCAAAGAAGCTTCGGGAAGGCTATGGGACAATGACGGCAGTGTGCTACCTGGCTGCTCTTTTCTGTTGCCTCCCAAGCCCACAAGGCTGAGAACATGCCAAAGCCCTTACTACCACAACACCAGGGAGAATTGCAGGCAGCAACTGGCAGGTTTGGGATCTAAGGCAGATGGTCTTTTGGGCAAATAATCACCAACTTGGGAGTCTCCATGCTTCAGGAAGCCCCTAAGGTTCAGTGAGGCTCCATCCTTCCATCCTTCACATATTCAACAAATATTTGTTAAGCACCTGCTAGTTTCATTATTTTAAAGCAGATTTTTAAATCTTATATGTACCACTTTTCAGGTTTCCCACATTTATGAAAACATCACCATATTCTTTCAGCTTGGCCCGGGATTACAGTATTTCCTGAACTCCAAGCAGCATGTTTGTTCTCATTTTAATAGTTTTTAAATCAGAAGTATTACAGTTGTTTCTTCTTTTCCTAAAAATCTATAATGTGGTATATATTGGATATAATTCTTTGATGGTATCTTAGCAAAAAGAACTATCATATATCAACCAATTCTCATTGACCATAATTAGCTTTTACAAACAAAAAGTTCTGAGTAAGACAATTTTTTTTTTTAATGGGAGAAAGAGAACAAACTACTGACACACACAACAATGTGGATGAATCTCAAATACATGACACTGAGTGAAAGAAACCGGACACAAAAGGCTATATCCTGTATGATTCCATTTACACAATATTCTTGAAAAGATAAAACTAAAGGGATAGAGAACAGATTAGTGGTTGCCAAAGGCTGTGGGAGAAGAGGATGGTTTGACTACAAAGGAAGGTAAGAGAATATTTGGAGGTGATGAAACTATTTTGTATCATGATTGTGTGGTGGTTGCATAACTGTACAGTTTGTCAAATCTCTTAGAACTATACACCAAAAAGGGTGAATTTTTATGGAAAAAAAGGAAAATTATTTTCAAATAATTAAAGAATTATGTTGTGGGGAATGCAAAAAGAAGTTGGGGGTGCTTAATTATTATTGCAGTGCATATGAAAGACAAATTCTAAATATGAGGGGTCCACAGTGGTAGAAAGGTCTGGGCACATAATAGGGAAGGCCTAGATTTTACTCTAAATATCCTCAAATGCTGAGACAATACTTATAGTCACAGAGCTGCTAAAGCATGTTTGTAACCTCAGATACATTCAGTGAAGAGAAGAGAAGGAAACTAGTCCCCTTTTCCCTTTCTTCAGGGGAAGAAAAAGAGTCCCTAGCACAGAAGAGTTTATTTCAACTTACAAGAAAGTAAACTCCACAAGGGCAGGGAGTTTGAATTACATACAGATGAATAGCTAGTACTCTAGAAAGTGTCAGACCCATGTCAGAAATAGTGTTGAATGAATGAGTTGAAGCTGATCTGACTAGATTTACTCAAATGATCATCCTCCATTTCCAAGTACATGGATATGTCAGATAAAATTTAAGAAAAGAATGTTGAGTACATAATGGAGCTCAAAATCAAGGTAGGTGACAAAACTAAAGAGAAAGGGGGTGACAAAACAAAGTCACTGTGGTGAGCAGAAAACAACTAAAATGAGCCACATGAAAGAAGATGGGACCCCCATCTGTGCCATATAAATGTGTGGAGTCTAAATTCATGACTTTCATATTGCATATTGTGTGACCTCCAACCTTAATAGAATTGGGACCAAGGAGCCCTGGCAAAGGCAACCACCAAGTCACCATTGTCCTATGAGACTCCCACAGAAAGAAAACCTCACAAAAGTTGACCTCATAATCCAAGATTACAGATCAAGCAAGCTAAAACAACACTATGGAAAGAGTTAGCTAATGTAACCGTTGTGCCTATAAATAAAAAGGCAATTTAAAATAGGCTTTAAAATAATTATGATTAGATATTCAAAGCAGAGGCAGATTCACTGTAAAGTTAATGAAGCTAATGCTTCTGGGCCTCTCACAGGCACAGACTCTTTGCAAAGCCCTGGGAGGGACCCTGGAACTGTACTCACATGGCCTCATATTGTTATAAAATTTACAAAAGATATTTTAACGTTAATTAGTTAAGACCACTGTCTCTTACCATTCTGCCTCATTCACACTTCTTATCTGAAGGTATGACAATGGCAATGGGCATCTTTGGGGTTGGATTAAACTTGAAAATGTATTTAGTTTGGAGTTCGTGGGACATATTTATGTGTTTCATAGTCATTCCCATGTAGTGACATGAAGGTATGGGACCAGAGATTGTATCCTACTATAAGCTTGTCCTAGAGTACCCTGCACCACGAATATGTAGAAAAGAAAAAAAATTGAAATGTATAGAGCCAGAGGCTCATATGTAAAAAATTCTTTCAAGTCTTACAGATAATATATGAAAGAAATTAGATCGAGTTTTCCCCAAATTTGACAGAGTTTCTCAAAATGCATGATATTGCCAAAAGCTATGTGTGAAACTGAAACTAACTTTTATAAACCACAAATAATAAAAGTTAAATTCTGATCAAATATACTAGAGAAAAGACTGAGTTATCTTTCTGTTCTCCCTTGAAAAAATATTATAAACTTGTTATAGGATGAGAAAATCAAGGATAGAGCTGTATCAGGCAGTTAATTAATAAAAGTATTTTACTTTTCTGGACTTTTTGTGATATTTGTGGTACTTGGCAGCTTTTTGAAATCTATAATATTTTGTGGTTTCTTTTCTCATTCCAAACAAATATTACCTAATATACTCAATTTTGTCTTTGTAATTGTTTACTCTTTTTCTTAAAGAGGGGCCTTCCAAATGTATAAGCTTTGGGTTCCACAAATCCTTGATCTGCCCCTGGTTCAAAAGTTAACAGCAGGAACAGAAATTATACGGCAAAAATAGGGCAGTATGAAAAAGAAAAGATTTGAAAGAGAATCAAATAGAAAATCTAGAAATAAAAATATAGAGTCAGTGAAAAAAAATTCAGTGGAAGAGTTGAACAGAAAACTAGACAGAACCACTGAGAGATTAAGTGAAATATAAAAATAGATATAAGGAAACTGTTCAGAATGGAACACAGAGAGACAGAAAATATGAAAAAGAGTTAAGACACATGAAAGGTATAGTAATTTCCAACTTACACATTATGTGTTCCAGAACATGGAAACAAAAAGGATGAAAAAGAGTAAATATTCGAAGAGATAATACTCAAGAATTTTTCAGAAATGAAGACAGGAGTCCTCATATTGTGGAAATATAAAAAATCATGAGCAGAATAAATTAAAGCAAATGCACACTTACACACACTGTAATAAAACAGTACATTATAAACAAAAAGACAACTTTAAAAGCCATCAGAGACAAAAAGAGAAGTTAACAAGCAATAACAATTAGGCTGACTGAAGACTTCTACCAACAACAGTAGATGCTGGAAGACAATGGAATATGCTATCCAGTTAAACCACCCACCATTCAAGAATGAATGCTAGGGCCCTAATGAAACTTAAAAGCTTCAGCACAGCAAAGGAAACTATAAACAAGACGAAAAGACAACCCTGAGAATGGGAGAAAATATTTGCAAATGAATCAATGGACAAAGGATTAATCTCCAAAATATATAAACAGCTCCTGCAGCTCAATATTAAAAAAACAAATAACCCAATCAAAAAAATGGGCAGAAGACCTAAATAGACACTTCTCCAAAGAAGACATACAGATGGCCAAGAGGCACATGAAAAGCTGCTCAACATCACTAATTATTAGAGAAATGCAAATCAAAACTACAGTGAGGTATCACCTCACATCAGTTAGAATGGGCATCATCAGAAAATCTACAAGCAACAAATGCTGGAGATGGTGTGGAGAAAAGGGAACCCTCTTGCACTGCTGATGGGAATGTAAATTGATACAGCCACTATGGAGAACAGTATGGAGGTTCCTTAAAGAACCAAAAATAGAATTACCATATGACCCAGCTGTCCCACTACTGGGCATATACCCAGAGAAAACCATAATTCAAAAAGACACATGCACCCCAATGTTCATTGCAGCACTATTTATAATAGCCAGGTCATGGAAGCAACCTAAATGCCCATCAACAGACGAATGGATAAAGAAGATGTGGTACATATACACAATGGAATATTACTCAGCCATAAAAAGGAACAAAATTGGGTCAGTTGTTCAGACGTGGATGGACCTGTCATACAGAGTGAAGTAAGTCAGAAAGAGAAAAACAAATATCGTATATTAACGCATATATGTGGAATCTAGAAAAATGGTACAGATGAACCGGTTTGCAAGGCAGAAATAGAGACACAGATGTAAAGAACAAACATATAGACACCAAGGGAGGAAAGTGGGTGGTGGTGGTGGTGGTGGTGGTGGTGGGATGAATTGGGAGATTGGGATTGACATATA
Organism: Tursiops truncatus; assembly: GCF_011762595.2. Taxonomy (NCBI): domain Eukaryota; kingdom Metazoa; phylum Chordata; class Mammalia; order Artiodactyla; family Delphinidae; genus Tursiops; species Tursiops truncatus. Next base: position 104,025,436 of record NC_047035.1, read on the forward strand.
TACACTAATATATATAAAATAGATAACTAATAAGAACCTGTGGTATAAAAATAAATAAATTAAATTTTAAAAGAAAGAATGAATGCTAAACAATGGCATTTGTAGATAAAGAATGAGAGAGTTTACCATACACAGATCTTTTTTTGAAATACCTACTAAGAGTACACTTAAGGAAGAAAGGGAACCTAAAATGAAAAACAGGACTTCAAAAAGTAATGATAAGCAAAGACACTGGCAAACTTGTGGATAATTCTAAATAAGGTTTGACTGCTTATCATAGAAATAATAATAAGAGAGAGAAAAAATCAAGGAAATTAAACACTGGATAAAAATAAAATGGAAGGTATGAGTGGAACCATGCAAATACTAAAAGAAGATATAGGTGAATTTCTCTTTAACATCAGTATAGGGAAAGGCGTTCTAACTGTGACCCAAAATCCAAAGGTAACAAGAGAAAATGCTGATAAATGTTTTCATAAATAAACATTTATTTTTAAAATATTTTAAGTTATTGATAAAAAAGAAAAAAAAACATAAGCAAAGACAACTGACAAACTGGGAAGAAATACTTGCAGAAGATAACACAAAGGGTTAACATTACTAACATATGAACAACTCATAAAAATTGAGGGATAAAATAAAGTACCAAAACCTGAATAAAAAAACAGAAAGAAGAATGAGCAGATAATTTACCAAAAGAATGATATAAATACAGCACCAAACATAAAAAAGATATTAAACTCACTCATAACTTGATAAATGCAAATTAAAATGAGATCCCTTTTCTTATCAGATTAGTGAAATTTTCCAAAACTACACATTCTATTGAAAACTCTGTGGTGGAAGAGGAAGTAATAGCTCTCAAATAAAGTTGTGAAAATGGAAATTACTACAACTCTCTATGAGCTGTCAATATCTAACAAATTATATATGCATTTGCCTTTTGATGGAGCATTTCCACTTTTAGGAATTTACCCTGAAGATACACCTCCAACAATACAAAAATACATATGCATGAGGTTGTTCATGGCAGCACTGTTTGTCATTGCAAAATATTGGAAACAGTCTAAATACCCACATATAGGAGAGTAGTTGAAATATGGTACATCCACACAATGGAATACTGCACAACTATAAGCTAGAAAGAAGAAGATTCTATGAACTGTTATGAAATGATTTTCTAACTTTGTCTACTAAAAGGACCTAAAAGCAATGACACCACAGTAGCAAAGAGCACACCTAGCAACCAGATTTTGGTTTCAGAATCTGATTTCCAACAAAAGGAACCAGAACTCCCTGGAGAAATGGCAGATTTCAGGGCTAGGGCAGGGACGGCATAAAGTGAGCCTAGAATATCTTATGGTGACAAAAGTAAACAAGTGCTCAAAAAATGATAGGGGCATGTCAAAAAGCACAGAAGCCAACTTGAGGAAACTCCCAATGGCAAACCTGAGACGTTTTGAACAATAACATAAATGATGATAGTAAAAGATTATGACCCATAAGAATAAAAGTGAGTATACAGTGATAGGAATAAAAATATTGAATAAATACAGAAAAGGGAGAGCTCTTCCTTATAGTATATTTCAATTATAAATGTAAAAGAAATGATGAACTAGAAAAATCACCATTTGCCAACACTGTTAATAGTAAGAGTGGTAGGCAAGAGTCATCAATGGATGTTAAAATTAACAAGCAATTTTATGATGAGAATTGGGATAGCTGCATGTCACAAAATATCCCCTTACAAGATATTTCTCAATTGCAAAAGGAAATATAGTAACTTTACAGTGGAAAAACCTGACAGACATCCCCATAACCAAGTGATCAAAGTTAACATCACCAGCAACAAAACAAATTGGTATCACACAGTACTAAAGAAAGCACAACATCGTGTTTGTGGTATTCTTGCCAAAAATAAATAACCTGAATTTAATTATGAAGAAACGTCAGACGAACCCAAAGTGAAGATCATTCTGCAAAACGTATTTGGCTAGTACTCTACAAAATGTAAAGGTCATGAAAGATAAAGAAAAGTGAGGAACTATCCCAGATTGGCAGAGATAAAGAAGCTACGACAACTAAATGCAGTGAGTGATACTGGACTGAATCCTGGATTGGATCCCGGTCCTGGAAAAGTATAATTTGGGAACAACTGAAAAAATGTGAATACAGTTTACAGATCGGTGATTAGTATTGTACCAATGTTAATTTCCTAGCTTTGATAATTTTACTGTGATTGTTTGAGGATGAAGAAGAAGGATATGCTGGAATTATTCGTACTATTTTTGCAACTTTCTGTAAGTCTGATATTATTACAAAATGAAAATTAAGAAATAGATATATATTTAAAAGATTGCATATTAAAATTGTAGGAGTACCATTTAAAAAACGAAGAAAAAACAAAATTTAAGCACTCCAACAGAAAACAAGAAAGGGGGAAAATAGAAGCAAAGAAATAGCTCGTTAAATACCAAACAAAATAAGATGGTAGAAATAAGACCAAAGATATCAGTAAACACAACGAATAAAATTAAATTCACTAAGTTAAACAAAACAGAGACACCTAAATGAATTTCAACCCAGAAATACTCTGTTTTAAAAAATACATTTTAAAAAAATTTTTAATTTTTAAAAAATTTAAAAAAAAATTTTTGGCCTCATTGTGGGATCTTAGTTCCCCAACCAAGGATTGAACCCACGCTCCTTGCAGCCGAAGTGTGGAGTCTTAACCACTGGACCGCCAGGGAAGTCCCTAAAGAATACACATTCAAAGCAAGGTTGAACACAGAAGTTGAATGTAAAGGAACTGATAAATTTTGAACAAAAAAGGAATTTAAAATTGTATATAGTAGGAGTATATTAGCAAAATGGGTAATAGAATTTATGGGAAAAAGCATAAAAATAAGTGTGTATTTTAGGATAATTGACCCTAGCTGCTATGACTGACCAACTCCTAAAATCCCAATGGCTTAATATATAAAGTCTGACATCAGTGAAGAGGCCTGCCTTCATACTGTAGCTATGATCATCTGGAACATATGGCCTCCAAGATGATCTCCAAAACTAGTCAGATGGCCCCAAGCTAACAGCAAGGATGCAGAGCACAAGCTACACCTGCCACAAAGAGGGAAAACTATAATCATAAAAGGGAAAACCCACCAATGAGATGTAACAATCATGAATTTGTGTGTGCCCAACGGTCTCTTCTCATGTAAAGCAAAAAGTGACAGAGTTACACTGATAAGTTGAAAATCAACAGCAAGTGGGAATTTTCTTCACACATCAGTTAGTAAGAGATCAAGCAAACCAAAAATTAGCAAATAGATAGATTTGAACAGCCCTAATGCCAATCCGGATTTAATTATACAGAGCCCTGCAACCCAAGTGGAGAATGCACATTCTTTTCACTTACATGGAACATCATAAGTTGATCACTCACTAGGTCAGAGAGGTTGTTTCCAGACATCCTATGGAGTCTATGTCATTAAGCATTCACAATATGACTTGAAAGTAATTATAACAAAAATAAAGCAGAGAAAGATAAAAGGCGTAAATTTAGAAAGTGAAATCATACTTCTAGGTAACCAATGAGTTAAAGAAAAAATTATAGAATGGAGGTTATGAAATATTTGGAACTGAATGACAAGGAAAGCACTATATATCAAATTTATGCTAGTCGATGACAGGAGAGAATTACAAAAAAATTTATAGTCTTAAATTCATGTATTAAATATTGAAAATAAATGAGTTAAACATTCAATTCAAGAAATAGGAAAAGGAAAAACAGATTAAAATCAAAGAAGTAAAAGATAATAAATTTAAAAGATAGGAGTAAAAATTCATAGAAAAAATATATTAACAATCTATAAAACTAAAAGCTGGTTTTTGAAAGACAAGTGAGGGGGAAAAAACCCTCAAGCAAGGTCACCCAATGAAAAAAGAAAGAAAAAGTGATAAACTGTACCTACATAAGAGTATACTATGAAAGAATTAAATTCTTATAAATTCAAAAAAATAGATGACATAGGAAATTATAGATAGATAATAGAGAGATATAGATACGGTTATACAAACAGATTTGTGTGTTTTCACACACATACACACCCATACACACACACACACACACACCCATACACACACACACACACACACACACACACACCCCCAAGAAAAAATGAGAATAACTGAATAAACCAATAACCATTAAATAAACTGAACTGCAACTCAGTAACTGGTTTTCCACATGACAAAAGGTAAATTGAATCCTTGGATCACACTCTACACAAAAATAAACCCCAGATAAATTAAATGCCTATATGTAAAAAAACTCCAAACTTTTATAATTATTATATAATAAAATATAGACTATATTTTGAAATAATAGGTAAAGCTAACTATATGGATCTGAATGCAGGCCACGTAAAGAATTCTGAAAATCATTAAGAAGAAGACAAATATACCACTAGCAAAATGGTCAAGTATATGAGCAAGCAGTTCACCATAGGGGGAAACGTAATATCCCTAATAATAAGTTACTTGCACATTTAAAACTACAAGATATGATCAGACAACTTAAATAATACCAAATGTTGGAGGAATGTGGGGAAACAGTAACTATCATACAACGCTGGCAGAAGTATAAATTGATGTAATTACTTCAGAGAGCAATTTAGCAATTGCCTATCTAGTTCAATAATTCCATTCCTAGTCAAACATCTTCCAATACTACCATACCTCCATTCTCCTTAAAAAGAAAACTAATCTAACTAGTTTACATATTTTATTAAACCCTCAAAAAAAATCCTCACATGTAATCCTTATATATCTAAACACTTTCAAGTAACTGGGGTAAAAAATGAAAAATTACGCTGTTCATTTTATATGATAACTTGATACCCAAACCAGAAATCCTCACACATTTTTACAAGGAGAATGGCATAAAAAAGCTCACCGCAATATTACTTGAAATAGCCAATATCCACAAAAAAGAAACGTCCATCAGTAGGGAAATGGACACATTATAAAATACTCATATAATGAACTACTATATCGCTGTTAAAATGAATGGACTGAGCTATCTGTATCAACATAGATTGTGATAACACAAAAATGAGTGAAAACAGCAAGCTAAGAACCTTAAGGTTGGTATGATGTCATTTGTGTTATACAGAAGTAAACAGATACATAGACATCACAGCAAATTCCTGTGAGTGGAGAGGAAGGGAAGAGAATGGAAGTGAGAAGGGGTACAAGGAGACTTCAACTTGACTGGAGAAAAAAAGAGTCAAAGACTGAAACAAAATCAAGTTGCCTCCAACTCCTTCTGCCCAGGCCAGTGCCCCATACAGGGTCTACCCAGTGAAGGGACAGTGCTTTATTTCATCAAATTTGAATCGTCTGCACCTGTTACATCATCAGTACAGTAGCCAGCATCCCATGGGCCACTTTGTTGCAGACAGAAATTTCCCAACCTTCTCCCCTTCTAAGGACCAGAACACTATAAGCTGGCTTCCCTGACTTCTGGCAGTTGTAAGAATTCTTTCTATTATTGTCTGGGACCCTGACACACAAACATCTCTAGTCTTCCCTTTCCTTTTCAGGCTCTGCTTGCTTCTTTGAAGACCTCACCACATACAAAAGTTAGTGTGCTCTGCTTTGGTGTTCAGGGCTCTGGAAAACTCCCTCTGGGCAATATAGCATAGTAATTAGAGTACAGTCTCTGGAGTCCAGTCTTTGGGATTCTTATTCTGTCTGTGTGACCCTGGACGAGGCACCTGGCCTCTCTGTGCCTCAATTTCAGGCTTCATAAAATAGAAATGAAATAGGAGCTACTGGGAAGTTTCTTGGGAGGTTTATGTAATAACAGTTCACCTTTGTCGCATGCTTACTCTGTGTCAGTCACTAGGCTAAGTGCTTGACCTGTCTTAACTAAGCGAATCCTCTTAATCACCCTACGAGATAGACATTTTTCTATCTCCATTCTACAGTTAAGGACACAGAAACACCAATAGGTTAAATTATTCATCTAAACTTACACAGTTAGCAAACAGCTTGCCCCTCCTTGTTGGGTCTTTGACCCCTGTACTACACTGCCTTCTGGTATAAGGAGGATAAAGAGGTTCTTGGGTAGCACTTCATAGGGTGCTTAGACCCAGAAAACACTCAATACATGTTAGTTGCTGTAACTGACATTCATACCCAAACTATTCAGCAAACACACACTTCACAGAAGCTGCCAGGCCTTGTCCACCAAGTGAACCACTGAGCATAGGACTCACTCCTGGGAGCAAACCTGTGAGGTCCCGTCCTGCTTCTGAAGGTGAGTGTCAGAGACAGCAGAGAGCCGCCGCTCTTTTGACCACGCGGCTCTGCGTCTGCCAACCCATCCCTTGAGAAGCATGGCCATGAGCATCACAGCCCACCAAGGAGCATCTGTTTAAATTACTTGTTTCTTGCACTTTAGTTTTCTAAGGCTTATAATAATGCAAACTCTTCAAGAATAGGGACTTCGGTGTCACCTCTCCCATCCAGTTCAAACGTTATACTCTTGTTGAAGGATGTGTTTATTGTGCGTTAAATAAATAAGTCTTTGGCTTATTTAGAGACAAATTGTTTCAACCTAAAAGAATGAGAATCTCTGAGATTAGTCAGACTTCTGAAATGGTGTCAGCTGAGATGCTGCTTTGGTGTCTACGGGACATGAGGAATGAATCAACAAGAAATTCCTCCCTAACCTAAACAGCCAAAGAAAAGGGAATGCTTATGTCAATTAGGGTTTGTACATACACAGGAATATTGTGAAGCCAATAAAAATCACAGTTATAAGGGTTTTTAATGATATGGGAAAAGGCTTGTGATAGAATGTTCAGTGGAAAAGTAGGATATGTAACTGCATATAAATTGCAATCTCAGCTATATATAAGCACAGAAGAAAGATTGAAAAAATGTAGTAAATGTTAACAGTGTTTATCTCTGAATGGTGAGATGCTGGCTAATTTGTAGCTCTTTCTTTAGACTTCTTGGTGTGTTTACAGTTTCTACAAAGCACCTATTACTTTGTGTCAGAAAGAATGTTATCTTTTTAAAATTTTCTTGAAACATTCCTACCAAATGCAGCTTGCTACGAAAACCAGCACCACATTCATGTTCATCTGCCAAAGGCAGCAAAGAAAGAAAATACGTGGAGTCAGAGAGCTCTTTCTGGGCTCGCACCTTCCAGACACCAGCTAGGGAAGCCTGGGTGAGTCACTGTAAGCTCTTCAGTTTCTTCTTTGGACAAACGAAAGCAACAGCCCCACCTCACCTAGATACTGTCAGCACTACACAATGGAACAGCAATGAAAGGGCTTTGTAAACCCAAGTACTGTCCAACCTTCAGCTGGTTTTATCTGCTCTACCACGATGGCACAGGTATTGAGTACTGCCCTCTGCTCTCAGATGCACTCTCACACACCTTTCTACCTCAGTACGCTTATGCAAAAGAGTACCCTAAGTACAACGGCCTTTCACTAACTCCCATGCCAGGCCACACTCCGCCACTGGGACTCTGCCACCTCTCCACCAGCACTCCATTACCTTTCCAGTGGCCTGCTGCAGCCAAGGGGCTCACAGCCACACCTGCCTACCTAAAGGGGGTTAGTGTTAGAGCAGGAAAAGAGGCGACATCATCCTGGGTGCTTCCTATGAAGTGGGTACCAGGTAAGGGCAGCATAGGGCAGGTGCAAGAAGAAAAGCCAAAACAGAAAAAGGAGCACTAAAATACAGAAGGGAGAGGGCAACATTTCAAGAACTGTGGCTTTAATGGCTCCGGTCTCTCCACAGGGACCAGCCAGAGCTGGACATGGAGAAAGCTTTATGGCATCTGGTTGACTTTCCAAAATCAGCCCTGTTGGTTAGCATCCAATTCACTAACCGGAGTCATCCTTAAAGGACTCTTAACATTTCACAGCCCTTATAGGTTGCAAAATATTTTGACATACATTTTCTCTCTTGATCTTCACAACACGTCTGTGAGGAAAATACCATCACCTCCATCATAAAGATAGATAAGAAAATGAGATCTTGGATAATTTAACTGCATCATTCAAGGCCACATATTTTACTCTAAATAATCCAGTTGGATCTCAGTTAACCAAACTGTGTCTGGTGCCTGGTCCTTTAGTGTTTTGGTTTTTTCTTTTAACATCTTTATTGGAGTATAACTGCTTTACAACGGTGTGTTAGTTTCTGCTGTAAAAGAAAGCGAATCAGCTATACATATACATATATCCCCATATCCCCTCCCTCTTGCGCCTCCCTCCCACTCTTCCTATCCCACCCCTCTAGGTGGTCACAAAGCACCAAGCTGATCTCCCTGTGCTATGCAGCTGCTTCCCACTAGCTATCTATTTTACATTTGGTAGTGTATATATGTCCATGCCACTCTCTCACTTTGTCCCAGCTTACCCTTCCCCCTTCCCATGTCCTCAAGTCCATTCTCTCCATCTGCATCTTTATTCCTGTTCTGCCCCTAGGTTCTTCAGAATCACTTTTTTTTTTTTTTTAGATTCCATATATATGAATTAGCATACGGTATTTGTTTTTCTCTTTCTGACTTACTTCACTCTGTATGACAGACTCTAGGTTAATCCACCTCACTACAAATAACTCAGTTTCGTTTCTCTTTATCACTGAGTAATATTCCATTGTATATATGTGCCACATCTTCTTTATCCATTCATCTGTTGATGGACACTTAGGTTGCTTCCATGTCCTGGCTATTGTAAATAGTGCTGCAATGAACACTGTGGTACATGACTCTTTTTGAATTATGGTTTTCTCTGGGTATATGCCCAGTAGTGGGATTGCTGGGTCATATGCTAGTTCTATTTTTAGTTTTGTAAGGAACCCCCATACTGCTCTCCATAGTGGCTGTATCAATTTACATTCCCACCAACAGTGCAAGAGGGTTGCCTTTTCTCCACACCCTCTCCAGCATTTATTGTTTGTACACTTTTTGATGATGGCCATTCTGACCAGTGTGAGGTGATACCTCATTGTAGTTTTGATCTGCATTTCTCTAATGATTAGTGATGTTGAGCATCCTTTCATGTGTTTGATGGCAATCTGTATATCTTCTCTGGAGAAATGTCTATTTAGGTCTTCTGCCCATTTTTGGATTGGGTTGTTTTCTTTTGATATTGAGCTGCATGAGCTGCTTGTACATTCTGGAGATTAATCCCTTGTCAGTTGCTTCATTTGCAAATATTTTCTCCCATTCTGAGGGGTGTCTTTTCATCTTGTTTAAGGTTTCCTTTGCTGTGCAAAAGCTTTTAAATTTCATTAGGCCCCGTTTCTTTACTTTTGTTTTTATTTCTGTTTCTCTAGGAGGTGGGTCAAAAAGGATCTTGCTGTGATTTATGTCAGAGAGTGTTCTGCCTATGTTTTCCTCTAAGAGTTTTATAGTGTCTGGCCTTGCATTTAGGTCTTTAATCCATTTTGAGCTTATTTATGTGGATGGTGTTAGGGAGTGTTCTAATTTCACTCTTTTACATGTAGCTGTCAAGTTTCCCCAGCACCACTTATTGAAGAGGCTGCCTTTTCTCCATTGTATATTCTTGCCTCCTATATCAAAGATAAGGTAACCATAGGTGCATGGGTTTACCTCTGGGCTTTCTATCCTGTCCCATTGATCTATATTTCTGTTTTTGTGCCAGTACCATACTGTCTTGATTACTGCAGTTTTGTAGTATAGTCTGAAGTCCAGGATCCTGATTCCTCCAGCTCCATTTTTCTTTCTCAAGATTGCTTTGGCTATTTGTGTTTCCATACAAATTGGGAAATTTTTTGTTCTAGTTCTGTGAAAAATGCTATTGGCAGTTTGATAGTGATTGCATTGAATCTGTAGATTTCTTTGGGTAGTACAGTCATTTTCACAAGTCTTGATTCTTCCAATCCAAGAACATGGTATATCTCTCCATCTGTTTGTATCATCTTTAATTTCTTTCATCAGTGTCTTATAGTTTTCTGCATACAGGTCTTCTGTCTCCTTAGGTAGGTTTATTCCTAGGTATGGTACGCAATGGTAAGTGGAAGTGTTTCCATACTTTCTCTTTCAGATTTTTCATCATTAGTGTATAGGAATGCAAGAGATTTCTGTGCATTAATTTTGTATCCTGCTACTTTACCAAATTCAATGATTAGCTCTAGTAGTTTTCTGGTATCATATTTAGGATTCTCTATGTATATTATCACGTCATCTACCGTGACAGTTTTACTTCCTTTCTGATTTGGATTCCTTTTGTTTCTTTTTCTTCTCTGATTGCTGTGGCTAAAACTTCCAAAACTATGTTGAATAATAGTGGTAAGAGTGGGCAACCTTGTCTTGTTCTTGATCTTAGTGGAAATGGTTTCAGTTGTTCACCATTGAGAATGATGTTGGCTGTGCATTTGTCACATATGGCCTTTATGATGTTGAGGTAAGTTCCCTCTATGTCTACTTTCTGGAGGGTTTTTATCATAAATGGGTGTTGAATTTTGTCAAAACCTTTTTCTGCATCTATTGAGATTATCATATGGTTTTACTCCTTCAATTTGTTAATATGATGTATCACATTGATTGATTTGCATATATTGAAGAATCCTTGCATTCCTGGGAAAAACTCCACTTGATCATGTTGTATGATCCTTTTAATAGGCTGTTGGATTTTCTTTGCTAGTATTTTGTTGAGGATTTTTGCATCTATGTTCATCAGTGATATTGGCCTGTAGTTTTCTTTTGTGACATCTTTGTCTGGTTTTGGTATCAGGGTGATGGTGACCTCATAGAATGAGTTTGGGAGTGTTCCTCCCTCTGCTATATTTTGGAAGAATTTGAGAAGGATAGGTGTTAGCTCTTCTCTAAACGTTTGATAGAATTCACCTGTGAAGTCATCTGGTCCTGGGCTTTTGTTTGTTGCAAGGTTTTTAATCACAGTTTCAATTTCAGTGCTTGTGACTGATCTGTTTATATTTTCTATTTCTTCCTGGTTCAGTCTAGGAAGGTTGTGCTTTTCTAAGAATTTGTCCATTTCTTCCAGATTGTCCATTTTATTGGCATAGAGTTGCTTGTAGTAATCTCTCACGATCTTTTGTATTTCTACAGTGTCAGTTGTTACTTCTCCTTTTTCATTTCTAATTCTATTGATTTGAGTTTCTCCCCTTTTTTTCTTGATGAGTCTGGCTAATGGTTTATCAATTTTGTTTATCTTCTCAAAGAACCAGCTTTTAGTTTTATTGATCTTTGCTATCATTTCATTTCTTTTTCATTTATTTCTGATGTGATCTTTATGATTCCTTTCCTTCTGTTAACTTTGGGGTGTTTTTTGTTCTTTTTTCTCTAGTTGCTTTAGGTGTAAGGTTAGGTTGTTTATGTGAGAATTTTCTTGTTTCTTGAGGTAGGACTGTATTGCTATAAACTTCCCTCTTAGAACTGCTTTTGCTGCATCCCATAGGTTTTGGATCATCATGTTTTTATTGTCATTTGTTTCTAAGTATTTTTTGATTTCCTCTTTGATTTCTTCAGTGATCTCTTGGTTATTTAGTGGTGTATTGTTTAACCTCCATGTGTTTGTATTTTTTATAGTTTTCTTCCTGTAATTGATATCTAGTCTTATAGCATTATGGTCAGAAGAGATATTTGATATGATTTCAATTTTCTTAAATTTACCAAGGCTTGATTTGTGACCCAAGATATGATCTACCCTGGAGAATGTTCCATGAGCACTTGAGAAGAAAGTGTACTCTGTTGTTTTGGGATGGAATGTCCTATAAATATCATTGAAGTCCATCCTGTTTAATGTGTCATTTAAAGTTTGTGTTTCCTTATTTACTTTCATTTTGGACGATCTGTCCATTGGTGAAAGTGGGCTGTTAAAGTCCCCTACTATGAATGTGTTACTGTCGATTTCCCCTCTTATGGCTGTTAGCATTAGCCTTATCTACTGAGGTGCTCCTATGTTGGGTGCATAAATATTTACAATTGTTATATCTTCTTCTTGGATTGATCCCTTGATCATTATGTAGTGTCCTTCTTTGTCTCTTCTAATAGTCTTTATTTTAAAGTCTATTTTGTCTGATATGAGAATTGCTACTCCAGCTTTCTTTTGGTTTCCATTTGCACAGAATATCTTTTTCCAACCCCTCACTTTCAGTCTGTATGTGTCCCTAGATCTGAAGTGGGTCTCTTGTAGACAGCATATGTACAGGCCTTGTTTTTGTATCCATTCAGCCAGTCTATGTCTTTTGGTTGCAGCATTTAATCCATTTACATTACAGTTATCTATATTTATGTTCCTATTACCATTTTCTTAATTGTTTTGTGTTTGTTATTGTAAGTCAAGAGAAGTTCCTTTAGCATTTGTTGTAAAGTTTGGTTTGGTGGTGCTGAATTCTCTTAGCTTTTGCTTGTCTGTAAAGGTTTTAATTTCTCCATCGAATCTGAATGAGATCCCTGCTGGGTAGAGTAATCTCAGTTGTAGGTTTTTCCCTTTCATCACTTTAAATATGTCCTGCCACACGCTTCTGGCTTGCAGAGTTTCTGCTAAAAGATCAGCTGCTAACCTTATGGGGATTCCCTTGTATGTTATTTGTTGCTTTTCCCTTGCTGCTTTTAATATTTTTTCTTTGTATTTAATTTTTTATAGTTTGATTAATATGTGTCTTGGCATGTTTCTCCTTGGATTTATCTTGTATGGGACTCTCTGCACTTCCTGGACTTGATTGACTATTTCCTTTCCCATATTAGGGAAGTTTTCAACTATAATCTCTTCAAATATTTTTTCAGTCCCTTTCTTTTTCTCCTCTCCTTCTGGGACTCCTATAATTCGAATGTTGGTGCGTTTAATGTTGTCCCAGAGGTCTCTGAGACTGTCCTCAATTCTTTTCATTCTTTTTCCTTTATTCTACTCTGTGGTAGTTATTTCCACTATTTTATCTTCCAGGTCACTTAACCGTTCTTCTGCCTCAGTTATTCTGCTATTGATTTTGTCTAGAGAAGTTTTAATTTCATTTATTGTGTTGTTCATCATTGTTTGTTTGCTCTTTAGTTCTTCTAGGTCCTTGTTAAACATTTCTTGTATTGTCTCCATTCTATTTCCGAGATTTTGGAACATCTCCACTATCATCATTCTGAATTCTTTTTCAGGTAGACTGCCTGTTTCCTCTTCATTTGTTTGGTCTGGTGGGTTTTTACCTTGCTCCTTCATCTGCTGTGTATTTCTCTGTCTTCCCATTTTGCTTAACTTACTGTGTTTGGGGTCTCCTTTTCACAGGCTGTAGGTTCATAGTTCCCATTGTTTTTGGTGTCTGCCCCTAGTGGGTAAGGTTGGTTCAGTGGGTTATGTAGGCCTCCTGGTGTAGGGGACTGGTGCCTGTGTTCTGGTGGATAAGGCTGGATCTTGTCTTTCTGATGGGCAGGACTGTGTCCGGTGGTGGGTTTTGGGGTGTCTGTGAACTTAGTATGATTTTAGGCAGCCTCTCTGCTAATGGGTGGGGTTGTGTTCCTGTCTTACTAGTTGTTTGGCATGGGGTGTCCAGCACTGGAGCTTGCTGGTCGTTGAGCTGAGCTGGGTCTTAGTGTTGAGACGGAGATCTCTGGGAGAGCTCTCACTGATTGATATTACGAGGGGCTGAGATGTCTCTGGTGGACCAAGGTCCTGAACTCAGCTCTCGCACCTCAGAGGCTCAGGCCTGACACCCGGCGGGACACCAAGACCCTGTCAGCCACACGGCTCTTGGGCCTGGTTCATGTGCTTCCCATCACTCTGCCAGCTCCTGACTCCACGCCTCCCTCTGTCTCGGTTTGATCTTTACTTCCCACGCTGGGTGGGGGGCGGAGGGTAGTGCAGAGGATGCCAGTGGGCAGCTGCTCCACTGTGTCCTCATCTGCACCCCATGCCAGGCTTTCCGGGTCCCTCCCAGTCATGGGGCAGGGTCCACAAAGAGAGCTCGACTTCTGGACAGAGCCAGAGACCTGGCGAGGAGCACTCCTCTAGTTTTTTACAACTGACCAATGTCTTGTTAGATTATTGTTGGCTGACATTGTTCCACCCGTGCTTTCCAGACCAAGCTCCTGTTTTTATTTTTGGTTTTGTTTTTTAATTTTAACAGTAGGACTTAGATAACTCTTTGGGGTTATTCATTCACTTACACATTTATTAAGAGCCTAAAATGCATCAAACACTGTTCCTTGCAATAGAGAGTTGGAGGAACAGGATGAATCAGGTCCCTTATCTTTTTCATCCTCATTTTTGCAGGAAAAATGCATGTGTCACATCTCTCTCATCTCTAACCCTACATTATTTCCCTCCTGGACTGTTTCAGTAGCCTCCTAGCTGGTCTCTGGCCTACAGCCCTGCTCCTGTCTCTTTTATAGTAGCTCAGGGCCACACCTCTCTTCTGCTACAACTCTCACTTGTTATGCATGGCTGCAAGAAAAGAACAAGACTTTAAGATGGGCTGCAGGGACCCTCTGGGCCAATTTCCTTCCTTTGTCCCCATATCTTGTCATTCCCCCTGTACTTGAGTCTTGCTCTGGTGAGAAGCCACTCAGATCCCCAACCCACTTGCCTTTGCTCATTCCTAGTTTTGCCATACAGCACTCTTTGCCAGGCATGCCCCTTCCTTATTCTTGCCTAGCCCATTTCCATTCAGCCTTTATTAAAAAACAAAAACAAAAACCCCCCAAAACTCAGATACTTCCTTTTCTTAGAATGCTTTTCTGATCATCTTCCTTGCCTGCTGGAAGCTTCATCTTCTCACATGGAGTTAATCCCTGGTCACATTGCATTGTCAGCTTTCTATACCTGTCTCTCCTTCTAGACTGTGATCCCCAGAGAGCAGAGGGGGTTATAGTCACATCTTAGCACCTACCTCACAGCTGGCCTGGAACATAGTAGAGTCTCAATAAATAGCTTTTAATTGAATTAACTGAACTGAGAAAACAAACGGTGTTCTGAACCATATACTTACTCCCCACCTAAGAAAAATCTACTGTTGTCTTCTCATATCTTATAGCCTGGTAGAGGGTAGGGTGGAGGACGGATCATGTGATTCCATATATTATCTGTTTTAATGTGTTAATCTTAGAACCATTCATGATGTCCACGTTTATTACATATCTGTTGAAAGATGAATGTTCTGTTGGGTTTTGTGTGCAAGGACTAAAAAACAGTTTTTGAGCATCTACGATGGGCTCTGCCCTACAGGGCATACAGTAGTATTAGATATCTCTCTACCTGCAAGGAGACATGGTCATTCTTTTTTTTTTTTTTTTTATAAATGTATTTATTTATTTATTGGCTGTGTTGGGTTTTCATTGCTGTGCATGGGCTTTCTCTAGTTGCGGTGAGCAGGGGCTATTCTTTGTTTCAGTGCATGGGCTTCTCATTGCGGTGGCTTCTCTTTGTTGCAGTGCACGGGCTTCTCGTTGCGGTGGCTTCTCTTTGTTGCAGAGCACCGGCTCTAGGCACACAGGCTCAGTAGTTGCGGCTCGCGGGCTTAGTTGCTCCGTGGCATGTGGGATCTTCCCAGACCAGGGCTCGAACCCAAATCCCTTGCATGGCAGGCAGATTCTTAACCACTGCGCCACCAGGGAAGTCCCAACAAGGTCGTTCTTAAGGATAGGATCTGAGCACCTGGGTGGGAGGATGCTGTTTACCTAGGAGTCCAAGCTTGGGGAAGAATCAACAGTAGAGGGGAGCCATCAGAGCGAAGAGGACAAACGAGCTGTCTAGGGGAGAGGAAACAGAGCCAAGAGCAAAAGCTCAGGTCTTGAGTCCTGGGCTCCCTGAGATCTAAGCAGATGAGGAAGAGCAGCCATCTATAATGTGAAGTGCAGCAGGAAGGTCAAGGACGAAGAAGACATTCACACTGGATGATAAGACAGGCTCCCTAAGGGCACTCTGCTTGAACTGTAACTACTGGGAGTCTGGGGCCATTTCTGCAGCTCCTTTTATAGCTCAGTAAGTGTTTTTCCATTATTGTGTTTTCATTGACTAATTGACAACAAGGCTTAAACGGGCCCCGTGAGGTCCTTAAGGCAGAGTAGATCCATTTTTCTCTCTCTCAAGATGGGAACAGGAGGAGGAGGGGTAATTCCCCACTGCTGGGCTCCAAAGTCAGCTCCCTGCACCTTACCAAGCACCACATCAGTATTCCAACCCCAGACTCCCTCCAAATACCCATGTAAACATTCATTTACATTTAGATTGTGCTGTCCCGGGATTCAGACTCTTTCCCTGAAAACCCTAACAATCCCATTATCAAGAAAACCAACATGTCATTTCTAAGCCTTTTGGGTGGAGTCCTTCTCCTACCCCAGGAAACTCCTCTGTTGAGCATGAAGCAGCTCCAGGTGTCCCTGTCTGGAGGGGTTTGGTCAGCATCCCAGCACACTTGAGGACAAAATTAAAAATATATGTGCTCTTCAGTAGGGAAAGATGAAGGCTGAGGAAGCATGGGATCAAACTGTTCCCTTCATTTTAATGGGTAGAAAGGGAGGGCTTGTTAGGAAAACTTTAGAGAGGAAAGGCGTGGAAAAACCACTTGGGATGGTAGAAAGAGCTCTGCTCTGGAATTACAGAGAGTTCACTTCAATTCCCAGTCCCGTCGCTTCTTAGCTTTTTGAGCTTCAATTTATCTATACATCTCTACACAGTAAGGTCAAAGAGTTTCAGGTAACTGGGTTATTATGTACCTTAAAAAGATGTCTTGATATTTAATGGAGCAATGTATATAAATATCCCTGGTACAAAGTGGACATTCAGTAAATGTTATGCCCTTCTTTATGAAGAATGGGGATGGCAATTGGGGGAAAACACAGAGACCAACATATTCCTGGGAAGTGGGAACCTACGAGTCAAACCATAGAGGACTGGGCAGTGAAGGAATTCACTTGCAAGTTCGGTGTCTTGAGAATTACTTGCTCTAGTGAAAATAGTGGTTCTTTCATCAAATCTTGGACTAGGAGATCCAGGGCTGAATTCAAGGACAAGTAAAAGTGAGACAGGAAGGAAGGGGGCAGGGCACAACCATTAAAAAAAATGACACAACCATTAAGAAGAACAGGATAGGGGCTTTCCTGGTGGCGCAGTGGTTGAGAGTCCGCCTGCCAATGCAGGGGACACAGGTTCATGCCCCGGTCCGGGAAGATGCCACATGCTGCAGAGCGGCTGGGCCCGTGAGCCATGGCCACTGAGCCTGCGCGTCCGGAGTCTGTGCTCTGCAATGGAAGAGGCCGCAACACTGAGAGGCCCGCGTACCGCAAAAAAAAAAAAAAGAACAGGATCTCATAAAAACTGGTTAGAACATACCAGCCCCAAGATGGCAGAAGATTCGACTTCCAATAGATCCTGAGCCTAATTATATGCTCACTGTAATACATTAGCTATATGACACACCCACAGGCGCCATGACAGTTCTGAGGCCAACCATAAAATGTCGAAAAGTGGATGGTGGGACTTCTCTGGTGGTCCAGCAGTAAAAAATCTGCCTTGCAATGCAGACGACTCAGGTTCAATCCCTGATCAGGGAACTAAGATCCCACATGCTCAGGGCAACTAAGCCCATGTGCCACAACTACTGAGCTCACACACCTCAACTAGAGCCCTCGTGCTGCAAACTACAGAGCCCACGCACTCTGGAACCCGCACCACAACTAGAGAAGAGAAAATCCGCACGCCACAACTAGGGAGAAGCCCACGCACTGCAAATAAGACCCGACGCAGCCAAAAATAAATGAAATAAATAAATAATAAATCTAAAAATAAAAAAGTGTATGTATTGAAAAAAAAAAAAGGGCTTCCCTGGTGATGCAATGGTTAGGAATCTGCCTGCCAATGCAGGGGACATGGGTTCCAGCCCTGGTCCGGGAAGATCCCACATGCCGTGGTGCAACTAAGTCCGTGCACCACAACTACTGAGCCTGTGCTCGAGCCTGTGAGCCACAACTACTGAGCCCACGTGCCACAACTACTGAAGCCCGCACACCTAGAGCCTGTGCTCCTCTACAAGAGAAGCCACCGCAATGAGAAGCTTGCGCACCTCAACAAAGAGTAGCCCCCGCTCGCCGCAACTAGAGAAAGCCCATGTGCAGCAACAAAGACCCAACGCAGCTAAAAATAAATAAAAAAATAGAATATTCCTCCCACTCGTTACCCTATGAAATTACCCAGCCCATAAAATCTAACCACCCCCACAGCCCAGAGCCGCTGTCACTTTCCAAGACGACCCCAGGCCCTGGGGCTGCTTCGCCTGCCTTCTGAGACAGTCCACACTCTGTCTATGGAATGTGTATCTCTCTAAATAAACCTGCCTTCACTTTACAGTGAAGATGGCCTGCTCTTCAGTTCTTTCCTGCACAAAGTCAAGGACCCTCACTTGGCGGCCGGTCCTAACGACTACACCCGAGTCCTGGGACGTGACCATCCTCTCGTGCCCCATATTTTTCCTACAACGAAAGGAAAGGAAGTACTTCTTCACCCAGCAGGCAATCAACGTGGGGAATGCGTTATGCCTGGGGATGCACCAAAGCTATTCCCTCTGAGGTGTCAGTGAGGTTTCCCCTCCCTACTTGTTAGAAATCCAAGCCAAGTCAGGAGAAGGAAAGGAAGGAAATAAAGAACAGAGTAAGAATCAAACAACTGACATACACACTCCACGTTCTGCATACACATGAGTCAGAGTGCCAGCACCCAAGCAGGCCTGGGTGCTGGAAATCCCAGATCACAACTTTGCCGTACAACAAAGCTATTAGGCCGATCTCTGTGAAGATCCCACATGGTCTAACAGGCATTAAAAACCCAAATACTTCAGCGGCCTTCAGTCAATATCTCCATAGCATCCAGTGGTCTACGATGCCTTCACAGCACTCTTCCTTACCAGTCAGCCCTTACAGTCATCTTTGATGGAGAGGAGAAGACTCCATATTGTATATTTTGGATATGGGATAGATGAAGAAGTCAGGACACAGAGAAGAACCTGGCCAAGAAGCATGAAAAGCTGGTCTCGTTAGCGCTCACCTCTGATGTGGCTTTAAACCAGCTCCATCTTATTACCCCCCATTTCCTCATCAGCAAAAGGAAGATGTCCACGTAGCTCACAACTAATGTCTGGGGAAGGAGGGATAACGGCCTATACTGGTACAGCCCCAAAAGCATATTCACATGCATTTTTCTTTTAAAATCCTTGTTGAAAGGAAGGTTGGGAAAATGGCAGTTTCTCCCCTTCATAGCTGAGGAACCTAAAATTCAGAGAATTTAAGTGGCTTCTCAGGAGCAAGTCAGGAGTAGAACTGGCCCCAGTCCCAATGCCCATTCCACTACAACCCACTGCCAATTTTTGCTATAGAAACTGATTGTAAATTATTCACAAAATATGGTGTTTCTTTTTATATAATTTTATTGTTTCCCACTTTGACCAAAGTATTGCATATTCATCACAGAAAATTCAGAAAGAATAAGTAAAAGGAAGAAAATCATGATTACCCATAACTCCACTGAAATATAATGCTGCTTAAAGAAGAAATAAAAAGATGATGTAATAAATAACCTGATACACAATTCTGAGACTGCTGCAAAGATGATGGAGATCAAGAGATACACTGGGCAGCAACCAGACATGGCGTTTTGAAGAGTGTGGCTGTGACATGGTAGCAGTTAAAGGGAAAAGTAGAAACAGACTTTTTATTTTTAAGGTAGATCCGTATGCTATTGGGAATGATCAAGTGGAGAGGTAAACAGCTGACGTTCGGAGAAACAAAAGAAGCACTAGAGCTGTAGGCTCAAGAAGTAGTGCCCGGGCTTCCCTGGTGGTGCAGTGGTTGAGAGTCCACCTGCCGATGCAGGGGACACGGGTTCGTGCCCCGGTCCAGGAAGATCCCACATGCCGTGGAGCGGCTGGGCCTGTGAGCCATGGCCGCTGAGCCTGCATGTCTGGAGCCTGTGCTCCGCAATGAGAGGCCACAACAATGAGAGGCCCGCGTACTGCAAAAAAAAAAAAAAAAAAGTAGTGCCCCAGGGAAGGGATGTGACTTATGGGCTTTCTGTCCAGATCACCAGGAGAGTAAATGGGCACAGAATGGAAGGTGGGGAGATGTGTTGGTGAGTCTAGGGAAGTCCTTTGCTGATTCCTTCTATCTTTAATTTTTTTTCAGTGTAATAGGATGCAAAGTATGAAAGGAAGAATGAGGAAGAGAGCTGGGGGCTTTGAGGAGAAAAGCTAGAGTAGCAATAGCTGTCTCAGAGGGTGGGAGAGAAAACATCATGGAGGACTCTTCTGAAGTCCTCAGCTCTGGTTTTGTGTTTTTGTCCAGCTGCAAAGGCACAGCACTATAGGAGACAAATAGTTGAATTTGATCAGGTTTGTGGTGAATCAAGCCAGAATGCAGAAGTGGGAGATGGGTAAGAGAGGTAGGGGTATGCAAAAGAACTGAAATGGTAAGGAGAGAGAAACCTTCTGGAAAGTTAGAGAGAGATGTACTGTAGGTGAATCATGACTAACATGTGAAGGGAGGTTGGAGCTGCTGTAGGAAAGGATGTAAGATAGAAAGAGAGAAAGTCAGAGCAACGGATGTTTGCACTTGTAATGGTTGGAAGCATGGCAGTTACTAATAATGACAAGGTCTGGGTTTTCGCCTTGAAAGCGAGTGGCTGAATTAGGGTGGGACAGAATCATTAGCGACAGGAGCTCAAGGAATCAGGAGGCCAAAATACTGTAAACATCACATAGGTCTATAATGAAATTATCAAGAATTAAGGTAATGTCTGAGAGTATAAAGGGAAACAGAACTAAAGTTACAGAGAAAACGTGGATTGTGACCCAAAGTTAAGTAGATAGCTTCCCACTACACCAGACAATAACACTGGAAGCATCAATGGGTATTCGATCTTTAAACCCTGATGATCAAAAGTATATACAGTAAGGTATTACGTAGTATGAAATGATTTAAGGATAGAGATTTCTTTTCAATAGATAAGAAATCAAAGAAATGGGCAAAGGATAGAAAATCTTAAAATGCATACATTCCCAACCTCTTCTACCTAGGGAATTCTATCATTTAAATGTATACAGACATTTTGAACGATGCATGATGCATCGTAGAGCCTCCTCTGAAGAGTGCTGAGTTTTGTCCCTGAAGATATTTAAATTACCAGTGGATCACCTTGAACTGTGGAAGCTTAGATTTAGGCTTTGTTAGAGCAGGTCTATTTCAGCGCCTTAGTCCTAAAATGTGGTCTTTACTGTAGCATGTGGTCTTTCTGGGATTTTAATGGCAAGCCCAAGGGGTTTACCCGGCCCCTCCAAGCCTCAGCAGTTTTCAACTCCCAATGCAGCCTCCCTCCAGAGGGCAGAAATTTCTGCTGAGCTCTTACAGTGAGCTACTGTCATTTTCCTTCTGCACTCCTGAAATCTCATCCTGTAGATGCACAATTCAGGGGGCAGCCCAGGAATGGAGGGAAGTTTGTATGCAGCTTTGATGGTCATCACTTTCCAATATATCCTGCCTCAATTACCAGTTGCTCTGGCAGCCCTGATAGTGAGTGAGTGGCTTTCCCCTTGAGCTCCTCCACCGGCAAGGCATAGACTGAAAAGTGCCCTCAAGAGAAAGGACTTAAGATGGGAGCCCCATCCAATACTGTTCCCGTATTTCAAATGTCACGTCCCTTCCAGCTTCTGCCTGTTATGCATTGCTTTCCAGTGCCTTCAAACAAGCGTTTCATATAGTGTCCATAGTTTATACCAGCAGGAAGGTTAGTCCAATAAAAGACGGTTTATTATTACTAGAACTGAAACTCTCAGAATGAGCCTGCTAAACACACATCACGTCTTGTTTCTCCTCTGTTCAAAACCTTGCGAAGACCCCCAATCCACTCAGAGTAACAGTCAAAATCCTTACACTGGCTCTACATGGTCTGGCCCCTGATAGCAAGAAAGGTGTTTCCAGAGATTTCTTTCTTAAGCTGAGACCTGGGAGGTGAACATGAGGACAAAATGGGAGAAGTGCTTTAGGTGACACCATTTGTAAGAGCATGAGACTTGGGAGTTCAGGGTACACAACAGAAGGTATGATGACGACAGGTAAGAGAATGGTCTAGAAGAGCATTTCCCAACCCTTAGTGTGCAATAGCATGAACTGAGTCGCTTGTTGAAACGCAGGTCCCTCGGACAGTCTGGTACATAGCAGCTTTGAGAACTCCAAGCACAGACAAGTAAACTAGCTCACGAAGGGCTCCATGCATGGTAAAGAGTTTAGATTTTCATGTCTGAGAGATGGGAAATCATCCAGTACTTCTCACTGAATGCACCAGAGGACAAACAAGTGTCTCTCCATAACCAAATGCATTTCAAAGCCATGTTTTCCCTCTCTTAGCCTGGGCAAGGAGCTTTCCAGGAAAATACAACCTTCCTTTGCATCACAGCAGACATTAAAAATAGGACCTGGCACACAGTAGGTTCTCAATAAATGCTAAATAAATAAAACGTAAGATGATTTATATAATTGTCACCTCCACTCCATATAATTCCACGCTTAATATCTCTCTTTTCAAAGCCTTATTTATATATTCTTAAATCCCTTTTCCAAGCTCTAATCCCATTCAGAAAGCCTTTGGATTCAGCATGCCTTCGTTCACCAAATTTATAGGAAGGACAATCTTGAGCCATCTGGTGCCTATTTAATTTTTAACCACCTCTCCCTTGAAATATTTCTTTCTTCATTCTTATTTTGTCCTAAAAACTTGGCTATGAGCTAAACTGCGCCATCTGTGACTTCCAGTAAATACAACTGTTGCTAATGAAATTACCCAGTTTCATCATTTTGATTTAAACGCCTTGCCTGCTTTTCCTCTGACCTTTTGTTGCTTGCCATCAAACTCAAGCTTTTGTGAACTTAGATACATACATCCATGTAGGTCAGTCTTGAGGAATAAATCTTCTCTGGGAAGCACGAGAACCTCAGCCAAGCCCGCTCAGCAGGCTGACATGGGAGCTGGGGGCCGGAGCTGGGTAGAGAAATATGGATGGCACTTGTGCCCATCCGCTCAATGTGCACAGGGCCCCAGGGCAGACCCCCGCCATGTGACCAAGTGGCTGCTCAGTCTGGCTCTCCAGCCTCCCATTTGTTAGGATGCTGATGATATTAATGAGTTGGGGTGTTGGAGCCCATTCCTTGGCCTTTGGTGTTGGTTCCCCCCTGCACAGAATCGCTTGACCTGATTGAAGAAAAGTTCAGAGACGCCAAACTTCGCCCAAGTGGGGAGAAGCTTTGGAAGAAGCCAGGTCCCTCACGACTAAGGACAGCTTTTCCATTTAGGTAGCACGCTGGTCGTTGTCAACGGCCCCATCAAGGGAATGCAAGAGCATGAAGTAAGCATTCACCCACCAAGTTATTCAGTCATTGTGTTGTTATCATCAGTACTTTTGTTTATGATATTAGCTAATTAAAGAATTGGAGGTTATTATTAGTAACAGCAACAGCTGACACTGAGACTTTAGTGTGTATCAGGCACCCTGCTAAGCACCACACCTAATCAGTTCATTTAATCCTCACGGCAATCCTATGTCTGAGGCTTAAACAGGTTAAGTAATTCGCTCCTGCTCATAACCTTGAAGCTTTATCGCTTTGCATTTACTGGTGCTCTCTGTGTGCCAGATTCTGTGCTAGAAACTGGGATACAAAACTGAAAAAGATGTAGTCCTCATGCACTATCAAAGGGAGCAAGAGATAAAAATGCAAATACACCATCTGAGTGAGGCTACAACAGAGTAGAAGAATATTCTGGGGTCACAGAGAGAGGAGATTCCATGTGGCAGGCAAAGATTCACAGCAGAGGAGATGTTAAATTGAGTTTGAAGGAGGAATGGGGGTTTGTCCACCAAAGATGAAGGGAGACGAAGGGGAGCAAGAACAGAAGGAACAGTGTGGCGGGAGGAGGGGAAGCGTGGAAAGCAGGCACAGGGGGAGGAAACGCTGACTTAGCTGCGAGGGTTAGTCACACCTAACTAACTGTGAAGGCTTGGGAGGTGTCCTGCCCAGGCAGAGGAGGCTGGGATCTGGAGTGCGGAGTCAACCTCAGGAGACACCAAAGCTCTCTGTCACTGGGTCTCCACAGTAAACTGGAGGGGGTGGAGGCGGTCCTCCAAGGCAGCCCATCCATCAGATCTGGTTAATATTTGGCCTAAGCAGCAACAGGACTCTGCTTTTATCCCTCAACTTCCATTAGCCTTAAAGGACTTGCCTGCACTCCCAAGGTGTTCAAGTCTTCATTGCAGAGATAAGATACATAATAGGCCCAAGGAAAAAGCAGTGGCCCCTGAATTGTCATACTGGACGCCACCCCACAGCCCCCCCATCATTCTTACCTCTATCTCTGCCTTCCTTCTAATTTGAGAATGCTGATCCTACTGACCAGGAAGGAGGTCTGTGAGCAAAAGCTGTTTTCAGTTCTACCAATTGCAGAAGTATGTTCAGTCTCTGTAGGTGTTTTGTCAATGCAGTATGACTTGAGTGAAGGGAAAATTTCCACAATCCAAAATGCACCCTATTGATTCTGCCTTCAGTTTCTACATTGTTTCCTTCTTAGGACATGGCTTTTAAAGGCCGATGCTAAAAAGAGAACACTATAGACGAGGGCTGACACCAGGAACAACTTCATCAAAAGAATGTCTCAGATCAGCCAATCTCCTCCAAAGGCCCTGAGGGGAGAGACAGGTGGGGCAAGAAAACCTTGTCTTGGAGCAAGAGTCAGCAAACATTTTCCGTAAAGGACTCGATGGTAAATATTTTAGGCTCTGTGGGCCACTTGGTCTCTGTTGCAACAATTTAACTCCGCTGTTGCAGCGTGACAGCAACCATAGATAACGCATGAATCAATGATTAGTGGATATGACTGTGCTCCAATAAAACTTTATTTACAAAAAAGGGACGTGGGCTAGTCTTGGCCCACTGGCTGCAGTTTGCTAACAACTGCATTAGTGATCCCTACTATGACAAGTCAGTGGACAGCTGTAAAGGGAAACTAGATGACAATTTGACAAGGGCTCTGAGGATCCTAAAATTGGAATCTGCCCCATTAATTTGTTGTGCCCAAACATATTAAGGTCCCCAGAGAGTGCTCATTGGAATAACCCTTTTCTTCTGACCTCCAAAAAAACAGTCTCAGCATCATCCTGACTTCATTCTTCATCTTCACCTGCTTTATCCAATCAGTCACTAAACGCTATTATTTCCTCCATTGAAATCTCTGAAACGAAAGCTTAAGAGGTTAAGAATTACATCCAGAGTTAGTTATACAGCAGTAACGGACCAAGCCAGGACTTGAAACCAAGTTGGGCAGATACTAAGGATAGATGACTATCTTCACTGCATTTTTACTTTGCAAGAGCCCCTGGGAAATGTGTTTGGTATAAAGAATGCCAGGGTGCTAGACCTGTGGTGACAACACACAGCCTCTCTGGGAACTCTTCTCCCATGAGCTTTGCCTTCTGTACTCACAGCTGGTCCCCCTGCAGACCTTGAGAAAGATACCTAGGAAATGAAACACCTTTTTAAATATAAGTGTAATTGCTTGTGGATGCTGGGAATGCAGGCCTGGGGTCACACTGTAGTGTGGAAATGGATGAGTCAGAATGTGAGCTTTTAAGTAAAAGGTGCAAGTTTCAAACAACTTTATCCAAAAGTAAAAATTCACTTAAAAAAAAAAACTGCATGGTCTGAAACAAATATATATAAGTCAACAACAGCAGGGGGTGGGGTGGGGGACTATTATTTTATAATACTCTAACTTTATTCTTTAATTATCCATACCCTGTCAACTTCTAAAAATGTTGAAGGTGACTTACATATACACTTAAACAAAACAAGGATAAAAGGGTTACAGCTAAGTAAGAAAAGAAGAGAGATGCCTGAACCATAAAACCATAGAGTTCAAAATCATATGAGATAATCACAATCACTTAGGTCTACAGGAACACTGTTTGCTCTGGTGCAAAACTCTAAAACTGTGGTTCTCAAAATGTAGGGTCCCTAGGAATGACCTGGTAAGCCTCTGTAAAACAGCTTCCTGAGATACCCCTGCAATTCTGACTCAGTTGGTCTTGACCAGGGCCTAGGAATCCACATTTTCAATACCTGTTCCTGGTAATTTTGATGCAAGTGGTTTAGCGATCACACATGATAAATACTGATTTTTCAAGAACTCTTGGTACACTCTTTGAACAACACAATGATCATCATTATATCGGGAAGAAACTTAAGGTAATAAATGTTCTTGGAGTGACTTTTCAAAGAGCTCAAACCTTGTTAAAACACTGAGGACATTTTGAGATCTTTCTTTTTTCTTTATGTAGGCATTTATCACTATAAAATTTCCATTTTAGATCTGCTTTAGCTTCAGCCCATAGGTTTTGGTTTGTCTTTCCATTTTTGTTTTTTTCAAGATATTTTTAAATTTCCATTTTGATTTCTTCTTTGACCCATGGGTTGTTCAAGACTATGTTGTATAATTTCCACATATTTGTGAATTTTCCAGCTTTCCTTATGTTACTGATTTCTGGTTTCATACTATTGTGGTCAGAAAAGATACTTGGTATGATTTCAGTCTTTTGAAATTTTCTAAGGCTTGTTTTGTCACCTATCATTATGATCAATCCTACAGAATGTTCCATGTACACTTGAGAAAAATGTGTATTCTGCTACTGTTGGAAGAAATGTTCTATTCAAACCCAATAGAACCCTGTTTCAACAGGGAACAAGTTTCCTTGTTGATTTTCTGTCTGGATGATCTATCCATCGTTGAAAGTGGGATACTGAAGGCCCCTACTATTACTGTATTGTCTATTTCTCCCTTCAGATCTGTTAGTATTTGCTTAATACAGTTAGGTGCTCCAGTGTTGGGTACATCTATATTTACGATTGTCACAGCTTCTTGATGAATCACTGTATAATGACCTTTTTTGACTCTTGTTACCATTTCTAGCTTAAAGTCTGTTTTGTCTAATAAAAGTATAGCTATTCCTGCTCTCTTTTAGTTTCACTTAAAATGGAATATCTTTTCCCATCCCTTCACTCTGAGCCTATATGTGCCCTTAAAGCTAAAGTAAATCTCTTGTAGGCAGCATATAATTGGATCCTGTTGTTGCTTTCTTCCATCCAGCCACTCTATCCCTTTTAACTGGAGAATTTAATCCAGTTACATTTATAGCAGTTACTGATAAGTAAGGACTTATTAATGCCATCTTATTAATTTTTTTCTGGCTATTTATAAAGTAGTTCCCTTCTTCCTTTCTTCCCCTTTTGCTGCCTTACTTTTTGAACTGATGATTTTCCACAGTGGTATGTTTTGATTCCCTTCCCTTTATCTTGTGTGAATCTACTGCAGGCTTTTGCTTTGTGGTTACCAAGAGGCTTACATAAAACATCTTATAAATATAATAGCCAATATTATGCTCAAGAAACTAAAAAGAAAGGTAGAAACTAAGCCCAAAGTTATCAGAAGGAAGGAAATAACAAAGATCAGAGCAGAGATAAATGAAACAGAGACAAGAGAACAATAGAAAAGATTAACAACACTAAGAGCTAGTTTTTGAAAAGATAAACAGGCACTCAAATAAACAAAATCGTAAATGAAAGAGGAGACATTACAGTTAATACCACAGAAATAAAAAGGATCATTACAGAATACTATGAACAGTTATATGCCAACAAATTGAATTACCTAGAAAAAAATGGATAAATTCCTGGAGACAACCAACCTACCAAGACTGATTCATGAAAAAAATAAAACATGTGAACACACCAATAACATGTAAGGAGATTGTAGCAGTAATCAAAAACCTCCCAACAAAGAAAATGCCAGGACAAGATGGATTCACTGGTAAATTCTACCAAACACCCAAATAATTAAGACCAGTTATCCTCAAACTCCTCCCAAAAACTGAAGAAAAGGGAACACTTCCAAACTCATTTTACAAGGCCAACATTATCCTGATATCAAAGCCAGGTAAGGACACTGCAAGAAAAGAAAACTACAGGCTTAAATAGACATTTCTCCAAAGAAGATATACAGATTGACAACAAACACATGAAAGAATGCTCAACATCATTAATCATTAGAGAAATGCAAATCAAAACTACAATGAGATATCATCTCACACTGGTCAGAATGGCCATCATCAAAAAATCTAGAAACAATAAATGCTGGAGAGGGTGTGGAGAAAAGGGAACACTCTTGCACTGTTGGTGGGAATGTAAATTGATACAGCCACTATGGAAAACAGTATGGAGGTTCCTTAAAAAACTACAAATAGAACTACCATACGACCCAGCAATCCCACTACTGGGCATATACCCTGAGAAAACCGTAATTCAAGAAGAGTCATGTACCAAAATATTCATTGCAGCTCTATTTACAATAGCCAGGACATGGAAGCAACCTAAGTGCCCATCATCAGATGAATGGATAAAGAAGATGTGGCACATATATACAATGGAATATTACTCAGCCATAAAAAGAAACGAAATTGAGTTATTTGTAGTGAGGTGAATGGACCTAGAGTCTTTCATACAGAGTGAAGTAAGTCAGAAAGAGAAAAACAAATACCGTATGTTAACACATATATATGGAATCTAAGAAAAAAAAAAGGTCATGAAGAACCTAGGGGTAAGATGAGAATAAAGACACAGACCTACTAGAGCATGGACTTGAGGATATGGAGAGGGGGAAGGGTAAGCTGGGACAAAGTGAGAGAGTGGCATGGACATAATACACTACCAAACGTAAAATAGATAGCTAGTGGGAAGCAGCCACATAGCACAGGGAGATCAGCTAGGTGGTTTGTGACCACCTAGAGGGGTGGGATAGGGAGGGTGGGAGGGAGGGAGACGCAAAAGGGAAGAGATATGGAAACATATGTATATGTATAACTGATCCACTTTGTTATAAAGCAGAAACTAACACACCATTGTAAAGCAATTATACTCCAATAAAGATGTTAAAAAAAATTCTCAACAAAATACTAGCAAACTGAATTTAACAGTACATTAAAAGGATCATACACCATGATCAACTGGAATTTATTCCAGGAATGCAAGGATGTTTCAACATATGCAAATCAATAAATGTGAAACCCTAAATTAATAAAGGAAAAAATCATCTGATTATCCCAACAGGTGCAGAAAAACAATCCTAAATTCATATGGAACCACAAAAGTCCCTGAATAGCCAAAGCAATCCTGAGAAAGAACAAAGCTGGAAAATCACACTTCCTGATTTCAAACTATACTGAAATCACACTTCAAGCTATACTGAAATCACACTTCCTTATTTCAAAGCTATAGTAATCAAAACAGTATGGCACTGGCATAAAAAGAGACACATAGAGCAATGGAACAGAATAGAGAGCCAGAAATAAACCCTCACATGTATGGTCAACTAATATTTGACAATGGAGCCACAAATCCTCAATGGGAAAAGGACAGTCTTTTCACTAAATGGTGTTGGGAGAACTGGATACCCACATGCATAAGAATGAAATTAGACCTCTATCTTGCACCATTCATAAAATTTACTTGAAATGGATTAAAGACAAACATAAGACCTGAAACAACGAAATGCCTCAAAGAAAACACAGGTGGAAGATCCTTGACATGGGTATTGGCAATGACATTTTGGATATGACACCAAAAGCACAAGCAACAAAAGCAAAAATTAATTGTAGAACGACATCAAACTAAAAGGTACTGCACAACAAAAGAAACAATCAACAAAATGAAAAGGCAACGTATGGGATGGGAGAAAATGTTTGCAAATCATGTATCTGGTAAGGGGTTAATATCCAAAATATATACAGATCTCATATAATTCAACAGCAATAAAAAAAAATCAATCTGACCAAAAAATGGACAGAGGAAATGAATAGATATACTTCCAAAGAAGACATACAAATGGCCAACAGGTATATGAAAAATGCCCAACATCACTAATCACCAGGGAAATGCAAATTAAAACCACAATGAGATATCACCTCACACTTGCTAGAATGGCTATCATCAAAAAGACAAGAGATAACAAGCATTGGCAAGGATGTGGAGAAAAGGGAACCCTTGTGCACTGTGGGTGGATTGTTAATTGGTACAGCTGCTATGGAAAACAGTATGGAGGTTCCTCAAAAAATTAAAAATAAAACTGTCACATGATCCAGCAATCTCACTTCTGGGTGTATATCCAAAGGAAATAAAAACAAGATCTCAAAGAAACATCTGCACTTTCATGTTTATTGCAGCACGATTCACAATAGCCAAGGTATGGAAACAACCTAAGTGTCCATCAATAGACGAATGGATAAGGAAGATATGGCATGTATATACAATGGAATGTTTTTCAGCCATGAGAAAGAAGGAAATCCTGCCATTTGAGACAACATGGCTGGACCTTAAGGTCTTTCTGCTAAGTGAAATAAGTCAGACAAAGAAAGTCAAACACTGTATGTTCTCAAGTACATGTGTAATCTAAAAAACCTAACTCATAAAAACAGAGAGTAGAATGGTAGTATCAGGAGCTGGCAGGTGGGGGAAATGGGGAGATGTTAGTCAAAGGGTATGAACTTTCAGTTATAAGATGAAGTTCTGAGAACCTACTGTACAGTAGGATGACTATAGTTGACAATACTGTATTGTATACTTGCAAGTTGCTAAGAGAGTAGATCTTAAATGTTCTCATCATAAGAAAGAAATGGTAATTATGTGAGGTGATGGAGGTGTTAGCTAATGTATGGTGGTAATAATTTCACAATATGTAAGTGTATCAAATCAACACATTGTATACCTTAAACTTGTACAGTGCTATTTATCAGTTATATATTTCTTTTAAAAATATTGAGGATAGAGCATTAAGCCACTGCCCTAGGAAGACGTTTCCCTTAGGAACTAAGGAAGTTCAGTACAGATATTTAGCTTTCTGGCAATTTCACTTGCTTCAAAGGGAGCTCAGAGAGCCTAGGAGAATGCATGGTTGATTTCAAAGCTTCATATTGGGTCCCTATGTCACCTCCAGGAGACTGATTCAGTCTGGCACCTCTCCAAGATATGAGGATATTCTTCTCAACTTTGCTGTACAGCAGAAATTAACACAACATTGTAAATCAACTATACTTGAATAAAATAAATCTTTAAAACAAGACCTAGGAATCACGTGTCCTGTTCCCCCTCTCCTCTTGATCTTCTGCCATACCCCCAAATAAATCTCATTCCTCCAAATACCACTCTACTTGTCTTCCTGAATGCCTGCCACCCTGGGTGCCTTCTGTGCACCCCAGTCTCCCCCTTCTCCATCTCTCTGTGCCCAAAAGACAGAGCACATGGGCCACACCAACAGCGTCCTTGCCTTCCAAGTTCTGGTTCGCTTTCTGCTGGCTCGCAGAGTGCCACAGGCTGCATTCACTCATCTGCCAAAGTTCCAGCTCCTGGCTGGCAGCCTTCTCCAGCGGCCATGCTCTCCAGGTTCCAGGAACCACTCTCTCCCATGCTCCTGCAAACCCAGGTGGGAGCAGTTTCCCATCAGTTTTTAACCCTGGGGTCGGCCACTTTTTTTTGGTGGCACTTTCACCTTGCTCATGCCTTTGTAAATCATGCCCCTCCTCAATTTCCCAGTGGTGGTGAGCAGGGGAAGGTATGGGGTCAAGGCCACTCAAGAAATGAAAAGGATGTTTAGAAGCCAGACTGCCTTCACAGTAGTTGAAAGCAACTTCATGTGTTAGGGGAGGTAGCAATGTCCTTACTGTAAGAAAGGGAGAAACTGGAAAAAAAAAAAAATCATTAGCAGAACTTCACGGCACAATTTAGCAACCTTTTCCCCTCCCTTCTGTGTGCCCATGCTATCAGTGAGATAATTAGCAATGAAAGTATGTTAAACTTTGCTTTAAAAAGCAGGTTAAAGGGGCTGCCTTGGTGGCACAGTGGTTAAGAATCCACCTGCCAATGCAGGGGACATGGGTTCGATCCCTGGTCCGGGAAGATCCCACATGCCGTGGAGCAACTAAGCCCGTGCGCCACAGCTACTGAGCCTGTGCTCTAGAGCCTGCGAGCCACAACTACTGAAGCCCGCACGCCTAGAGCCCGTGCTCCACAACAAGAAAAGCCACCGCAATGAGAAGCCCGTGCACCGCAACAAAGAGTAGCCCCCGCTCCCCGCCACTAGCGGAAGCCCGCATGCAACAACGAAGACCCGAAGACCCGACACAGCCAAAAATAAATAAATAAATAAATTTTGTTTTTTTTTCCTAAAAAGCAGGTTAAAAATAAAATACCTAAAGGGATGATGAATTCTGTAAGTAAAACCAGTTTTTCTCATCTGTAAAACTAATTATTATGATCATCCTTACATCTGAACAGTTTCCCAAGTGCTTTTACATGTATTTTCTCATTTGTGTGCCTCACATCAACCCTATGCATCAAGGGGATAGTATTGTTCCCTCAACTCCATAATGTAGAGAATGAAGCTTTGAAAGTTTAAGGGACTTGCTCACAGACTCACATAAGTGGTACAGGCAAGTTTTCAGTGCTCTACCCATTGAATGAGCCTAGTTCAGGGAAGAAATATACCGTCATGCCAGGTTGGCCAGTAGGTTTCACATTATATCAATTCCCATTGGTTGGCAGTGATTGCCTAGAGTCCTGTGTTGCGAAGGAGTCTGAGGTTGAGTTTGGACTCAAGAGAAGAGTATTGTGATTAATTAGCAACATCTGGCAAAACAAAGAATTGGGGAGCAGTAGCACGACTCTCTCTTGTTTTCTACCCTTGGTGTAGTGTTTGAGAGCACGGGCTTGGGAGGTTCATAGTCCTGTAATAGGGACTGACTCAACCTCTCCACTCAATAATCTGGGCCTTGGTTTCCTCATCTACAATCAAAGGGCCATAATACCAACTGCCTCATGGAGCTGTTTCTTTTCTTTCCCAACCTAAATTTATTTTCACATGAAAAGAAGTTGTCATCCTCATCTAAGAGAATAAATCATTCAGAGAAAACTGTTAACAGGACCCATTCTAGACTTAAAAATTCAACAAAGTAGCAGAGTGCAGTAGGGGAAGGGCTGGGCTTAGAGACTGGAATCCTGCAGTCTGGCCCAGTTCTGCTTTTATAATTTGTTCTAGAGCTTCAGAGATGTCCGGGAAGAGCTGTCATTCCTAAAGTAAGCCCAATGGAATGTACTGATCATAGAGTCTTTATTAGACACAGGCTGGCATAACTTGATGTCACTTAAAAATCAGTAGAGAATACTCCAGTATAATTTATCAGCCTTCTTAGATGGGTGTCCTCTTTGTAGGTCTTGAGGAGTTCTGTATGAGCTCTGTCATCATGAGCAAGTTAATTTTCCTAAATAAGAGTTTCTTAGTCTATATAATCAGATTGTTGAAACAAAAAAGTTTTTAAAACAGCAACTTCCGTATTGGGGAAAGGATTATGGGAACTATTCTTGTCAATTTCCCCACTTCCTATAGTGTTATATCATCTTTAAAATAATGAAAATAATAGTAAGAATAAAGGATTTAACATCTGTTTGAAATGTTAATCTCCTTAGAATCAACATACTTTTCTCGTCTTATTTTCCCACTGCCTTTGATTCCCTCTCTTACTTTGTAAGTTTTTGTAATGCTTTTATTTATTTATTTATTTTTGGTAGACGGCTCTGTTTTGCTTGCAGAACATGGTGTGTATGTGTGTTATATGCACGCTTTGTTCATGATAATGATTGAGGTGCTCCTGAAATACATGCTCCTCATGCCCGAAAGTCCATCCTCCTTCTAACAGCAGCATCTATGGCTCTCATTTGTCTTGTCTTTTCAGTTATAAATGGTCCTGGGAGGGGCAGCAGATTAAGCCCCCAAACCTTGGAGCAGCTGAGTCAATTAGAGGTTTCCCATAAGTTACAAGGGTAGTTTGCTAGTACAAAGACCCAGAGGAGGGCGAGAAGGTGCTTGGAACAGGGAGGCTGCTGAATTGCCAAAGGATTCCAGAGGCCTGGTCCCAACTGAAGCTAGAATACAGAATGATACACCTCTTAAATCCCTCTATCTCAAAGCACAGTGTTTTAAATTGGATATGCATCAACTATTAAAACCATCACATTCACTGGAATTCACTACTTACAATTTGTATTATAAATACAATTTACATTTTTAAAGCCATTGTAAGTAATAAAATCATTCTCACTTGGTCAGAGGCAATGTAACTAAGCAGGACCCTTTGGAGCATTCCCAGAACAGGACTCCTCCCCATGTCCTCTGCCTGCCTTTGTCTGTAGAAAAACTTTAGTCAAAGAATACATTTAATCAGAGAAGTGAGAAAATGCAGAAAGAAAGGAAAACAGTCCAGTAAGACAAAACAATAATAGTTTAGCCATTAAACAAAGTCAAGGACCTTTAGCTCCTCCTCTAGGGCTAGAGATAATCTTCTGAGCCACATCCTTTGAGCTGTTTTGCAGAGACTGAAACCCCCACCAGGTGGAAGAAGTTAACTGTCTGCTGCCCACAAGCACGTAGATCCCAGACCAGCTGGAACCAGAAGGTTGATGATGCTGACTCCCAATTATCTCACCACCAACCAATCAGAAGAAGGTCCACAAGCTGATCACATACCCTACAAACCCCCTCCCTCACTCTGTCCTTATAAACCTTTCCCTGAAAGCCTTCAGGGAGTTCAGGACTTTTAAGCACTAGCTGCCCTGGACTCCTTGCTTGGCGCCTGCAATAAACGCTGCACTGTCCTTCGCCACAACCCGGTGTCAGCAGACTGGCTGTACTGCACGTCGGCAAGCAGACTCAAGTCTGATTTGGTAATGGCAATGCTAGTTGAACTCAGGCCTATGGTTTTTGCTCAGAATCCATAACATGTAGATGGCATGTGTTCTCTTATTCACTCCCAATCTGTAGAGATGTGTTTCATAGTGTCTCAATCTCATGTATTTCTAATTTCTCTTTTGATCAGTCATAATGTCATTCTGAGATCCAACAATAAATGAATGAATGAATATACATAACGTACATATATAATATTCATTACATAAATACATCTATACACATAAAACACATATCACAAAGCCCACATACCTTGTTTAAGTGGCTCTTTCAGGAAGATTTATAATACTTTGCTTTACAAAGAAAGTTTAAAAAAGAGGGAAAATGAAAACAGTGACTGTTCCCTAGTGCAATTACTGTGTCAAATTCTCCCCTGGGGAAAGGAATTTGCTGTTATTGTGAAATAAATTAATATAGAAACTAGACTCCTGCAGTAACTTTTCTTTATCCCCAGGCAGTATTTTCCCACTACTGCTCTCAGAATTCACTTTTGGCGATTCACATATGGGAGGTTGGAAATAGCTAGAAATTGTGTGTTAGAATTTCAAATATATTCCCATTTCCAAAAATGTTAGCAGCTCCCCAAATTATCAGGGTGTGCACAATCATTTAGAGATTGTCTGCCCCAGAAATCAACTGCTTGTCTTCTTCATCCTCTGGAAGGTTAAGAGCTTTCTCTTACCGTCCATTCAACTGCCACAAATCAGGATTTCTGTCCCAGCAGCTACCATTTGCTCAGAAAATTTGGAAGGACAAGGCCCTCTGGGCTGCAAGAAAAGTGCAGAAATGGCCAAGCTTAGTTAGTCTTTTCCCAAAGCCCACAAGTCAGCCTTCACTGGATACCTTCACTACCCAGGCTGCCAGCACAAGCCCTCTGTGATTCCTAATTAGGTGCTCACTGCTCAGTTAATACCCCATTAGCCCCACAGTCTCTTAACATCAAACCACTGGACAAAATTCTCTTCACTTCAGCCATATTATGAATGAACTTACAGTCAACGGTTGAAATCCATGCCAGCTGAAATTCACTCTAAGCTAATCTTAAATCAACATCATAAGGGCAGTGTATGCAAAATTGATTAGGGAAAGTCTTCATCAAACTACAGAGCAAAGCAGGGTCTTGAGAAGGAGGTTATTCGGGGTGGGGTGGGGGGAAATCTGGAATATACAGTGCAAATAAGTATTAGGCCTAGAAAAAAAGATAATGACTGAATGTTCCTCGTTGACCTTTATAGTCTAAGCGTCTGTGCCACGCCTGTCTATGTCATGGGAGCCTTGCTGATGAAGTAGTTCAAACCTCTTTAAGTAGCTCCCTCCTAGGCAGATATTTTGTCCCTTAAATGTAAAAACTACAACAAAACATAGTAACAACTCACACTTACTGAGTTCTTACTTTGTGCTAGGCTTTGATCTAAGGGCTTTTTATGTTTAGCTGGCTTAGACTACACGGCCTGAAAGGTGGGTATTACTATCTCCATTTAATGGGAAAGAAAACTGAGGCATAAGATCATAGCTGTCACTGCATAGAACAGGGAGCAAGCAAGCCCTACAGATCAGAGGCCCTATGCCCTACGTTGTTAGCATTGTTGGCATTTTCAACTGCCAACAGGTTCAATAATAATAAGTATCATTATGTATCATTTATTAAGCACCAACTATGCTCCTCTGGGATGGGTGTGTATGAAAGTATAGTGTATATGCACTCTTTTATTTTTGGAGTCAAGCTGACTTTTGCACTCACACATGAAACCCTGGCACAGGTTATTGAACTGGTTAAGAGCCAAGCTATGGCATCAGATGCTCTCGGATCAAACCTCAACTCCACCACTGCTCGCTGTGTGACCTTGCACAAATTACTTGACCTCTCTTAGCCTCATCTATAAAATGAAGACAATAATGGCACCTACTTGATAGGGTGGTTGTGAGGATGAAAGATCATCTAAGGAAAGTGCTTAGAATGGTGCCTGGTGCATAATGAAAGTTAAATAAAGGTTGTAATTATTTTCCTCTGTTGATAGAGAAAAAAATTTTAATCGTCAATAGGTAAGCAGCCAGTATGACTCCTCCACCAAAAACGTAATTGGTCACATCATCGTTTTACACCAATAATCATTAAGACAATAGACCTCTCTCTTTTATGGTGTTGATTTAGTTAGCTGATTAGTTTCATTGGGCATTTCAAAGAGCACATCTTTTGACCCATTTCTGGTATTTTCTGTGAATTGCATGGACTGAGGGAGACAATGCACTGGAGGGTGGGGGAGGGACCACAGAAACAAGGAGGAATGTAAAAGGCATTGTAAAATTCTGAGAAATTATAAGTAGTTTTCTCCAAAAGGAATAGTAAGGCATTGTATTCTTCTCTATTAATTCTTATTATGAGCAATACATCCTTGTGGTACAGAATTTAGAAAACAGAAAAAGGTATAGAAACGTTTTAAAGACAAAAAGAAGAACATCAGCTTCCATTATTGTAACACTTACTTTTTTGAGACTAGATACTCTGCAGTAATCACTGGCTGGCATGACCAACTGAGAAGAGAAGGTGACCATTCTGATTGGCTAGTACCTGCCTTAACAGTTGTTATATATTTTGAATATTGCTCCTATGCTTGTGTGTATGTTTCATCCCTATGTGTTTATTTTTAATTACATTAGAAACATACTGAATATCTGTTTGTTCAGATTTTTTCATTATTTTTATCACATGTAATGAACTTTTCCCATCATTAGACATTCTTTGAGGGCAGCATTTTAAAATCATCTACTAATAATGCATAGATACACCATGATTTATTTAACTGTTCTATTACTGTTCAATATTCATGTAGCTTCCATTTTTTGCCATTAGAAATATCTTTACACATAAAACTTTGAGTAGCTAATGTGTTATCATTTGAGCACATATTTACTTCCATAGTAAAATAACATTTTAATTTTAGGACAAGCTGTTACTTCTACAAATCACTGGGTTATCTGGTATGTTTGTGGGGATTCTGCTACTAGTAATGAAATTTATACCAGCCTTACATATACCATTAAATGTAAATGAATGTAACAGTGTCCTTTAAAAGGTAAATTGCTATACAACTATGTTATTGTTATTATTTATGGTAGTATTAGTCTCATCGATTGCTGACGTTATAAACGCTCTGGATTCTACCTTGACTTTTAGGCTTTTATAACTTTTAATAGACTTGCTCCTCACCTAAAGAACATTATGATGCAATTTTATCTGCCTCCACTTAAAGATATTTCATATTCTTTTCCTGCCCCCCATTTGATGACTGCACCATTGCAAGACCCCAGATTTTGACATAACAAGAGCCTGGACACATTTCATTAAACAGCTGTCCAGGTAAGAGCAAAAAGTAAAGTCAAACGGACATGTGTTGTTTGCTGTCCAGCACACTCTCCCTCCTTCTGGATACCAATACCCTGAATTTCTGAAACATGCTGGTACCATGATGTGGAAGCCTAGAACCTTCTAGAAACCATGATGTGGAACCTGAGGATAGAGTCAGCAATGGACAAGGCCAAGCAGGGAAAGAAAGAGACTGGGTCAAACTTGTAGTTTGGGAAAGATGGCAGACTAAAGATAGCCTGAAAAGCCCTCTACTTCACATACTTAGAAACGCTGGATATGCATTATTTTCTTAAGGCAAGTCTAAGCTCATACAGAGGGGAAAAAAAAATTGTGAGAGAGTGTACACACACACACACTCATTCGCTCCCTCTCCTCTCCCTCTCTCTCTATATATATATATTCAGTCAAGTCAGAAGTTAGCATGCTTAATCTCAATCCAATCAAATCAAGTCAGCTGAAGACGGCAGAGTGACAGAAAATGAGTAAAGATCTCAAAAGGTGAGCTCAGATCCCCCTGGCGAAGCCACCCACGGGATAATGATCCAGCCAATGATAGCCAAGTGAATGATGAACATCTCTATCTTTCTAAATGGCTAGGGAGAACACTTAGTAATAAGGAGTGACCATCACGGCGGAGGAATTAGAAGAGCTGGGGTTTGCATAAGAGAAGGTAGTGGGCAAAAGTGGGAGGAAATCATTCCCC
Organism: Tursiops truncatus; assembly: GCF_011762595.2. Taxonomy (NCBI): domain Eukaryota; kingdom Metazoa; phylum Chordata; class Mammalia; order Artiodactyla; family Delphinidae; genus Tursiops; species Tursiops truncatus. The sequence goes on from NC_047035.1 coordinate 104,064,377, forward strand.
GGCCTTGTTAAGAAGATATCTGTTTGGTTACCTAATAATATAAGTTTTAGTACTTTCAAGCAAGTGGATTTATGCTGACTCTCATATTTATGCTGTAATCTTTGCCATATGTTAATGAGATTGACTGTACATGAGCTAATCAATTATTTTCAGCAGCTTGTATCTTAAATGTTATGCCGGTTATCTTCATTATGAGCTTAAATACCAGCCTGGTGACGGATTTGCCTTTTAACTTTTCTCTCTTAAAAAGAGCAAAATTAGGAAATCGAAATACACCCCACATAGATTTTTCAATACGTAGTGAAAGTTAGTAGTGGCACCGTTGTAGCTGAGCTGGCATTTAAACATGTAATCTGCTGACCTTGAATTCCAAAGCAATTTCTTGTCCCTTAAAAATTTGGAACACATAAAAATTATATTAGCATCAATTATTTTAATCATTTTTGTTAAAATTTATCTTTTTCAATTTTAGTGAATTGGTATTATAATGCACTATCTCTTTTTGTCTCATATTCCCTCATTAATATTCATTGGAAGTATTTGCTACTTCAATAAACCCAGACTAACTTTTTATTACATATTCATAAGTATTACTTTTTAAAGGTTTTGCGCTACTTCCACCTTCACTGAATATAATAATTTGTGCTTTATACTAATGTGACACCTCAGATATGGTCTAAAGTAACGAATCAGGATGGACTTCAACTCATCTTAGCAAGGACCTACACTTCCCCACTCTGCAACCGAACATCACATGGTTCTTTTGTTAACAGTCTTGTTGCCTGATGGGGGTCCAAGGATAAAGACCAGAGCTGACCACTTCAGCCCACTGCAGGGTTTCTTTCTTTTTTTTTAGACATATATGTATTTGTTTATTAAAAATATATATATACACAAGAAGTAGAAAGTAGGAAATATGGTCACTGGTAACAGCAGGGCAGGGATGAAAGATGGACTGGACTTGATAGGCATGGATGTCAGTTATCTGTGGCTACTACAACAAGTTGCCACAAATTTAGTGGCTTAAAACAACAGAATTTTATCCATTGCAGTTCTGGAGGTCAGAGATCTCAAATGAATGTCACAGAGCTAAAGTCAAATGTCAGCAGGACGGGGTCCCTTTTTAGAAGCCTAGAGAAGAATACATTTCCTTATCTTTCCTAGCTTCCTCAAGATGCCCACATTCTTAAGCACTCTTCTCTTTGCCTCCGAAGATGGGAATAGGTAGGTAGATGGCCAAGGGAGGCATGTTCTTAGACCAAGTGTGTCAGTTCTTCCTTACTCCACTGGGGGGCAATATTCCAAGGGTGTGGGTTCCATCTGAACCCCTTATTGATGTCCTGGAAGATTTCCCAAAGCAGGGTTCCTTAATACGGAGCCTTTGACAGGGTTTCAGGCATTTTGTGAACCCCCTGTAATAGAATGCAGGCTTTGGGGTGCAGGTATGTGGGTGCATTTTTCTGGTGAAGAAAGTATATAGCTTTTATCAGATTCTCAAAGGAAGCTGTGATGATAATGATGGGAATGGTGGTGGCAGTGGTGGTGATGATAATAATTTTGAACCCCTAGCCTATGAAATATTTTGTCTGGATTTACATCAAAGAGTAGAGGGAGGGCAGCACATAAGAGTTGATAATTGTTGGATTCATTTGGTGAGTACACCGAGGGTCACATTCTCCATAATAAAAAGTCCTTAAGGATGAATAAACAAATGCTTACGGGTCTGGGGTCACCTCTCGTGTTGAGAAGCTGGAGCAGGTGTATTGAATTAAGAATATGCAGCTTGTGACCTGCTGAGTGAGGGGACACAAGTTACCCATGCGTGGGTGGCAGGCAGCTCCCTCAGCATCCAGCTCTCACTTTGGGGAAGTGAAACCCATGGGGTCGTTTTGAGTGAAGGCACAGTTTCAATAAATCCACACAAAGGAAATAGTCACAAGATTTATTATTTCAGATTCCAGAAGCCAGGGGCCGCAATGAGTCGGGGGGAAGGGCAGTCTTCCTCCCTCCCAGGTCCTGAGGGAGAAGACAGAGAGCAGGGTACCAAGCACCTATTATAAGGTGGTAGGGGCGGAGGTCACTAATTTTTCATGGGCTTAACTCTAGGTAGTTTTTTTTTTTTAATTAATTAATTTATTTATGGCTGCGTCAGGTCTTCATTGCTACGTGTGGGCTTTCTCTAGTTGTGGCGAGCGGGGGCTACTCTTCATTGTAGTGCGCAGGCTTCTCATTGCGGTGGCTTCTCTTGTTGCAGAGCACGGGCCTAGGCACATGGGCTTAGTTGCTCCACGGCATGTGGGATCTTCCCGGACCAGGGCTTGAACCTGTGTCCGCTGCATTGGCGGGTGGATTCTTAACCACTGTGCCACCAGGGAAGCCCTAGGTAGTTATTTTAAAAGAGAGAAAAGCAAAGCAGGGACTGATGGCAGGAATCCTAAACTCAAGTCCTTATCAAAATGTCCAGACTCTTGGTGTGAGGAGGGTTATCACACTGTAAAATGCCTACGTAGCAACTCTGAAAAACAAGCTGTTTTTCAGAGAAACAGAAGTTGTTTTTCTCATCACATCTCTCTCCTAGCCCTGTGAGGCGAGGTCATGAACGTTTGCTTCCAGGGCCAGTAGATGAATCTTAAGAGGAGAAAGATTTTAAGAAAAACCACCACTAAGGACATGATCAAAAGCATTCTGCAACAGTTCCAATGCAAAGAAACAACTGACTGTAGCCCAAAGATGACTCACACACACGTGACCCCAGGCATCCAAGGCTTTCTGCCCTCACTCTCACAGGAAGCAGGCAGTTGCACAAGTCAGACTAGGAAACCTTGGCACCAAAGATGACTCAAGTCAACTCCCCATAGTGACCCAGGATGCTCTGAGGCCAGGACCAAGTTACCCGTGGGGAGGCCCTCCAGGAAAACCTGCAGTTGCCCTATAGAACGTGGAGTTTGGGGCACCACCAACCCAAAAACCTCTATGCGAAATGACCAGGATGTGACTTTTGTTCTGACCTACCTTTTGCACTGCTTTTTGTATGTGACCCAGCGACTTGGTCTCCATCCATCACCAGGCCCCTCTCTCTGCATTAGGTCCCTATCTGCAATCTTAACCTTTCTAGCTCATTTCTCCGGTTGGCCTTCATTTGGGCATTCATTCATTCACTTGGCAAATATCTACGAGCTACTAGAAGGCCTTGGCTAGAAGTTGTGCAGCTATCAAGAAAAAGTTACAATCCTTTGCCCCTAATAAGCCTGTGGTCCAAATAGATATTTGAATACTCAGCTTTAAGACCACCAGGTCAAGCCCTAAAAAAGCCTGTGGCTCCTGAAACCATTGTTATAACATCTGCCTTAAACCCAAGGATCGTCCCTGAAGAGGTTCTAGTGCCTCTGAGTTACACCCCTGGTTTGAGTCACATTTCTAAGCATGCTGATCAAAAACCAACATTTCCACTCTGGCTGAGAAAGAGGCAATGTCTCCATAAAGGACCACTCCACGCTTCTGAAATATACCACTTGTCCAAGAACCCACAGGCCTAAAAATCATTACTCCAAAGGAATTTAAACTGGCAGGGGACTCAGATCCCCACTTAATTTTACACCTATCATGAATAACTTTGTGGTAACTGTATATTTTTTTAATATCTATGTAGTGGCCTTTCCTTTGTCTCATACCCTACATATCTCAATCCTCATGACAACTCTGTGAAATACTCATTACTACTTTTTTAGAGATGAAGAGCTGAGACATGGAGAATTTCACAGGGGTAGTAGTAGCAAAGCTAACACTGGGCTTCTGACATTGGTTCTATGTGTCTTACAGATATTTTGTGAAAATTATCTTTTTCTGTAAAGTTCTCTTAAGATGCCCAGATGAACTCTGTATATCAGATGAAGCCCCTGGGATGTTACAAGCCATCTGCCCACTGAGTATTATTTCCCTTATGACAGGTAACAAGAGTTAGAGAAGATACCAAGTAATATTTTTAAGAATTAATTGATTCATTCAAATTTATTGGACATCTGCTGTACGTCAGATGCTACATTGGGATACTGAGTAGAAGCATCATGTTGGCCCTTCACTACCTACGCATGAAAAGGTGATACCATGGACATCAAGACACTAAAACTCCTGCAGAGTAACTGTTACCCTAGCCACATCTATCTTCCACATCCTATGTCTCTATCCGTGCCTTTTCCATTTTCTGTTTTCAGATACACAAAGCTCTCATGTTCTTTCCCTCCTCTCACATTAGAATTTACTTTAAGAGGGCTTCCCTGGTGGTGCAGTGGTTGAGAATCCACATGCTAATGCAGGGGACACGGTTCGAGCCCTGGTCCGGGAAGATCCCACATGCCGCAGAGCAGCTAAGCCCGGGCGCCACAACTGCTGAGCCTGTGCTCTAGAGCCTGTGAGCCACAACTACTGAGCCTGCACGCTGCACCTACTGAAGCCCGTGTGCCTAGAGCCCATGCTCCGCAACAGGAGAGACCGCCGCAACGAGAAGCCCGCGCACTGCAATGAAGAGTAGCCCTCACTCAGCCAAAAATAAGTAAAATAAAAATAAAAAAGAAATTTAAAAAAAAAGAATTCACACTTCAGTAGTAATTTTATTGTCTGAGAGGGCATCTCCCAGGGCTTTTAAAACTAACTTCCAATGGGAAAAATAAGTTGGTTCCTTATTTTTAAATTTTGAGATATTGGCAAGCATGGCTGAAATTATAACTTAAAAACAGCCAAAATGCCTTCCCAGAATCATATGTGAAGGGATATAGAAGAAAGCATATTTGAGAAAGACCAATTATAACCCAAAATGTTACTGTCTGCCCTCTCCTTTATCTTGTCTTCTTTATCTATGGGAAGAAGCTGCCCTCTTGTTTTTTTCTGAGATCTCTGGCATGATCTTTACAAGATAATTATTTTCAGAAGTTCACCTGTACTCAATTCCTAGCATAATGACTCTCTCTGAAGAGAGAGAATCCTTAAGTGGGTAGATCAAACCCCCCAGGTGGAACAGAAGACCATAAGTAATTTGAGAAAACATATTCAGTATTACGTTTGTATAGTTGAAAAATGAAAACACACCATTATTTTCATAGCATGGAAACTGAAGTCCAAAAAAAAAAAATTATCTTACCTGGTGAGGACATACAGAAGATACTGATTTTCGATGGAGATGGTGGAGGTGAGGGGGAGGGAATAAGGAATGTCTCATAATCCTGGCAGTGAAGGAAGGGCACTTTAGGTACATCAAAATTAAGCACGAGCTTTAAAACGTTGAAAAAGTCTGGCCTGTTCTGTGCTCAATTTACCTGCTGAATGAGTCAATAAATGCGTCCATCATCCTCTTAGCAATTTCATACATGTTTTACTACTACCAGATCCCTTCAATTACACCTTCCGCATCTCCAAAGGAACGAGCCACAGTGGCTGTAATCATGGCTTAACCCTGTACAATTAGATCATCCAGCATATTTCAGCTTCTGCAGTAGCCATCACACCACACAAAGAAGAAAGGTGGACTACTGTGCCTGATCTCAAGATCTACCACCGATGCAATCAGCAGAATCAACCACACCACGTCGGAGCCCTGAAGGGCTGACTCGAATCTTTACAACCCAGGTGCCCTGCATCCATGCCAATAGCACAACAGTACACAAACTGGGTTCCCTCCACAGAAGTGCAGTGTCCAGTTTGTAAAATTTTGTAGTGAACTTATTCAGGTATCTTCTCTACGACATCTCTGCTTTAATCTCCTCACACTAGGCCCCGATGAAAGACCTCTACCAGCAACCTAACCACAAGCTCCCCAGCAGTGGCGATAGTACCCATGACTCGGTGATTTGTCACAAGAAGCTGCTCTTCCACTTTTCCCAGTGGCTTCCGAGTAACAACAGGAGAGCTGGATTCTGTACAAATGGGTGTGAACAGCCGAGGGGTTCACCAGGAAGCACAACTTGGGGATTATTCCTTCTAGTTTGTTTCGTTTATGTTTTCCGGAAAATCTGAGCTGAAGGAATGGATGGGGACTTTCAACAGCCAGGTTGGCCGGTGACTCCTAGAATCCCTGGGGGGGGGGGGGCCAATCCCATGTAGAGCAGAGATGATGCTCTATAGCAGGTTAACCTCCTCCTGCGACAGCATTTGGGGATTCAAAATCCAGACCTCCCTGGGTGAAAGGAGAGGAAATAAACCTTCCCTTCTCCTCGATCCACAAAAAGCTCACTCTTCAAACTTCAATGTGCAGAAGATTCACCTGGGGAATCTTAAAATGCAAATTCTGATTCAGGAGACCAGGGTGGTGCCTGAAACTCTGTCTTTCTAACAAGCTCCCAGGTGAGGCTGGTGCTTCCGGTCACTTGCCCTTACTCTGAGTAGCAAGGCAATAAATATAAACAATCCAGCTATTCAGCTGAGGAGTCGGGGTGGGGGTGGGGGTGGGGTGGGGGAGGGGGAGGGGCGCGTACTAGGAGGAAAATAGAAATATATTTGATATTTGATGCCCTCATGTATTGCTCAGTTTTTTCCTTTGTGTCCTATCTTTGTAATTTTTTAAAAAGGGCAAATACATATAATCTTTTTTTTTAGAAGAAAAGGAAAGAAAAAATGACCAGCTCTGTGTTTTTTCTTGTTATGAAGTCGGTATCTGCTCACACCCTGCCCGAGGGTATGGCTTCGGAATTCTGGAATATCACAACCTGATACTAGAGCATGTGGGAACCAGGAGACTCTTTCTGAACAGAAGAGCTGACCACAGTCATGGTCAGATCTCGGTGAGATCTGTGCTTGAAAAACCAAGGAACATGGTGGTCACAAGCCACGGCAGCCGAAGGCCACCACAGTGCATCTCCCTGGATGTACACCGATTCAGGTATGGGGGCCGGGGGGCAGCTAACATGCATAAGTTAATGAATAAATCATTTAAAACATAATTTATATCAAAACAAACATGCATATTTTACGTGGCAGAATTCAGACACTAAATACATTTTTCAGATTAAACAGACACTTGAAAGAAAATTTATCGTTGGCCCCCAGACCCCAGTCTCCCCTGTGATGTAGGGGCATCTTGGTTAAAAAAAAAAAAAAAACTGGAGAAGTGATGACCCCCGTGAACCACAGTGGGGCTTAGACTAATGATCCCACAACCACCTCTGGGGACGCAGACAGGGAGACTGCCCCAGCAACGGCAGCATTTCCCCAAACTACAAGCCCCATTCATCATCCGTGGAGAGTTTAATTGTCCTGTCCCACCTTTGTGTCACTCCTCAGCATTATAACCTTACACTGATATTTTCAACTGAATAAATATCACCAACTACCTGTCTCACAAGTACAACATGTCTACAACTAAGCTCCTTGGATCTACACCCAGCCCTTCCAGACCTGCTCCTCTTCTCACATTGCATTTATCTCCATCCATCTGGAGAGAAGCTGAACACTTCCCCAGCTTTTTCTCTCCTTTGCCCACAAGATCCAGTCTCTAACTCCTGTCATCTCTGATGATGCCGCCCATCTCCTGAGACCATTCCCTCCCTCTCCACCTTGGCTCAGCCCTCATCTCCTCTCACCTGGACTACCGCCATGACCTCCAATCCAGGTTCGCTGTTCTGGGCTGTTCCCACCTCAATATTCCCTCCACACATGGCTGCTGGAATGATCTTCCCAAAGCATGAACCCAGACCCGTCCCCTGTCCTGCCTAAGAGCTTTAATTGATGCCACCCCTTGTTCCCCATCCTTCTCTCTGGATCAGATCCAAACTTCCAAACCAAGCTTTCTAAAGGCCCTTTAGAATGTGGTCACCAAACTGCGGTTCCAGCCCCCACCCCTCAGGTCCTCCTCTTATTGTCATTCTCTGACCACCCCATGTTCCAGGGCCACTACTTTGCACATACAGTGTTCCTTCTGCCTAGAAAGATTCTTGCACCTTCTCCAACTGATGAAATCTGCTATCCTCCAAAACTCAGTTTAAATGTTACATAATTTATGAAACATCCCGCAGATCTCATGCTCATATAATTCCCCTCCCTCCTGACTCCCCCAGTACACCTCGTACCTGCCTCTATTATTGCCCTTTGCCATCATATCATGGTTATATGTCTATTGTGAGCTCTTCACAAATAAAAGCCAAGTATCTTTGTAGCCTCAGAGTCTAGCCCAGAACAGCCCAGTGAATGAGTGCATGAATTTATGAAAGGTGGCTTTTCTACCCTGCTTTCTGTTTAATTCCATGCTTTCTGACCCAAGTAGGAGCCTACTGATCCCACTTGAGGAGAGACAGGAGTGAGGGACCATTAACCATTTCCCCCGCAGTTGAAAATCCTCCCCTTACCCCAGGGGAATGCCAGGAACCAAAACCTTACAGGAAATGTTGGTCCTGCTTGCCTGGGTCTCTCACATCAGTCCAACTGGTGACACTACTAATTTCCAGCAGTGGGATGGAGATAGAGAGAAGAGATACATTTCTGGGCAAGAATTCAGGATAGAAAAATTGGATGTCTCCAACCTCCCTAAAATCAAGTTTTTGTAACTTCAAAATGCTGCGAATGAATTCCCAGGACATGAAAGTATAAAAGAACTAGAAGTCCAAGTAAATGTGATTAGAAGTGTCTATGCTGGTACATATTAGGTCTCTATTACTTATGCCAACACAATCCAGCACTGTCATGATGTATGTCATGTCTTCCTAACCAAACTGTAAACTCCTGTGAGCATACACTATATTTTTACCTACACTGGGTTAACTCTCTGGGCCTAATGCTGTCTTTTTAATAGAGGAGAATTCCAATAAATGCTGTATACATGATCAAGGGTTGGCTGTGTACATGTGTGTCTATATATACTATGTAATTTTTTCTGTTATACTTTGCCTACAGCTTTCACTTAAAAAATGGAAAAAAATGGAACCAATCAGGTTTTGCAAACAGAACAGGCATATAGGCCTGTGTTGATACCTAAATGGGTTTTGCTTTTGGTCCTGCCAGAGGCAGGGGGATTGATTAGTTAATTCCTCCAGGGGTCTTCCAGCCCTGTGGTTTTCACTCCGCAGTTTTCTCTTGAGAAAGTCTATGCAGTCAAGTATATACCCGAATGCTGAGGCGTCACTGTGGATTGGATCTGGCATCTAGAAACCGCATTGGTGAAGCTTAAGTATGTTAATATGGATAATTTAAACCTTATAAATAGCTTCCCATAATGTGTTTCTTGCCTGAGGAGGTCTTTTGGTTGGAGTGCACTACGATCAGGCTTGAGTTTGCAACTTAAAAAGAAAACCAGAATTTGAGAAGTATAAAATTTTATGTAGCTGTTTCTTTCATAAGCTCATGTTTATTGAAAGGGCTGGTGGTAATCTCAGGGAAAATGGAGCTGTGAAAGGGACGCGGGGAGGTTGCTTCAGCTCTCTGTGGGTGCTTCCTTATTAAATTGGTGTGGTTTCAAAATCAAAAGCTAATTATTCTAATATTCTCACCTGAGGTGGGCAGCCTGCCTGGGCCATGATGGTTCCCACTGACTCTTCAGCAATGAGCAGGTAAAATTTGGGTGATGACACCTAGAGAATGAATAAAGCAGGAAAAAATATATAGGATTTTACTACCCTCTTCCTAACTTAGAAACAAACAGATGAAAACATATATTGGGCTCTAAGACCTAGTTTAAAAATTATTTCCACACTGCTTATCATTTTAACTGTATGTCTTCATTATCTTCTAAAACAAGTGTCAAGATTATAAAAGAGCTTCTTATACAGACTTCTTATGTGCGCTTAGACATTTCTTTAGCAGTACAGAACTTGATAGAGAAGTTTCATGCCCAGGAGTCCTTCTAAAAGATGTTTGTGGGTGTTCAGCACCCTTGGAGAGCCCTCTTAAACTAATTCGGGAGGGCATCTGTCCTGGCGTTACCTGGTTACCAAATCCGGAAGTTCTTAACAGAAAATGTTGAGGCATTTAGTATATTTTTAACTTGCAGTTCATTTTGTAGTTATCAGAGAAATCGAACAGCATGAGTTCATGAACTTCTTTTTGAAATATAACTGAGTTGGCTAAATAGCAATTTTGAAAATGCAGGTTCTGGAGTCAGATCATGTTGACAAATGAAAACTTCACCATTTAGAAAGGGTGGAGCCTCCTTGTCTACAAAATGAGATCAGAATAGGATCAGCTTCATAGGGTACTCGACAGAATTAAACGGGAAAATGTAATCAAAATGCTTGTAGAGGGACTTCCCTGGTGGTGCAGTGGTTAAGAATCCACCTGCCAATGCAGGGGACACAAGTTCGAGCCCTGGTCTAGGAAGATCCCACATGCCGCGGAGCAACTAAGCCCGTATGCCACAACTACTGAGCCTGCGCTGCAGAGCCCACAAGCCACACTGAGCCCACACAGCACAACTACTGAAGCCCATGCTCCCTAGAGCCCGCGTGCTAAAACTACTGAGCCCACACGTGGCAACTACTGAAGCCTGTGCGCTCTAGGGCCCGCGTGTTGCCAACTACTGAGCCCGCATGCTGCAACTACTGAAGCCAGCGCACCTAGAGCCTGTGCTGCGCAACAAGAGAAGCTGCTGTGATGAGAAGCCCGCACACCGCAACGAAGAGTAGCCCCTGCTCGCCGCAACTAGAGAAAGCCCACGTGCAGCAATGAAGACCCAACACGGTCAAAAAAAAAAAAGCTTGTATAAGGGAAGTTCTCATTACATAGTTGCTATCATTATTTTAAATGTGTGATATTTGTGGTTCCAGGAGCCTTACCAATAAAGCAAATAGTGTATGATATTAACTTCTAGTGAATTTACAAATTATTAAACATGCCTCAATACAGAGGAGTCGAACAAGAAGAACACTGATGCATCTATAATTAATTCAAATATTTTGATAATAAATTGTTTCTCTAAGTCTCATGCTTTCAAACTATAATTATATAGTGGTTTTATCTGTGCACACAATCACTGTAAGAGGGACGGAAGTCTCGGTGGGAAGGCCTCTATCGCCCTCCATGAGGTTGGGTGACAAAATGTCAGGTTCACATTGCTGGCATGAAGTCATGGTGAACAGGCACCAGGCTGAAAGGTAGGGAACTTAAGTCTGCTGTTAAACAGCACACGTCTGGATCAAGTCACTTCACTTCCCTGGGCCTTGATTTCCTCATTTTTAAAATGAAAAGACACAACTAGATGGCTCTCTTGTCCCTGTCACCGCTCAGGTTTTATACTCCTACCCACTAACAACAAAATACTTGGTGTTCTGAATAACTGAATGTTCTATTTGACTTGACAAATAACATAAGTACCATATATGAATGATAGATGTTGTTCATCCACAGAGGCTTGGTCTTAGAATCAAAACTCCTAGAGTGTGCATAAAGAACTCTTGATTTTGGGCTTCCCTGGTAGCGCACTGGTTGAGAGTCCGCCTGCCGATGCAGGGGACACGGGTTCGTGCCCCGGTCCAGGAAGATCCCACATGCCGCGGAGCGGCTGGGCCCGTGAGCCATGGCCGCTGAGCCTGCGCGTCCGGAGCCTGTGCTCCACAACGGGAGAGGCCACAGCAGTGAGAGGCCCACGTACCGCAAAAAAAAAAAAACTCTTGATTTGATGACTCAGATTACACTTGAGGCTCTGGTTATGCCAGAGGTTTGTTATTAGAGACAAAAACCATAAAACTGTACCACAAAGTGTGCCTGATTATGTGAACTTTGCTGGGGGTGGTAAGAAGTTCTACATAAGCTTAAGGTTGGCTGCCCTTATGCGTTAATATTTTAAAAGTTCAGAGTATACTTTTTAAGGTACGTGTTAAATGAAAATGTTCCACTGTTGTAGGAGTGACGATATTATCCAGCACATAATTCTGGATCTGATACTAACTAGTTCCAGAACCTTAGCCAAGCCACTCTGAATCTCCTTTCTCTACATGTAAAATGAGGTGAGGATCCAAAGACATAATAGATGTGAAAACACACTGGAAAATAAAAACCATCATACAAATGCCATAAACTGTTATTCTGCTCTGCCAAAAAATGGAATGATCAGTTAATTCAAGTGGGATGGATTCAACATGCCAGTTCTTCGAGGTAAAGAGACCTCCAAATGGATGGATTGTTAGAATTTTCCATCCAGATGCTTGCTCCTCTGTCAATTTAGCCTAAGTCAACTCGAAGGCATCCCTTATGCTACATACACTCCTTATCAATTAAGCTCTCATTTATATACTTAGGTTTTTGTTTTGTTTTTTTTCACGTGGTCAAGATTCATTTCAAGGCCTGAAAACACTGACTAATTGAAAATGGCCCTACTGCAATTTCTTATAATATATAAATACTTTATATATGAAACTTAAAAAAATGTAGACACTATTAACTAACTCCTAAACCACACACTATAGGCTTTTCAAAAGCAATAGTTATTTAACAAAATGTAAGGTGACAATATCAAAGAATTTTCACACTTAATGAGGACACAACCAGTCGCAAGCTACTCAAACACAAATCTTTTTTACACTTTCCATGTTTGTTTTTAACTTTGTTTCATAGAACCACTGATAATTGAGGCTTCTTTCAAGTATAGGATTTCTAACATTAAATTACATTTTCTAAGTATTTCTATAAAGAAGAAATGAAAAAGACACATACTACATTGTTTGCCATAAATTCATACACCAAAAAGTCAAAACATTCCTGCTTCCCCCTTCTCCAACATTAGCTTTAGATGTTCTTCTAAATATATAGTTTTGTTAAAATCAGTTCTCATTTATGTAGATTAGGGGAAAATGGTTTTGTAATGAGTTATCTTTAAAATTATCTTCTAGATAGCACTCTTTAGCCTTAAATTACATTGTGCACACACAACTACAACAGTCTGCATTTGCTCAGGAACATACAGTCACATTAAAAACAAATAACTTTGTATTTCATAGTTTAGTTGGCTCTTAAATAGTTTCCCTAAGGGGAGAAACAAATATTTTGTGTTGTTTAAGAAACTGGTATATATAAATGAAATGCTAGGTGTTCGTTTAAACTTTGAGGAAACCTACAGATGAACATTTGGGTGTTTTTTCTAAAATGCAAGAGATGTGCACTTAATCACTGTTCATATATTGAAGCGATGGGATGGCAGATACAGACGCGGATGAAACTCTACATTTTGTCAATGTAAAGTTGGATATTCTAAATGGAATAACTGACACTGACAATTGTTTACAGGAAACAAAGGTTAAGAAAAATGTTGAAGAATATCTACTCTTAAAAAGAGAGAAGTGTTATACAACACAAAAATGAGAACTAGAGATTCGAAAAACACTCATTTTACTGTTTTAAAAGAAAAACAAAAAAATAATAGGGAGAGAGTCTAGACCAATTAGAACTGAGGCAGCTGTAACAAAAATGGAACACAGTACAATGATTTGAGCCCTTAAAGGAAATGACTAACTAAAATGAAATTTCACAAGTCTTCATGTCTATAATAATATATGAATGCACAAAATATCAAAAATACAAAGTCTGGATCTTTCCCCTTAGGTTTGTAATAAACTGTCAAACCTCTGCTTAATATAGTTACTTTTATGAGCCTTCTGATTAGCAGAGCATGCTATACAGGTACATGCATGCTAGAATTTTACCATGAGAATTATAGTTCTCATCTCAGACTAGTGACTTGCCTGTTACCCATATTTATATATATTTCATTTCCATTATAAAACACTTAAGACCTTTCTAGTGGTACATTTTAATCAACATATTACATAAAAAAGAATCTTGATTTTTTAAATGAACCTCTTTAGTACTGTAACATGATGGGTTTAATTGAATAGCTGGAACATAATATGGTAACTACATTGTACTGTTTAATTCACAGCTGTAGGAAAACATTTGATTTTTAAAATATAACCAAGATGAAGCTGTAGAGTTATGAGCAGCAAAATATTAGAAAACAGTGAATGAATAAATAAGATGCTTTTCCTTCAGTGGCCATTCATCATTTTGCTTTTAGGAACCTGGAAGAAATTGTCTTCTTTGAGTTTCAAATGTTCTAGTAAATCTAGTCGTTTCTTAGCTTCCTCAATATCACCTTGAATTGCTGAAATAAGTGACTCTAAAGAATCAAAGTTCTTTTCTGGTCTGAGGTAGCCGGCGATGGCCACGTTGAGAATTTCCTCTTTGAAAGTATGCATGATATTAGTTTCCATGGACTTTTCTGTATTCTTGTAGTATGGGTTCCATCCTATGCTCACCACCATCTTACGGGCGTCTCCACTTCCAACACTGGCCCAACCATAATATATGCCAGTGGATGCATCAGCTGGAAGATTATCTACTACTGGTTCAGGAAAGTTAGCTGTAGGGACGCCCTGCTGCTTGGGGCCGCGACCGAAGCCTCGCACCACCTGGCCGCGACAGAAGTATGGCAGGTGCCTCATGACGCCGTCCGCTCGGGGTGCGGGCTGCGGTCCAGTCCGCGCGTCCGGCGGAGCTGCCGTCGAGGCGGTGCCCGGACCCCCCCGGACCATGCGGGGGACAGGGGCGGGAGCTCCGCAGGCCGGCCGGCCGGGCAAGCGCACGGGCGTACTACAGGCCGAGCAGCACGGACAACACGCCTCGGCGAGACGCTCACGCCGCTGACCGAACAGAAGGTGCCGGGCGACTCAGATCTGGGCTCCGGAACGCCGGTCGACAGCTGAAGGGCGGCTGTGGGCCGGGAGCGGAGCGGGGGCGGGCTGCTTGGGAGGACCCCCGAGCCCACCGAGCGCCGCGGGCCTACGCACTCTGCCCAGGCCGAGCCGATACTTAGGTTTTAATCACACAACAAATCTTGGCCTGCTGCAAAGTAAAAACCAGGAAGAGAGTGTGTGATCCATCTTTAAAACTCACCAGCTAACACCCTGAAGAAACAGAAAGGTAGCTAAGCATTCCCAACCAGACACCACCAATGAACAGTTATATGAATGAGTATGTGGTGGGCACATTCTGGACCATAATGCAGCAGAGGATCTCATTCATTTCACTGCAAAGCTTATTGTAACGAAAACCGAGACCCTACTTTCTGACCAGCCTGTTTCTACAACATGAATATTTCACTTTCTTGGTTTTCAACTGGAGGTGAGAAACAATGTTTTGAGAGTATCTGACACCTTCAATAAAAAAGAAGGCAACAAGAAAATGTGCTGAGAGATTCTCCTCTAGTCCAGGAAACCTAAATAAAAGTCTCAAACCAAAAACCACTGACACAGTTGCAGCACTTAGAAAAGTCGGTAGCATTTGCCTAGTAATAATCTAGACTCCACAGAGTGCTCTCTTAGGGACATAGGTTCCTTTCCTTTCTTCTTAATTCATATCTGATTTTTGGGATCATTGTTAAACATTTAACTGGATTGATTCAACCGACTGGCTACATTTTGACAGCTCAAAGTACCAAGTTATTTAATTAACTCTTTTTCAATTAACATAGTTGCTGCTAACCTGGTGTAAATTAAGTCTCCTCAGACTCTAGAAAAAGAGAGAAAGGAGGCCAATGGGACTGAGATTTCTATTGCATATCCCCTGCTGTCAGAAGTTTCCAGTTCAGGTCAGACCCATAAAAGAATGTCTTTTTTGTGGTTAAGTGTTAACTGGCAGCCAGGTGCTAAGATAGTGCTGAATCAGCCAAGAAGAGAGGGAGTAAAAGGAAGAAGAAAGTTTGGTTTATAGGCTGAAGTGAGCAAAGGAAACAGAGCCTGGCGAGAGTTATATATTGCTCCAGGCGGGCACAGGTGGATGGAACTGCAGGCCAGGTCAGAAAGAGAGAAAGATTTATGTTCTGTGCAAACAAAAGGCCAGAAGAAAAATCACCAATCCGGTTGGGCAGCTCTGAAGTGAAGGAAACAGCTGTTCATACAGTGAGGGAATGGTCAGGTAAGACGAGCTGGAAATAGTCATCAGAAGGCCATCTGCTGACCTGGGAAGGCATGCCCTCGAGGCACGGAACAAATCCTGTCCTCCAGGAGGCCACGCGGAGGGGCCAGTACTGGCCAGGCCAGGAAACAATGCCAGGACGAGGCATTAAAGTTACATGAGCCTCATGTAAGAAGTTGCCTGGCGAGTTTACTTCCGAATGTGAAGTCGAGTGGAAACACAATGTTTTCTTCTTTGAGAACTTGGCAGACCCACTCCACCGGGCCTCTCTGTAAAGCAAGAATGTGGAGAGGTAGTTCATCAAATGCCAGTGCCCCGTTACCCATCACCTTCTCCGGAGACTGCCGCTCCACCCCTCCTGGCCGCTGGTGGGGGTAGCCGTCAGCTTGGGGCAGCTGCTGGCTTGGGGACAGTGCCACAGCACCCCAAGAACTTGTGGCCTAAGTGAGGAGAGTGGATGGGAGGTGGCCTTTGACCATGGAAGGCAGCCTGCTGGGAAATAGGATGGGCAAGCCAGAAGGGGCACAGAAAGGCAGGCGGAAATGAGAGCAGGAACTGGCAATGACCTTGCATTAATGGGCAGCATACCCCACTGAAATAAAGGCTGGCATGAGTGGGGCTTTGCTCTAAGGAAGCCGGCAGCAGCTGGGTCCTACCAATACTAATGAGCGTCATTATATCCCTTGTACAGACGAGCCAAATTTCAGACAAAAGGTGGGAGAGAGAAAAGATTTATATCATAACACAAAATACAAAATGTATGACCAAATGTCATGAAAGAACCAACTGATAATTGGTGGGACAGCAAAGGCAATCAGAAGAAAGCACTGCCTGTCCAAAGTACTAAGATTAATAAGAGTGTTATGGCATTATTAGTGACCAAAATACAAAGCTGAAGTCAATGCCCTTGACCACCCTCCCTTCTCTCTCCCCTACCCCATATTTCAATATCTATGTCCTCATGGTGTTATAATTTACACACACATACAATACATATTCATATACATAGGAAGAGTGAAGGTAGTAACATTTGTTGAATCCTTATTATATGCCAAACACTCTTCTATATCCTTTACAGGTATTAACTCATTCAGTCTTCACACCATGCCTAAGAGGTAGAAACTATTTCTATCCCCATTTCACAGATAAGAAAATGAAGCACAGAGAGCATATGCCACATAACACAGCTGGTAAGTATCTGAGCTGAGATCTGAACCAGGCATTCTGGGTCCTGAGTTAGCATCTTCATTTGAGTTCCTGAAATCTCAGACCAAGGACTTTGGTGATAAGTGGTTAATTATCAGTGCTGAGCTCCTCACATCCAGCCCTCTCCAGACTCCAGTCCTCAAACCTACTGCTCTCTGAGGTGCTATCCCCTCATCTCTGTCCATTCAGATCCTTCTTTTTCTTCATGTCCCAGCTCAAGACTCAGGAGTTTACCCAGCTGCATGCCAAACCATTTTCTCTTCCTCCTCAGCTGACAGTGAGATTACATTTCCCGGTCACTTTCATTTAAGGATGGCCATGTAACAGGCTCTAACAAGTAGAATGTCAGCACAGTGACACATGCCACTTCCAGGCCTAGCTTATGAAACTCTGCATGTGGAACCCTCCTTCTAGTTTGAGGCAGATAAGCATGGAGCCCTGGGAAGCCACATGCTGAAGCCAGTGACGCCATTTCATAGACGGTCCTGATCCCTGATCCCTGCTTAGAGGAGGGCCACCCACTAATCAGGAACTCCCACGTGGGTCCTCATGTAAGTGGGAAATAGACTTCCAGCCATCATGTTGGAATCATCACAACTAGGAGTTTGTTTACTGTAACAGCCATCATCACTCTAACTAATATGAACTTTGATGGATCCACCTCTACACTAGGCTCTGTGTTTGTAAGCTGGTTCCTGACCTTGAAGAATCCACAGAAAAGGGCTTCCCTGGTGGCGCAGTGGTTAACAATCCACCTGTCAATGCAGGGGACACGGGTTCAAGCCCTGGTCTGGGAAGATCCCACATACAGTGGAGCAACTAAGGCCGTGTGCCACAACTAGTGAGCCTGTGCTCTACAGCCCGCAAGCCATAACTACTGAGCCCACGTGCCACAACTACTGAACCCCGCGCGCCTAGAGCCTGTGCTCCGCAACAAGAGAAGCCACCGCAATGAGAAGCCCACGCACCGCAACAAAGAGTAGCCCCCGCTCACCGCAACTAGAGAAAGCCCGTGCGCAGCAACGAAGACCCAATGCAGCCAAAAATAAATAAATAAAATAAATTTTTTTAAGTTTTCAAAAAACAAAAGAATCACAGAAAAGAGGGAAAAGAGATAAATAACATAAATAGAATATAAAAATGTTGCAATAACAGAATGTCTAATATTTTGTGGGAATACTGCTAAAAGCATGAAGTCAGGAAAAGCCATTAGAAATACAGTGACAGTAGAGGAAGAGGTGGAGTTAGCGTCTCTCCCTGATAAACCCAGCCCATTCATTCCATCCCAGTGAGCATCCTGGGCCTCACTTTATGTTATATGGTGAAAACTGTCCTAGAAAAGCCAAGTCTGGTGCCTATCATGCCCACCAGCTCTGTTCAAGGGACATGCCCCCTTTGTGCCCCAAACGAAGGGAATATGCCTCAAGCTCTGCCTTAAGCATGTCTGTGCCCCTAATTAGACCAAGGGTGGCCCAATCTCCAGGTTGACTTCAGTCCACTGGGGTGGTCTGATGTCACACTGTGCCCAGTGGTAATTAACTAGGCCATTCAGATTCTCCCACTCTGGAAGATGAATGAGGGAACCTCGAAGGAATTAGCCTATTGGAGCAGGATGAAAAAGAAGAAGGCAGGCAGAGAAGACTGGAACACAGGCTGTGTGTTCACAGCCTGTAATCTCACTGCCGGCTGTAATCTCACTGTCAGCTGAGGAGGAATGAGAATGCAGATCCCACCACTGAGGGGCACGTTGGTCAGCTGCTTAGTGGCAAGCAGCAGACGGACTCTGGCTGATTGAAGCAGAAAAGGGATTTGTTAAAAGGGTAACAGAGAGCTCACAGAAGCCCTCTGTCTTAGCCTGGACTGCTATTACATTCCATAGACTGGGTGGCTTAAACAAGAGGCATTCATTTCTCATGACTCTAGAGACTGGAAAGTCCAAGACCGAGGTGCCAGCAGATTTGGTTCCTGGGGAGAACCTGATCCTGACTTGCAGACAGCCACCTTCTTGCTGTGCCTTTCCATGGCAGGGTCGAGGGAGCTCTCTTGTCTCTTCCTCTTATAAGGGCACTAATGCCATCAGAGGGACCACACTCTCATGACTTCATCGAAACCTAATCACCTCCCAAAGGCCTCACCTCCAAATACTGTCATTGGGGTATATGGCTTCAACATATGAATCTACATAAACATTCATTCCATAACAGCCTCGAAAACAGAGCTAGGCTTGGGGGTTCTGCTGCCAGGAACCACAGCCAAAATCACTCTCTAGTTATGTCCCATAATCCTCTGCCTTCCACCACTCAGTGGAGGGACTTGTCCCATTAGCACCAGTGTGCCAGGCACTGCCCTGTTCGTCTTCTGTGGCACTTGTCACCTCCCACCTTCTGCCAGGATCATTTCTGACCACATCTGATCCCCCTACAAGAACAGTAGTAGATCTGTCTCTCTATGCCTCTCACGGCCTCATCAGGAGTCTTCAGCCTAGTGGTTAAGTGAATGCATCAATATCTAATGAATAAAAAGAATTTCCATTTAATATGACAGCTGCCTAAAGTAATAAAGCTGCAATAACAGTAGCTACAATGTATTGGGTATTTACTAAGTGCCAGTAAATTCTTCAGTACTTGATGTGCAGTCTCTCATTTAATCTTTACAGTAACCTTGTAAGGAAAGCATTATTATTATCTCCATTTTACAGAGGCAGAGGTGTGGACTTAGGGAGGTAAGTAACTTGCCCAGTTTCACTCACCAAGTGAATTAGAGGAATAGGATTCAAGCTGTTGATAATGTCTCCAAAGCTCACGCTCATTACACTTTTATATCATCTAAAATAGACCCCACCCGGCACCTGCTCATGTTAAATGCCACCAAGATAAGAAAAAAAAATTCCCATAGTCCATTTCTTTCCCCACTCACTCTTCCCTCCTCCCAAGAAAGTTAATAATGGAAAGACACACGATATATCCACCACAGATTACTGTCAGTCCATTCAGCTAATTTCAAAAAAGATGATGCTAATTATTAGACATAATGAAAACTTGCTCTTCAACCACAATCCAAGGGGAATAGTCCAATTGATTAACAGGGATTTCAAACCACGCATTCAATTTCTCCTGCTCGTGATATAATGGATGGGAAAAATTGGTTTGTAGACAGAGATTTTTGAGAGCTAAGTGTCTAAGACACTGAAGGGAGCCACCTCATTAAGTCCTAGGCCTGGTTAGGCAGGCTCTCGAAACCAGAGGCAAAGCCAACGGCAGGTAAACTCACTACAGGCATTATTTAATGAAAGTCTGCACTTTATCAGAGCATTCTTCCTGAGTCCTAGATTTTTTTGCATGTTTTTTTCTTTTCCTGTCTTTTTAACCATTCGTTAGTCTTTAAAAAATGCAGCATTGAAGCAGTTAAAAATAAAGCTAGGATTTGCAGAACAATAAGAACTTAATCATGGCAGCAAACTAAACCTCAGGGACAATTTTAGTCTCCAAGTTAAAACATGGTGTCTCTGAGTAAATTGACTTTTCACAGAATACTCTAACATAATGAATAGTCAGGCACTCCAAGAGAAGCTCCTGGGTATTGGTCCAGAGCCCACAACCAGCAGAAAGATCATAGTGTATGTTGAAAAAATTACCCATTCTAAAGGTCCTCAGCTATCTTGAATATTTTATTAGAAACCTTTTTGTGGTGGAGACCAACTGGGAGCTCTTTCTCCAAGGAGCGAGCTGTCAACGGTAGGAGAATTGAAATCCAGACCAAGTCAAGCTTAATTAGATCTCCCCCCACCTCCAACCTCATATTTCTGGTATATTCTTTGCTGACCATGAAACTTGATCAATAATAATACATTGGGATTTGTTCCCCCTAACCGTTCAAAAAGAAAAGTGCAATTGTGGACAGGTGGAGAAAGAAAATGAAAATGTAGTGGCAGATTTCAAGACTCTAGACAAAATATCAGCTGAATGCTACTAATAATGTAATCACAATAATGTGATCAGAAAACTCACAGAGGTGCCTCAAGGGTGGCACTGGGCAAGGAGCAATTCAGATCCGTGAGTAAATAGTTTCTGAGTCTCTGCTTTAAGGCCAGCACTGGCTGGGCAACACAGGAAAACTGACCATATATTCCGGATTTTATGAGAAAAATCTCAATGTCAAATCTCCTCTTCCCTCATTCCTGCACATCCACATGGTCTCATTAAAGCACATGTCCCAACTCTGGGTTCAGAAAATATGACTGCTGAAAGGATAGTGGATATAACTCACTGTACATGAGGAGTTAGTACTATAGTTACTGCAGTAAAGGCACTGAGTGTGGATGGCAGAGCTGGGAGATCATCATTCCTTACACCAAGCTCACTTTTACGGATTGCTATTTTCTGTTTTGTAGCTTTACATTTTTCTAAATCCTTAAATACGACAACTTCCCTTCTTTGTAATTTGGCAAAATGCAGGAGTTCATATAACATTTCGCTTGCCTCATATTTTCAGACAACTTTCTATTAATAGCATTATTTGTGATATAGCCTCCTTTTGAGGACACCCCTTCTACCCTTTGCAATAATTTTTACAGTGCTGCATTTCAAAAACAATTTAATAGGAGCCTGGTTTCTTTTGAAAAATGTGTGCATATCCAATTTTCCCTTAGTTTCACAATACACATCTGTTATTTCAATGATAACAGATGTTATACTGAAATTGTAATAACTTGTGAGTTAACTGTATTCAAAACTTTATAGTTACACACGTTCCAATAACTTAATCCTCTACCATTATCTCTTCAAATTGATTTAGCTCTGCAGAAGTTGGAGAAAATCAAATATTCATTGTGTTTGCTTTGTGCATGTATATAAAAAATCACATCATGATTTATCTCTCCTGGTATTAATCCTGTCTTCTTTGGAAAGATGGGGTAAAAATCATAACAGGATCAACAATCCCTCTTCTCTTTACTCATAAAGATAAATTTCATAGGCAATTCAGGATTCATATGCATGCATCTATGTACAAGCTTTTTTATGGATTTGTAGGGGCCCTATAAATCCATTCTGCATTTCTAGCCATTTACCGTTTAAATAAATGACCTTTCCTCTTATCTCAGGGGCACAAGCCTACCCCCATTTGGCCATTTTATCTTTTATTAGGGAAGCACCTCTCTTCTCCCAAAGCAGACTACTTTTTTCTCTCAAGCTTCCCTTTTGTCTTTTTTTTTTTCTCCCAAATCCAGAGATTACAAACCCTGTGCTGAAATGTGTGGGTTACAATGACATATGCACAAGTAGACAGTGGGCCAGTATAGTGGGGGGTCTGAAGGAGCATGTTAAAGTCAGGAGAGCCTCCACCTTCTAGAATTTTCCATACCAGTAGAGCGCAGAAGACTTGTGCAACAACCATGAGTAAAACTACTCCTGGGAGCTGTTTGAATAAGAACATATGCTAAGGGGGTCCAGGGAGGGCTGGGGGCCCAGCAGGGCATCATAAGGGAGCACGGCCTGGAGTTGGGCCTTGGGAAATGGTGGGATTTTGAAAGGCTGAAACCCAGGGAGAGGGTACCCCCAATACTGCCAAGGCTCAGTAAGGACTGTGTGAGAGGGATGTGAGCAGAGGGGAGTCTGGCCTCTCTTTTGGCTGATCTACCCCAGCAAGAGGACCATGCTCTTGTCAATTTCCAATCTCTTCCTTGCACTTCCCTCTGAACAAAAGATAAAGAAAACACTGGTCTTTTCACATATATGCTTCACCAAACACAGAGCCCCAAAAGTCACCAGCTGGACAGGCCTGGGTAGGAGAGAAACTCCTGAGGTGAGGAGAGCCTAAGCGCCCGTCACTCACTGGGTCCCAATTTTGTTTTGCCCTGTGGGCTGTACTGACTTCAGAAAATTAGTTCCATTATGCTCAGCTCATTCCCAGACCAACTTGCCACGTCTAGCACACATCCTCTAGGGATTTCCCCCCAAATACCAGACCAATGAGTGCTCAAACAACATGAGTGTCACTACAGATATTTACAAGTGGAGAGAAAGCGCTGCTTGAGATGGGGACAGAAAAGTAACTACCAAGTTAAGTGTTAAAGGCTTCAGTCTCATCCTCTGCGTGGAGAGGCAATAGGGCACAGCAGGCTTTACAGCTAGACTGCCTGGGTTCAAGTCCCAGCTCGGCCACTTTCATGCACTTTTGACTTCTCTGTGTCTCAGCTCCCTTCATGTATAAAATGGGTGTGATAATAATACTTAACCTCATTGGGTTATTGTAGGGATTACAAGAGATGAAATGTGTAATGTTCTCAGAACAGTACAGAGCATCCAGTATTGATGCTATATCTGTTATTATTATTGGGGCCATGGCCCTTCATTAGTGCTCCTATTAAAGAGCTAGAGTCCTCGCAGCCCACTGACCCAGCGCAGTGACCCCTTCCACTCTTGCCCTGAGGTTGTTCCCTGGCCTTTGCCCTGATACTCCCACTTGGATCTCTTTCGATCTGAGTGATGTGTTAGGTGACAACTTCTGTTTTGCAGATTTAGTCCCTCTTACTGTCTTTTGACTAGTGCTCATTTCTCCAGAAAATGTAGCCTTTCCTGAAAATGCAGCTCTGGGCCCAGCAGGCACACAATGAAGGCCAGGTGAATTGAGGTTGGCCGTTCTGTTTTCACAAGCAGGCTCCTCTCAGCCTAGACCATGTCACTGTTAATGATGGATTGGTAACCATTTCCTCACTTGTCATAAAGTCTTTATGTGGGATATGATAGATTCCATGTTATTCTTAAGGACAAGTGAAAATAATATGAGCTACGTGTGTTACCTGAGTAACGAAGTATCAATATTAGGTCTTTTTAAAAAATCAGAAACAAGGGGAAACAAATATTAGGTAATATTTGTAAAGAAATTCTCCTGGGGACAGGAAGACTCAAAGAATATGAGGTTTAATTCTAAATTCAGTGGTGTTAGCAAGTCTGCCTTGCTCGAATGTCCAAAAAGCATTTGTAGAGCATATACCCCATCTGTGCACACCCACCATGGTGTTTTGCTTAATCTTCATGCCCCTGTGAAGGGGCTCACTGTTACTGAAAAGAAAAAGCAGGGCTGAGTACAAATGCCCTGAAAGCACTGACAAGGGACCAGGGAATGGGGTGGGGGTCACCCAAGGGAACTCTCATTCCATAAAAGGAAAACAAAGATAAAGTAATGGGACCATAGAGTGGCTGGTATGATTGGCATTTGGAGGGAAGAGGGCAAAGACCTGGCCATAGAGGAGTCTGGAAACACAACTGTGAAGGTCTCCATGGCCCCACTGAGACACAGGGGAGTGAAGAGATAGATGTCTCTGTTTTCCTTCTAATTCTTAGAAGATTCTAACTCTTCATTTGGGTGCCAGGTACTTGAATTCAGCAGGAAGACATGGATTCTTAACCTTTGGGCCACCTTAACTCTTAGGAAAGACCAGTAAATAAGCCTGCAGGATCTCTTGGATGAATTCTGAGTAAGTTCTGGTGACAGCTAGATGTTCACGTGAAGTTCCAAGGTGAGACTGTAGAAAACTTTGACTTGGGTAAAGGGTCCTTTCTGGTTTTTTGCTCCACACTTACTACTTGATAAATTCCTCTTTCAACAAAGTTCAGTTTTGATTCTTCTACTTTATCAACTCTTCACTCAGATCTGTGGTTCTTTATGGATTCGCCACCAATTTTAACAATTTCTGTCCATCTGTGGCAGATACCAGGGACACCCTCACACCAAAGGATCCTGTGTGTGCTGAGGATTCTCAGTGCTGCTTCTCCCAGAGGGCAGCTGAGCCGAGGACCACCGCTCTGCTCCTGCTTAGAACCCAAGGTCTAATCTCCTGCAACATGAAGGGTCTTGGGGAACACATTCTACAGTCAGGGTGTTCACAGCTATGTGCATGGTTACAGAGCCAGCTTTCTCCAGTTTAACACAGGTTGCCTTTTTTTTTTTTTTGCTCCACCTTGCATCTCCCTCAGCTCAACTAAGTTCTCTCCGTAATAAAGAAAGCGAGCTTCCCCCTGGCTCTGTGCTCAGGGATGGTCCCTGTTTTAGGCCTTTGCTACCTCAAGCTGGGTGTTCTCTCCATCCAGGGCTTTTGCCCAGAATCTATCCAGCTGGATGGTTTCCCAGGCTCAGATCATGCCTTTTGAGCTTCTATCCCTGCTCTTGTTTTGACTTCCAGCTCCATCCTGTACATGCTGTTTGCCTGGTTCAGACCCAGAGCCTTGTCCAACCCAAGTTGTCTCTTGCACCATCAATCCCATCTCCTGCCACCCATCCCTGGCTCATCACCACAACAGTATTCTCAAAAACCCACATGCCTGGACTATTTCTTCTGTCTAGCAAAGAGGCACATCATGATGGCACATACAATCCTTCATGGAGAACCTGACACGGGTCAGGCAGTTTTCCAAAGATGGAAAGGGCAATCATCACCCTCAAGGGGCTACAATCCAGTGGGAGAGATAGAGGATTAATAGAAACTTAGAACTCAGTGCTGAAAAATGCTAAGATGGTGGTAGAAATAGAGTGTGATGTTTGCACAGAGAAGGGTAGCTAAGCCAGCATTGAGACAGTGAGGAAGGCTTCTCTGAGAAGGAAGGAAGGAAGGCCTTAAGGAGGATGGAGAGTTAGCTGGGAGAGGGAAAGGGGAGAAAAGAGAAAGGGGTTGTTCTAAGAAAAGAGTTAGCATGTGTAAGGGGCAGGGAAGAAAGGGAGCAGGAATCTGTGACCTGTAAATAATGCAGTTAAGAATGGAGCAAAAATGACAAGTGGGAGTGGTCTAAATTGAGGCTATAGATATAGCCTGAGCTAGACCATGAAAAGTCTTGGCCACAAATTTGAGACTTTATCCAGGGGACATTAGGAAGTCACTCAAGTTGTTTTAAGCTTATGTGATCAACTTGTTTTAGAAGGGTCCCTCTGACTACCATATGGACCTACACTAGAGGGGAGCTAAGTTTGAGGCAAGCAAGTTAGGTAAATAGCCATTTGCAGAAGTGCTGATGGCCTGAGCTACTGCAGAAGCAATGGAGAGGGACAGGAATGGATAGATTCAGGAAATATGAAGGACTTGATGAGGGACAGGAAGAAATGAGTCACTCCCAGGTTTCTGATTTGGCCAACAGGGAAGACTGTGGTTCTTTTAGCTGGGACAGGGACCTCAAGAGGAGAAACAGGTTTTGAACCTGAGTTTGAGAAGCCCATGAGACATGCAAGTGGAAGTATCAATTAGCTAGACGTGGACTTAGGAAGTGGGAATTCCACATCACAGAGCACAGCCTGTGCTACCTCCTGGGATAATGAATTCCACAAGTTACCATGCTCTCTGTCTGAAATAAGACTTACCCCCTCAACCATCACAGTCTCACATAAAACAATCAAAAGCAGGAAGAAAATAATTCCTCTCCTTGTTCTTTCCCCTATTTTTGTAAGGAAGGAAAATCTTTTTCAAAGGCTCTCCCACCCAATTCCACCCTTAAGTTTCATCAGACAGAACTTGGTCATATGGCCAGCCATGGATGGTTTATTCCACTGAAAAAGAGAAATGAAATTGCCATGATTAGCTGTGACCAATCACAGTTCAACCCTGAGGCTGGGGGAGGAATCTGCCTTCCTGAGCTTACTGCTGCCCAGGGATAAGTGAACAATAGCCGTGTACAGGATGAGTTCAGTTATGCCACGGTGGCTTAAAACCACAATGTTTATCTCTCCTTCTTGCTATAGGTCCAGGGCAGGATGATAAGGGGTCTCTGTTCATGGTTACCCCCCTTGGAGTCAGGTTGATGGAAGCTCCATCTAGGTCGGACTGGCAGGGGAGGAGAACTCTTAAAGTCTCATACTGGCACTTAAACATTATGGTCTGTACCTAACAGCCAGTAGTCACATGGCCATACTCCGAACACAAGTGGGCCAGGAGTTTCAGTCTTCTAGGTGACTGGAATGAGAGGAGAGTCAGATATTGGAAAGCAAGCAACACTAATGTCTACCAAATCTGCAATCCCTAGCAAATCCAGAGAACGTCCTGGTGTGGGAAACTACTATCTCCTGGGATAACCCATTTCATTTCTGCTCATCCTTGACTGACAAACAATCCATCCTTATAATGAATTAAAAACTCCCTCTACAGCATCTGTCCCTTGTTCTACATACTTATAGAACAATGTTTTTCATCTTTCCCATGACAGACCTTCAACTATTTGAAGATAATTATCATGCCCTCCCAGGTCCTCATTTTTAAAAATTGAATCAAAATTTCAATTAGGAATTCAAAAGTTCAAGTATCTGAAAATAGAGTGACATTGAATTGCAAGTTTGGAAAAAATACAGGAATTTGGATTAACTTCAGAGAAAGAGAACCAAGCTGACGTGTTGGATCAGAGGAAAAGATAATGGATGAGAAAGCAAGTTCCTACCTGAAACTGCAAACAGAGAAGCAAATAATAGAAGATATCTTTTCTTCCTTGGACTCCCATTAACTGTGAAATTCTCATTCCTTGTTTGCCATTTAACTTCCAGCCTGATAGAATAAGGATATTTCTGCAGTTACCTTCCTTGACTGCTGGGGTTAGTACCAATGCAAACATACCAAAAAACTTGATATCCCTCCAATTCTACTAATTGACTCATCTTGTATTTAGACAAGTGTTATTTGAAACTAAATTAGAGTCTTAAGTCAGATAGAGACTCTTAGAATCTTTGACTAATGAATCTTTCTTTTTCAGAAGTGTTTCTTAATACAGACACTTCACTAAAAAGCCAGGAGAGATGGCAGATACAACTTCCCTACTTTCTTGGAGGTGCTTGTGAATTGTGGGTTAACAGTATAGCAGGGCAGCCAGTTAACACCTGCCTGTGGATTTACATACTTCCAGCCATATATCATCTCCCACCTGATACAGACTTTGTTGAAACCAGAAATGTTTTACCAGGACTGGAAGGTCAGTCCCATTTGTCAAAGCAGGGACAGTCCCTTTGTCTTAGACAGCCTTATCTGGGTTGTGGAGTCGCTCAAGGACATCATCTGCCTTCCAATTAACAGAGCCTTGAGAAAGTTGAGCTCTGGGTACAGCAGGTCTTCTTACTTGTTTATTTCTAGCATTTACTTTTGTCCTGATTAGTAGGCCAGAGTCTACAGGCCGATAAGACAAAGACACCCATCATTTGAAAGGACCGAAGAGTTAACTGCACCAAAACTAATTGTAATGGGTTTCTGTCATGCTCATTTCATGAAAGGGCCTTGTGAGGTCAGTGAATACTGGCT
The DNA here is from genome assembly GCF_011762595.2 of Tursiops truncatus. Taxonomy (NCBI): domain Eukaryota; kingdom Metazoa; phylum Chordata; class Mammalia; order Artiodactyla; family Delphinidae; genus Tursiops; species Tursiops truncatus. The sequence goes on from NC_047035.1 coordinate 104,092,725, forward strand.
AATGTCCAACAGGAGATAACAAACAGCAAATTCATTTTGGCAAATATTTATTGAGCACTTACTATACAGCAAGCACTGGCAGGCACTAGGAACTACAATGAGGGGGCAAACAAGCCTGTCTCCAGCTTTCCTAGAGCTCATATCCTGGAGGGGGAGCCAGGCATCAACCACCGGGTCACATCCATCAGAACGTTCAGGGACTGCTTACTAAGTGCCTGGCTCTGTTCCACATACTTTACATCTACTCATTAACATAATCCTTACCACAGTCCTATGAAGCAATTACTATCCTTATCCCCCATTTTACAGATGAGCAAACTGAGTTATAAAGATATGAAGAAACTTGCCTTAGGTCATGTAGCCAGTAAGCAACAGAGCTGAGAATGAAACTCTGGCAGGCAGTCTGGCTTCTAAGGCCATCCTGCCCCTCAACAGATCCAGAAGCCTTTGGAAAAACTTTGAACCACACCCTTCCCAGGCCCTCTGTCTGGGGCTTTCCCCAGTACCTGTTCTACTCATCGCTACACTACATTGCATCAAACTCAGGTGCACACTATTATTTTTTTTTTTGACATTTCTGAACTCAGGATGCATCCTGCAATTGATAGCCAAAGTGTAATAGGTGGAGTTGTTATGCAGTTTTTTCTAAGTGGTAGGTAACATAATGGTGCAGCATACAAACGAAGGTGAGGTAGACTCGGTGGAAGATGGTACTCGGTGCTGATCTGCCTACCCCACTGGGAAAACACAGGGCCGGACCAGAGCAGGGCTCCATTGTTGGAGGAAAGAAGTTACTCTCATGTCTCGTGAAAAAAGGAGCATGGAAAATGATAGGTACAGAGTCATACTCTTAGAGCTGGGGGTGCCTCGGGAAGCACCACTTTACACGAGAAGTACCACGTATAGGAGCAGAAACTGAGGCCTGAGAGCAGAAGCTTTGGCTCAAACTCAAACTCAGGAGTCAGTTCTTGACAGAGACCAACCAGACCAGGTCTCCTGACCTCCACCCTGTTCAGGGCTCCTGCTGTCCTCTGCTCTTCCAGCTAAAATTCTCCTACAAGAAGCCAAACCACAAGAATCCTAAAGCCAGCAGTAGTCAGCAAAGAAGGTCCTGTTTATATTCCTGTTGTTTAAGTAGACTCCTTTGTTCTGTCAAAAAAAACTCTTGCCTTCAACAAAGGCATTCATAACAATAAATGCATTATTTCCTCCAAGAAAAAGGTTCAATTTCACAGCTTTACAGGGACACAGGTTTACCGAGTATTTTCTTCAGTTACACTTCAGATTTGATGTCTCTCAATACGACTTTCCTTGAGCCCAAAACTGATGATTCCTGACCAACCAACAACCACCATTAAGCCATGGGTTTACAAATGGCATCTTTGTTTTTCCCTCCATGGAACTCAGCAGGGGTTGAAGCAGACGCAATACGCAGAGACATATAACATCTTTGAACTCAGGAAAAATGTGACTGTAAAAGCAGCCTTCTCTCCAGTCAAGATTGGACAGAGCAGGAAGGCATTTAGGCTACTTCTGTTGTGCCTTTCATTAGGATGCTGCCTGCCAGCATTCTCCCTAAAAATAGTTGTCACGCCAGTGGAGTCCTCACTCTGGCAAAGAGACTGTTCTGCATCAAGATCCTTTTGAGCTGGTTCTTAAGTTACAGGAATTTTAACTAAATTAGAAAGTTTGCCACTTTGTTCCTCATAGAATAGGAGCCAGAGCCAGAGCTCCTGAAACACGGGTTCAGCTCAGTTCTGAGAAACAGGAAAATGTCGCCTTCGTGGCTGGGCACAAAAAAACGTTGGAGCTGCAGAGGGGTTAGAACAAATGGAACCTCCTACTTATTAATGCTTGGGTAGTCAATTTCTTCACCCCTCTAATTCCTTCACCACGTGCCTTCCTGCTAATGTTTTATCAGCGCTGGACCACAGAATAATACATGCTATCCTGTATAAAAAGGTAAAGATGCCTTGAAAACTAGTTCGGATGTTTCAAACCACAGCTCCACTTTCTAAAGTGTTTTTATTTTTCCACAGATAAGGCTCTAAGGATTCTAGAACAGACAGTAGGAATGCCAAGTAAATAAACAATTCAAAATTTCCTCAGTCAGATCTGAAAAGAGTTTCCATAGCATCAGTGCCAAGTTGCTCATCTTACTTTTTAAGTTTCTCCTCTAAGCCTTTAACACAGACCTTGATTTCCAAGAATCTAGCATCAGCTGTTGGGCAGTTTTAAAGACAAATTCTGTTTGCATCTTTTGGCATGCTTTTGATTTATTTTACATCCTTAGGGTACTTTCACTTGTATTGTCTCACTTTGGCTTCCCATACAAACCAGACTGACTAAGGTGCTCGAGAGCCCTTGGGCATGGGGCTCTCTTTGAGTCCCCAGCTCTGGAGACACAATAAATTTTCCCAAGCAACTGCAGTCATCATGATACTGTCTTGCTCAAAAAGTATCATTTCACTCTTACCAATAAGAACAATTTTGAGATATAGGTATGTGTTTTTGTGTATTCCTGTCTGAAAATACACTACCATATTATAAGACATTAACAAAAATATTAATATGAAAGACGAGGTTTACAAATCTGAATACAGGTTTTAATATTTTGCTGTGCCTGAATGGACTGCCTAGCATACTCCTGGAAGGAGTTGGTCCTATCGTGGAAATCTCAGTTTTAGAAGAGTCCTAACTGTTGAGTGGTATTTAAGGCTCTCCATAAGTAATTCCCAAACTTCTTCTCTAGCGTAATCTACTACTGCCCCTTCACTCAGACTGAACCACTGATTGCCTGGAGGCTCCAAGCCACCCTGTAGGCTTTGGGGCCAGGCTATGTGAGTCTAGGCTCTTCCATGAACTACCTGTTAGATGACAGGTAAGTCACTCATTCTCCTTCAGTTTCCTCATCTGTAGAATAAGAAAAATAAAGACATCTGTGTCAATGTTCTTGCTGTTAAATCAGACGATAATGCACAGTGAGATCACACTTGGTAATGGTTAAGTGTGACAAAAATCTTTTGAATATATTAATTCCTATAAAATACAGGTACATTTAAAGTCATAGGTACAGATCAGACAGACTCTGGGTGGACTGTCTTACAAATAGAAAACATCATCTTTCATCAGATCTTTAATTTAAATACTATTGAGTCTTTTTTAGCTATTTATCAGTCTCATTAACACATCAAAAATTTAAGTCTCACACAGCAATCATCTACTGAAGGCATAAAGTGTGGCTTTGGCAAAAAATGAAAGAGGTAGATTTCGGAGAAGAGAAAAGCCCTGACCAATTGGAAGAATGGAGATGAGTAAAACTGGGAGACAAGCCAGTTTGGGGTGGTACAATCAAAAGCCTAATTATAGACATGTCAGGTATGAGATGCCTATTTGATATCTGCATGAGGATGTAGACAGGGCAGTTGTAGCTATGAGTCAGGGCTCAGGGGAGACATGTGGCATAAAGATATGAATTTGGGAGTGACATTCTTCTCAAGCTTCAAGGGCCAGTTCAAATGCCACCTCTCCTATGGACCCTTCTCTAATCCCCCTCAGCTACACAAAAGTTCTCCATCCTTGGATTTTACAATGCTTTCTGTATACTTCCTTGAGTACCTACCTCTGCCTCCCTTTTATCTCATTACTTGTGTACTAGACTGTAGACTCTTTGAAGACAAGAATTATGTCACTTTCAACTTTGTGCTCTCTCAGTGTCTAGCACTATGCCTTTCTATATTTGGGACACAATAATGTGACATTGGCTTAATTAATTAATCTCCTCTAACTATAATAAGCTCAGCAAAAATTCCTTGAAAAAAAAGTAAATCCAGAATGTTTGATAAATGAATGAATGATCAATCAATCCCTGGAGTCACATTAAAAGATTCGGATAGAATTGGCCCTGTGCAGAACTGAGTGAAGCCTGGTGTCCTCCCAACCTGACAAAACCAGTTGCCCAATGCCCAGTGAACTCCCCAGGACTGTCCATCATGGTGCCCCACTTACGTTCACCTTCTCCAATTCTGTGCCCTTTAGCCTTTCGTTTCCCTTCTTACCCAATAAAAAGGTGCCAGCCCAGCCAGCTGTCACCTTGGAAGTCAGACTGCAAGGTGAAAGCAAACCTATTGGACCAGCTAATTCATGCTAGTGGGATCATGGGGCCTATTGCCTAGATGTCTTTCCCCTCCTACCCCACGGAGTTTCATTTTAATGAGGGTCTTGAGAGACCCTATGCCTCAGAGAAAAGGTGACTTCAGGGCAGGATATACTTGCCCTTACTGTGTCCTCAACAAGCGAGGCTTTCTTCCTATGCTGAGTCTGGACAGAAGTGCTGAGAAATGATTAAGAGGAAGCAACTTGATGGGAACGTAGATATTCGGTTCTGCCCTGGAGGCTGCTCTTTTAGCCAGTGCGCCCAGTTCCAGCTCTGAGACCAGGGAGTCCTTCGACCTGTGGCAGGTTCCTGGCTCCCTGAGTCTAAGTCTCTATGCATGAAAAATAAGCCTACTGAGCTGGACTTCACAGATCCTTTCTGGTTCCTTAGTTCAATCAAAACCAAAACTTAATGTTCAAAATTTCAAAACTCTCTACCCATTTATCAAGCTATCCTCATTTTTACATTCCGTCACATCATTGTATAATATGGGTACAATCCGCCATCCCCTCCTCTGTACAGTGGTGTCAATAAAAAAGACGCTTGCCTCCCAGGGTTGCTGTGAGGATTTTATTAGAAACTCCACTGTAAATTCTGACTTGTACTAAATTTAGTTATTATTATTTTGTTATTAAAGAGTCTCCTTCTCTCTTTCTTTGCAGGTGGGAAGAAAAAGATTGCTACTGATTCCAAGTTAGAAACGTTTTTTAAAAGACTAGATAACCTTTGGTCTGAAGCAAGAGTCCTAACAAATCTTCACAGTAGAAAGCAGGGAAAATGTATGAGGACAGGAGAATTCAGGGAAATCTCAACTCCCCTTCTGATGCCGGGTCATTATGAGATCTCCAAAGGGCAAGTGGGTCTGATAGACCATATATTCGTAGGTGTGGAAAATTAGAGGAATTCTTTAGTCCACCCATTCCACTGTTTTCCATACAAAGCTGTTCCCAAGAGTGTATTCCAGGACAGTGAGTTAAGGGCACTACAAAATAGATGGAGGCATGAGCTTCTCATATTTGTGGATTATTCGTATGTGGGATTAGAAAACAATGAATTCTATAAGCAAATAAAATAAACATATTACATCAATAGATTCTGAGCACTATCTAAGAGCATTCTTAACATTAAATGAATAATACAATTTCTTGGTACAACCATTTAACAAATCTAAATTGCATTGAAAACTGAAAAGAAAAAAATGCCCATTTTGAGTCCCAATATTAAAATACACCAAAATATCAGTAATTCAGGCAGATTAACTAGGGAGAAAGTCTGAATTGCGAACTATTCTTTAAAGAAATGTAGCTTTAGTAGCCTCAGAAAGATAGAGAAAACAGCAAACCTGACCAAGTATGGCAAGTCAATGATTTTAGGAACTATTTTAAAAGTATAATAAATATTATCATCATAACGTGTATATTTCCACATTTCTCCCTAGTTCCTTTTACAAGAGAATAAAAACTGAGATTATATGAGTTGCTCTATATGTTAGACCTAAGAAATACCCAGTTTTAGATGAGTGGCTAGTGAGAGGCTGAGGAAATAGTCCTCGCCTCTGGACAAAGGAAACTACTCTTTGGCAGAGACCAAGTAGAACTATGGAAAGTACGAATGGGGATACCTACAAGTTTTCTTTTTCTATAATCTTTGAGCTTAGGCAATCCTCAGCTCAGCTCTTGTTCCATTGGTTGGTAGGCTGGGAGCCAAACAATGTGGTTAACTCTTCAGAGCCATGTTCTGTGACATATTGCACCCTGAATGACTCTGCATGCCAGTGTGACCTGGGGAAAATGAGAGAGTTCTCTGCTTCCTGAAAACTTTTTGCCTCTACTAAGAAGAAAGATTAACTTCTCCTGGCACTTGCCTAAAGAACCACAAATCACAAATTCTAGGAATCTAAATAAATTGTCACAAAGTAACCACGTGAAGCAGGGTCTAAAAAATAATAGACCTCTCTCCTTCACTTTACCCACAGAGGTTAAATTTTAAAACAAAACAACCCATCACAATGTTCACGACAACACTATAATCAATCAATGACTCTAAGGCTTGAATCAAGATGTTCGGAGATGATAAAATATGAAATGCAATGGACTTGCCATCCTAAGGCAGCCACGTCAATCAGTGCATCACATAAAAACCCATGCAGGGAAGAAATCAATGCTTCCAAATGGGAAAAAAAAACTTCCAACATTCAATCTATAGAAAGCTGTTGGGTCACCTTTTTAAAATTCTTCCTTGAAAGAGTTTTAAATATTATTATGCCTAAGTCAAAATTCAAGCTTAAATACCAATATATGTTTTCACAGTAGAATTTATTAGTATAGTAACATTAATTACATATATTCAGTGATCTTATTAGCCCTTGAAATTTTAGTTGCTTACATATGATTTTGACTTGTTTAAGGACTATGAGAAGAAATAGCACTTGGATTTAGTTAATCTCCAGCTACTTTAAATAATAGGTTTAAGTTAATCAAAAACAAGTAAGTGAGACTTCTGTTTGTAATCATGAGGGAGTACTTTGGTACCAGACTAGCCCTGCTGTTGTAAACAACTCTCAAACTAGACAAAATATATGAATAAGTTATTTTCACTTGTTGGAAAACAGTAGACACATGACTTGTCATCCCTGAGAGAAAAAATATATATGTGATGATTGCCATCAGCACCCCACATTTCTGCTTGAAGTTAGTTTCTGGACAACGAAGTAGGGAGGTGGTTCCCAAGCAGAACTCTGAGGCCTTGATAAGCTGAAGAGTTATAGATAGGAAATCAGGGCTGATGAAGTAGGCTGATTTGTAGAACAGGGCACCATAGAAGACAAAGCTGCTCAGAGAAGGGGTTCCAGAAATGTATGTAGGGATCCCCTAAGTCTTTGGCAAAATAATAAGTTGTATATTCTCAGAACATGTACTAAGGTGCACATGCTCAGGCAATATGACCTAAATGGAGATTCCAGTAGTCACACAGTGCTGCAAAACATAAGAATTTTGAACAGCCAGAGTTTAGAGACCTTTCTAAATACTCCGTCATTCAACTGGGCCTCTAGCCAACTGTAGTAAGATCTCACCTAGACTTGCTCTAACAAAACTTATTGCTAAAACCCAAAGGTATGAAGCACCAAATTCCTTAGATTCCGAGTCACCAAAAGCACAGAGGTGAAAAAGAATATGATGCGGACTTTCTATTCTCTGTGCCTTTCTCTTGCTTCGGCTATGCCGTCTTCTGGTGCCCCTCTGGTCCTTCCCTGCGACTGGCCATTGCCCACTTTAAAATTCAACTCAGGCATCTTTCTTCCTGGAAGACTCTCCTAAATGTAACCTCCGTCTTCAGATTGGATTCCTTCTCTAGGTTCATGCATCTGCAAATATCTGTTTCCCTGCCCTTAATACAAAGTTAGCTTAGGTACCCAAATAACACAGGTTTGTTAATCACAATATGCAACACATAATCTAAAAACATTAGATGCATAAAGAAGGAAAATTTAACCCACAACTAGGGGGGGAAAAATCAACAGAAATAGACCCAGAGATGATACATATTTTAAAATTAGCAGACAATTCAAAATAGCTATTACGTTTAAGGACTTCTTTAGAAGATGGACATAATGAGCGAACATACCTCACCGTAAACAAAGGGACACTATTAAAAAAAACAACTGAAGTTCTAGAGTTGAACAATCTAATAACTGAAAGAAAAAATTCACTGGATGAGCTTACAAGTAATTTGCCACTGCAGAAGAAAGTGATCTTGAAGATAGGGTAGTAGAAATCATAACTGAAATAGAGAAAAAGAAGGTTGAAAAATAATGAACAGACTCTCAGTGACATGTGGGAAAACATCAAGCCAGTATACACATAATCTGTGTCCCACAAGTAAAGAAGAGAAAAATTAGGGCAAAACAAAAGTATTTGGAGAAATAATGGCTAAAATTTACCTAAATTTGATGAAAAATATCAACCAACCGATACAAGAAGTTCAACAAAACCAAGTAAGAAAGACAAAGAAAACCACACCTAGGGACTTCCCTGGCGGTCCAGTGGTTAAGACTTTGCTTTCCAATACAGGAGGTGTGGGTTCAATCCCTGGTCAGAGACCTAAGATCCCACACGCCTCGCAGCCAAAAAACCAAAACATAAAACAGAAGCAATATTCAATAAAGACTTAAAAAAAAAAAGGTCCACGTCAAAAAAATTTTTTTTAAAACCCACACCTACATATATTAGGATAAATTAGGTAAAAACCAGAGATGAAGAGAAAATCCTAAAAGCAGCCAAAGAAAAGCACACATTGTCTACAAGGAACAATGATAAAAGCAACTACTGTCTTCCCAAGAGAAATGGTGCAAACCAGAAGACAATGGAATGATACATTTAAAACGCTAAAATAAGGGACTTCCCTGGCGGTCCAGTGGTTAAGACTCGGCACTCCCAATGCAGGGGGCCCAGGTTCAATCCCTGGTCAGGGAACTAGATCCTGCAGGCCGCAACTAAGAGCCCACATGCCACAACTACATATCCCACACACGGCAATGAAGATCCCATATGCCACAACTAAGACATGGCACAGCCAAATAAATAAAATAAATAAATATTAAAAAATTAAAAAATAAAATGTTAAAGTAAGACAACCTGTCAACCTAGAATAGTATATCCAATAAAAGTAACCTTCAAAAAAAAGTGAAAGAATTATCACAAGCAAACCTATACTGTAATAAATATTAAAGGAAGTCCTTTAATAATTAAGTTCTATTAATAAATTAATAGAAAACTATACCAGATGGAAACACGGATCTACATAAAGAAATGAAAAGCAACAGAAATGTAAATATGTGGGTAAAATATAAGACTTTTTAATTTAATTTATTTAAACTATAAGTAACTTTAGAAAAAATAATAAAAAGGTATTATGCATTTATAATATATAAGTAAAATGTGACAATAATAGCACATAGAATGGAATGGGGTAAATGGGAGCATACGATCATAAGTTAATTATAATATAGATGAAATGGTGTAATATTAATTCATGGTAGATTGTAATGTGTTAAGAATATATATTGTAATCCCTCGAGCAAACATGAAAAAAAAGTAAAACAAAATGGTATAGATAAAAAGCTAATTGAAGAAGCAAAATGTAATACTGAAATGTAGTCAAGTAATAAAAACAAATAGCAAAATGGTAGACTTAAAGCCAATCATGTCAATAACTCATTAATAAAGTGGATTAAGACTCTAATTCAAAGTTAGAGGATATCAGACTAGATAAAAAAATAAAGATCAAGCTATATGTTGCTTATATCTTCAAATATAAAGATATATAAAAGTTCAAAGTAAAAGATAGTAAATATTACACATGCAAACCTAATCATGTGGCTTTGTAGATAACAAAGTAGTCCTCAAAACAAGGACCAGAGATAAAAAGGGACATTTTATAATGATAAAGAGGCCAGTTCAGGGAAAAGACATAACAGTTTTTTTTTTGTTTGTTTGTTTGTTTTGTGGTACGCGGGCCTCTCACTGTTGTGGCCTCTCCCGCTGCGGAGCACAGGCTCCGGACGCCCAGGCCCAGCGGCCACGGCTCACAGGCCCAGCCGCTCCGCGGCATGCGGGATCCTCCCGGACCGGGGCACGAACCCGCGTCCCCTGCATCGGCAGGCGGACTCCCAACCACTGCGCCACCAGGGAAGCCCCTAGACATAACAGTTTTGAATATGTATATATCCAATAATAGAGTTTCAAGATATATGAAGCAAAAACTGACAGAATTGAATATACCGATTCCAATTTATATTATGTTTTAACACAACTCTTCTCAGTAATCAATAAAAATAGACAAAAATCAGTAAAAAATGAAATCTGAGCAACATTATCAATTAACTTAGCCTAACTGATATTTACACAATGCCGCACCCACACAACAGCAGAACACACATTCTTTACAAGTTAATGTGTAACTGAAGTAGACTGTACGTTGAGCCATAAAACATGGCTTTATAAATTTAGAAAAGTGAAATCATACAGAGTATGGCCTCTGACCACAATGGACTTAAACTAGAAAATAGTAGTAAGATATATAGAAATTCCTCAAATATTTGGAAATTAAGCCAAACACTCCTGAATAACTTATAGGTCAAAGAATTCATTTTAGTAGACATCTTTCTTCAGCTGTTAAGACTATACATATATTTCTATACCCTGATTTTTCCCTAGATATTACAACATATGCCTCTTCCTCTCTTACTATAAACTCTTGATAAATATTCAATTAGCAGAGCAAATATATCTTTTTTCGAGTTTGTAATTCAAAAAATCATGTCCTTTTTGGATATACTGTTTCAGGTTTTCTATAATGTATGTAACACTGCATGAATGGATTTATGCATAAGGCTTTTTCTCTCTTTCATATTATGGTAGTAGGGTAACTAGTTGAAAGGACCTAAATATTTTTAAGGCTCTAGAAATAGATATGGAAAAATTACATTCCATTAGGGTTGTTGCAATTTACATACCCATGTAATAGTTCCTAAAGCTAGAAAGGTTGGGCTGAGGACACAGTCAAATTTCTGCACTTAGTGGAAATTTAATCTTGTGTTAAATGCTGACTTAAAATGTTAATTTTTTTTTTTTTGGCTGCGCTGCTTGGCTATGGGATCTTAGTTCCCTGACCAGGGATTGAAACCAGGCCCCCTGCAGTGGAAGCACAGCATCCTAACCACTGGACCGCCAGGGAATTCCCTTAAAATGTTAATTTTAAAGGAAATTTTAAGATATTTAAAACTGAATGATAATGAAAATATATCACTTGAAAATTTGTGGGATATAAATAAAGCAGTGCTTAGAGGTAAACTTACTGCTCTAAATGCTTTTATCAGGAATGGGGGAAAGTATAAAACCACATATCTGAACTTCTCCTTAGGAAGCTAAGCAAAGAAAAGCAATTTTAAACCAACGTAAGTAAAATGATGAAAAAACAAAAAAGAGTAGAGTAGAAGCCAATGAAATAGGAAATAGACCAAAACTATAACAAATAAATGTAAACAAATATTAGTTGTCTGAAAATAACAAAAATGTTATAACCCCTTTAACTAGATTGATCAAAAATAAAACGACAAAGCATAAATTACCAGTACCTAGAATGAAAGATGACATCACTAGAGATACCACATTGAAAAAACAAAATAGTAAAGGAATATTATGAAAAACTTCACACCAATAAAGTTGATAAATCAGATGAAATGGACAAATTCCTTGAAAGATGTAAATTAGTGTAACTGACGCAAGAAGATGCAGATAATCTGAATAGCCCTTAATTTAAGGAATTAAATTAATAATTAGAACTCTTCTCACAATGAGAAGTCCAGTTCCAAATAGCTTCTCAGTTTAATTTTAACAAACATTTAAAGAACAAATAAAATAGTACCAATCATACAGAATTTCTTTTGGCAAACAGAGAAGGACTGAAATTTTCCCAAACCATTTTATGAGATTAGCATAACCCTGATATCAAAAAATGAGTTTTATAAGCAAAGCACAAACCATGAACATAAAAACAAAAATATTTAATAAAATTTAAAGAAATCTAATCCAGAAATAAATAAAGGGTTAATACTTCATGGCTATGAGGGTTTCATACAAGGAATGCAAGGTTGGTTCAACATTTGAAAATCAAAATGAACATGGTATAACTGCATTTTTCAATTTGCTTTAATCATCCTCAGCAATATTTTGTAGTGTTTATTGTGCAAGTCTTTCACATCTTTCCTTAAAGTTATTCCTAGGTATCTGTTGTTTTGATGCTCTTATAAAATATGATTCTTTTAAATTTTCATTGGTCATTGCTAACATTTAGAAATACAATTGATTTTTGTATATTGACTTTGTAGCCACTGGTATTGCTAAATTCACTTATCGGTTCTAGCATTTTTTAGATTCTGTAAGTTTTCTATGAAGACAATCATGTCATCTGCTAATAGCAACAGTTTTGCTTATTCTTTTCCAATTTCATCCCTTTTATTTTTTTTCCTTGCCTTTCATACTGGAAAATAAATAAAGAAAAAGCTGTCTGGAAGGTTGTAAACTAACAGCTATAGTTGGGCCTTAAATTTAACTCACAGTTTCCTGGTAACCAAAATGACAAGGGAAATATGCAGTGATATGTTACATTTCTCTCACTGTCTTTAAACAGTAACATACCAATTACTCAAAGAAAGGGAAACTTTTCCCTTGCATATAACCAGTAGTTTGACTTAATGTTTATAAATGTCTTTGATCCACAAATATGTTTTCCAAATCTCATTTTTCGTATTGTTCTATAGGTTCCTAAGACTGTTTATTTTTTTCAATCTTTTTTCTTTCTGTTGTTCAAATTGGATAATTTCTATTGATCTATCATCAAACTCACTGGCTTTTTTCTCTGTCACAGCCATTCTGCTATTTAGCCCATCTAGTGAATTGGGGGCGGGAAGGGATATTGTATTTTTCAGTTCTTAATTTCCTTTTGATTCTTTATATTTTTTATCTCTTTGTTGAGAATTTCTTTCTATTAATTTCAAGAACGTTTTACCTTATTTCTCAAAGCATGATTATATTGACTGCTTTAAAGTCTCTGTCTGATAATTCCAACATCTCTGCTTTCTGAAGGTTGGAGTCTGTTCGTTTTTCTCTTCAATGTGGAATTTTTCCTGGTTTTTCCAATGCTGAGTAAGTTTGGGTTGTATCCTGGGCATTTTGAATCCTAAGAAGGTTGACTTTCATTTGCTTTAGTAGGCAATCACCTAGGTTAGAGGTCCAGGCTTTAAGTTCTAACCTGCCTTCTCTGGGCTATAGTTACGTTATCAGTTCAGGTTTCAAACTGTTTCTTGTGTTATTTAGGTCTGTCCTGCATCTGGGCCAGAGTAGCCAGTGTGGGAACTCAGTGATGAACTACCCTGTAGCTTAGTTCTCAAAGCCTGTGGTATGCTGCTTAGGGTCAGATTCATGCATGTGTAGTTCAGAAGGGAAACCAGAAAATTCATATATAACTTTATGAGATTATACTCTTAACATCTCTTCTTGACCTCTCTTCTCTTCATGATCTCCTCAACACTTCCAGGCTCTCTGGGCCCTTCTTCCCAGTCCTCCAGCCAGAAAGCTGGGACTTAAATTTCACTGCTCTGCCATGACCTCCCGCAATTGTGTCTGCCCGAGGCAAGCAGAGGGAGCACACACAGAGAGAGAGAAACAAAAAAACCCAAAACTGTGGAAAGTCACTCCACACTCTTGGGGCCATAGGTATTCTGGTCAGAAAGAAGGGTTTCCTCTCTTAGAATTTTAGGCACCTGTCTGGTTACTGCTGTTTTCATTGTTCTGCCTGGAGATAGGGCAAGGAAAAAGGGGGGAAATCCCAAAGACTTCTCCCACTTTCTCTAATCTGAAGGTACCCTTTTCCTGCTCCTCAGACCAGAAGACAGGAGTCTCTTCAGTTTTTGTTTCCACACCCAGTGTGCCTCTCCATGTTCGAGGCTCCTTTTGAGTCCAAACCTGTTGCTATCAGAGGAGAATAAAGAGAGAAACGTCCTCACCACCGGTTTGGTTGAACTTCAAATTCTGGTCTTCTTTCACAATCTGCCTGCTACCATTTACTTTTCAGAATCTTCCAACAGCTGCTTCATGCATTCTGCCCAGGATTTCTTATTTCTTTTAGTGGCAAAGACAGGGTAGAGTGTGTTTACTCTATATGCCATAGCACCAGAACTCGCAAATCTCATTTTTTTAAATGTTTGTATTTATCAAACTGTTGTGATGTTGACGTGCAAATATGTTATATCTCAAATTTTAACTTAGAGGAAAATACCAACGTGTTCACTGGAGCTTCCAGGTAACTTCATGTTTATTGAGCTCTCAGAATAAAGCTTCCCTGACCTTTTCTTTTAATGGAAGAGTATTCTGAGATTGTAAGGCAAGCTGTTAGAAAACTTACAACTTACAATTCTGGACCTATGTAAATCTGGCTTTTCTTGATACAGTACAACCTAAATATGAAAAAACAGAAATAAAGCAGATACTGAAACTGATAAAAGATGGCAATTGTCATCAATCACTAGCAGTTTCAAATTTCTGCGTTCTTCAAACACTTCCCTGCTTTCATTGATTAACTGTATATCAAGTACTGACCTTAAAAAAATACATTCTGCTACTAAAATACCTCCCAATTTATCTGTTCAATACGTTAGTTTCTTAGGAGATTTTGACAACAGGTTTCTGCTACTTAAGGAAAAAAACAAAAAACCTTGGCAAGCCATGACGCTAGAATGGGACACAATTTTGTTCAGGCTGAGAGTGCCCCTCCCCCACCTCACAAGGGCACATGGGCCCTCACACAAATGCAGATAGACACACGAGGGTCAAGATGCCTATAAACAAAATACACTTTTATCAGTCACTAACTCTGTTGCTAAAAATCACCCCCTCTGAGCTGAAAACAAGTAGCTATAAATGTTTTCTCGGACTGAACTGAACCCATCATTCCTTTCAGCCAGGACCTCGGCTCAACAAACACAGACCCGGGGGGACTCAGAGTTCACGGAAGGACAATGCTGTAAACAAACTACTTTTAAACCTAGGTGAATAGGTCTATAAAAGATTAATCATGTGCTTCCTACAGGAGCTCCTAAGGTAGGAACTTGATAGAAACTACCAGGCAGTATGGTGGGAAGAAAAATGACAGTCAAGTCACATTACCAAAAAACGACATGAGATGCGTGTTTTGTACTTGACTCAGAGGAAGGTCATGGAATTGGATTTCCTTAATGCATCTCTGTTTAAATGTTGGGGCCATGAGCTCTGGAAACACTCTCCTGTGGATTTAGACTTGAAATATGCCCAGCAGCTCTCAAAAGGACAGGGTCAAATATCTGGGAGGTAAATGCAGGCTCTTTTTTCATGCGTCACATGGCCACATCCCCTTTGCTGGAAAATAAACAGGTTGACTATCACTCTATTCACCTGTGTGCAGTATGGACACAGAGGGAACATTTATCTTCCCAATCGACCTTTATCTAGGATGACTCCCTGTTCTTGCCTTGCTTCAAAGTCACCTACTTACACACACATTTCCTCGGGAGTCAGAGTCTTTTGCTTAATAGGGGAGAAGTGAGTTGGCTCTGGAAGAAAAAACCAGGAAGCTGACTTGCAGGGGACTCTGTTAGCATTTCCCGAAGCCATACGCAGACACTTCTGGGCTTCACTTCTCTCCTTCACAAGGGCACACAACCCCCAGTTGCATTAACGTAAGTTTTTCACAGGCAATAAGTGCTTAAAAGTAGACCCATTTATATGCTACACTTCACATTAAAATTTGGTGTTGGTCAGCCTGGCAGATAGCAAAAACTCCTCTATAGTTGGAGTAGAATCAAATTCCTACTCTTCCCTATTAAAACATCCTGCTTATTGGATTATTTCTCTAACAATCCTCTTCAAGGAACTCTGCACAAATGCAAGTTTCATGCCATGATTTACGAACCCTTGGCCATGAAATAACCTGGGTCAGAGAAAAATCCATGTGGGCCTGGATATGGGGAATGGCTTAGGAGTTGCTTGGTAGAACAGCACCCACTGGTGGCAGAAGCAGTGAGTGAGTGAGGTCCTGGGAGCCTGTGATTACAGAGAGTACCAACACCAGGAAATCTACAACTTCAAATATTCCCACTCCATCATCCTAACAACCCCCTTTCAGGAGGGTTCCTTCATGCTGTGTGTCCAGGAATTCTGTCTAGTGGAGATTTCTATTGAACACTTGCCCAAAAAAAAATTTGGTTCAACTATGAAACAGGAACTATGCTGAGTTCTTGGTAAAAGTGACTGAAAAAGACATGGGACCTGCATTCCTAAGGTTAGATTTACAATTTAATATTAAGCAAGTTCTGTGTTCAAGGCATGGGGTACCATGAGGATACACAGAAGGAAGTGCTGCCCAGACAGAGATTTCAGGAAACCTTTTCCAGAGTGATGGTGTGCTTGCATAGAGTCTGTAAGGGTGACTCTGCTGGCTAAGTGAAGAGTGGAACAAGAGAATACCTGATACAGTGGAGAGTTTTGCATAACTCATGCCAAGAACCGCACCTTCTTCATGCAAGCTGAAGAAGTATTGTGAGGTTACAGTGCACAGGGTATTTATGGGAGGGTGATGGTAAATGAGAATGAAAAAGTAAGCAAGGGTCAGAGCATGAGGAGAGGGTGGTGTTAATCCTATAGGCAATGAATGGGGAATACAGGACAGCTCCAAGCAGGAGAATGCCGTGAGGAAGTGTGCATTTCTGATACATCCACCCAGCAGCAGTGGAACAGGCCATTCCAGCAGAGAGGCCGATCAGGGCTGTCACAATAATCCAGCCAAGTGGAGATAATGGTGTGGACAAAAGAGAAACAGTGGGAATGCAGAGGCAAAGAGAGGTTTAGGAGTTTTAATGAAGGAACAATTTGTGTGACTTTGTAACTGCTTGTTATTGGCATTGTAGGAAAGGAATCAATTACAACACAGATATCAGGGTTGGGGTCCTGGTTGGAGGTGGAACTAGTTCCTGAAGTAAGAGCGCATGGGAGGAGAAGCCATTTTGGGGGGTGGGGGAGACTTTAAAAAAATTTTTTTTAATTTTAATGTGAGATTTATTGAGGTATAATTTACATGTAGTAAATTCACCCATTTTAGGTGTTCAGTTCTGAGGGTTTGACAAACATATACAGTGATGTAACTTCCTCAGCTGTCAGGATATAGAATATTCCCACCACCTTTCTCTGAAGTCACTCACTTTCCTTTACCCCAGATCTCGCAACCACTGATCTGATTTCTGTCCTGACAGATATTTGCCTTTCCAGAATTTCACGTTAAGTGAAATCATACAGTATGTAGTCTTTTGTTTGACTTTTCCACTTAATGCTTTTGAGATTCATCCATGTTGTTGCTTGTATCCGTAGTTTGTCCTTTTGTATTACTAGGTAGCATCCCATTGTATATATCATACGTTGTTTATCTGTTCACCAGTTGATGGACATTTGGGTTGTTTCCAGTTTGGGGCTTTTATAAATAAATTTGCTGTGAATACTCAAGTACAAGTCTATATGAACACTTGTTTCCATTTCTCATGAGTAAAGACCAAGAAGTGGGATTTCTTGGTTGTATAGGTTAGGATTTAGCACTATAAGATGTTGCCAAACCTTTCCATTGTGCCTGTGGCACTGCATTCTCACTAGCCATGAAAAAGAGTCCCAGTTGCATTGCATCTTTATCAGAATTTGGTATTACTGGTATTTCATGTTAGCCATTCTAATAGGTATATAGTGGTGTCTCATTGTGGTTCTGATTTGCATTTCTCTAATGAATAATGGTGTTGAATAACTTTTCATGTGCTTATAAGATCATATCTCTGATAAGGGTCTATTCAAGTTATTGGCCCATTCTTTATTGTTGTTTGTTTTAGTGATGAATTTTAAGAGTTGTTTATATATTCTGAATACAAGTCCTTTATCACATATGTTATTTGCAAATATTTTCTTCCATTCTGTGGCTTGTCTTTTTATATTTCTAATGATGCTTTCAAAGAGTAGAAGTACTTAGGTTTGACTAAGTCTAATTTATCAAACTTTTCTTTTATGTGTCTTCTCAAGGAAATCATTGCCTTGTCCACGGTTTTAATTTTTTAATCCAATGTTTTACTATAGAAATTTTAAAGATTTAGATTTTATATTTTAGGTGTATGTTCCATTTTGAGTTCATTTTTGCATATGGTGTGAGATATGTGGGTCCATTTATTTACCTATGTATGCCTAGTTGTTCCAGCACCATTTCTTGGGAAGTTAAGAAGCCAGTTTCAAGGGGAACAAGATGAGTTCTTTTTGGTCATGCTGTGTTTGAGATGTTCTTGTCCATCTATCCACGTGGTTATATACAGTAGGTAGTGAGTCTGAAACTAAGGAAGAGATGTATATAACGATTTAGGAATATAGTCTTTGTGGTATTTGAACCCACGGGATTTAATCAGTCCTCCAGTTAAAATGGATCTGGCCAAGAGAGAAACTAGAGATACAGCATGGAGGAACAGGATAGAACTTCTTTGATCAAAACACGGTCAACCGCACACTAAAGATTTGGAACAGGATTTCAGCATCTAAATCCTACTATCCATACCTTCTATTGGAGAAGAAGAAATGAGAGACAGGGTAATAACCATGGACAACTGTGAGGTTCTAAATTAGGGTAGTGGTCATGTTTGGGGAAAAAAAAGTAAATAACACATATTGGATGTGAATGTAACTTTGAAAGGTACACACAGGGCAATATAGATGTACAAGAAAATGTTAAGGCTTAATAAAGAAGAAAATCTGGTAAGCTTAGACTGGTAAATTTTCCTATATAGGTTTTATGTTATTTACAGGCCTACAGCATTCACAATAAATGTTTAAACTTGAACTTCTATTCTCTGTGATAGCCTATAGTACAAAAATAAAGTTGTCACCCACCTGGTGCATCTAACAACAGCAAACACACTTGTGTACAAATGTTCCCAGACCTCTTTTACCTCTCTCCTATTGTTCAGAATCTTTGTCTCCTTACCTGTATGATGTGAGGATAAAGAAAGAAGGATGGTGTAGGCAAAGTGCTGGAAAGTCCTGCACTGAGTCAACTCTATCATTTGATAACTGTGTGACCAAGCCCGCTTTCTCTGTAAAATGGAGATGCTACTGTCCACTTTTTAAGTATTAAGCAAGATAATATATGAAGAAAGCTGGGATTCTAGTAAGTGCTCAAAAACATCTCCTGAGCAGAACTGAATTGAAATGATTAAAGTACTGTTGCTGCGACAAAGGTATAAAGTATTTGGTGGTGTAATACAGCACAGAGAGGAAGAGGAAGCCTCTGGGTATCTTCCATCACCCATTCCAGATTCACCTTTCACTCTCCTCCACTTGGTTGCCTGTCCTTGCAGCGTGATCTCTATGAATGTACCAAAAGTCTCCCTTGAGCCTGGCTTCTGGAGGGTTCAGAGAATAAGGCACTTGAGCAAAGGATCAAGGGAGAAAGAGTTCAGTAGCTAAGTATTCCCTGACTGGCTCCCTCCCCGTGGGGGTACCTTTGGCTGGTGTTGTATTTAGAACAAGGCTTCTTAACTTTTTCATTTCCCTTCATTCTCTTTGGCAATCTAGTGAAGTATATAGACATCTTTCCAGATTAATAATTTTAAATTCATAAAACACATAAGACTACATAGAAAGCCAATGATGTTGGAATATAGTTTAATATATATATTTAGTTATATACAGTGTGAAGTTACAGAGGCACACATATATAGTTATGTATTTGGAATATACAATACAACATATATACTTACTTATTAACACATTAAATACCAAGACAACATAATACAGGCAAGTTGGGGTTATATTTATTTTTTAAGAGGCATGGCAATGCAGTCTCTCGTTGAGCATGTAAAATCACACTAAACTCTGGGGTGACCATTGACTGAAGACACGCACAAGAAGTTGGACGTGCAACTAATTTTTTTTGGTTTTTTTTCATGCAACTAACTTTGACTTTTTGTTTTAATGATTACAAATGTTAAAAATTCTTCAGAAAGATACAATATTACAAGTAGAATTAAAGTTTTCATAGCTCACTTCACAAGATCAAGGTGAACTTCTCCCAAGAAGCTCCAAAGTTTGTCAAGGCTGTTTGAAACTTCACCTGTAGTGAGTCTTTGGTCCTATGATCAACATGTCTCTCTTTGGTTTAATCCACACCTTCGATATATTTATATCAGAAAAAGAAGGACTGTGAATCCCTAAATCAGCTGCAGTGCCATCAAGATAGAGATACGTTTTGCAAAACTTCTGAAGAGTTTCCAGGCATCTTCTGATTTTTCAAAGAAACTGACAGAGAATTTTGTATCTCAACTTCATCTTTAAAAAGCAACTCCTCCAGCAGTTGAAAGTTTGCAAGGACACTGGCCTTCGCTTTTTTCCTCTGTATAAGGAGCTAAAGCAAGAAAGTTTTTTCCAATTTTTCAGCAGCATCCACAATGATAACTTTAAGACCCTGAATTCAAGTATTTCTCTTATTTATATAGTTAAACGTATCTGCAAGGTAAGCCAGTTCATGGATAAAATTCTTTCAGAAAGGTTCAAGCATGGGTTTTCTTTTTCTCTGAGAAAAGGTAAAATTCTGGCTTTAGTTTGCTAGCCATGGCCAGAAGGTTCTCCTGCCAGAGACCTCTGTGTAGGAGAAAAGTTCCTCATAGCCTGCTCCCATTTCTGGACAAAATCTTTCTTAAGCACTATGATTCAGAAACCACTCCTGATAAAGTTGATGCCTTTATGGCTGTTTACCAAACTTCTTTCAGGATTGCTGTCAGAATCTAGACATGACATAAACACACGCCTGTGGGAAATGGAGTTAGTGACACAAATGTAAGGAGCTTGCAGCTTCACTATACACCAAAAGCAGATGCACCATCAGGTATTATAGAAGCACCATCTGGGCAGAATCTGAAGCTTTTATTTCTAGGCAAAGTTTTGTTTTTACCGTTTCCAAAATACTGAAGGGCTTTGTAGTTTCCGAAAGGGACTCACAAAATAAGAATTCTTTAAATATTTCAGCGTGCACATAGGGAGCAAAACTGGGGAGCTGGATACTGTGCTAAATGCCTGTTTGCATCTGGCCATGTACTGAGTGCAAACAGCAAAGTTGCCAATTCTCAGTGACAGGCTTCAGAATGTTTTTTTAACAAAATCAACTATTCCAGACCAGATCTCGCCATTTAACAAGGGTGTTACTATCAGCTTCTCTCTTCTGCTCCGGTCCACAAACCAGCCCATGTTTGTCTAGTGTACACTGCTTTACCACCATCTCTCCAATGGCATGGGGCTTCTTTATTTGGCAAATCCAAATGTGGAAGTATCCTACACAGAATTAAGAATTCTCACTTGAACCATCCAGTTTTTCGAACTCTTAGCAACTCTGAAAATGACTATTTTCACAAATTTATCAAACAACTGTAGACAGGAAATACTGAAAAGCATCATAGGTATCCGGAACACCAGAATGAGAACAAGTCTACCTTGACCGGCACCATCTCATAAACACACGGATATAGGAAGATTACGATCATGTTTCTTCCAGCAACACGTCTAAGTACTGTTATATTTTCAAAGTACTGATGCATAGATGATATTTTAAGATATCCACAAACTGTACTGTGTTATCAAAGATTGTGTGATTTTCATTCATTACAAAATCACAGGTACTACTAACACTAACATGGGTTATTAACTACATTCATGATCAAAAGAAATTCTAAAATTCAGTTAGATGTTAGTGCAAATGGAGGTTTAATTTTTTCCCCAACCATGTTCATGAACTCCCTGAAATATATCCATATGCCAAGATTAAGTAACCTGTAGAAGGAGAAACGGCCTGAGGTTCTACTCTGTCTCATGGGAAGTAGACAGGATGGCTGGTCAGAACCAACTTAGGAAAGTGAGAACAGGAAGTCTGAAAGAGAAGTATGGGGACAAACCCCTCAGAATGGGTAAATAATAGAAAGATACATGTAACTTTAAATGCCCACCAGAGGCATCCACAGTGAAGGCAGCCTTCAATAATAAGGTAGACAAGATGACCAATCCTGTGGATGTCAGGCAGCCCCTTTCCCCAGGTATTTGATACCTTCTCAATATGCCTGCTCATGTACAAAGTGGCTTTATTTGCAGGGATGAAGACTATGGATATTCTGAACACCACAGTCATATCCTCATCAAGGCTGATCTCGTTACTGCCAGTATTGAGTGTCCAACATGCCATCAGCAAAGACCAATGATGAGTGACACTCATCCCCAGGTGACCAGCCAGCTACCAGGTGGCAAGCTGATTACATTAGATCCTCCTGATCATGGAGTGACCAATGATTTGTCACCATAGGATTAGACACACATTTTACGTACATATTTGCCATTCTTACCCAAACTGGTCCTGCTAAAGCCACTATTGATGGACTTACAGAATATCCTTATCCAAGACTGTAGTATGCCATACGATATTGCCTCCAACCAGGGGACATATTTTATAACAAAGGAGGGCCAGACATGGGCTCACACTGAGGAGTTAATCGGACTTAAACTCAGATGCAGCTAGCTGGACAGACGTTGAATAGCCTGCTAAGGGTCTAGTTAAATACCAGCTGGAGAAACACCCTGTGAGGTTAGGCTACCCTCCTGCATGGTGCAGAGCATACCTTGGACCAGCAGCCTCTATATGGTTTCATCTTTACTATAGTCAGGAAACTTGGGTTCAAGAAACTAGGAGCAGAGTTGGGAGTAGTTCTCCTATTTCTTTTTTTTTTTTAATTTATTTATTTTTGGCTGCATTGGGTCTTCATTGCTGCATGTGGGCTTTCTCTAGTTGTGGTAAGTGGGAGCTACTCTTCGTTGCAGTGTGCAGGCTTCTCATTGCAGTGGCTTCTCTTGTTGTGGAGCACGGGCTCTAGGCGTGTGGGCTTCAGTAGTTGTGGCACGTGGGCTCTAGAGCGCAGGCTCAGTAGTTGTGGCACACGGGCTTAGCTGCACTGCGGCATGTGGGATCTTCCTGGACCAGGGCTCAAACCCGTGTCCCCTGCATTGGCAGGCAGATTCTTAACTACTGTGCCACGAGGGAAGCCCCGTTATCCTATTTCTAATAACTCACTTAAAGAATTTCTGCTTCCCATTCCTACAGCTTTGGGCTCAGTGAGTTTGGAAGTCATGGCCCCAATGAATTGGAAGCTGCGATTCCCCTGACCATTTTGAGCTCCTCATACCATTGAACAAAAAGCAGTTTAAAGGGGTTATTCTAATAGCTGGTATTCATGTGCATGATCCCAACTGCTGGGTAGAAAACAGACTGCTGATACCCAATAGAAACAAAAAGGATTAGGTTTGAAATCCAAAATATTCACTGGAGTGCCTTTTAGTAATCCCTTGCCCAGTGGCCTTGATCAATGGAACACAGTAAAACCAAGACTGCCAAGGCTTTCTAATCTTACAGGAAAAAGGTTTTTGGTAACCGCAGCAATAAAGTAAGTTAAAGAATCCCATCTAACCTATAGGTCTGGAAAAGGGTAAAGGCAACATGGAATTGTGGTGAGAGAAAATAGCTATGATTATCAATGTGGACCTCAAGACTAGTTCAGAAGTAAGGACTGGAACATCTGTGTTTTAGGTTACTTAATATTTATTTTATTTTTTTATATATTTTTCTTTGTTTCAGAAGTTCTTTTTTTAATTAATGAATTTTTGGCTGCCTTGGATCTTCACTGCTGTGCACAGGCTTTATCTAGTTGAGGGGAGCAGGGGCTACTCTTCCTTACGATGCGCGCGCTTCTCATTGCAGTGGCTTCTCTTGTTGCAGAGCACAGGCTCTAGGTGCACGGGCTTCAGTAGTTGTGGCACACGGGCTCAGTCGTTGCGGCACGCAGGTTTGAGGGGGCAGGCTCAGTAGTTGTGGCGCACAGGGTTAGTTGCTCTGCGGCATGTGGGATCTTCCCGGAGCAGGGCTCGAAGCCGTGTACCCTGCATTGGCAGGCAGATTCTTAACCACTGCGCCACCAGGGAAGCCCCAGGTTACTTAATATTTAGTTTCTCCCTCTGCCCCCACCCACAACTACCTTATACAAAGAATATCAGTAGTGGTTAGTGGGTTAAGATTCCCATATAAGTAAAACAACTGATGGAACTTTTGCATTTGCTGCTTGGAGAATATGAACTTTTCATACACACAAAGAATGAATGGATTCTGCATGACAAAAGGGGTGGACTGCACTTAGGATTTTCCATTTCTCCTCCAGATCTACTCTCATTCCTCCTCTACCTGCCCTGCTCTCTGCCCCTAGGCTGATCCACTTGGATCTCAACAAAAAGACTCCCATGCCCTCTGGCATCTGCTTGGGTGTTGGCTAATGAGGAGCTTTAGCAGGAGATCAGAAGGGAAGAGAGAACATCCAGAGTATTTGATTAGCTAGGCCTGATTTCTCTCCAGATAGCCTTTTATGCATAACTCTATGCATACGGGTTTGAGTCCTTCAAACTCCTTCCTTTTGTCATCCTTTTGGATTTAGGGATGCTGATGTGTCTACACAGTGTCCATTCTTCTTTGAATAGTACCTCTATTTTTTCTATTGGTAACTTTCATAAACCCTCCTGGAATTACCCTAATGTGAGTACATCCTTTGTTTCCTCTTGAGTCTTGTCTGATATAGAGATTCCCTGAGGAGGTGAATGTCAAGCTGGATCTTTCCGGACACGTGGAAGATCACCAGGGCAAGGCATGTATCACAGAGAAAAGCATCTATTTCACCAGGATTTCAGTACCTACAGGACTGAGAGAGCCGAATATGTTCTAGAAACCACAAGGTTTGCTGGGGCATGATCTTGGCAGAAACATGATGGAAGATGAAACTGGAAAATGCATAGATCACAAAGAGCCTCAGCGCCAAAGCATAGGATATCATCCCAGGAGGGGCAGGAAACAGAATCCAAAATTGTTTACTTATGTTTGTCATTAAACTGTATTATCTTTCCTTTCTGAAAGCCACTGCCTTACTGGAATTAAATCCACGTAATGATTTTGCCTCCAGTGAGTAAAAAAGATAGTCACTTTAAAAAGTGCAATGACATCCCCTGTACATTTGGCTCAGAAATAACTCTTACCCCGTCAGATGGCAACATGTTACATGGAATCATCACAGCCCTCTCCGGTCTGCACCAAAGGAAAAATTTCCCCTCTTTCATCTTCCCTTCTCCACTGAGCAGCTGAGCAGGCCCCTGAGAGAATCCTGACTCTCTTGACTTGGCAGGGTCTGTGGATGTGTGCAGAATAGCATTTTTGCTTTGTTTAGAAACATCTGTGGGAAATCATGGGCATCAATATGGCATATATGGCAAGAGTTCGGGCTTCTGATACAAAGCCATTTCTTTGGCCTGAGTGGCAGCCCCTATAATCCTCGGGATTCCTCTGGTAGATTGCTGACTATCTCCAACACCAGCTTGTTTCAAAGCACTTAGCTGGCTTTTACAGAGTTCCTGGTCTGATGTTCTTAAGTTCCCACTGTGCTTTCCACGCCAAGCATTTCTGGACTTTTTGAATATCCTTCAAAGTATGTGGACTGTTGAGGAGGCAAAGTGTACCAAGATTTTATTAACTGACTAATCCCCTCTCTTGGTAAAAAAGTGTTTGTTTTTCCAAATACCTAAATGACCATCTGCATTCCATTACCTTAGGCAAATCTGCAGATTCAGGGCCCTCCTTATCACTCACATTACTAATTAGCACAGTTACTCTCTTTGAGATGCTGGACGACAGGATCAGTGTGGCGTCCAGACACTGGAAGCCAAGGCTCTCATCTCTAATGCGTCCTTGGCCTCCTCTGCTGCAGAGTGGGCTTCGGCCCATTAACGGCCCTGTTTCTTAGCTGTCCAAGGACTTGACTTAATTATACTGCAAGTCTCTGTCTTCATTGGAAGTCTCCACACATGCTGTTTGCTCTGTTATTATGGATTGCATTTCCTCTCTGCCGCAATGTCTCATTCTTGTCCTTCCTTGGGCTTTAGTGGCTAACAGACATTTGCATTAATTTTCATTTCTCCTGGTGCTTAATAAACATCCTCTTGGGCACTCATCCTGAAAGTAGGAAACTGTCTAGTTCAACCAAAAAGCTCCAGACTTCCTAGAACCAAAACTTGTCTCTCTATTGGTACTGTCCCCCTATCTCTCCTCCTCCGAGGGACAACTCCAGGGACCTAGCAAGAGACTCTGTCCTTGCCTTATGTGCTTACACTTACCTGAGGTTTTCTGGTTGCCCTTCATTAGTGAACCTCGTAAAGTCACACTTACACAGACACACACATGCATGCATATGCATGCAAACACACGTACTCTGTGAATAAAGTCCACTGCTGCATCCAATGACCCAGGAATGGTTAACTATACTATGATTCTCATTCAGTAGAAGAGTGTGCAGTTACTAATATGATGTATATAAAGATTACATAAAATACTATGAAAAAATATTCACGTTGTGCTGTTAGCAGGAAACAAAATGCAACATACAACATTATCACCATTATGTTTTAAAATATACATACATATTTACATCCCCATGGCTAAGAAAAAGACAGGAAGGAGATATACCAAAATATTTACAATGGTTGGGTTGGGAATAGAATTTCTTGGAAAGAATTCTTTTTTTTTCTTTCATTTCAAAGAGAGAATATTTATTTTTAGGACAGAAAATAATAACCTAAAAAATAAAAGAGAATAAGCAAATATATTTTCTCATCATTGGAGATTCCCAAATAATTAAGGTCAACGGATGTAGAGGATAAAACACAGAAAGAGATGTAAACTGGGACCACTGGACAGATAGCCAGAAAATTTAAGAGCAGTGTCTTCGAATCAGGAGGATTCCAAGAACTTTATTTAACCACCAGGTCTGTCTCTTGCAGACACACCACGACTGTGTTAAAACTATCAGTGGAGGGAGCTGGGAGGTTGCTGACCTCACCATTATGTAGAGGAGAATGGGGGTGAAGCTATGGAGAAAACAGTCCCTTTCATAGCCACCAGGCCAGGGGAGATGGAAAGAATGCGACGGAAACTAACATAGATAACAGACACCACCACTCTGACTACTAGATTAAGAATACAAATTTAAGTATTACACAAATGAGTATTCATTTAAAGTCAGAGAAATCACCACAAATTACAAGTAAAAGAAGTTGACAGTGGCGCACTGGTTAAGAATCTGCCTGCCAATGCAGGGTACATGCGTTCGAGCCCTGGTCCAGAAAGATCCCCCATGCCGCGGAGCAACGAAGCCCATGCGCCACAACTACTGAGCCTGCGCCCTAGAGCCCAAGAGCCACAACTACTGAAGCCCGTGCGCCTAGAGTAGAGCCCGTACTCTGCAACAAAAGAAGCCACCGCAATGAGAAGCCCGTGCACCACAGTGAATAGTAGCCCCTGCTCGCTGCAACTAGAGAAAGCCCGAGCGCAGCAACAAAGATCCAACGCAGCCAAAAATAAATAAATAAATTCTTTAAAAAAAAAAATGCAGGTGGATAAGCCTTTAAAAAAAAAAAAGTTGACAAATACAAAGCACCACAAAATCCATAAAAATAACGTTTTGCTTACTTACCTGCCCTAAACATCTCTATAGTATTGTTCCTCCTACAATTTTGACTGTATACTTCATTATTACCACTTCATGTGGCAATTATTTTATAATATTTCCTAACTAAAAATTTTAAAGGTAATTCAGTCTTTCCTCTGGTGTGGTTAATTGAAACCTTAAAATAATTTCTATTTTGAGATAATTTTAGACTTACAGAAGAGTGGCAAAGATAGCACGAAGAGCTCACCCGGCTTCCCCTAATGTAAACATTTTATGTAGCTCTAGGACAATTATAAAACTTAAGAAATTAACATTGGTACAATGCTATGAACAAAACTATGGACTTCACTTGGATTTCACTAGTTTTTCCACTTACGTCCTTTCTCTGTCCCAGGATTCAATCCACATTGCATTTAATTGCAGTTCTTTAGTCTTCTATCTGTGGCAGTTGCTCAGCTTTTCCTTGTCTTTCATGACCTTGACCTTTTCGAAGGGCAATGGTCAGGTACCTTGGAGAAGGTCCCTCAATTTGAATTTCTGGGGTTTTCTCATGATTAAATTGAGCGTATGCATTACTGGAAAGATTTCCATAGAGGTGACATCCCCAGTGCATCATTTCAGGAGGACATGAGTTGCTCTGCCTTATCAAGGTGATGTTAACCTTGATCCTTGGTTAAGGTGGCACGTGCCCAATTTCTCCACTGGAAAGTTACTATTTCTCCATTTGTATTTAATAAACATTGGGGAGAAGATACTTTGAGACTATGCAGAATTCCTGGTTCTCCTTAAGCTTTCATCTCAAATTTTATTATCCACTGGTGGAACTTGCTTACAGCAATTATTATTGTGGTAGTACTGTGGTTTTAATGATGATTTTCTATTTCTCTCATTCCATCTTTATTTATTAAGTGGCATTCTTCCCTATGAAAGAGTTGTCCCTTCTCCAACATTCATTTATCAGTTACTTTTCATATGCGTATGGACTCATGGCTATTTATTTTATTCTTTGGGTTATAATCCAATGCTATCCTAATTACTTTTTGCTCAAATTCTTCTAGCTTTGACCACAGGGAGTTCTTTGAGATTGATTCCTGTGCTCTTCAACATGCTCCCACTTTTTTTGTTTGTTTTTTTAGGACTTCCGTAATTTTTGTTAGACGCTCAACTTGTCTCTTCCCCATCCCTGCCCTGGAAATCTGCCACTTATCCAAGGAACTCTGGTTCCTTTCCATGGAGAACAGTATTTAGAAACCAAGATGTGGATAGTAGACTTGCTCGTTGCTCCTAAGACATCACTGCTTCCAGGCCCTCTCCGTGGACTGAGGAAGAAAGTATATGCATGTACATTAACCCTCACATGCGTGCACATCTAATTTCTGTATCTGTGTATTTGCTTATTTACGTGTGTATGTGTATATTATATACACACTAAGAGTTCCTAATAATTTTCTGAATCCAATCCAGCACCACAATATTCATTCTACACTTTCCTGTTTCCGTACTTATAACTTCTTCATCTTACAGTAAGAAAGCTGGCTCTCATTACTGACAATACATTTACTTATTTGTTCAACCCTAATATACACAGGGAGCAGTTTCAGGATTGCTAACCCAAATCCCCATAGGAAAAGTGTGTGTGTGCACAGTACTTTCTGTCTTTAGTTTTATGGTATCAAGTCAAAAACACAGATTTCCAAAAGCACTTAAGTCAGCTCCTTTCTTCTCAACCCCCCTTCAGCGTAGTTATGTCAGTGGTTCTCAAAAAGAGCTATTTTGCCCCCAGGGCACATGTGACAATGTCTGGAGATATTTTAGGTTATCACAACTGGGGAGGTAACACTAATATCTACTGAGTAGAGGCCAAGGATGCTGTTAAACACTCTACAATGCCCAGGGGAGCTACAGGTAAGAATTATCTGGCCTTAAGTGTCATTAAATTCAAAAATATATCTTTTTTTTCTTAAAGATATTCTCCTTCTAATAGAATGTGAATTTTTTTTGTTCAGTATTCCAACATAAGGAAGTGAAGAATTTTTGTTGATTTAATCATGTATCATTGCTTTCATTTCACAGTCTTAATCTACATCTGAATTTTCTCATAGTTCTTTAATAAATGAAGACAATGAAAGAATATAATCTTCTTATAGGCCCAAATCAGGAATCTGTAAATTCTTACTTATGTATTGATATGTTCCAAATGATCTTTGCAAACTGCAGTCAAACTAGCATATTTCCAGACAACTTTCCTTTAGCAGAATCCCAAAAGTGTTCATGGCCACCTCAGGCTACCTGGACACAAAGGGAAGTGTGATGGAGGAGAAGCTGGATGGAAAGAGACTGTGGTTTTAACCAAATGTTGTTAAAATGTCTTACTTTTGTGAATTTTACAAAAATATGTGAACATGTTGCTAGGGATTCTCCTAGGGCCTTGGATGAGATCGGAGATGAAGGACCTTCAAAGCTTACACTCTATTAGTTTCAAATAATTCTTTTCCACCCAGAAGATGGAGATGGTTACAAAAAATCCAGGCTCTCAAGGACCTTGTGGTTTAGGAAAGAAGGCAGATCTGTGTTCAGAGGTGCCTCAGGAGACAGGAACAGCCAGACATTTAGACCAGAACCTCGTACAGCCCTTCTCACACACCCCGTGAAACTAAACACCTGTGAGATCTTTGTTTCTGCGTGTCCACCCATCCTCATCACTCCCCAAGTGATGGCCTTCTCACACTGACCCCTAGGTGGCTCTGGAGGCCAAGGCAAGGCTGACTCCTCAGTTTTCCTTTGCCCTTTCTTTTTTACACAGGAGTGTGGGGTAGAGTAAGAGCTTGAAAGAGGATAAAATACATCAAAAATATCATCATCCTAAACGCTGTGATTTGAAGTCATTTTTCACTGCCAAGAAAGGAAGAAAGAAAAAAAAAAACACAGTAGTCATGCTTCTGATGGCAATGTTTACTCTTCCAGGGAGAGGACATATGGGAGAGCTTCTGACAAGACTGTCAAAAGTGTGTTCAGCAATTTAACTAGTAATAATAGTGAAAAACAACAAATAAAGCCTTGAATTAATCCAGCATCTTTCATCTCCATATATCAAAGGGTGTTGCCAGTGTTCCTGATAACAACATGTCTGTGAAACACAGAAGTGGCAGGCACTGTCATTCCCCAGTGACAGATGAAAGAACAGAGAAGCTAAGAAACTCTCCCCCAGTGAATCAGCCAGGGACCTGCGGGGGCAGATCAGCCTCTCTCTGAGGTATCAACAACACCTCCCTGGGCTGATGGAGCACTTGCTCTGAGGAATTTGGGTTTAAGGAGTGCTGGAACATGAGCTACACAGAGCATCTGTGGAAGGCATCGAACCTGCGTTCTCCAGAAATTTGTCAATAAAATGCATCCACCAAGATAGCTCTGCATCTCTGCAGCTGGATCAGCAAGACTCTTTTTAAAGGTCAGCTGTTCACAGCCCTTGCTGGATATGCTCTGGGAAGGCACTGGTCCCACAGAGCCTACCATTGGGGAGTTCATAATACATGGAATCAATTAAGGGAAGATACACACAATCCCTTCAAAACCCACACTAAAGTCACAGGAAGCTCCCTTCAGTTTCCCCACATGCAAAAGCATGGGCTTCTGTGCCTTTGTTTATGCTGTTTCCTCTCCTTTGCTTGTCCCCCTCCATGATACTATGCAAGCATCACCTACACTATCAAACCACATACACACACACACACACACACACATCTTTCCTTCCTTTCTGTACCTTCCAAATTCTATACAGATCTCTTCAAGGGCCCTGTAACTCTACTGCATATACTTGTTTACACATCTGTATTCTCTACCAAATTCTCAGCTCTTTGTCAGGGGAATGTATTACAGTTATCTTTGTATGTCCAACGAAGCTCATACCAGATGTTCAGTAATTGTTTCAGGAAAGAAAGAAGGAAGGAAGGACAGGAGGGAAGGAAAAGGAACTAGTATCTACTGCACAGCTATTTGTTTGCCAGGCCCTGTGCTAGACATATATTTGTTCAGCATTTAGTGTGTGCTTCTCATCTGAGAACTTGTATCTTTTTTCAATTTCAGAATTTTCTCAGCTATTATCTTTCTGAAAACTGCTTTTCTCCTATTCCTTCAAGTCCCTATTTCTGGAAGTCCATCTGTGGAGACTCTCGGTCTGTCCTTCACGTCTCTTTCCTGTTTCCATCTCTTTATCTCTGTGCCACATTCAGGTGACCTCCCCAGTGTTAATTCCCAAATCACTGATGCTCTCTTGGGCACATCAAGTCCAGAGTCGATCTTGTCTCCTGAACCTATTTTTATTCCAATTGCTTGATTTTTCATTTCCAGTGCCTAATTAGTTCGTTTTCACATACACCTGTTCTTGATTTCTACCTGCCTGTTTTTGTTTCATGATTTCACGCTGTTTAGGTGTTATTCCTTCCTTTATATCTTTAGGAATCTCAAACGTACTCATTTTAAAGTAATTTTCAGATTGCTCTATTATTCACTTTCAATGGGAGTGAATGCTACTGATTTTTGAGCTTGTTGACTGTCTTTCTCGGTATTAGTTTTCTTCATGTGCTTTGGGACTTTCGTTGGCAAGTTCATTTGGAATGTTTCCCTCCCACCACCTCTCTCCTCTAATCCTTCCCTGTCTGGAAGTTGATCAGTCTCCCCCTGTTAGGACTCCTAGTCCAGAGTCAGCTCTGATAACGGCTCAGGTTTCCTTTTCCAAGGTGATCTTGGGGGTAGCACAGATCTAGTCACTGGGCCAGCAGTGGCTACTTGAGGTCCTGGCAGTGTGGCTTCCTCTGCTTCTTTCCTCCACCTAGGCATTCAGCTCTGCAACATGCTGCATCTCCAAGCAGTGACTGAAGTTTCTTCTAGCCCTTTCTGAAGACCTGGCAGTGAGCCCTTCAGTTTCACCCATGAGCTTGGGTCCAGTCCCCAGTCATGAGTCCAAAACTTCTGGTCCCTGTCATCTCACAGCAGCTGTATTTCAAGTCCCCTCGCCTATCCCAAGTCCAAGAGCCCAGCAAGTCTACTGTGTTGTTTCTGGCCCACAGAGGTGTTCATCTTGTTGAGTGTGGCTATGTTTGAGTTCTTTTTGAAATATTTCATCTCACATTGCAATGCATTTGACATCAAGGGAACTTCAAGGCATGAACTCCCAACACCATCTTGGCTTCAAGTCCCAGTCTAGACATTTTCACACCATCAGTGACTTCATGAGCAATGCTCCCCAGATGCCCAGAATGTACGCTGTCACCTGCAGGCCCAGCTCTCCAGGCCTTGGTCCTGGGCCAATGAAAGCCAGACCTGGGAACATGCAGAGCCCTGCACATGAGCTAGCATAGTCTGCAAATAGTCTCTAGCTCTCCTGCCTGTGCACCTCAGGGTGGAGCCAGCTCGAGTCCCCACGCAGAACTAAGCTGCAGCTCCCATAAAGCCAGCACCCAGCATCTGAGCGAGCCCACACTGCCCAAGTCTGCCTCGAAGGCTCACTCCCTTTGTCCTCTTGCCTAGCCTTGTCTGGATTTTGTCAAACTCTCACTGAAAAAAACCTAAAGTCCCACCTAAGGCTATCACTTCTCCGACGTCTCAGACCAGACCCCCAGAGCACTGAACTTGAATCGAATATTCCCAGACTTGGTCCAGACTTCAGACTTCTCTCAGGCCCACACCACACTCCTCCTGACCTGGTCCCAGCTGATGCCTTCCCCCTGGCAGCTCTCATCCCCACTAAGCATTCTACGCCCAATTACAATGTGTGTGTGTGTGGAGGGGTGGAAGTTCCCACAAACAATGCTCCCACCAGCTGGGTGCCCTACAATTCAAGTCAATTCTGACGCTGTCTCCCTGGAGATGGGATCAGATCCCACAGGTTAAGGGCTCAGTCCCAACCAGACTGCCCCCACTCCTACTCCAGAAGCCAATCTCAAGAGCAGCTTGTCACCTGTGCTTCCGGCCGACTTTCTGACAGACTAATCAAGGGTTCCAACGACCCCCTCCTTGGGTTTGATTAACTTACGAAAGCAGCTCACAGAACCCAGAGAAATATTTTACCTACTAGATTACCAGTTTGTTATAAAAGGACATAACTCAGGAACAGCCAGATAGAAGAGATGCGTAGGGCACGGTATCAGGAAGCTTCACAGAGCTTCCATGCCCTCTCTAGGCGCACCACTCTGAACTCCATCTTTTGGGGTTTTTATGGAGGCTTCATTACATAGGCACAATTGATTAAATCATTGGCCTTGGCAATTGAACTCAATTTCCAGCCCTTCTTCCCTCCCCAGAGGTTTGGGGGATGGAAGTGAAAATTCCAGCCCTCTAATCACCTGGTTGGTTCCCCTGGCAACCAGCTCCCATCCTTAGGTGCTTTCCAAAAGTCGCCTCATTAACATAACAAAAGATACCTTTATGGGTCTCATCACAAGAAATTCCAAGGGTTTTGGGAGATATGTGCCAGAAAAGGCCACAGAGACCAAATATATATATTTCTTATTACAACTCACAATATCACGCTCACCCATCTGGGGCTGGACAAGAGACAGTGTTCTTGCATGCTCTCACGTAATTCTTAAGTAGATATTGTTACCATTTTTATCTATCATAACTTCAATAGTAATATTTATTCTCTGCTCACAATGTTCCAGGATCTGTGCCTAGTATCTCACTGGCAATAATTCACTCAATCCTTGCAACAGTCCTATGAAGTGGCTACTTTTATCATCTTTCCATTTTATGGATGCAGAAGCTGAGGCTCAGGCTTAGTATCTCTAAGACCCTAGAGATACTAGGTGCTGGAACCAGAATTTGAACCCAGGTTCACCTCACCCCAAAGCCCATGCCCTTAGCCAAATGCTTCACTGCCAAATCCATCCTGGCATTGATCTTGCCAGAACTCTTTGTGGCATTTGACACTATCACCAATGTCTTCCTCCTAGGAAGTGCCTCCTCCTTTACAGGCTTCCAGGTTACTGACCTGGACAGAGTTTCCTCTCACCCCGATCTCTTTCATAGGTGCTCCTTGTCTTGCCCATGAATCCTGGTGTTCCCCAAACTCCCACCTTCTTAGACACAGACTCCTCAATTTCCACATTCAACACGTTCAATTCTGAATTCATTACTTACATCCCCATCTCAGTTCCTGGCAACACCATCCACCCAGGCCCCCAAACCAGAAGCCAGAGTCAGCCCTATACAGCCCTGTCACTTAATCTCACAGCCCATCAATAGATGCAGCAGCAGACTCTCCCTCCTGAACACCCTGAGTCATTCCACCTGACATTCCCAGAGCCTACAGAGGAGAGCCCCAAGCCCCCACCAGGCGCCCAGGGCCCACTTCTCCATCCTCATCATTTACTCCCAGCATCCACGCCTAGAGCCCTGGAGCCCTAGCTGCCTCCAATCACCTGCCACTTTCCACTTTTCTGCCCAAAAGTCTTTCTCTTGGGTTCTGAGCAAGGACAGGGCACTGCTGTCTCTGCCCTCAGCTCTCCGGGGACTCACCAGTGTGGCCTAGTTGGACTTTCTTCCGACCATGCTGCTCCAACAGCCCATGCCAGGCATCAGGACCTCTCCACGAGGGGAGGGAGCACAGGGATCCCCCTCTTCCTTTCTGCCTCCAGCCCCGCCCCACTTCTAGCCTTCATCCAACATTCAGGTAATTAACCAACAACTGGCAACAGATACAAAAAAGCAATTTCTCACCCCAACAGGGGAGTGTAATGTTCAATTCTATTTTTCTAAGGGCATTGATCAGAAACCTGTGCACACAGAAGAGATGCTTTGATAGAGTCGCCGACATCTGAAGTCAGCAAGGAGGCTTAAATGAAAGAATTGAGAGAAACAGATCTCAGCTGGAGCTCTATGCAGAAGGCTATGATGCTAAAATTTGCATTTAATAGGGACCACATGGCAGAAACGTTACATCATGACTTAGAGTGCCACAGAATGACATCAGTGGTGAGTCCCCAGTTCCCTAAGGCTGTGTCCCCACCTACAAACACACAACCCCCCACACACCCCACACTGAGTCAGTTCCAAACTTCTGACTGATTGCCCCCCAACAGGTTGTTAAACTGCATCTCCTGCTAATCCCCAGTCTATTCCTTATCAGTTCAAATCCAAATGTTGAAATACTTCAGGTGGAAAAGGCAACCAGAAAGGAAATACAAATGGCGAATAAACATATAAAAAAATTCAACCGTAGGAGTAAAGAAAGAAATACAAATTAAGACATGATATTATTTTTATCTATAAAATTGGCAAAATTAAAAGCAATGATAAAATTCCTCCCTGCTAGAGAGGATGATGGTGGCCTCAAGGAGCACCCACACCCCAGGGCAAAAGAAACCTCGGCAGTCCCTCAACAGTCTTCAAGAGTTAACTCATCAGTGTCCTTAAACATTTCACTGTTAGCAGAGCCTTGCTGAACATGAGGTGGCTTATGTGCGTGAATGGGGAGGGTGGAGAGAGGAGGGCAGGGAATGACCACACACACACACACACACACACACACACACACACACACACACACACACACACACACCGACACATCCACACTGTCGGACCATGAACGGGGCCATACTGCACCCCACCCTGCCACACTGGTCTGTTAAGGAGGGCATGACCAATTCTGCCTTTATAGGCTTACAATTTAAAAGTGCAGTGAAGACTCATACCCAAATCTGTAGAAAACAAGCAAACAGAATTAGATGCTGTCAGAGAAGAAGTGCTGGGTGCGTTCAGAAAAGAGGAGATTATTTCCAACTACGCCATCAGCGTGGAAATGAATTTTGTCAAAGGTATAGGGTGAAAAGTATTCTAGGGGCAAAGGAAAGATTAAGGTCACAGTCAAAGACATTTCAATATGCATTAATTTAATCACGGCGGTCCTTTCCAGCCTTTACATTTTTATAATCTGACACTTCCTCTCCTGTTAGTTGGGTGAGTTCCAATGACCCCAGAAAATGGATGGACGCTGCAGTTATATGCCAGGCACTGTCCTTATACACTATACAGATACGCTTGTTTAATTCTCAAAAAACCTTTAGAGTAAGTATCCTTAGGCCTGTTTTACAAATGAGGAATCTGAGGCATAAAGAAGATTTGATTGCCCAAGATCACAGAGCTAGTCAGTGCTGGGAGGTCAGACATGAACTGACGTCCACCTGACTTTGAAACCTCCATCCATTCTTTATTCTATACCATACAGCCTCACTTCAAGATCACTTTCTTTTTTAAAGGTAAAGCCCCCAAACTGATCTATAAATTTGATGCAATCTTGATCAAATCCCAGTAGGTTATTTTGGTCAAAGTGAAAAGTTGATCCTAAAATTCATATAATAATTCAAGGGACCCAGAAGAGCCAAAATAATCCTTTAAAAGAACAAAGTTGAAGAACTCACACTTCACAACTTCAAAACTTACTACAAAGCTACAGTAATCAAAACCATGTGGCATAAAGTGCTGACATAAGGATAGAAATAAAGATCAGTGGAACAGAATTAAGAATCCAGAAATAAATCCATACCTTTAAA
The DNA here is from genome assembly GCF_011762595.2 of Tursiops truncatus. NCBI lineage: Eukaryota > Metazoa > Chordata > Mammalia > Artiodactyla > Delphinidae > Tursiops > Tursiops truncatus. The sequence continues at coordinate 104,129,605 of NC_047035.1, forward strand.
GGGCAACTGATTTTTGACAAAGATGCCAAGACAATTCAATGGGAGAAAAAAATAGACTTTTGAACAAATGGTGATGGGCCAACCAATACCCACATGCAAAAGAATGAAGTTGGAACCTTACCCTACATCATATAAAAAGTTGACTCAAAACAAATCAAAGATATAAATGTAAGAGCAGAAACTATAAAACTCTTAAAAGAAAACATAGGGGTAAACCTCTGTGACCCTGGATTAGGCCATGGTTTCTTACTACCTAAAGAACAAGCAACCAAAGAAAAACAAAAATAGATAAATTGAACTTTTGATAAAAAATCAAAAACTTTTGTGCTTCAAAAGAAATTGTCAAGAAAGTGAAAAAGACAACCTATAGAATCTGAGAAAATATTTGCAAATCATATATCTGATAAGGGTATAGTCTCCAGAATATGTAAAGAACTCTTACAATGCAACAATAGAAAGACAACCCAATTTTAAAATGGACAAAGGATTTGAATAGACATTTCTTCAAAGAAGATATACAAATAGCTAATAATTACATGAAAAAGTACTCAATATCATTAGTCATTAGGGAAATGCAACCTGGAACCACAAGGAGATACCACTTCATACCCAGTAGGATGGCTAGAATAAAAAAGAAACATTACAACAAGTGTTGAGAAGATAGGGAGAAACTGGAACCCTCATGCATTTCTGGTGGGAATGTAAAGTGGTGGAGTTGCTGTGGAAAGCAGTCTGGCAGTTCCTCATAAAGTTAAATTTAGAGTTACCATACAATCCAGCAATTCCATACATAGGTATATATACCCAAGACAATTGAAAACATACGTTCACACAGAAACTTATACATCAGTGTTCACAGAAGCATTATTCATAACAGCCAGAATTTAGAAACAACCCAAATGTCTATCAACTAATGATGGATAGACAAAATGTGGTATATCCACACAAAGGAATATTATTTAGCCATAAAAAGGAATGACGTACCAATACATGTACAAAATGATGAACCTTGAAAACATGATTTCAAGAAAGAAAAGCCAGTCACAAAAGACCACATATCATGATTCCACTTTTATGAAATGTCCAGAATAGACAAATTTAGAGATACAAAGTAGGATGGAGGTGGATGGGGAAAGTGGGGAATGACTGCTAATGGGTACAGGACCTCTTTTTTGGGGTAATGCAAGTGTTCTAAAATTGATTGTGGATAACTGCACGACTTTATGAATATACTAAAAAAAACTGATTTGTACACTTTAAATGGATGAATTATATGGCATGTGAGTTATAGCTCAAAAAAGCTGTTTAAAAATAAATAGGCCATTGTAAAGCAATTATACGCCAATAAAGATGTTTAAAAAATAATAATAAAAAATAGAGGTGATAATCAGAAAAATAAAATACATAGACCAAAAAATTAAAAAGGAGCACATGCTCACTAACAGTTGGAGTATATGGAAAAATATAACAAAGGACGGAGAAGTCACTCAAGACCACCAGAGCTAAGTGTTGCCCACATTTTGGTTTCCTTCCTTCCCAAATTTATCTTCAATGGTTATTTTTATGGTTGAAGTTACACGTGGACACTATTTTACCTGAATTCACTTCTTGTCTCAGAATAACCCCTGGTGATACAGTCTCTAGACACAGGGTCCAACCTTTGTCCCCACCTCCACCCAGCCAGTTCCCAGGGAACGTGCTCTCACCCAGATGGTGTCCTCTGCCTGGAAGGCCCTTCCCCTGATCGCCTGGCTGGAAACTCCCTACTTTTCCCCTCATCGTCTGCCCCGACGCCTCCTCAGTGAAGCCTTCCCAGAGCGCTCAGCATTTGCTGCTATTGATACGTCTGTCACCTATCCACCCTTTGTTCCTATGACTGGCTTCTGCTCCTAAACTGGGCTCCTTGGGTGCAAATTCAGGATTTACTCCCCTTTAGGAGAGAGGGGCCGAAGGGAAAGAGAGCATTTGTGGGAGGATATGGCGTGGGGAGTCTGACCCTCCTCTCCTCAAGAGCTCCTCCTTCCTTGTGACTGATGTCCCTCCATGCACACAAAGGCAGGTGAGGGCCCTGCAGCCTTAGCCTAAGCGCCCCCTCCTCACCCTCTAGCTCTTCCTGGATTTCCTGCCCCGCCCCACCTGGGCGTTGCAGCCAGTGGCTGGCAGGCCCTCCTCCCAGGCTGGCCTCCCCCTTGCCTCCACCCTCTCTCTAAAGCAGATGGATGTCCACCACTGACCCCCAGTGAGGACTGGTTTGGGGGCCTAGGAAGAAGCCAGGCCGCACACCTGCTGACCCCACCAACCCCTCAGGTTCCAGGAAAGGGGCCAGGTCAGTCAGACTGAGTCCCTCATGCGTCTGCTTGACCACAAAAATCTGGATCCAGTGTATTACAACTAACACAAGAAGATCAGTCTCCCCTTCTCTCTCAACAGAGATGGACTTACACTTACATCGCAGAACTCAGGAAATGGAGCCCATCTCCTTGTTATCAATGTAAAAACTGAACTGAGCTATTTGTGATCTAAATCAAAATAGAACTGTGTCTGGCAAACTCATTTTTCTCAGGCCCCGGCAGCTCCCCAAGATACATTGTCTACTGATGGGGGGGGAGAGGGGGACAGACAATGGCAACTGCCAGGAGCCATTGATCACTTGTTTTATGTGCAGAATGAATCCTTAATCACTGTCGCTTCAGAAAGAAAGGGGAAATTGAGATGGATTCTCAAGTGCCAAAGGCAGGGAGCTTGGTAATTGTAGCTCTTTCATTAAAACTCTGGAGCGTAATAAGTTAGTCAGTGGCTGTGCATCTCCGCATTGGCCTCCGTGGACCCCATCTTGGCTCATTGCTAAGAGGCAACAATGAGGAGCCCTGAGAGCCACAGGGAATATCTCCTCCTGTGAGCTGGGAGGTTCTGAATCTCATGTCACCTGGAATTGGACATCTCAGGCTGGCATTTGAGGACCTAATTACTGGACCCAACTTACCCCTCCAACCCTATCTCTAAGCCTGGGTTTCCTTATTTGTAAATGAGAGCAAAGCCCTGCATTGCCTCATTCACCTATGCTATTCTATTCTTTTGCCTCACTTCTTGCAGTAGTTCTTTCTACTGGTGGTGACATTTATTTACGTATTCATTCGTTTTGCAAATAATGATCAACAGCTTTATTATGGGCTCAATGGTTAGCAAGAAAAGTTTCAACGAGGGGCAATATTGCCCCTTTGGCTCTGGGGAGCAGAAAAAAATCATACTCTTTTTATGTATGAAGTCCAAATATGCATGCAGTACATAAACAGATATGCAACCTATTTTTACATTTCATGAAGAAAGGTCAGAATGATTAGGATAAAGATGTCCGAAAAGGTTCCTTAGGGGAGCAATAATGAAAAGAAAGTCACTTGTCTACACTGGCTTAGAGTGGCTTTCTCTCCCCCTCATCTACCTCATGCATCAGAACTCAATAAATGTCTCCACCTCCAAGAAACTTTCCATGATCAATCCCCCATTCCTCTTTGGCCCTCCTCTTTGCTCCCCTGATGACCTCTACACAGCTAGTTCACAGCACTAATCTCTGCGCACCCAACCATGACTCTGACCCATGGCTTCGTCTCCCATACTAGGCTGGAGGATGCACTCAGACAAGACTCTTGCCTTAGTCTATTTTAAACCTTTAGGGCCTAGGAAGGTACCCTGCATAGTAGCTGCTCAATAAATGTTGAATAGATGAATTAACGAGTGACTGACAATACATATCTCACTTTGTTATTCTCAAGGTAGAGAAAGGCAGAGTTAAGGGAACCAACATATACTAAGACCCTTGGGTGTGCTAGGCACCATGATAATCCATGGCCCATCCTACCACATGCCCATATTTACCACAGCCCTGGAGATTCCAGGGCAGAAATTATTACCTCTGGGGAAATAAAGATTAAACAGCGTTCCAGGCAGAAGTATACTGAAACCAGTCCCTGTGGCTCACCAGAGCCTACTAAATTTTCAAAAACTTTTCAGGCCAGGTTTTAAATCATTGACAGCTTGAAATCAGCCATGATGAGAGTATTTATACCATGGAAATTGGCAAACATTACAAATCAAGGCTTTCTCTTTCCCCTCTGAGAGCCAGTTTACCAGCCTATCACTGCTTCCATGGCTGGCAAGCGGCTGCCAGGAGAAAGTACAGAGTTTTTCCATTGTACCATGCTGCCTGCCTCCCAGTTGAGGGGGAGTGGTCAAAGGGAGATGTCCATCTTTGCATCATAAGACTTCATCCAGGATCTCACCTGATACCACTTGTCTTTCATTGAAATGCCTTTCCTTGCCCTTTAGTTAATTATTGTGAGGAAATAATCAAAGAAGACCCTTGAAAACTGCCCTTTTGAAAACTTGGGGTCACCACCGCTTTCTAGGAGGCAGAGGTCAGAGGAGAGAGTTTCAGAACCCTGCTCCATAATTGATGCCCCAAAGCCGAAGTCCAACAGGTCTTCCAGTTACCCTCACAGGGAGCCCCGCAGAAGCCTCACCTAGAACCTACAATCATTTATTCTGCCCATCTCTCTTGAGAGCACAGGTCCTTTAGGGCAGGGACCAAGGGTTTTTGACCTCTGCATCCATCTCTAGAATGCAGCCCAGTCCCTGGCGTATAGTTAGCACTCAGTACATGCGTGTGTTGAATAACACCCACCTGACCCAGACGCAGCTCATCAGGGGACTGTCCCATATCAAACCCAGGTATTCCAAGCAATGCCCCAGTGAAATTTAACCCACTGAGTCCACTTCGAAGCTCAAACAACTCTCTTAATTCCTTGACCCTTTTGCATTTCCCGTAAGACTCAAATGAAACTTTAAATGCCTTGAGAACGCTCTAGCTGTATGTTCTAAATGCTAAATGTCTTATTAGACACAGGAGTGTGGGTCTGACTCCTTTAGAGTACAGACCTGCTCGGAGGAGCATCGGCAAAAGCTGGTATTTCACCACGTCACAGTATCATTGACCACCAGAGTTATTCAGTGCATACCTTTTAATGTCAAGTCTCCGTTTTCTGATTGCTTGACAAGCCAGAGAGGATAAATAAAGCAGGCTCCTAGTGCATCTGGTTTTCTCTCACATTAGGTTCTCTGATGGGATCCCTGATTTAAGACCAGGATCCAATTGAGAAGCTGTGCTGACAGCACAATAAATAATAGGAAAACATCAGGCCTAAATTGGTGTTCTGTGTTCATCCAGGACCATGTACTGTGTCATTATTTATATCAAGCAAACCCTTACTTTGGTCTCTAGAAAAGGGCATCACGGAGAGAATTAATATTGAAAAGGAAAGAAAAAGTCATTCATGGGAGGAAGAGTGTTTGTCCTTGTTGGGGAATGAGAGTCAACAGGTAAAGATATTTTCTATGGACGTGTTCAAAATACTTATAAGGGACAGAGAAGGTTCTGTTTTTCCTGGTTGCTTTTGTCATGATCTCTACCTACAGCCTTTTGCAACTGACACTAGCAGAAAAGAATTAAGAGGATTCCTTATCAACAGTGATCAAACAGCGTAGTTTTTTTTTTTTTTTTTGCAGAATTCCAAAGTGCTGTGAGTCTCTGAAACAAAGATTATTCATTAAATTATACCAAAATACAGTTTAATTCTGTCCCTAAGACTTTTCACAGCAATATATTCACAAATCAGAAAAAAAAAAATCCTAAGCCAGTTTTTAAAAAACTATATGGCCTCAGTCTTTTTATTCACCCTTTTATTCTCCCCTCCTTTTAAAATCTGTATGACAACCTGTGGGGTACACGGAGAATGACAAATGCAGGTACGGGGGTGCAGAGGTGTTGAGTTAATTGTACAAAGACTCACGGCCAGCAAGTGCTGGCCCTGGGCTTCAATCCCCAGCCGCTGTCTCCAAGCACGTGACTCCCACCATCCTCACTTCCACCTGCACCCCAGCCCCTGACGCCTTTCAGTCCCACTTGAGGGAACACTAGAGGTGCCCCACAGAGCCAGGGCATTCTGGAGAGCCCCTAGCCTCTTCCTTCGGCGGTGGTCCTGCCACTTCCAGGGAAGCCTGGGACCCATGCGTGTCACCCCAGTTCTTCCTCACGACAAGGCTGTACAGTAAGTGGTATCACCCCTATTTGGTAGATAACGCAAACGAAGCTCACAGGTGTGGAGTCACTTCCCAACGTCACACAGCAAATGGCAGGCAGAGCCAGGACTCAAACCCACACCTTGGATTTCAAGCTTCCCCCATTTTTCCGCAATAGTATATAAAAAGTCCCAGTGTGGGCGACTTACGGGCTGGAAGGGCCAATTCTCTACACCTGTGTGGTTAGACCGACTGACTACAGGCTGTGGAGTTACACGCCCTGAGGCGAATGAATGCTGCTCTGAGGCCTGAGCAAGTTCCTCATCCTCTCTGGGCCTGAGTCCCTCATTTCTCAAGGGAGGCGGTAACACCAGCCGCCAGGGTTGTTGTGAAGCCCTCGGACGACACCCGTGACACCCCAGCAAGGCCATGCACGGGCGCAGAGGGAGGGGTGCTCACGCCATCCCCCTCAGGTCCCCGCCTCCTGCCGGGACGTGGGGTGTGTGCAGCAGCCGCGGAGCCTCAACGCGTCAGAGGCAGAAAGTGGGCACACACTGGCCCTTCTCACCTGCACTGGGTTCCTTCTGAGGGACCTTGTCCAGGTCTGATACGGGGCCGGTACTCGCAGGAAGATCCCAGCCAGCAGCCGTCTCTCTAACCAAGGAGAGAAAACGAGGGAGCCAGAGCCACGTTGACGCGGGACACCTCGGGGCTGGGGATGTAGCCAGCCGTCGCTTGGGGCCTAATTATCCAGCAGTCAAAGCCCTGGTGACATCTGAGAGCCCTATCAACCCTGAAACACCCTCTGCTGCCTTCCTAGTTTGAGCTCTCTCTTCAGGCATCCAAATGAACGCGGCACGAGGTGGCTACGGTGGCCTCCAGGGGCCAGTTCTAGTGCAAGCGTTGCGGATCGCGGGCTCCTAAAGAAGCCGCAGGTTTGGGTCTGCAACAGAGAGGCGCCATCAAGCAGGAAAGACCCAGAAACATAAAACAGGCGCCCAGAGCACATCCAATTAAACCTCCTAATTAACAGGTGAAGAAACTAGGACCGGGAGAGGGAGGTACCTAGTAAGTAAAGCACAGCTTAAAAAGTGGCACAGCTGGTACCAGAGCGCCCAGCCCAGCCCTTCCAGCAGGCCTCCTCCCCTTCTCCACGTTGCCTCTTTGGTACTTAGATCCTGCTTTTGGCAGAAGCCATTGCCAGATTTGCTATCACAAAGACTCACTCTTACCTTATCATCCTCTGCCCAACATTTTCAGTGGCTCTCCCATGAGCTACTCAGTAAAGAACAAAACGCCTAGGCCAGCATTCAGGGGTCTACCTTGGTGGGCTTGATACTGCGTTTCTAGCCTTATTCATTCATTCATTCACTCATTCCACAAGTATTTATTGAGTACCAAATTGAAGCAGGCACCGAAGGATAAAGTATTCAAGAACAAAACTGTTCCTGTCCTTTAAAAGCTAATTTAGTTCCAGAAACAGCCACAGAAACAAAAAATTACCATATAATGTGTTAGGGCAGGGAAACAGACATATTTGCAGATACATGAACCCAGAGAAGGAATCCAATCTGAAGACAGAGGTTACATTTAGGAGAGTCTTACAGGAAGAAAGATGCCTGAGTTGAATTTTAAAGTGAGCAATGGTGAGTTTGCAGGGAAGGAACAGAGGGGCACCATGAGAGGGCATAGCTGAAGTAAGAGAAAGGCACAGAGAACGTAAAGCCCACATCACATTCTTTTTCACCTCTGTGCTTTTGGTGACTCAATCTAAGGAGTTTGGTTCTTCATAAATGGTCACCAGGTGAATAGATGACTCATGTGAGGAGCTTCAGGAAGGTCCATGTCATTGTGACACCAAAGACTGAGCCAGGTGGACATGATTACAGGCAAGGCCAGGCCATGGAGTGCTATGTGTATTATTCAAAAAGGCTTACACTTGACCGTGCAGGTCAAGGATTTTTTTTTTTTATTGAAGTAGAGTTGATTTACAATGTTGTGTTAATTTCTGCTGCACAGCAAAGTGAGTCAGTTATATATATGTATATTCTTTTTCATACTCTTTTCCATTATGGATTATCACAGGATATTGAATATAGTTCCCCATGTTATACAGTAGGACCCTGTTGTTTATCCATCCTATATATAATAGGTTGCATCTGCTAATCCCAAAGGTCAAGGATTCTTGAAGCCTGGCCTTCAGGGTCCAGCGTCCTCTCCCCTGAAGCTGTCAGCAAAGTTTTCTGTATGAATTCAGCTTTTATCAGATTTTGAAAGGGATTCATGACTGAAAGCATGCAAAGAATAATTGGGATAAGGATTGAAACATGTCAGAAGGTTGTAAGCCAGAGAGGGCCAGTGTGAGATTTATTAGTTATGTGGATCCTGCTGACGTATGAAAATAGGGTCTTTGCCTTTTTCACTGTTGTATCCCTAGCACATATCACCATGCTTGGCACATGATAGGTGTTCGATAGGGAAAGACTGATAGCACTGCGGAGAATGGACTTGAGGGTACAGGAGCAGAGGCAAGGGACCTGTTAGGACACTGCCGAAGTAAACCTCAATGGGAAAAGGGGGAGAGGATGGCTGTCAGTATAGAGTAAAAATGACATATTTGAAAACTGTTTTGGAAGTAAAATTTATGGGACTTGCTGATTTACTGAATATGGTGGGGGGGTGGGGTGAGGGAAACAGAGAAGTCAAGGATGACTCCCACTTTTCCAGCTTGACAGACTACCTAAATGGTGGTGTCATCAAATCAGAGAAATAGGAAACGGAGCATGTTAGGAGTGGTTGGTGTTTGGTTCTGCTGGGATGTGGCCAGCAGGGGGCGCCTGGATGACATCCAAGGGGAGATAAAGTAGACAGTGTCCTTGAGGCTGAAGTTTTGGAGGTGAGATTTGGAGCTGGAGACAGAGGTGTGGGGATCAGGAATATAAAACCGTTGAAACCCTGAGGGTGAGTGAGGTCACCTAGGGAGAGTGTAAAAGGAATAGGGAACAGCCCAAGGACAGAACCCTCAGAAAGAACCAGCATTTGGGAAGTGTGGAGAGGATCAGGGACCTACAAAAGAAACAGTTTCCACGGGAGATACAATGAAATCAAGAGACGGAAGCACTTGATGAAGGAGGAAGAATCCAATTCAGGCAGATGTGGCTGAGGGTTCAGCAGCCTAAGGATAAGAGCTAGACACTGATCTGCCAATAAAGAGGTCATCAGGGGCTTTAAGGAGAAGGATTTCAATGGAGCAGAAATGAAAGTCAAATGGTGTGGGATTAGATGGGTGGTGAAGAAATGGCTACAATTCAAGGAGCCCATCCTTTCACAAAGTTTATATATAGACCAAAGGTGGAGGGAATTAGATTATATCAAGAGTGGGCTTCAGGATAAAGGATGAACCTTCTTCAGATGAGAAAGACTTAACTTCTTGCTGTATTTCTCTCGCTAGATTATCTATTCTTTAAAAGCAAGGATTGTAGTTAATGCTTTTTTTAAATCCCCCCATGGTACCTAGTAGCATCTGCAGAGAAAATGTGAGCGCTCATTCATTCATTCAATATTTATTAAGCATCAACTATATGCCAGGCATATAGTTCTAGGCACTTGGGCTAAGTCAGAAACAAGATAGACTGCCCTCAGGGTGCTTAATTCTAGGGAAATGGGGTGGTGAGGGTAGGAAGCAGTGGGCCTCACTGAGAAAGCAAGAGTTAAGCAAAAGCCTGATGGGAATGAAGGGGTTTGGCTGGTAGGAATGTTGGAGAGGCATGTTCCAGAGAGATGTAGGATGATCAACGGCCTCAATTTACCCAGGACCAAGAGGTTTCAGTACAAAAAGCCTAAGACGTAAGACTTTCAATACCAAAAGCCTAAGAGAGAGACCAGCTACAGGGCCAAGGCAGGAGTATGGCTGATGAGTCCAAGGCCAGTGTGACTGGAGGAGAGTGAATGGGGGGGAGGGGGGAGGGCAGAGGGAGAGGCAGCACAGATGCTCCAGACCCCCTGGAGTCATTCACGTGCCAGAGCAATTAAGCCCCTGTGCGTGTCCGGTATGTATACTGAGCCCAGAGAACACATCTATTAATAAAACAGAGGAAATACAAGCTTCACACACAAGGGTGAGGGGCTGTGATGACCCTCAGGCAAATACACTCACCTTTCCCAGCAACTTCCAAGTGTGTCGCCCGCATCCCCCCACCCCCACCCCGGGCAGCAACCCCATCCCATCCCCATGGGCTCCACGCACAGTTCTGCCGTCTTAGTGAGACTACTGTTCACCTTCTCATCAGCTCCTTGGGGGAAGGGTCCTGAGCAGCAGGGCCAGCCTGACCCAGAGGCAGAGCAGGACGTCGCCTGTCACACACTTGTACCCTCCCCGCCCCACCCTGACAGATCCCACTTTGCTGGGCTGCGTGGTCCTTGGGGGGAGGCATACGTTCTTACAAGGGGTCTCCAGACATCTGGTGACCCATTCAGATGGCAATGAGGAGGATTTATTATGAAATTTTCAAGATTTCAAATAAGGCACAGAAATAACGCCCACAAATTCTCTTTTGTTTCATAAAGTATAAAGATGCACGCATGTGTGGATCCAATTCCCACAAAGTTTGCTTCTTTCAGAAACATCTCATAGAACATGGGGCTGGTAAGGAGAAAGATAGTGAAGGGGATCCCTAGTGTCAGCAGATTAGGAAATTCTGAGTTAAAACTTCAGCTAAAATGAAAGTGTGTTATGTGAGAAAAGCAAACGCATTAGGCTATCATCATTTATTAACATTTGAGTGTAAATTAGCTGGTGAGATTAGCTGTTTACAAATCAAAGATTCAAGTAGCACCAGGAAGGGAGAGGGAGGATGATTGGAGACTGTGAAGAGCCAGGACAATCCCAAACAGGAAACCAGGAGGAGGCATGGACCCAGGGTTCAGAGAACCTGAGGTCAAAGTACCCTAAAAATAATCACACAGGCCACAGAGCAGTTTGACATTCTCTACTTCATTTGCCCCTCACACTCCAGGATGGTGAGAATGATAATTATCCTCCAAGGAGCAGCACAACATGGCAGACCCAGACTGGATCTCAAGGCCCAGCTCTGCCACTCAACTAGCTGTGTTATTTGGGAAACTTACTTAGCCTCTCTGTGTCTCCTACTCCTTACCCTAAAAATGGAGATAATTATACTGCCAATCTTACAGGGCTGCTGTGAAAATTAGATGAGCTAAGTCATGAGACACTCTTAGAACATGCTTGACACATGGTAAGCACTCAATAAACGTTAGCTATTACTTATAAATGAGGATACAAGCCATCACCAGGTGGAGATAGTTGGCCAAGGCCACCAGCAACAAAGCAGCAAAACCTAGATTAGGAGGCTTCACCTTTCCTGGAAGAAGAATCATCTGGGAACCTAGTTGTGAATGCATATTCCCAGGCCACATGCTGGACCATCTGTGTGGGCGGGGCAGATGGGCTGGTGGAGCAGGTATGCTATGCCATAGGAGGGCAAGAATCTGCACTTCCTTAAGACAGGTAGTGCCCAGGTGGTTCTGATAGAGAGGCTCAGCAGAAGACAGTCTGGGGAACACCGGCTGGGACTCAGAGACCTCTTCCACCGCACATGCCACCGTCCAGGAGACAGTGGGACTGAGGCCAACCTCCTCCACCCAACCCCTTGACCAACAGCCGGCCCCACTGCTCCTGACTCACTGTGCATTTTTCTTTCTCTAGTTTCTAAAGGGAAAAGTGTTATACGGCCACTGTCGGAGAGAGTGAGAGAGAGAGAGAGAGAGAAAGAGCGTTTTCTCCAAGACCAAGAGCTTTCAAACCAAGCCCCACTTCAGAGTGGATTTCACCACCAGGTTCTGTAATGGAAATGCTGACATAATCTTAATTATGAGAGAGAATGTCTCCCGGCTGGAAATGCGGTGACCTAGAAGACTCCATTTGCAAGTCCTCCTGACCTGTAAGAGAAGATGCCTGGTGGAATATTTTGGGTAATATATTATGCATCTACTTATCCTATGATCCCCATCTGTGGGCTTAGCAAGGTGGTATTTTGAAGACAGGGTGAAAAAACTATCAACACCAGGCTTGAGAACACTCGCCTGGATCACAGACCAGGGTGAGCTTTCTACTCTGCAGTGTTTTGCATTTCATATGAAGTGAAATCTATTTCAGGTGCTGCTGAAAATGCAGGAAAAGTACCAGGGACTAGAGCCCTAGGAATTAAACTGGCCTCAGTTCAGAGACATGGAGTGGTCTCACACCACCTTTTCTGCATGTTCATAATTCGCCAATGTGAAGAGGTCTTTGTTACCAATAAATAAATAAATAAATGAAAAGAAAGAAAGGAAAGGAAAGGAAAAAAATTCCTTGGAAAGCAGCATCTCGTACAAATGAGGTGGTCCCCTTCACCCCAGGCCCAGAGGCTACCACGTGTTATCAGCATCTGTCCTCTAGCATTTGACTCTGTGCTACCCCTGCCCCCTGCCAGTCCCGTCCTTGCCAGGACAGGGATGGTGTGGGCTGCAGGCGGCATATATTTCTCAGAAAGCAAGGCTGCTTCCCCAGAGAGTGGGGCAGTATTTGAGTATTTAGCTCGTGGCTAGGATAACAGGGCAGAGCCCCAAGCTGGGATGGATAGCCACTGTGACTCTATTTCTTAACAGAAAGTGTAAACCCGTGAGGCCATGCTGTCCTGAGAGTGGAGTCATCAGTGGGCATCTGGGGTAGGCTACAACTGCCTGGAAGTCTCTATCGATTGTACATCACCTAAGTAGTATTAAGTCACCGCAAGATTTTTTTTTTTTAAGCATACAGTTCGGTGAATTTGAGCAGATCTACACGTTCATTTACCAACACCCCAATCAGGATAGAGAACATTCCCATCAGCCCGGAATGTTCTCTCATGCCACTTTTCGGTCAATCTCTTCCTCTCCAGAGGCACCACTGTTCTGACATCTATCCCCGTGGATGCATTATGCCTGTTCTGGAAGTGATGTCAGTGGAATGATGTAGCCTGTGCCCTTTGCGTCTGCTTCTCTCATTCAACATGACATTCTGCAGATTCACTGTGCCATGGCATGTGTCAGTGATTGGCTCTGGACTACTTTTTAAATATTGTAGTGGGACTCCACAGTCCCACTGCCCACAGAGGCATCCATGTCCCCAAGCAAACAAAGCCTCGGCTTCCCAGGAGCTCCAGGATCTGTAGCAGCAGCTCTTCTGGTTGTGGAGCTCATGGGGTGAGAGGGATCCCAGCTTTCAGGGAGCCCTTAACTTCCTGCCTCTTCTCCATCCTTCCCACAGCTGTTCCCCAGTTCTGATGTGGAGCAGGGGTTTCCCCAGTATCCCCTTCCAATCCCCAAATAGTTCATGATCTTGACCCGTGCCCCGTGAGTGAGGAGGGCAGGTGCTGACAGGGAAAGGTCTTACTAGATGTGATAAGAAGCCAGCGGTGGGGACCAGGGAGGGCATGCTTTCCAAGGCCTCCAGAGTCTGTGCTAATTTATCCTTCCTCTCAACTTGCCTCCAAACTTCGGTAATAAGCACGCACGTAGTTCACTGATGAAACATATTCTTCCAAAGCAATTTTAAAATAATCGTAGTGTGTGCTAAACCCTAAAAAAAAAAAAAAAAAAGAAGAAGAAGAAGAAAGAAAGAGAAAACCCTGCAGCCAAGTCATCCTAGACTGAGCGGCAACGACAGAATTTCATAATTAGGAAATGCAATGTCATTTCTGAACGTTATTGCACCTTTGAAAAAACGGTATCAAACTGAGGCCTGCATATTTGATACCCAATTGATTTCAGGTTTCAAGTCAACTGCAGCAAAATAATGAGCTGCCTCTGTCGTGAGCGGCTGAGCTCCAGCTCAGAGGACCTGGGAGGGAAGGCATGAAGGGGTACCGAGCCCCAGGGCCCCAAGGCCTCAGAAACAAAGCTGAGGGGCCACTGGGCTGGCGGGCATGCAGGATCCCACACTGTCTCCTGCGTTAATTTTTTTGCCCGAGGGGCTGATTTTGAACTCTTTCATTGTGCTTCAATTTTGCTCACCAGGGCTGATGCTGGGAATCAGAGGATCAAAGCCCTGGATGGGAATTAGCCTGCAGTTCCCCCGCCTCTTATCCAGGGCTGTGCCCAGCCCAGGGAACAGTGTGCACAGCATGATCTCACAGACCTCCAACCCTTCTCCATCACCACCAGGCTCATCACCCACTACCCATTGCTCCAATGTCCATTAGAATTTCATTCATAAAATGAGAGCATCTTGGACCCAGAAAGGGACAGTGTGTCATTCTTCTCAACACTCAACTCAAAGCCAGAATGTCTTCACATTGTTTCCCAGATCTGGTCCCTCAGGCCCTGCTGCTGGGGGCTGCACTGCCTTGTGATGTCACCAATTCATGGAGCTCCAACTGTTAGAAAAGACCTCTTTCCCTTCACCACACATTTGCTTCCTGTAATTCTCACCCACATCACAGCCCTTCAAACATCTGAGGACAGTTCTGATGCCTGTAGCACATGTGTTGGTACCATGCCCATAGAGCCTTCCTACTATCAGTGTCCCACCTCTGAGTCTGGGGCTCTCTCTGAAGTTGTGGAGAGACCCCTGGACACAGTCCTCAGTCAAAGACAGATGCCCCAGAGCCCCCAGCGCTTAGATGGGATCACTGAGATGTATGTTCTATGCCATTTCCCAGTTTCTCTGCAGAATTAAGCCCCCAGATACCCACAGTGGGAGCTGGCTGGATAACACCCATTACTGGTTGCCTTCCCTTCACTGTCTCCCTTCTCCACTCCCCTTCCAGGGTTTTCTGTACTTCCCAAATAAAGCACGTACACCCAATCCTTGTCTCAGTCTATTCCTGGAGAACCCAACTAAGATGATGCTCTATTTAAGTTCTCTTCCTCAAGCCAAACAGCCCTCATGCCTTCTCCTATTCCTCATGTGATATTGTTCCGAGACCTATAACCTATAACCCTGGCCAAGCTTCTCCCCGGTTATTTCACTTGCAAATTTCTCTCCTACAATGTGGAGCTGGGACGGGACATGAAGCTCCCAGCACATCTATCTAATGCAGTGCAAGTTCTGGGATGTCTCATGCTCTGAGCACACACTTCTCTTCTTAGTCTTGCATGATATCACACTCGTGGTTTATAATCTCCTCCTTGTTGGTGTGAAACTCCCAGACTTCTGACTTGAACTGCTAACAGGCCCAGTCTTACTTTACTTTGGACTAGACGGCCATGCTCTCTGTGTCTTTATCCAATTTGATGTAAATGCTAGCTAGGCTCAAAGACATGACCCCCCGGCACGGTACTAGAGACCTTAGGATGATGGCAACTCATTAACCAAATCCTTCCAAAGCAGTTGATCAGCCAGGACACATATATCTAATTTTTATCATCAAATCCACATTTTCGCTATTAGATTCATAGGATATCATGAGAGACTTTGCAAAGGCCTTACTGAAAGCCAGGCCCATAGTCTAAAAGACTAGAATAAATCCCAGAATGGTCCCTCATGCCACCTGTCTTGTCTTCCTGTGCTCCATGGTGTCACCTCCCTCAAGCTACTCTAATATCAAAAATGCTTTTTATATTTTTGTTCCCAGGTTCTGACATTTTTTTCAATGCATATGCTTTATTTTATTTTATTTTATTTTGGCCATGCCTCTCAGCATGCAGGATCTTAGTTTCCTGATCAGGGATCGAACCCGTGCCTCCTCCAGTGGAAGTTTGCAGTCTTAACCACTGGACCACCAGGGAAGTCCCCCGACATGTTTTCATAGATATTCTCCGGTGGGACAGTAACTGTTAACATAGGAGCCCTAGAAGGACTGACCGAGAGACGGAGAATGGGTGTCAGCACACTTTTTCTGTAAAGGACCAGAGAGTAAATATTTTAGGCTTTGCAGGTCAGGCGGTCTCTGTCACGACTACTCAACTCCACTCTTCTCACCCCAAAGCAGCCATAGACAGTGTATACACAAAGGGCATGGCTGTGTTCCAACAAAACTTTATTTATGGGCACCAAAATTTGAATTTCATATCATTTTCACATGTCGCAAAATATTTCTTTTTCCCAACCATTTAAAAAATCCATTCTTAGCTCACAGAACATACAGAAATAGCCAGGGGGCTGGATTCAGCCCATGGCCAGAGTTTGCCAGCCCTGCTATAGAGTAAGAGAAAGAACACAAGCTCCACTGATGTCCTGGATCCTGTATTTCCAGCTGTGGGATCCTGGGCTCTGACTGTGCCCTTGCCCTCTGACTGTGCTCAGCTCCCAGAAGGGATACCAAGGGGAATAAATGAAGGCAGCCCCGTGCCCAGGGCTGCGGTGAGGAGTCCCTATGCACAGGAGGTGATACATCTCAAACCTATTACCCCAGGCTGGCTCCACCCTCTGCGACCTTTATTTCTAAACACTCAGAATTTCGGTTCTGAGCAATTTGGGTTGTAATTTATTTTAGAATTTGGCTAACAGTTTATATCCAGTATGTTCCCTGCATGAAAAGCCGAATGCTAGCCTGCATCCCTCTCATGCCCTCTGGCTTTCTGTGATCTCTCTAAATTCTCAACAGGAGTTCATCAAACACATCTCCAGAACATTCCAGCACCCTGAGTTGTAGCAGGTCTCAGCCTAGAAGCTGGTAGATTTCAAGGTGCTCAGGTCTCTCTTCTTATCTTCAGCCTCAGCTATCTCTCTCTCTTTTTTTTTAAATAACCTGCTTTTTTATTTGACCAAATGTTGTAAACAACATCCGTTCATTAAGAAATCTTCATATCATTTTTAATGGTTGCATAGTATAGTATTCCCTTGTGACAATATCCCATAATTATTCACTTAATATCCTTTTATTGAGATATTTAGGTTCTCTGCCTGTCTTACTATTATACACAATGCTTTGCAGCAAAATCTTCGGACATATCCATGATTACTCCCTTAGGATAAATTCGTGACTGTGTAATATTAGTGAAACATAACTTAAACAAACAAACAAACAAAAAAGGTCCTGTTTCCCAGATCTTCAGTTATCCTTACACACAAGCTGAAGCTGAGGGTTCTCAACTCAACAGTGCATCGGAAATAGATCAGTAACTTTCATCATCTTATGTGGTGTCAGATCTCTCTTATACACTTACGTTTTCCCTATCCAGGTTAGAGATACTTCTCAGCAAAGACAGAAGAAAAGCAATCTGCACCCTGCTAGACACGGGACCCCCGCCACTGGCCGCCCACTAATTCTCAGTGTCCCCACCATGGCGTCTAGATGGTCCTTCAGCCATTTCCAACTTAGCCTTCCTGGGATTCATCCTGTGGCCGGGCGGTGCTGTTCAATTGGCCCTTGGCTACATGCTCCTTGCTACGGTTACTTATGTGTCAACGGGGCTAAGCTATGGTGCCCCATTGTCTGGTCAAACACCAGTCTCGATGTCACCGGGAAAGTAGTTTTAGATGAGATTAACATTTAAATCAGTACACTTTGAGAAAAGGAGATTCCCCTCCATAATGTATGTGGGCCTCATCCAGTCGGTTGAAGGCTTTAAGGGCAAAGACTGAGGTTCCCCAAAGCAGAAGGGAACTCTCCTCCAGACTGCAACGTAGGAACCTTGCCTGAGTTTCTAACCTGCTGCCCTGCAGAATCTGGACTCAAGACTGCAGAATCAACTCTCACCTGAACTTCCAATCTGCCGGCTTGACCTATGGATTTTGGACTTTCCCGCTCCGCAATCACGTGAGGCAATTCCTTAAGAGAATTACGTGTGTGTATGTATGGAGGTAGGTGAGAGAGTTTGCGTGCACACACGTCTGTCCTATTTGGAGAACTCCAAGACACTCCTCCCCCCCCTCTTCCGTGTAGCTGTACTGGTTTCTTTGCGAGCCTTCTCCACCTCTTTTTTTCTGGGTCGCTTACGACTGCACAAGCAGAATGGCCACATAGAGGCTCCTGCCCTTGTTAACCAGGATCATCTTTTAACACTTTGGGGGGAATCACCCCTCTTCTCTCCGACCCCTTTGCACTGGGTCCTGCTCACACGTGCATGACATACCCAACTCCATTCATTCTCAGCTTCTCTTACCTCCTAGGTGGATGCCAAGGCTGGGGCCACAGTCCTTTGGGTTCTTGTTTTCTCCCACCCCAAATAGACTCCTTCTGGTCCCAATTACCAGTTTTCCTCTTTGCTTTCTCTCCCTTGGGAGATGAAATTGTCAGCAAGACGAGACAAGACGTTATCTGTTTTTAGCTGCCTGAGACTCCGGCTGATGCCCAGATGGTTGAAGTCTTCCTTCACTCCTGGATCTTGCCTCCATGCCAGCTTTGTGTTAGGCCTTTAAAAAGTATTATCCATAGGCTCCGAAAATAGGACTCCTGTTGCTCTCTCCACCAGTGCCCTCCCTTCAGGTTGGGGTTTGCAGTCCAGTGAAAATTTGCTAGATTCCCACTCCCCTTCTATGATTCCGGTTCTATTACTGTTAAACATATTTTATGATGTCTTTCCCATTAATATATTCGACTGCTGAGTCCCAGAATCAGAGGACGCCAGGGTTAGAAGGGGGCTTACAGTCATCAGACCCTGGGACCCCATCTCCTCTATCAAAACCCCTTCAAGAGGTTTGAGCACCTTCAGTGACTAGAAACTCACCTTCTGCCACCCATTTTTTATGGGTTTTTCTCACCGGGACTTGACAACAGTGGCATAGCCTAGAGGAGGGCAGACAGGGTGTTCACAGTTAGAACAGTCGAGCCACACTTTCCAAAATCAGTCTTTTCAAACCCAAAGATGAACAGAGAAGGTAAGAAAATACTGGAGGGCTTTTTGCATTAAGTTCCCCCCTAACAAAATCTGGCCAGACTTCCATTTGGCAACACCTGTGAAATTTGTTTCTCCTTTGTTACATTCTTTTTCACTTTGTCACTCAATCTCTATTTACTGGTATCTCTGAGGTCCTACAGATTCTTCCTAGCTTTCTGTAGCATTAATTTAAATGTAAGAATATGGGCAAAGAATTCAGCAAGGGTGGTACATTGTATAAAAACTCAGGAACAGAGAAAACTGGAATGAATTAACAGAGTTTACTGAATCAAAATGAAAACCTTATTTGAAAAGTAAAAAATATAGTAAAATACATTATAATGCTCCAAGTGCTTCTATGTCTTATACAAAAAGATCTGTAATAAATATATAATAAAAGTAATTTATGGAAAAACTAGGTAGAGGATATGAACAGAAGAGGAAATTTAAATGGCCAATAGACAAATGAGCAGATTCTCTAATTCATATCAAAAAGGTAACCAAAAATAATATGGAGGTTCCTTAAAAAACTAAAAATAGAGCTGCCACATGATCCAGCAATCCCATTATTGGGTATATATCTGGAAAAGATGAAAACTCTAATTCAAAAAGATATATGCAGGGCTTCCCTGGTGGTGCAGTGGTTGAGAGTCCGCCTCCCGATGCAGGGGACATGGGTTCATGCCCCGGTCCGGGAAGATCCCACATGCTGTGGAGCGGCTGGGCCCGTAAGCCATGGCCGCTGGGCCTGCACGTCCGGAGCCTGTGCTCCGCAACGGGAGAGGCCACAACAGTGAGAGGCCCGCGTACCGCAAGAAGAAAAAAAAAAGATATATGCACCCCAATGTTCATAGCAGCACTATTTACAATAGCCAAGACATGGAAGCAACCCAAGTGGCCATCAATGGATGTTTGCCTTAAGAATGTGTGAGATATATATATCATATTATATTACTATCATATTATATCATATATCATATTACTCAACCATAAAAAAAATAAAATATTGCCATTTGTAGCAACATGGATGGACCTAGAGATTATCATACTAAGTGAAGTCAGAGAAAGACAAATATTTTATGATGTCACTTATCTGTTAATCTAAAAAATAATACGAATGAATCTATATACAAAACAGAAACAGACTCACAGACATAGAAAACAAACTTATGGTTACCAAGGAGGGAGGGGGAGGAGGGATAAATTAGGAGTTTGGGATTAACAGATACAAACTACTACACATAAAACAGACAAGCAACAAAGACTATATAGCACAGGGAACTATATTCAATATCTTGTAATAACCTATAATGGAAAACAGTCTGAAAGAATATATATATGAATCACTTTGCTGTACACCTGAAACTAACACAATATTGTAAATCAACTATATTTCAATTTTTAAAAAGATGATCAGTAAAACGTATATTTAACAAAATACCACTTTTCACTCATAAGTCCAGCAGATCTTCTTTTTGAAAATGATAACATCCAATAATGTCACAGTCATGGAGAAATAGAATTGCAAATAGAAATTTGTGCCATCCTTTTGGGTGCTAATTCTGCAGTATTTATGAAAATCAAAATGGAGATGAATTCTGGTCCAGACACACCCACTTATAAGAATGTACTCAACAGAAAGATATGTAAAGATTTTTTACATATGTAAAAATATGTAAAAAATGTTTAACGAGGCATTGTAATAGCAAAATGATAATAATAATACCTGAAACAAGCAAATTAATAACGGAGAGGTAGAAAAATTATGTTGCATTCACACACTGGAATGCTAAGCAGAAGTTAAAAGAATCAAGAAGATCAATTCAACGATCTGGAAAGAAGGATGTCTATATATGCTAAAAAGAAAACAAAATAAGACAAAAACGGTTGCAGACCAAATGCGTTTGCAAAGACATGTCTGTTACTGACATAAATACATCTGCGTCACCTGAAAGTCAGGAAGGACGAGTCCAGACTGCTGCCTGAGATCCCTTTGGACCATGAGACACGATGGCCCAGGTGAAGGCAGGGGGCTCTCCTATCTAACTTCACAGAATCATGCTCACTACCCCAGAATAGCAGGGGATTGTAGGACATTTTAATTTTTGGTGTTTTTCTCTATTTTTCAAATAGAAGGGTGGTCGGGAATATTAAAGAAAATAATGGAGGTAAAAATGCCTAGCACAGTGCCTGGCACACGATCAGCACTACGATGTTAGCTCTCAGTCCTCCACTCTACTATGAATGAGTGTGGAACCCTTTCCTGGCAGGTAGTCTTGAAAAGGGAGGGAGAATGAGAAGCCTGTGTGTCTCAGGGAGGGAGCATCCCAACCGGGGAAAGGGCGAAGGAAGGACTGAAGTCCAGCTTTGCTGATGTCATAGGTTTGGCTCACGGATGTCATTTGCACTGATTTGCTTTGTCACCTTTTTGGGTGACCTTGCCTCTCTTGTCCTCTCATTCTGGAGGGTAACAGTTATCCCTGAGGTAGAGAAAATGATGAGAACCAATGTCTTTTCTAAGGAGAATTATCAGCAGGGCTGCATTGGTGGGGGCTTCTCGTTTCTGGTTTGTGAGGTCATTCTTATGGACAGAAACAAGAAACCAGAACTTGGTCTCTGCCAGAAACCTAGAGGCACCAGGCCAGTTCTGAGCTCAGTTTAATTCGACCAGCCACGAATCTTTTTCAATGTTGTCCAACACATTACAGGCACTTGATGAATGTTAAACAATAACAATAACAAATCATTGCCTTCCACCTGCAGAGCCCCCTCTCAGCACCAGAGCTCGGTCCAGCGTTTTTGGAAGGAAATCCTGCTTATCTCCGTGTCCTCCCAGCACGCCACCCAGGGGCAGAGAGCTCCCAGGCTACAGTGATTACGGACCACAGCCTTGGCCCACACTAGACAGGGTCCAGCCCCTGCAGAAGTGGGCAGGCACCCAGGGAGGAAGGAGAAAGAAGTGCAGCAATGGCCCCAAGGGCTGCTACCCACCACCGGAGCCTCTTATTCCTGCTGTCATTCTGCGAACCCCACCACCATCAGCCAGAACGCCTTCATCTGCCCAGCTGCCTTTTGGCCCTGGCTTCCCCACCACCCAGGGCAGCCAGTTCATTTCATCTCACCTGTCAATTCCAATCCATCACTCATGGTTGCCTGGAGAACCGAATCAAGAAAGACTTTGGAAGAAGCTGTTGGTGGTGATTTTTGGGGAGAGGGGAGCAAGATGGCTTGGGAAGCCAGGATGATACCGAGCAGGACCCTGTGGGGCTCCTGGGCACAAAGCCTTTCTGTGTCCCCCATTTCTTTGATTACAGGAAACAGCCTTCATTCAGCCTCCATGACCTTCCCTGAGTTCCAATGGGCAGTTCAAGCAGTTGTTAATTAGGGAAGGGAGGGGATGCAGCCACCAGGGAGAAAGCAACAGTCAAGAGAAACAACAGTGCAGCCTTGGGGCAGGGTCCTGGTTCCCCAACAAGGGACACACACAACAATACCTTTGAGCTGTTTTGAAGACACTGAAACCCCCTCCAGGTGGGAGAAGTTAACGATTAACGATGGTGTGCTGCCCACAAGCACGTAGACCCCAGACTAGTTAGACCTGAAGGTTGATGATGCTGACTCCTACCTACCTCACCACCAACCCATCAGAAGAATGTCCACAAGCTGATCACGCCCTCTTTGAACCAAAACTATAACACTTCTCACTACTCCCTCCAGGTGGGGACAGTTTTGAGGGCATTAGCCCACTGTGGCCCCCTTTGCCTGGCAAAGCAATAAAGCTATTTTTTCTACTTCACCCAAAACTCTGAGATTTAATTCAGTGTTGGGGTACAGAGGTCAGATTCAGCTTCAAGGATGGCAGAAGACCCTCTTCCCACCATGCCCTTTTGCATCTTGTTGAGGTTTGGGTTATATGCCTGTATTATCTATCAAAGAAGCTAAAATTCAAACACTTTAAAGGAAGGATGGAAAAGTTACCTTTAAGAGAGATGGGACAGAGAACTGTGTTCTGTTACGAAGTCAGCCATTGTCAGAGGAGGGGCATGAGTGCAGAGATTCACTGAATTTTATGTTCTTGGTAATGGTTAACCTGAAAAAAAATCCTGGTTGAGTTACAGATGACAACATGTGTTTTATCTTCGATCCCACCCCCTCCATGAGCAGACTTTCAAACCAAGCAGAAATGTCACCTATCACCGTGGATGAGTAATGAAAGCACCCACCTGTGCCCTGTGTTTCTGTTTCTCCCTCCTTGCTCAGGAGAATAAATGATAGCAGAAATAATCCAAGCAGGGAGATTAAAAAATAAAAGGTTCAGAAGAGGCAAGAAGCAAGGGAAACCAATGTTCAGAGTTTAGAATATGTCACAAAGGAGCAAAACAAAAACAAAAAAAGCCCAGTGCCTTAAGGCATTGGCCGCATGTAGTGAATTCACTTCTCGCCTCTGCACCCGGCATGGTCCTAGTTATGAACCATCCTGGGCAGAGTTGAGAAAACTGTCACTCAGATCATTTTCTGTGTTCTGTGCTGCCCGTGAGGAACCCCAGGGGAGAGGGGCTGCATGAGAACATCCAAATAAGCAAACGGGGTTCATCCACACAGGACAAACCCAGACCTTCCCAAGAAGCCATGGGGCCACAGGACAGAAGCCAAGATAACAGTTATGGAACTGTCACCACGCTAATGAATATAATCATTATAAAACCATTTCAGGTTTCCTCTGGCCTCCTTTAGACTAGAAGCTCCATGAGGAAATGGCCTTGCTCCCTGCGAATTCCCCCAGCACCCAGCCCAGCACAGGGAACATAGGAAGAGCTAAGTAAATACTCATCAGTGGAGATGAACAGTGGTTTGGCATCGGCAGATCTGAGGAACACGAGAATGGTTGGTGTTGCTCAGCTGAGGAACCCAGAGAAGTCCATTTCATAGATGCGAGAAGAAGGCCAGATGTACAGCAGTCTCTGCCCCACCAACCAGCCAATGAGCACCTTGTAGATGGTGACACATCTCAGTCACAGTTGCATCCCCTAAACCCACCCAGGACCTGGCATCTGCCTGTGTCAGCAGGACCTGTAGGACGTGGGGATCGGGGAAGGAATCTGGGGAGAGGGGTGCGGATGGAGGTGACTGATGGAACCTTGGGCAGCATGGCCAAGGCCAGGGAAGAGCCCTCAGAAGAGTCCAAGGGGTCAGAGGAATTTCTGGCCCCTGTGGGCCTTG
This sequence comes from Tursiops truncatus, assembly GCF_011762595.2. Classification (NCBI taxonomy): domain Eukaryota; kingdom Metazoa; phylum Chordata; class Mammalia; order Artiodactyla; family Delphinidae; genus Tursiops; species Tursiops truncatus. The sequence continues at coordinate 104,153,698 of NC_047035.1, forward strand.
CCACAAGCCCCGCATATCTCCCTTTCCGCAGACCTTAAGCTTCGGGCTCTGTAGAAAACGAGCTTTGGGCTGGTTGTGGGTGAGAGAGGCCCCAGGCTCAGGGGCTTCTACCCAGGATGCCCACGCCTCCCAGTCAGCGAGACGGCCAGCACGGGAAACCCGAGGAGTCTGCGAGTTTGGTTGAAGGGAAGGGTGTCAGGGAAGGCGAGGCCCCAGAAGGACCCCCATGTGAGGCAGCAGGACACGGCGAGGGATGGCGGGGGAGGGAGGGGAGATAGCCTGAGAAGTTTGCTGAGATCAGAGTCAGGCAAGTTCAAAACTCACCCGGACTTGACTGCTGAAAGTCACGCCTTGGCTGTGTGATGAGGACAACTTGGGGACACGGCCAGGTGTTCTCGCTCGGGGAGACCAAGAGTCGGAGGCACACAGAGGACATAGCGGGAAGGCCTGGATGGACCCTGCCAACGAAACAGCCCCACGGGAGAAACCTCTCTTCAAGGATCACGGCAGCCCGGACATACCAGCTGGACTCACTGACACTGACCAGGCCCAGTGAGGGAGGCTGCAGGACAGTTTTTCTCCCCGTTTTACAGATTTGAAAACTGAGGCCCCGAAGGGTGAGACAATCTGCTGAAGGCCGCCTGGCCAACAAAGAGTAACCAGGAACTCAGGCCTGGGGTCCCTGGTACTGGTCCTCCTGCAGGGTCTCCCTGTCCTCTGGGCCTCACTCCCCATACCCCCTCCCCACCTCTCTCCAGCAGACACTTCCAGGGTGCCCCCCTGGTGCCTGGCACCCCCTACCCAGTGGATGGGTCAACTACTGCCCATCAGCCACCGCGGGCCTGGGCTTAGAGCAGCAGGAAGTCTCAGTGGACCTCAGCTCACAGCCCGTTGGAGCCGCCCTGATGGGAGCTGTCCCACCCTCTGCCCAGAGCTTGGGGTCCCTCATGCTCAACCCAGGGAACTCGGGACATGGCTCCTCCCCACACACCTTCAACACCTGGGGCAGGTGTGGCCCCAGGAAACCCTAGCTCAGATGTGTACACAGCGCCCTATCAGGGGCACCTTTGCCCCCATGGGCAGGACCTGTGTCCTGATTACCAGGCCCTGAAAGGCCACATGGGGCTCCCCGACCTGGGGCTCTCCCAGAAATGGGAGCTCAGACCAGCTCTCAAGGGCATCCCTTGACGCCCTATAATCCTGTTGGCAGGAGAAGGGTCCTTCTGTGTTTCTGAAGGTCACACACTCCTTAAGGGACTGCAGTTTCTGACACAGAAGCAATGCCTCATTGGGTGCAGGCTCCCAGCCAGGCCACCCAGTCACAGGCCGGGGCCACAGCCCGTGTCCCTCACCCTCACTCCTTGCCCGGTTGGCCAGAGGGACGGCATCATCTCTGAGCTCACTCTTTCACCACCTACCCCTCCCTGGTGGCCACGATGACATGTCACCTCAGCACTCCCAGCTCCCAGGAGACACTGTCCAGTTCATCTCGGGTCCCCACCTTAGCTGGTCCATAAGAACATGAGGATGCCTGTGAAAGAGGATCCTGGGAGACTTGAGACGACAAAGAGAAGGGAAGACTAGCAAAGCTATGTATTCATTGAGTTCTTTCTACGTACACGACGAAAAGCCCTTTATCCTCGTTCATTTGTCCTGACAACAATTTATTGATGTGGGGACTGCTCTTATCCACGTATTGGGATGAGAGAACCAAGGGAAAGACACACAGATAGGAAGAGCCTGGGCCGGGATTCACAGCCAGGCAGCCTAGCCCCAGCTCACATGCTCAGCCACAGGGCATGGCCCTGCTTTTCTGCCAAACAAAGGACAGATTCCCAGGGGTCTGTCTTTTTCTAAAAATAAGCATGACTCTGATTCGTTTTAATTTGCCTGGCACACAGTAGGTGTTCTTTGAACATCTACAAAAGGTTAGTAAATGAATGACATAAACATGGACACAAAAGCAAACACTGGAGGAGGAAAGAAGCTAAATATATGCAGCCTCTGTTCTGAAGCTTTAGCAGCAACGCCTCCCCCATTTTGTGCTCTGTGTGTGTGTTATATACGTGTGTGTGTCTCATACACAAACACAGTCACACACACAAGTCTATGATCTCAAATATGAGAAAATGAATATTAATCACTTCTACAAAAAATGTTAGAGACTCCTCCATCCTTCAAGTTGGGCTTGAAAAATGTTCTCACGGTGAAATTCAACATTGCCTCTGATAATCTTGCTATGAGGATCAGAGCTCATGGCACTAAACCTCTGCTGTCTTATACAGTGGCATCCAGGGCTTGGCAGAACTGCAGGAGGTAAAAGCCCAGGGCTTCTTCGCCGGCCTCCGTGGGACCTGCCGGGCTCCTGCCCTCTCTATCTACCTGGGGGAGCCCAGTAAGGCCCATAGCATCCGGGGACTGTGGCTCACACCTGCACTGTGATGCTCACAGCAGGCCCCTTCAGGTAGAGGGTCCTCTATGCTCCCATCGTGGGGTGTGTGTGTGTGTGTGTGTGTGTGTGTGTGTGTGTGTGTGCGTGTGTGTGCGCAGTGCCTGCATGTCCCAGGGAGTCCAAATTAGTCCCACATTTAAATATTCTCTCACTATTCCCTTAAATACAGCCATGCATATCAGAAACGTATGTCCAAATGTGGGGTTCAGAAATGGATTGTTGTTCCATTGGACTCTGCATTATCCTCCCCCCCTCACTTCATACACACTTAAACCTTTAATAAATAATGAGTTTTAAAATGGGGAAAGCAATCTATAAAAGCAGAGTCCCAGGAAAGAAAGTTCAGACAGAGGGGGAGGTGGCAGCTCTGGAATTCTCCAGGACAGAGGTCGCTCAGCATCCTCCAGGTCAAGGGCCATCGGGTGGGTCTGACTTGGCCATTCAGAGCTCCTTCCAAGGACCTCTTCCACTGCTTCGGAATCGAGCACCCCGTCTCCTCGCTCCCTTCCAACACTGATGTTCTGGAAACAGAGATCTTTCTGCTCCCTTTTTAAGAGGTTTATAAACGTGAAGTCCATGTCACTCTGAACAAACTCCTAGTTGCTCCACTTTGCTCCCTTTGACTCGAGCCCAGCTTCGTGTCCTGACACTGAAAGGCGAGTAAGAAGCTTAAGTCAATCCGCCACCCTGTGGCCACTGGGAGAACTGCACCTTCCACACGGGTCAGAAGCCGGCTCCAGAACAATGAAGTCGCAAAGCCGAAAACAATTTTTTAATCTATCATAGAGATGAGCACCTCCTAAAAGGCTCCACGGTGGTTATTAATTGGACTGGAAATTGCCTGTTTTCGTACAATTACCCATAAATGTTCCTGCGTTAAAAGGGACAGATTCGTCTATTTCTGAGTGCTTTGTTCTACAGAACAGTATGGTTAGAAGCCACCTCCAGGGTTTTGTCCAGTTAATCCTCCTGCCTCAAGGAAGGATGCCCTTCAACCTTTCCAGGAAAAAGACATCACTGACATTTTCTGAAGAGTATCTGGAGGAAATGTCACAATCTCCTGCTAACACACACACATGTGAAGGTCAGGGAGTCAGAGGTTTTCTCTGAAGTCAAACCCAAACATGAGCAATCCCTTTCGAATCAGATTATGTGAGTTCAAGTCGGAATGTCAGCACTTACTTGCTCTGAGCCTTGTTTTTCTCATCTGTGAAGTGGGAGGGGTAAAAGTCATGCCTGATGGTTGTATCAAATGACATGTGTGCAAAAGTATGCAGTAAGGCACAAAGTGCAGTGGAAACTAGGCTCCTGGTCATTCTCATCAAATGTTTCAAGGTGGCAGAAGTAATTCATACAGGGGTAGGTGGCTCAAAATTAGGTCCTCAAACACAGAGCCAGGAGAAACAAAGAATGGGGGAGACCTTCATCACGTCCTCCTGCTTACAGAGCATGCTGAGAGGGAGCCCACCTATGAACCAGTGACCTGTTAATTAGAATTCTAAGTCAAGAGTGATCACGCTCACCCATAAAATGCCAATGCGGAAGCAACACTGGCAGGGGGCAGGGAGACCCAGGGGCTCTGTGACAGAGAGCTTGCCCTGATCAGGGAAAACATCTATTCTGGATTTTCCTGAGTTTTGGTTTCAAATATTCCAGTCTATTGCTCCCATAAGGACATCTGTGTTTGCAGGGGTCTGGCAATTGGGGTTCAGGAAATACAGTCCCCAAAGCCATGGGATCTGTCGTAAGTCATCCCAGCAGTGCCCCTTTGAAACAAAGAAAGACGATCGAAAATGAGAAACCCTCACTGGGGTTTCTGGGATCCCAGTCCTGAAGTGCAGGGCTCTCACAGTCCCTGCCCTCCCCAGGGAGTTGGAGGGTGACCTCTTGAGGGAGCCCTGAACCCCAGGCTGGACCCAGAATCCTCCCAAGTCTGTAGCTGGCCCCAGCTGTCTCCTTGGACCAGGATGGGAAAAGACCCCTACTTGGAGCACTTGCACAGCTGGTAGCTGGGCGCCCTCTAGTGGAAGATGAGGGAAAGACAGATGCAAAATGAAACCTAACCCCGGCAAGCCAAGTGAGTTTTTCTCCCAGATTTTCTTTCCTCTGCTACATAATTGCCAGCACAAATCCGCTTCCACGTTGACCGGAGAGTAGACCCTGATGCCTCTTACGATCCAGTCCAGGGAACGACCTTCGATTCATAACAAATCACAGAAACCTTGGAAATTTTTCTGAACAGCAGCTCTCTCCACCTCCAAGAAAAACAATGAAGTTGGGTTTTGGGAAGCCTGGCTCCTGTGATGTGTTTCTCACATGGTTCTCCTGGTTCAGGGAACTTTCAAGTCTGGGCATCAAATCCAGACACAGCTGTTTCAAATAGGAGGTCTGAAAACTGAGACAAATAGTGGCTGTTCTTTTTAAAACGGATCATTTCATTTGCAAAGCGTTTTGGTCTTTTTATTAGTCCTTTTAAAGCATAAAATCCACTCTGCAGCGCACACCCATTCCTGTGAACTAGATTCCAGTAATGCTTCAAGCAGACACACTCTTCCTATTTTGTGGGCATGCACGGAGGTGGGCCTACATTTTCATGTAAGTTTAAAAATTGTCATCAAAATGGAATTATTTAAGCAGTATATAAGGGTTATTAATCTTTGTTTATGATATATTTTTGCATGGTTTTTGATACTGATACAACCTCAATGTAATAACCGTATTTGAATATGGATATTTAATAGGAATATTGGGTCAAATTATAAGACCAAAGACCACTAGGATTTAATTATTAGACGTCTTGTACTTGGTTCCTCTGAGCATTGAGCACCTTGCCAAACACACTGCATACACAATCTCGTTTAATCTTCCCAACACCCCCATGAAGCAGGTATTATTATCTCCATTTTATTGTTAAGGACACTAAACAGAGCCAGTAAATGATCATTCAGGGATTCACACCACACCCATCTTGTGGAAAAGCCTAGGCTCTCCCCACTCTGCTTTACTGCCTCCTGTGTAAATGCTATCAATGCTGGCAAGGACAGCCTACTTCCAAAGTACCCTAAACCAGAGGATGCTGACTGAAGAAAAAATATTTTTTTAAGACAAACAGAATTTCAAATCAGAAAAGTCAAATTAAAGTAAATGCTTAATCTGACCACAATGGCATGAAACTAGAAATCAACCACAGAAAAAGAAATGAGAAAAATATGATTACATGACACTAAACAACATGCTACTAAAAAGCTAATGGGTCAACAATGAAATCAAAGAGGAAATTAAAAAATACCTTGAGACAGGGCTTCCCTGGTGGTGCAGTGGTTGAGAGTCCGCCTGCCGACGCAGGGGATGCCGGTTCGTGCCCCGGTCCGGGAAGATCCCACATACCGCGGAGCGGCTGGGCCCGTGAGCCATGGCCGCTGAGCCTGCGCGTCTGGAGCCTGTGCTCCGCAACGGGAGAGGCCACAACAGTGAGAGGCCTGCATACCACAAAAAAAAAAAAAAAAAAAAAAATACCTTGAGACAAATGACAATGAAAACACAATCATACAAAATCTATGGGACACAGCAAAACAGTTCTTAGAGGGAAGTTCATAGCAACACAGGCTTTCCTCAAAGAACAAGAAAAATCTCAAATAAACAACCTCACCTACCACCTAAAAGAATTAGAAAAAGAAGAACAAACAAAACCTAAAGTCAGCAGAAGGAAGGAAATAATAAAGATCAGAGAGAAAATAAATAGAGATTAAAAAAACAATAGAAACAATCAATAAAACCAAGAGATGGTTCTTTGAAAGGATAAACAAAATTGAGAAACCTTGGGCCAAGCTTACCAAGAAGAAAAGAGAGAGGACCCAAATAAACAAAATAAGAAATGAAAAAGGAGAAATAACCACCCATGTTGCAGTAATATAAAGTAAATGCTTAAAAGGAAAAGACTGTAGTAGTAACATTCAGCAGAAAGTTTTCATACAAAGATGTCTTTAGAAATGTCCTAAATAGTGTCTCCAATCCAAATTACACAAATAGACTTGGAACTCTGAAGACCAAAATCAAACTGTACACAAAACAGTGGTGAATATTACCAGGAGGACACAACATCCAAATTTATCAAAAGCACAGCTTTTGAGTAACAGATTTGAAAACACATTTAGAGATGCTCTTTGCAAAAAGAAGACTTCGGCTTTTCTTTGGAACATTTTCTAAAACATTATAAATAATGTAAAAAGTAACTTAAAATGATTAATTAATCTTAAACTTCACCTTTCCTAAAATTAAATGCCTCCAGTCTAAAGGTTTGGCTGCTTGATCTAGGAGGAATTTCATTAGCATTTATAAACTGTTAGTGTAAATATCTCTTCAAGAGACACATATGATTATTTTAATTCAAGAAGCCAATTCAGCGTTTATAAAAGGTAACTAAATCCGTCAGCATACCCATCCATTTTCTTTTTGCATTTGTAAGACTGTGCTTCCTAATTTAATTCTGAAGTGTACAATTCAAGTGTGTTTAGATTAATGATAATTATGCACATATTAATATATGTTTACTTTATGGCAATAGAATTAAAATAGGGAAATTTTAATCTCAAAATTTCAAGAGCAGTGAAAATGAGGAAGTTTCCTTAAACCTGATTGTTTCTTCCTTACATTGGTGCCTCCCTAGGCCAAATGGCCCAGATAAGCAGAGACTGGTTACTCCTGAGTCCCCAGCCAGTGCAGGGTTTGACACATGGTTGGTGCTCACTGACTGTTTCTTTAATTGACCTGTACTAACAACTTCTGGGTTGCAGTTCTGATCCCTAGCAAAGTCTCTAAATGTCACCAAGGACAAACGTACCTGCCATTCTTTAGAAGAACTCCAAGCTCACTGCAACCAGGGCTTTTTACTCTTGGGTCAAACCACTCACTGCACTAAAGGGTTGGCGGGGCTTTCAGAACCAATCTGTTAGGTGCCCATCAGGTAGACAGGCTCAGAGAGGTGAGGGCAGCCCTGAGACCCCTACCCAGGCCTTCCCATTGCAAACCGGTGCTCCTTTCTTTTTTTTTTTTTGCGGTACGCGGGCCCCTCACTGTTGTAGCCTCTCCAGTTGCGGAGCACAGGCTCCAGACGCGCAGGCTCAGCGGCCATGGCTCACGGGCCCAGCCGCTCCGCGGCATGCAGGATCTTCCCAGACCGGGGCATGAACCCGTGTCCCCTGCATCGGCAGGCGGACTCTCAACCACTGCGCCACCGGGGAAGCCCCGGTGCTCCTTTCTTATGCCTGTGCAGCTGGGGCCTCAGGGCATGCCCACATCCCAGCAAAGCAGCATCTTCAAGATAAATCCCAAGAGCTCTTCTCTTCCACAATGGCTAACCAGCTGCCACATTCTCTGAGTGGGGTAGTCCAGGCCGACACAAGAAGCAGTGTGATGGGCCTCGCTTCATGCCGAGGTAGGTGAGTGCAGAGTCTCTTCCGCTCAGCGCCTGGTAACTGGAAAAGGGGGCAGATTACAAAAGGGAATTTGAGGGAACAGAAGTGAAAATCAAAAGGTGCAATCAAATGCAGGTAACAGAGTCGTCGGAGCTGCCCCTAATCATACCCTCCACTATGGTCTGTGTTGGATTGGGTCTCCCGTTTGGACGATCAGCCCCACAAAGACAAGAACCATCCTGGAAGGAGACGTGCAGCACTTCTTTACGCAAAGGCACTCCACATAGTCTGTCCCAGGAAGAGTAAAAGACGTGGCAAGCTTCCTCAAAGAGCAAAGGAGGGGAAGATCATCTTTCTACAGGGGGCCACATTATCCGTGTTTATCGCTGTTTTGACAAAGAGGTTGAATCAAAAACAAACGTTTCTAGAAGCAACAAGCTAACTGGCCAAAGGCCTGGTTTCTTATTAATTCATCAGCTCAGCCCAGAGACATGTCTGTTTCAAATATGTGCGTTCTGCTTTAGAAGGGGGAGATTAATCGGTGGCTAAATTGAGATACACCTGGGGGCTGGGCTGCCAATGTAAATGCTAACGAGGGCCCGCAGAAGGTCAGAAGCTTTCTGAATTCGAACTAGGTTCCTGTCAGGCACAGTAGATCCAGAAAGATTTTCTCACGCAGAAAACCTCCTTAGTGTGGATTGCCAAAGTGATTCAAGCCAGCCTCTGCTCTATCAGTGAAATTAAAAAGTTAGGTAGAGCTAATTAAGAGTGTAAACTATCACTTAACTTACCTTTCAAGCATTCTCAATTACCTTAGAAGCAGCAATTGACAATCACTCGCTATATGAGATATGAATCAACTTTATCTGATTCATTAAAGCAGGTCCCCCAGAGCCCTGGCCAGACCATACTTTGATAGCCTAGTTTAAGTGACTGAACCATTTGTACCTGAAAGCAAAAGAATCGACTTTCTTTAAATATCGCCTTCTGCACTGTCTGTTTTTTCGTTCCATTTTACAGCACTTCTCTCTTCCAGGAAACAAGTACCTGCACTATGTGTAGTAGCAGATGTCTGACTTCTTTTCCTTGTTCTCCTGGGCAGGCCCGCTTTCCCTGGGACCGAGTTCCTCGCTCTGTAAAACGAGGGGGCCTCGTCTCCCAAGTTCATGGGTCCCCTTTGTTGCAGCTGCCATCCCCGGGTCAGAATCAGACCCAGCCCCTTTGGCTGGGAGACCCTCAAATGTCAGAAATCTCTAATGTCAACATCCCCAAATGTCAGAAATCTCTTGGGAAAATCAGTTTCTCCAGAGGAGAAGAATATCCGTCCTGACGGCCAGTGTCTGGGGAGCGTGAGGAAAGAAGGGGAAGCAGGCGGGGGTCTGCTTCCTAAACATGTTCATTCTTCCTGAGGTGCTCTCCATCTTCAGTGTAGCACCTCAAACTGAGGTCGATCTCTCTGGGGCACTAACTGCCCCATCCATCACACCTCTGCACACCTGTCTCCTTCGAAATCCAGAGAAGGGAGATTAGCTGGCTGTGAGAGGCTAGAGAGATGGGGACCTAATTACTCTTTTCAAGACTTTCAGCGCATCCCCCTCTGTTCACCTCCAACCAAAATACAGCCCTCTTTACGCTATAAGGCTTCCCAAATGCTTCTCAGTGTACTCAGCCGCTCACGACTCTTTGGTATCCTCCCAATCCCCACAGAACCATCTAAGTGTCAGCTCTATCCAGTCTGCTAAACCCGCTACGGTCAAATCTGTCACATCTCCATCCCTGTCCTCCCCTTGCAGGTCTGTTCCTTTTTCTTTGCTTTGCGTTGTCTGCATGGGGGGAGGGAGAGCAGCTCCATGCATGGTTCCATCTTGCTTTGTTTCAGCAGACATCTCCAGCGGAGATCCATTGTGTATTTGGTCCTCCCCCTCTCCCCTGCTTTCCCTCCTTGACATTTGCCAAGAGCCAGAGTCACTTCAACATTCGCTGTCTCCCTCCCAGCCTCCCCTCTCACCAGGAGCCACCCCCTTGCAGGTCAGTCCTTTCTTTAGAGAGTGCGTGGAGCTCTGCGGAGAGAAAGCCCTTCCACATTCTGGGCTCCCTTCATCCAAGGATGAGGGCATCCAACTTCCCCGGCTCTGCTAACAGTTCTTCAGTCCAAATATTATCCTGGCCATCAGGCCATGCTTTTCTTCTCTCCCTCTCTCTTTTCTTCCTCCCTCCCTCCCTCCCTCCCTTCCTTTGTTTTAAATGTGACATGTTTTGTGTACATAAAGTGTGAAAAATAATCTTATAAACATTCATGTCCTTATCACCTGGATTGAACAGATACTGACATTTTGCCATTTTGCTAACGATCTCTCTTTTACTTGTGAAGAACAAATCATGGCAGATATCACTCTTTGGGTTCAACTTCCTGTTTCTTGAAGGTCATCTTTTAGTAATTTTTAAAAAAAGGATCTGAAAGTGGAAAACTTTTTTTTTTCCTGAAAATGGAGTTATTTAACCCTCATTCTTGAATGATAATTTAGCTGATTAAAGACAAGTAGGCGCACAGCTGGTTTTCTCTCAACAATTTGTAGATATGCCACTGCCTCCAGGGCCCTATTGTTGAGAATTCTGCTAATCATTGATCCTTTGTCAGTCATTTGTTTTTATCTGGTTTTCAATTTCTCTCTTTGTATTTGCACTGGTATAGTCTCAATCCAATGTGTGTTAGGTTTGGATTTATTTTTATTTATCCTGCTCTGGGCTCACCTTTTTTCCTGCATTTGTCAAATCAAATCTTTCTTAAACTCTTCTGGAATATATCAACCATTTCTCTATTCTCTCTTTCTAGGACTTAGATTAGAAATACGTTGGATATTCTCAGTCTGTCCTCTATGTTGCTTAACTTCTGTTTTATATTTTCCATCTCTTTTTCTCTACTGCATTCCAGGAAATATAATGAGTCAGTTCTATCTTCCAATTCACTAATTCTTACTTTAGCTATGTTTAATTTACTATGGTCGCTCTGAAACTGTGGCCCTCAGATTGGGACTTGAACCCACAGTCTTTTAACTGAGATCACACACCTGGTCTCAGGACTTAAGCTCAGGTTCTTGATGTTTCGTGGCAGAAAGAATTCAGTGAGAGACAAGGTGATAGGTAAGAAGTGGGTTTATTTAGAGAGAAACACACTCCACAGAGTGTGGGCCATCTCAGAAGGCAAGAGCAGCCCCAGGGAATGGGGTTGTCAGTTTTTATGGGCAGGGTAATTTCATAGGCTAATGAGTGGGAGGAGTATTCCAGTTACTTTGGGGAAGGGGAGGGGATTTCTAAGAATTGGGCCACCACCCACTTTTTGGTCTCTGATGGTTTGGCCTTGGAACTGTCATGGCACCTGTGGGTGTGTCATTTAGCTTACGGATGTGTTACAGTGAGTGCATGCTGAGGCTCAAGGTCTAGTGGTCTGCTATCTTGGACCTATTTGGTCCTAATCAGTTTATGTCATGTCCTTGGGCTACGTCATTCGTTTAAAGGTTGTGCCCTGCCCCCTTCCCTCCTGTTTCAGCTGTCCATTGATTTTTTTTATTTCAATGATATTTTTCATTTCTAGAAGATCTATTTGGTTCTCATTCTAATTTGCCTCTTTCTTTTTTCTTTAATAGTATCTTGTTTTTAATCCTTCTTTTAAAGCACATCCACTTAATATTTTTTAATTGGATATTTCTTTTTCTAATTTCTTGATAATTTAATCCAACCCTTTTGCTGATTTGGTAAATTAACCTGTGCAAATTAATCCACACGGGTAATATCTGTAATCCTTTCTCCAAAGCAAGGACTCCAACAAAGTTTCAGATGACAGGGCTGGGCAGCAGGGGAGCCTTCTGAGGGGGTGATTGTCTCAGTCCATTTGGATTGCTATAACAAAAATACCATAAACTGGGTGCCTTATAAGCAATAAACTATTTCTCATAGTTCTGTAGTCTGGAAGTCCAAGATAATGGTGCTAGCAGATATGCTGTCTGGTGAGAGCCCACTTCTTCATAGACAAGATGGTGGTGCCTTCTTGCTGTGTCCTCACATGCAGGAAGGAGGCAAGGGATCTCTTGAGGTCTCTTTCATAAGGGCACTAATCTCATTCATGAGAGCCGCAATCTCATAATCTAATTACCTTCCAAAGGCCCCAACTCCTTAATGCCATCACCTTGTGGCTTGCAATTTCAACAACTGAATTTTGGGGACTGAATTCAGTCCATTGTAGTGTTATCTCATGGAGAACCTAGGTTGGCCTGGTGTTGCGTGATGACTGCATTACACAGCCTGGATCCCAAGACAATTATAGGGCACTGCTAAGGGTAAAGCTCTGAGAAATAAGATCAGGATTCCATTTTCAGAGCAATAAGCTGGCCCTAGACTAGGCCATTCCTCTTCAGAGGCCATCCAGGGGGCTCTCTATTAGCACTCTGCCCCCTCCACACCAGACCATTCTCACACACGATGACTAGCCACACTACCTCACACTTCCTCTTCTTTTTCTATTAAAGGCTTTGTGGAGGGGAAGCTGGAGTGAAGTGAGAGAGTAGCACTGACATATATACACTACCAAATGTAAAACAGATAGCTAGTGGGAAGAAGCTGCATCGCACAGGGAGATCAGCTCGGTGCTTTGTGACCACCTAGAAGGGTGGGATAGGGAGGGTGGGAAGGAGACGCAAAGAGGGAGGGGATATGGGGCTATATGTATACATATAGCTGATTCACTTTGTTATACAGCAGAAACTAACACAACATTGTAAAGCAGCTATACTCCAATAAAGATGTTTTTTAAAAAAAAAACAAAAAGATGTCCCATAGTATACCAAAATGTTCTTGTTTATTAAAATAATGTATTACTGTCATCCAACTTTTCTGGAACACATTTACCATAAAAAATGAGAACTTTCAAAATGCAAAAAAAATAAAAAAATAAAGGCTTTGTGGTTTAAAAAAAAAAACCACACACACATACACCTCATTGGTCATTAAAACGTAACATATGTCTATGGGGATATTGTGGGAAAGAGGGAATAAGCCCTCCTTGAAGTAACACATCTCACACTTGGAACTAACAATGTTAAAACCCATCACTTTGTCCATAACTGTATAATCCATGCAGAGCACAAAAAGGCAGATCTGGTCCAGAGGTCTTATTTTTCAAATGAAGAAACTGAGACTGAGAGAGGTAAAGGGATTTTTTTCAGGGTCTTTTGATTTTTAAATTTGTAGTAGCACACCAATTCACTCTTACTTTTAGTAAGAGATAAAAGGGATAATAACATTCTTATATAAATAGAAGTTACAAGACTAATAAATTATAATCAAGAGGAAAAGTAGTACAATAGTGAGGACATTTTACTTCATGTAAGTAATTAATCAGTTGGGATACTTATACTATTACTATTAGAAAGGTAGTAGAAAATATGGGATTGCCCAGGTACCAGTCTGCCTAAGTTGTCTCTGGCAACACTCACTCAGATCAGGTACCACATCTGAGAGGGACATGGATGAACTGTTGTATTTAGGGAAGTGCCATCAAGATTATGGGATGACCTGAACTTATGTCTAATCAGGGATGGTTTAGGTAGAAAGAGATGAGAACTTGAAGACTTACATGCTTTACTGAATGACTGGCAGGACATGAGGTCAGCCTTCAATTCTATTACTGAGTGTTTCCATATACAGGCTTCCATTTATATAAGGTCGTTGTTTTAAAGAATCATTCACTAAAGGATGGGTGGTTTTATCCAAGGTCAAGAAGATGGTAATATATAATTTCCTAAAGATTCTATGATTCCATCATGAAAGGCTTAAAATATCTGTGACTAAAGGGACTTCCAACTACTCTTACAATATAAACAGTTACTAGGTAGGCTCAGAATTTAAAGCCATTGGATTTACAGCTAGAATTAGGTCTTTAATTTGTAATTTACATAGTTGAAGGTTTTCACCTATTATGTGGGACTAAAGGGAGTAAATGGTTTTCAAGTCTTCAGCTGTAAAAATAAAAGTTCTCAGAGTTTAATAAAACATTCCGTCATGTAAAACAAAACCTGTATTTCTTCTCTCTGAACTAGGAATACATGTGTAATGCTGGGGGGAATTCATCCCATGAGAAGGACATCAGCCAGCAGAGGAAAGAGCAGTTATAACTGGACTTCATCTGTATAAAAAGTCATTCTTACTCTAATGGCCCCAAGGATTGGGACTGAGTTCAAAGGATGGCAGCCACAGGAAAACAGATCTATGCTTAATATAAGGACCTTCCAACCATGGACTATTATCAGTCTATGAACTGAAGTACAACTAAAACAAAGGCCCCCAAGGGAATTATTTTCTCCAAAAAGAGTGATAGTACTAATTAAAAATGAATCCACTTGACATAAAAGCATTATTGGTGTTTCTAAAAGAGCCACATTATAATTTAACATTAATTGATTGAGTCATTAGTTTTAAATAGAACAGGCAATATATTCTTATTCACCAGCCTAAGTCATGGGTAATCAGTCTTTATGGCCCTTACAAAACAATGTTTTCAATAGTATCCATTCACCACCTAGACTGTCATAATAGTCATGCAAAATTTCCACTCTGTTCGTTTGGGGTCAGCTCCGAAGGAGCATTTTCTAGGTCTCTAAACTTTAACCAAAGGAATCTTTTACATGGGCAAGCAGTTATTTCCTGCAATGTATTTCCGGTCAATAATTCCAGATATATTAAAATGTCACACAGACCTTTAACTATTCCAGAATCTCTCAGGAGTATGACTCCCTTATCTTGGCTTAAAGAAAAAAAAAAAATCTACTACTTCCATTACACAGCTACTGATATTCCAATCACTGCAGAGTCCAGGAAATCTTTAATGAAAAAGTTAACTCTGTTAATACTCTAATTCATGCCCTCCTCCCCCCCCCCCCACTACTTCTGTAAGTGTGAATCACTGTGAATTGAATGAAGTAAGGAAGATTTGATCAGAAGTATCAAAGTAGGTTAAGAATCTCCAAAAGAGCTCTGCAGGGAAGGGAGATATGTCCTGTTCAGGTGTGCTTCTTAATCTAAACCATCAGTAAGTGCTTGCTTATCTCATTTGCAGCACCATCCTCTGGTGAATCTAAAATGTTATATTTTCCACCCAAATTGCAATCTTTGAACACCTGCTCATGTTACATTATTACTCTTTAATATGACCTACTATGCTTAAAAACATGTAACTTCCTCCAGTGAGCCCCTAGCTAGTTGGGATACAGTATGCATCTTGGGCATTTTTTTCATGCCTCTAACAACAGAATTTTCTAATGGCTTGATTATGGTATAACACCATAATCAAGTATTTGATTCTTCGTTCTGACCACGCATTAGAAATAGAGACAAGTTTTAGGTCCTAGCCAAAATTATTTCTTGATGTTTACACCTCAAAAGCTCTATTTTCTAGTAAACTGTCACAGTAATATCAGATCAGGGGTTCCCTGGTGGCACAGTGGTTAGAATCCACCTGCCAATGCAGGGGACACAGGTTTCAGCCCTGGTCCGGGAAGATCCCACATGCCGCGGAGCAACTAAGCCCGTGCGCCACAACTACTGAGCCTGCGCTCTAGAGCCTGTGAGCCACAACAAGAGAGGCCACTGCAATGAGAAGCCTGCGCACCACAACAAAGAGTAGCCCCCGCTAGCCGCAACTAGAGAAAGCCCACACGCAGCAACGAAGACCCAACACAGCCAAAAAAAAAAAAAAAAAAATTAGATCATACGTAAGAATTCTCTAAAGAAAAAAAAAATTCAGACAAAGGGCCAGTTTAGATTTCAAGTGCTACTATGGGAAGTGCTTGTGTCACTGTTAGACCTAAAACAGAGTAGGCGAAAATACATAGATAAATTTGGGATAAGGGTATAAGGTTCTAAAAGAAATCCAAGAAGCCAACATCAGTCATGTTCATTCAATATTGACACAAGTATCCTCATTTCTAAGAAAGAAGGGGAAGAGGTGGAGATAAGAAAGAGAAGCTGGTAGGTGATGAATCCTAATTTCTGCTTCTATCTCACCATAGGATTTTGGGTAAATTATTTAGTGTCTTGTTTCTGTCCCATCTCTAAGATTAATTTTATATTGATAGTATAATGTAGAGGTTGATATTCTTCTGTAAAGGTTCAGAGAGTAAATATTTTAAGTTTTGCTGGTCATATTGTCTCTGTCACAACTACCCATTTCTGCCATTGTAGTGTGGGAACAGCATTACCAATGCAAATGAATTACCAATGCAACAGCATTACTAATGTGTTCCAATAAAACTTTACTTACAAGAACAGATTATTTGGGGACTTCCCTGGCAGTCCAGTGGTTAAGACTCCATGCTTCCACTCTAGGGGGCACAGGTTCAATTCCTGGTCGAAGAACTAAGATCCCACACGACGCGCAGGGCACGGCCAAAACAAAAAAACAAAAAACAAAAAAAACACCAGATTATTTGGTCCATGGGCTGCAGTGTGCCAGTCACTGGTATAATATCTATTGATACTTAATAAAGAGAATTCAATAATATCCAGAGAGGTGCCATTAAAAAGATAAAATAATGTATAAAGAAGGAAGGCTTAGAAGATGACAAAAGAGGAAAGCAGTTTGTGTGACAGAAAAACTAATATTATAAGGTAAATGTTTTCTACAAAAACAAATAATAAAACCCAAAGACCAAGATCTGAAGTCTTTTTTTGATGAATATTATTTATCATGGAACTTAAACCACAACTGGGGAAATTTAAGCATTATGGTCAATCTCTGGAGAAGTCACTTGGTCATTCTTCCAGATAAAAATACTCCTAAAGAATTAAATCTTCTTTGTAAAGTGCTCACTATTATCTTAGTGGATACTATCAACCTAGAGGATCATATTATGGCCTATTTCATTACCATTCTAATTATTTTCACACTAGAGGTCAATTCTAAAAACTTTTCATCCACCAGATATTTACTTAATTAATACACTAGGGGATAGAAATCATGACTATGTTCTTCTGTCTTTTTTTCTCCAGAGTTGTCATGAATCTTTATGAAGCACCATCATATGGCAACATTTCAGCCTCCTACATGTCGATGCCAATTACTTTGAATGCTTTATCAAAACAATTTGCCAGCATAACTAAAATGAAACATTGATACGATCTGAAGAGGGAAGAAAATCCTGTTGTTCCTCATGGCTTCTCCTACAGTTTATGACATTTCCAAAATTCGGGAAGCAGCTTTAATAAACTGATAATTTTAAGGTTATACAGATTTACAATTTCTTATCTAACTCCTGGGACCAGATGTGTTTCACAATACAGAATTTTTCAAATTTTAGAAAGGCAATACGGTTCATATACCACATAGCTTGTACCCCTCCAGTGAAGTCTGGAGCAGCACCTCATAATCAAATACATTAATTTTGCTACAGCCAAACTCATTTACACAAATAGAATAAAGACCACAAATAGCCTCATGTCCGTTCAGTTCAGATTTTGCTGTCAAATGTTGCTGTCGCAAACTTACAAAAAACCTTTTGGCTTTCAGGGCTTTTTCAATTTTTGAATTTTGTTAGGGACAGAGGGTCTGCAGTATACAAAAACAAAACAAACAAAAAGTTTTTCCGAAGGCTTTTTCAGTGCAAAGAGATGCTCAATGTTGAGTATTTGAATGATACAGCCTTGTAATGGAAGCATAAATTCAAGAACGATAAGCCTAAATTTCTACTATAGGCACAATTACTGAGAAAAATGGGCTCCCTCTGTTCCAGGGAGTCTCAATTTCTTTTCAGAGTCAATACACACATAGCATAGAATCCTCTTTCATCAGTATTAGTCGTCATTCTCACAGGGATTCTCAAACAAAAGGGCTTGTGCCTCAAGGATAGATGATTTTGATATGAGTAATCTCCTATCCCTTAAAAATCTTTGGTTTTCTCCCCAGTAAAAAGATGGTTCTTCTAGCTCTGGCAGTAATTGCAATTCTGTAATTTAACTGCAGAGCTCTTCAAGAGTTTGATTACTTTAAATCCAGAGCATTAACTTTTGGGTCCCAGGTGTACCTTAGAAATATACAGAAACCACTGTGAAAAATACAGATGTCCAGACAACACCACATCAATACATTTAGAGGCCCACAGCGCCAAAAGGGTGATAGTCATCTCCCTTATACATAATTCAAAATAAAAACAATACTAAATCATGAAACACGTGTAAAGAAATCCATCCTAGATCAGATTTTTCTTATGAGTCTTTGAATCTTTGTGCTTTTTTACATTTTGATGCCCCTGTTTTGCTATATTCCTCAGGCTATTCTTCCTAGTGGATAACCCAGTACCGGGAAAGCCTTCAGACTTGTAGTCTGAGTTCCCAGTGGGAGGAGGTGGAGGACGGGAGACAAAAAAACGGAGAGACAGAGACAGATGGGGTGGAAGCCCCCCAAACTGCCGTGCAGTCTAAGAAAGGTTCTGCAAGGCCACTGAGGAGTCTTCAAGCCGAAGTCGGCTGTCAGAGGAGCTCCCTGTCTCCCAGGGGTGGGCCTGCCCAGCATCCTTGCCACCCACAGTCAGCGACTGACAGAAAGCATGGAAGACATGGCAAGTGGGGCCACAAATTCAAAGTGTGGCAGCTGGTCACATCTGTTCTCTGTATTCTCTCAGTATTGAAGATCTGTGCCACTGGTCTCCAGTGTGGTAAAGGGGCTCCACACCCCCAGGAAAAACCTTTTCCTGCCTAGCATCTTTTTTTTTTTTTTTTTAATTAATTTTGGCTGCGTTGGGTCTTCATTGCTGTGTGCAGGCTTTCTCTAGTTGTGCGTGAGCAGGGGGCTACTCTTCACTATGGTGCACAGGCTTCTCATTGTGGTGGCTTCTCTTGTTGCAGAGCACGGGCTCTAGGCACACAGGCTCCATTAGTTGTGGCACGCGGGCTCAGTAGTTGTGGCTCGCGGGCTCTAGAGCGCAGGCTCAGTAGCTGTGGCACACGGGCTTAGTTGCTCTGTGGCATGTGGAATCTTCCTGGACCAGGGATTGAACCAGTGTCCCCTGCATTGGCAGGAGGATTCTTAACCACTGCGCCACCAGGGAAGCCCCTGCCTAGTATCTTTTGAAGCTCTTGGGAACTAAATTCGATATCCTGTGACAAACCATAGTGGAAAAGAATACGAAAAAGAATATATATACATACATACATATATATGTATAACAGAGTCACTCTGATGTACAGCAGAAATTAACACAACATTGTAAATCAACTATACTTCAATAAAAATTTTTTTAAAAAGCTCTCTGTAACTATTAAACTAAGTTCTCACAAAAAGTAAAAGCAAGTATTATTGAGTATGTAACATAAACCCACAAAGTTTTCACACCTGTAAACAACGCACCAAATGTTTTATTTCTCTCATATGCAAGCAGTTGACTCTCAAAGCATTTAAAAAAACACAATAGACATTATTACACTTTGTTAATGAATTACTTCTGTCCCAGGGGATTAAATCAAGTAAAAATGGTACAAATATTTGGAATTTTATTTCTGAGCCAACTGAGATGATGAATTTATGGGTTTCTATAAATTACTTTTTCTTAGTTCAATGTTTTGTACATGCCATCAGTACAATATAATTACTTAAATATTTAGGATATTGTCAATAGCTGTGATTCATATGAAAAATATAATCAGATACCTCAAATTCCTGATTAAGTCAGTTTTAAAAGGCACAAAATATTAGTACACTTGAATAAAGTGCAATTAACAGAAATTCTGCTCAAAGCTAGAAGTTTTGAATGTAATACTTTCCTTGACAGAAAAAAAAAGTGATGGTGAAAAAGGCAAAGACCACCATAACATATCAAATATTTAGGGCATTAGTTATTATACCCTTTGTTTTGGAGTCTACTGTAAATTTATAACTAGGAAAATTTTTTAAAGTTGTAAGGGCAGTCTTAAAAAACAAGAATAAGGATAGTAGAAACATTACCACACATATCAGCAAAAACAGAGCAAACCAAGTTTGTGCACAACTTCATTTCATCATTAATTCAGTGATTTGAAGTAAATGCCATGTTAAAAACCATGAGCAAATTTAAAGATTCATCCAAGGAAATTAAGTACTTTTGAGCATTTTTTAAAAAGCTTTAATAGGCAGTGCATCTCTGACCAGCACAAATGGGATGCAGAAAGAACAAAAATGAGAGTGTATGGAGCTGATTCTTACAGGCCTGCTCACTCAAAGGATACTACCAATGATTTTCCTCAGTGTTGTTAGATGCCTTACTTTATTTATATATAAAGCAGCTAGAGCTCTTTCATTATTCCTACTAAGTATTTAAAATACATTTCTACATATGCATTAAAATTAAGTGTTAATTATGATGCCCTTAAAAATCTTTCAACTTATAAAATACAAGTTCTAGAAATATAAAAATATTCATTTTTTTCATGTTTCTGACTCTTGAAAAACTTAAAGTGCAATATTTTCATGCATCAGCACATTGATCATGCCATATAAGTTCATCTCGAAACAGCATGTAAATAATTTCCAAAACTTCCAGAGAACAGAGTATAGATATTTTAAGGTTTGATTTTCCATTTGTCTTTATATTACAGTGCAAGGAGGAAAAATAAGCGCCAAATCAAAACGTGTTTTTATTAGGAGAAAATAATGCTTTCATGAAAAGAAAATAGGAAACATGTCATGTCTCCCTTTAGTGGTTTTTCTTAAGTCAATCACCTGGTTTACCAAAAATGTTGTATCAGTTCAATTATTGAACAAAATATACAACATTTGTTCAAAGACTTGTCCATAAAAGCTCTCACAGAACACTAGTCATTCTAAGCTCCTTTCTTATTTTTCAGTATGGACTTTAATTAAAAACAAGCTATTACCCTTTGTTTCACAATTTTAATGGAAATTTCACTCTGAGTTTAAAGTGATATTTCTTTAAGGGTCTGACCCATCCAGGTGGCAGTGTAGAAGTGGACTACTATCATACACACAGCTACAAAATTAGAGCCAAAACTAAGGGGGAAAAATGGAAAATCCAAAACTAACTACTCTAGAAAAAAACTCCAAAACTAAAGGCTTCCTTGAAGAAGAGTGGTTTACAGACAAGACTGTGATTGGTTTTTCTCCCAGCTGCAGCCCCCTGGGATCTGTGATTAAGATGGTATTTGGGGCCTGAGAAGTTTCAGTGATGATTGCTTCATCAATTTTTGCTGTTGTCTCATTGACCATGCATCCTCAATGGCACGACATGCTCTCTGGAAAACAAAATATTTACCATGAATGGTAAAGACAAGTACAGGCTCACATGGTGGAGGAGAAAGGGACAAAACCAAGGGTATGAGCTCTCCACACAGGTCCAAAGACAAGAATACACAGTTAATACATGTCATGCTAAGACCCTTCTGCCCTGTTAAGCCCACAACATATTATTTTAAGCATATATACCCATCCAAAGCTATAACTAGTAGATCTTTTGGGAAAAGTAATAAGTATTGTTAATTATAACATTTTATTTCAACTTGCAGTGAAAACACTGAGAGGGCATTCTTTAATATAAATCGTTTACCTCTGCTGTGGTGGTATCCTGCAGGTAAATTTTCTGGACACAGCCTTGATTGGCACTGTCTCTTTTTTGGAACAGACCTTGTTTCTGTTTCAAAACAAACAATGACAGGAAAGAAATTATTATGGGGAAGAAAAAAAATCATAACCTTTAACTGAGTGTTTAAATGTCAACTCTATTTTATAATCACTAGACTAACCAAATACACATATTCGGTATGATAAGAAATAAATCATTTTGGTACAAGGATAGTGGTTCCATATGTGAGTTGTTAGAATTTATGAAATTGGATGAGTATATATCTATCTGCATAAAATGATGGCTTTCTGCAGGCAATGATAAATAGCCTACAGAAATACCACTTGGTAACTCATCACATCTGACAAATCAAAAAACCCTTCCTTCATTTTCTTGGCCGATAGATAAAATTCTTATATAATGTAAAACACACTGAGTCAATTCTCACCACTGATGTGAAAGAAAAGTGATAACTGAGGAAACTGTAATATACATGCATAGTGACACAATCTTTCCTAGTCTAAAAACTATGTTTCATATACCAAGGCATTTCAATTTTGAAACTCTACAATGAGGTAAGGCTGAAATACAAAATGGAATGGTTTCATGGTAGTTTCTTTTACTTGTAAAGTTGTATGAAAAGAAAGTAAATTAAAGGATAATATTACTTATATCTCTAACTACTGAATTTTATGATAAACATTTTTCAGATAGTTTCAGGAATAGAGATATTGTTTAGGAAATATCCTAAACAATAAAAAATTATTGTTTAGGAAAAAATATAGAAATTACCATCTTTGGAATAGTAATTTCTAGTTTTTTTTAAAGGGGTGAAAATAAGTTTATATCATATATAATAAAAATTATACATTTCAAAGTAAAGTGAGTCTACGAACCAAGCAAAAGATGGGGCATCATTTTTGGTAATTACTTGCTATATAATTAAAAAGTTTTTCCATAGAAAATGTAGAGGAAAGACATGAAAGCATTATTACATAATTAAAATGCATTAGCCTTCTATAAATGTCAGATATTATTAAATGTGAGTGTTTTAGACATAATATTTATAATAATCTCCTAAAAGCCTAAAATGGGGAATCTTTCCAGAAGTATTTAAGATTATAGCAAAATAGTATCCATATGAAGTTAAAAAAAAACCCTTCTACTCAATAATGCTTTATTCTACCAAAAAGTAACCTAATTCTTTCAGTGAACAAATTTAATATTTCACTCAATGCAATCAAGGACTGTCAGAAACTAAAGTACAGAACACAAATACAGCTTTCCTTACTTTTCAGCATATAATAATAATAATACTTCAAACATTTTATTCAGTTAACTATAAAACAGAGTCAGAAAGCACTGGTTTCCATTCATTTAACAAACTCCTGGTTCTAAAGGTGTAATTCATGTTTTCTTACCTCAACTGAAATTTTGAGTAGATTTCCATCAACAATAGGAGACTGTACAAAATCTTCAAATGGATATTGCCAATCTACAGACACATGGCCTAGGATTTCAACTTCCTTTATACACAACACTCGTCTATTTTGCAAAAGGAAACAAAAACACATAGGTAGTGATAAAGACAGTTAATTACTCTAATATTTCACTCTGCTGGACAGTATTACTTGCTCAGTAAGCATTATAACCTGGCACACTAAAAAATGTATGCTCCACATTAAAAAAAAAAAAGGGTAACTGTCAAATAAAGAGCAAACATGGCACAAGTAACAAAGCAGACCTTCAAAAATTCCCCTTCTGCCAATCTTGCAAAATTCAGAAAAGTGTCTTTTTTTAATTTTTTTTAACTGAACAGAAAACTGAAATCATGCTCTTTAAAACACATAAGGAACAGACTATACTCTCATCTGGGAAGCAATAAAGGCAGAAGCCCCTGAAATGTTTTACTTGGAAAATTATTAATTGCTTTTTACTGTCAATCACATATGCCTTTTAATCAAGAAAGAAATGTCACAAACCTCAAATGTCAGCAAAGATTCACGTTAGGCCTACTAATAAATATCAGGTTTGAACACTTTAATACTGATGTACTATATCACAGAGTGAGTATCCCATTTTACTCAAAAGCAATTAAAAAAAAATTCACAGAATCCTTAAAGGGCATCCACATTGATTTCCCAGTGTGTGATTCAGATTTGTTACTCATGTAACTATACTTGATTCTAAAGTTTCTATTACAGAAAGCAAAACTAGGAAAGTAGAACTGTTCATTCTACAAATGTGTATGGTGCTGGAGAAACAAAGAAGACAAGGTTTCCGCTTGAGAGGTACCCATAGGCTATAAGGGGAAATAAACCTGCAAATAAATGCTACAGCACAGTTAGATAAGAACAATAGCAGAGTGTGTAGGAAATTCCTTTGGCACACGGGAGAGAGGGACTGACTGTGGTGACAAAGTAGGTAGTGTTAAGAGCTGATTCTTGAAAGGAAGAAGTTCTCTAGGTAGGAAAGGGAAATTATACTCTAGACAAAGGAAACAGTGCATTAACGTATATAGGAGTACAAAACAGGGAAGATCTGGGACTTCCTTGGTGGCACAGTGGTTAAGAATCCGCCTGCCAATGCAGGGGACATGGGTTTGAGTCCTGGTCTGGGAAGATCCCACATGCCGTGGAGCATCTAAGCCCATGCACCACAACTACTGAGCCTGCGCTCCAGAGTGCGTGAGCCACAACTACTGAACCTGCGTGCTTAGAGTCCGTGCTCCACAACAAGAGAAGCCACCGCAATGAGAAGCCCACGCACCACAATGAAAAGTAGCCCCTGCTCGCCACAAGTAGAGAAAGCCTGCGTGCAGCAACGAAGACCCAATGCAGCCAAAAACAAATAAATAAAATTAATTAATTTAAAAAATGTTTAAAATATATTTCTTAAAAAAAAAAGGGAAGATTTATCTGAGGAATGTGGAGGTCTGTAGCTGGACTACTGGATATATACAGAGGTGAGAAAATTAGCTTAGAGCCAGATCTTGAAGGATTTTTGTTTTTTGGTTTTTTCTGCAGGGGTCGGGGGGTGGGGGAGGCTTTCAAGAAATTTTGACTTTGGCTGTGAGAGGAAGAGCTAGATTCTAGATGTTTATAAGGTAGAGTTGAATGAACTTGGTGACCAATGGGGTGAGGACTGATACAGACCCCTGGCACTGTATTTTTCAGCACAGGTGCTACTGAAATTGCGGGACTGTGTTGTGCACTGTAGGAAGTACAGCAACCCTGGCCCCAGGCTACTAAGCGCCTGCAGGGCCTCTAATCATTGCAACAACTTCCAACACCCCTACACATTCCAAACAGTCTCTAGGAAGTGGACTCCACCCCCCACCTCCTGCCTAGTAGAGAATCAGATGATGGAGCTGAGTTAAAGATAGCTATTACAAATCACTGCATCAAACACAATTCACCATTCTGATTGTCTTAAAACTCTACTCTTGACCATCGTACTCTTGAACAATATTATTGTTCTCCTGCCACCATGCCACCTTCAATCTCCTTCACTTTCTTCCTCCTGCACCATGTTTGCCAGAGTGCAAATCTTGGTCTTCTTCTGTTTAACATATTCTCTCAGGATGGTTTCTTAGATCTCAACTCCAGATCTTTACCCAAACTCCAATTATCTGTATACCTATTCCAGGTATAACCTGCATCTATATGTCTCCCTGACTACTGAGGCACCTCTACTTTGATATCTCAAAGCTATGTCAAACTCATTAAGCTCAAAACAGAAACAAAATCATCATCGTTTCCCTCAAATTACTGTAAATGGTACTCAGGCCAAAACAGCAAAGTCATCTTGTATTCCCTTCTCTTCCATATTCAGTCACCCAACCCTGGTCTCTTAAGGCTACCCACTCATATCTAAGGGAGACTGTCATTGCATTGGTCAGGAATATTATTTTTCTAATTGCCTCCTGAAAAGCTCTATAAGGGATTAGATTTCAAATTACTATGATTTTTCAATTTATCTGAAGAAAAAACAGATGTATAATGTACACATTAATATTCCTACCAAATGCCTGAATCAAACAAGCACTAAAGTATTACATATTACCAAAAAAAAAAAGAAAACAAAAAACCCCCCACTGATTTCCACTGCTTAGTGCTGAATTACATAAAAAGCATAAAAACTACTTTTTAGATTGTTTTGTGAATATTTTACTTCTTAATTAATGGGCAAATCAGAAGACTAGTTAACTCTCTCTTAGAAACAGCTTGTAGGTTTAAGCCTGAACCCTAATGCTTTCCTTTCTCTCCTTGCCACCTAAATATATTTAAATGCAATAGTAAGGAATCTAATGCAGATGTTACCTACTGTAAGTGCTTTGCTTTAGTCCTACAAAATACATAAATTAGAATGTTTTGAAAATTATTAATCTATAATTAGAATAAGTGATGTAAGGTAAATCTCAGGAAAATAAACTTAGTAGTTTACTCCAAGTTCTTTTATTGGGAAAAATTATCTACCACTCCCAAAATACTTAGAAAAAACTGGAACACAAAGAAATAATACCAGCCTTTTAAAAGGTATGCTAATCATCCAAAATAAAACCTCGTGAGAAAAAGTGATTCATGAGTTCACCCTCCATAACGGGATTTATAATTCACATATAAAGGCATCACTGGTGCACTTATAAAGTCTATTCTAGACTCCGTCTCTCAGAAGTTGTATAACTTGATTAAGCCCCTAAACCATGCTAAGTCTCAGTTTCAGCATCTCCAAAATGAGAGGGTCAGAGTCGATGACCTCAAAGGACCTATCCAGATCTGTATTTCTGTGATTCTATGACAATGAACATTTTGCAGTTGAAGCATAGTTATCTAAATCCTCTGCCATTTTAATCTCCAAAATTCTTATCATCTATATAGTCAGCATTTTAAAAAACGTCACTTGAAGTCAATACCTATTTGTAACCATAAGGTTTGTCCTCTTCCTTCCCAGAATAACACAGTGGTATTGGTAAGTCTCTCCTTCTAACTTTTTGATATGATTCTGAAAAGAAAAGTAGACTCAAGATTTGGGTTGTACATGCATCCAAATAGTATTTCCAATACTCTATATTAGCTAATCATAATAACAGTACCAGTTAGGAAAAAATTGTTAAAACCAAAAGCACAATTCTATAGATTGGCACGTGAAGCTAGAAAAATATTCATAGTATAAATTAACTTTCACTGTGCCTTAAAAGACAAATAAGTATTAAACACTAAGTGATCTTCTAATAAAATACATCTTGTTGCATAACTCAGAAGCTTTTAAATATTTACCAGAAATAATCAGACATTTTCATTAATATGAACCTATACTAAAACTGGACATTAACATTACAGGGGTCTTTACCCTGGGGTCCACGGAAGGACTTTGGGAGGTCTATGAACTACCATAACAGAATATAAAATTTTGAAAATGTATTTCTGAACTTTTTTCAAAGGACAGTTCATACTTTTCATCAGATTTTTAAAAGGGGTCTGTGATCCTTCTCAAAGGTTAAGAACCACTAATTTACAGAGAGGTAGATATACACATAATAAAATTCCAAGATAACTGATATTTAATATTTTTGAATATTTGGTCTTATACATTAAACATGCATGAGAAGTACAAGCGTGTATTGAATTATATTCCTGGTAGAAAAGAAAATTTAATTACAATCTTAATACAAACATGAAGAATTTCTAAGATTTCAAAGAGCTGGCACAACTTATTACTAAAGACAATTACAAGCATAAAATAATTCAAGTATAAATAGTAGCGCATTAAAATACATTTATTTTTTAACTATCTTCAAAACTATTGTGACTTTAGTCAACACACATTAAAATTAATGAAGTTATTTTTATAATTAATGCTAATGAAATATTATTGACATTATATATAATAATTAAAAATCAGATGAGATAATATATATGAAAATATAAAACATAAACATACCTATAAGATATTAACATTTTATAACCAAGAATACAATATCAATATTATCAAAAGGAGAATATGATCAATAATAATCACAAGCAGAGAAAGCACACTTGATTATTATTTCAAATACATATTGTTTTAAAGATCCTTGGTTCCCAGTCATTCCTTGACAATTACAAAAAGCCATGAACAAGGAAGATGAATCCCCAGAGAATGGGGTCTCAACCTTGGAATGAGTCTCAGAGAGAAGTGGAGTTTAATAGTCACTTGTTTCCCATCTTCCCTGTGTGAATTAGCTAAAATCTTTTAACATTTATACCTTAATTCCTTTAAAGAGAATATGGGAAATGAATATAACAATTTAGTGCTTTTACTTTCAGCTTTGAAATTTAAATGTTAAAATATTTAGATTTGAGATGAAATGTACAAGAAATACTACCCACTTTCCATCTTGTATGCATTTTCATTAGTTATCAGGCTTTGCACTTTAAAAAAACTGAAGCTTTTAAAGTATATTTATCACCATAATACATTATAGAAACTTGGTTTCCAGCACTTCTAAAACCCACTGCACTCTGAGATTCAGTCTTTGTGGCAGATTAGTTTATAAAATATTTACTCTCCCTTCCCAAAATGCAACTTGAAGAATTTACAATATTTAGCAAAACCATTCAATTTTTTCAAGTAAATTCTAAGGAAATAATATAAGATATGAAAAAGCATTATGTTTAATGATGTTTATCACAGCATTCTTACTGTTAGTAAAATAACAGAAACAACTTTAATGTCAAGAACTGGGAATGGTCAAATATACGAGGTAAATTTACCTCAACAGACGGTAACGCAAGAATTAAGAATGAAGCATTTCTAAGAACATGGAAAAATATAATTAAAACAAAAAATCAAGGAACACCATTTAAAATATTATATAATCATAACTATGTGAATCAAGATGAATATTAAATAAAAATTGGCTATATATATAAATATATATGTCTGTGTGTAAATATATATGTGTGTGTGTGTGTCATGATAATTATCCTAGGAGAACAGAGGATAAGTAAAAGAGTATATCCTATGAAAACATAGTATATAATTCAGTAACTTTCAAAGCTCAGTATTAAATTAAAGAATACAGAGCAATACTCAGGAGAAAAAGAAAATGGGATAAATCAAAAGATTCCCAAATAAATTATTTAGAATGTACCCACATTACACTAAGCACTAGGAGGACATAATTTACCCTCAAGTGCTCTTTAATATTTACACATTTTGTTATACTAGGTCCCTTAAGGACAGAAGTCTCCTTTCTTCTCTGTATCAAACACAGTCTAGATTATCAAATACTTTGTACCCAACTAACTGATTACAGCAAAGTGGGCAAGGGATGAAACAGCATAAATTTCTTAATTATCCATGCCTACCCTTGCTACCCATGGAAGAAAATTACCAATTCCTGTTCTTAATGTACAATCATTCTATTTCTTCCAGTTCTCATATCTTAACAAAAACTACTAAATCAGATGACTATATTTAGCTAAAATAATAGTTTCTTGAAGCTTTGTGCTTACTGACATGCAGTTGTAAAAAGGGACATCATGAGGAAAAGAATAACATAAAGAGCTAAACAATCAAAAAGTAAACAATAAAGAAAAGAATTTTAACAAGTTATAAGATTTTCCATAAGTCTCATTAAGACTGTAATATATCCAGGAAAACTAAAAATCATTACTTTTACCTAAGAAGGAAGAATAATTATTAGTGATGATTTAAGACAGAATCTTGAATTAGTTACTGCGCTTGATTCTCACAGAAACTGTACATGAGGCAACATTTTTGCCAACCCTCAATTATTCAGGCACAAGAAAAGTCTGTCAGCTATAGTTTTAGGCTAGTCTTTGAAGGTCATTCTTTCTTCTTGAAAGAGTCCTTGTTTTAAATATGAAGGATTCAATTTATTCTTTTGATAACTATAGTTTAAAAAATATATAATCCAACTGAACAGTTGTGTTCAGTTCACATACATAAAGAACACATAATAGACTGAACATAAGAATTGATTTTTTTCCCCAACTTTACCAGAAATGCACATGAATACCGTAAGAAAAGATGAAATTCTCAAAATGATAGTAAAAGTATCCACTTGTGAGTTCAATAAAGTGTTCCTCCAACTAAATGTAAAAGAGAGTTGATTTCCTATGTCCTTTCATCTTTTATATTGACCTCTTATTCCTGTACAGTATTACCAGGAATATCATAATTTTTATCTGTAGTCAAGCCACTACAATAAAAAGTTCAGATAGAGGTGAGAAATGTAAAGAAAACTTCATTTTAATGGACTCTCACTCTAAATAAATCAGGACAGTCAATTAATACCACAGTTTGTTTTGATTTTTAAGGATGAAATCAAGTAGTAGTATAGAAAACATTTACTCCTGTATTTCCAGTTCTTGCTGTGTAGGCAGAAAAAGAAAGAAAATAAAGTTAGAAGCATGCAGAAAGATAAAATATAATCACATACTATAAAAATCAAAGTCTAAGAAAAATGAAGAGTCATTTTATTTTAAAGTCAAAGTAGGAAAATATTACTAATTTTATTTTGGAGGAAAGCTAGTCATGGGAGAATAGCAATTTACATATGTGTGTATTATTTAAATACAGTAAAATTAAAACTAAAATAAAAGCCAAAAAAATCCTTAAAAAAGTTTTTAAGGTTTAAAAAGATTAAATTGTACATAATCTTTTTTTCTCTCCTCCAGTTTCTGTTTACCTGAATAAATCTAGATTTACAATATAGTCTAAATAAATTAATTTGGTTGGGAGAAAAGGAAGCAGTGAAATTCCAATAATTAGCTACAAAGTAGGAGACCAAAGTTAACAATGCAAACTAAAGGAGCTAACATACAAATAGTAATAAAGCCTATGACTTCTTTTAAGATTATCCTTTCTGCACTAAAAAGCTTTGATCCTGTGCAGAAAAAAAATGATGAGTTACTCCCATTTAATACATTATGCTAATATAATAAAACAAATAAATAATCAAATTCTACCCTACCATCATTCCCTGTGTCATCTTTAAAGAAGTTCATGAACCACGAACTTTAGAAACCACCCATGAAATCCTGATCCTAGAAATCTTTAAAATTAAATTTCACTCATGACCATGAAGAATAGAATTTATACCTCAAATAAATCATAGCCCTCAGATTCCTGTCTGTCATAAGGGCGAATGATGCCGTCCTCATGGATCAGGCGAGGGGAACGGAGCCTGGTCACTTCCTCAGTTGATTCTGCCACCCTGTGTAAGGCAGCAGAGTAAGTACATATAAGAAAACATGTGAGAAACTTTCAAAATAATACAAATATATATGTGTTGATTCAACACTGTACTATGTAACACAGTATATCAATATTTGATAAACAGAGTAATTTTAAATAACTTGCCCAAAATAATGTGACAAGTATTAAAACCAAGTAGGTTTAGGGCTTCCCTGGTGGTGCAGTGGTTGAGAATCTGCCTGCCAATGCAGGGGACACGGGTTCGAGCCCTGGTCTGGGAGGATCCCACATGCCACGGAGCACCTAGGCCCATGAGCCACAACTACTGAGCCTGCACGTCTGGAGATTATGCTCCGCAACAAGAGAGGCCGCGATAGTGAGAGGCCCACGCACCGCGATAAAGAGTGGCCCCCGCTTGCCGCAACTAGAGAAAGCCCGCGCACAGAAACGAAGACCCAACACAGCCAAAAATAAATTAATTAAAACAAACAAACAAACAAACAAAAAAAACAAGTAGGTTTGACTCCAAGATCCCCACCTTTTCTTAAAGAAAAGAAAATGTCAAAATAATAAAGGCAGGGAGTAGGCCATCCACTCTTTGTATCTGTGGTGTCTAGCACACTGCCTGGCATATAGTAGGGACCAATAAACACTTGCTGAATAAAAGAGAAACTGGCTAATAAAAAAAATCTCTTCTTACTCCTTTCTGGGGGCACTCTACCTTGTGAACCTGTCAGAGCTTGCAATTAGACTTTAAGGTCCTCACGCACAGGCAGAGTATTTAACCTACTTATGTATTCCTGGCAACAATTAGCACACAGACACATGGCTTGCATACAGTGCGCACTTAATTACCTCTGGATTCCTTGGAAGGTGCTGCTGGCCATATCTATTATTCCACCAGTTGGACGAGCCACCGCACCCACAAGCCCTTTTCCAATTCCTTTAAAGAATCCAGCAGCTCCTTCCTTTTTGGCACCTTCATAAAACCAAAGACAATGAAAGAATAGAGATTTTAAAATAAGCAACTTTGAACTCAACAAAAGCCTAAGTCAAATACTGAACTGTTTTACCCAGGAAGTTCCTAGAATTTGACTTTCTAAAGAAGTTGAATTTAATCCTAACATGTGATACAACAGCAGTTTTCAAAGTGTGTTAAAAATGCAAATTATTAGCCCCCACTCCCAGCCAGTAATCTGTGCTTTAACAAGTCCCCAAGGTAATCCCAAGGCACACTCAAATTTTACAACTACTGATCCAGGAGTCTAGTCAGTACCTATAACTGGAAGATCTAAGAACTGACCAGAAAATATTGTGGGTTTTTTTTTTTTTGGCCAACAATCAGGAGATTTTTCAAGCAGTGAACTTTTTAAAAAAATATAAGAACTTTATTAAAATATAATTCAAATACTATATAATTCACCCATTAAAGTATACAAGTTAAATGTTTTTTATAGTATATTCAGAGTTGTGCAACTATCACCATAATCAATTTTAGAAAATCTGTTATTATCTCAAAAAGAAACCCCATACCTATCAGCAATCATTCCCCATCATTTCCCCCTAAACCCTCTTCTCAATCCTATGCAATTTACCTCCTTCCTCCCCACCCTGCAGACCTAGGCAACCACTAACGTACTTTCTATCTGTATGGACTGGCCTATTCTGGTCATTTCCTACAAATGGAATCATACAATATGTGGTCTTTTGTGACTGACTTTTTTCACTTAGAATCATGCTTTCAAGGTTCACCCATCTTGTACTTATATCAATACTTGATTTCTTTTTATAACTGCATAATAACTTATTTGTAAGGATATACCACATTTTGTTTATCCATGCATTAGATGATGGACATTTGGGTTGCTATTACATTCTGGCTGTTATGAATAATGCTTCTATAAACATTTATGTACAAGTTTTTAAAGCAAACATAGCTTTTTAATTCCCTTGGGTATATACCTAACAGTGGGATTGCTGGGTCACAATTATAAACTCTATGTTTATATTCAGTTGTCCCAGCACCATTTGTTGAAAAGGCTATTTTTCTCTATGGAATTATCTTGGCACCCCTGTCAAAAATCAATCTACCATAAAAGTAAGGATGTATTTCTGGAATCTGAATTCTATTCCATTGATCTATATGTGTACCTGTATGCCAGCACCACCTGTCTTGGCTACTTTAACTTTATAGTAAGTTTTCAAATTGGACAGTGTAAGTCCTCCAACTTCCTTCTTTTCTTCCAGATTGTTTTGGCTATTCGGGGTTCCCCAGAATTCCTATACAAATTTTAGAATCTGCTTGTCAATTTCTGCAGAAAACCTAACTGCGATTTTGATAGGGACTGTACTGAATAAAGTAATGTCCTTTTTTTTAATAGGATAAAAAAAAAGAGTCAATTGCTATTGATGGTCCAAGGGACTCTAGTCTAACTATGGCCCTGTTAAAAATAGCATCCAAAGTCTGAGACATAGTCTACTACTTAAACTCTTCACATCCTGAGGAAAGTTATGCTCATTAAACAATTTACCATGTATCAACTCCTCAGACTCTGTACAGGAAGGAAACATTCTCAACCTACCTTCCACTGGCTTTGTTATTATTCCAGTCACTCCACCAACGACTCCCTGAGAGAGAAACCAATCAAGTCAAGCCTGAAAGGAAGGTGCTTAATTTTAAACCAACCACTAGAGGTCTCTACAGACATACTAGAAATAACTTTTTTTTAATGAGGACTTGACAGAGAACAACATGCACATGTGAGCACTATGATTTTTAAAATATTACATCATAGCAAATTTTAAACGGAGCACTTTGTAGAACTTAATAATAGACAAAGGAGTAAAGCAGTAAAGGTGAAAATTTTCTACATCTGACTCTGACACCAATTAGCAGTTGATACAATCTCTTTAAGTCTCAGTTTCCATCCATATCAGTATATGAGTAAGCTGAGAAAATTATACATCTAATTATAAGTTCTAATGAGGTTACTCTATAATCTAGTGAAAGTGTGGAAAACTGAAAATGAAGGGACCTCTGAAGGACAGCAAATATCCCGACAAGTAAAGCACTTTAGAGAATACACAAAACATTACAAATCACTGGCACAAACACAGCAGCTACAGTCTCCTGAATTATCTCCAAAATTTAAAAAATAATATTTGTACATTCTTTAAGTAACTGTCAAGTAATGGTAGTAACTAAAAATACCTGCATATTACATAAACACACAGAAAAGGAACTGAAGGATATATACTGTATTGAAAAGATTAGACACCTCTCAGAAGAGGTGAGGGGTAATAAAAGAGTACTTTACAGCCTTACCTATGTTTCCATTACTCGTTTAAAAAAAGAACTTATAAGTTCCTATTATTACCTATAAGGAGGACAGTCATATATTACCTGTATAATTAAACAATATTCGTATATAATTTATAATACCTGTACCTAAAAAGTAGTGAAAGGTAGTTCCTGGTTTATAACCTGTAGCTTGTATGCCTCCCTTCCATAGAAACGGTTGACTGACGATGACCTGAAGAATTCCTCCCACTCGTTACCTCCACATTCCTCCGCTCTACCTGCCCCCTCCCCACTAGTGCTAACCTGCCATCATTACAGTTTTCACTCCAGCTGAGCGCCAAACTAAGTCCAGGAATTGGGGGTAGATCTGATGGTGATAAAGGGAAGGAGAATAAAAAAGGAAACAAAGGCCACAATTTATCACTACTGATACTCTGACAGACGTTTACTCACAAGCAGTATTCCAAGTGCCAAACAACCAGTACATATTCTAAAGTGTATATAAAAGTAAGCATTTCTTGAAGATTCGGCAATAGACTTACACGCAAGAAGCCCTTTCCCCCTTTGGCCAGGCTGTCACCAAAATCTTTAGGCTGCCGACCCATCTCTTCTCTTCTTTTTTGCTGATATTCTTTGTCCATTGTAATTGCTGCCAAACCTTTTCCAACGGAACCGGTGATTCGAGATACCACTCCTGCTGCACCACCTATCAGAAGGTCAAGAGAAGTAAGTCACACTGTTTCTTTAAAGAGCATTACCACAACATACAGCATGCGGCTGCTTTAAACTAACAGGTGCTTAAAATTCTGTCTCATATACAAAAATGCATTTATTTCTTCCATTTCCCACTTAGCAAGAAGAGGAATAAAACTATTTAAAGTACATTGATTCAACACAACAAAGACATATTTAAAAAACTCAGCAGGTCAGTGTTAAATTATTTTCCACTTAAGAACAAGGGAACACATCTTTTAAAAGGATTATTATAAAAATAATCCCTCTTTTATTAAACATAATCATTTGTTTTTCATAAACAATGCATTTTATAATAACTATAATTAAAAATACACACACACACACACATACACACACACACACACACACACACAAATATGTGATACATACCAACTGTGTGTCCAAAGAGACTTCTTACTCCAATTACTAACCCCTCAGCAAATTCTTCAGGGCCTTGAACAGCACCCTGGCCGGAAAAAAAAAAAAAAGTTTGCTACTTAAAATTTAAATAAGTTTAAGACTTTGAATCTAATATTTCAGGGTTTCCATGAAGATACAGAATCTGTAAAGATACATAAACACTGTGGTGACAGTTTTCACCTTCTAACCCAAATACTGATGGAATACCTATTGTGTTTGAAGATACCTTCAACCCACATGATCTCAGCAAGCCCTTTAAGATGACAAAAATTGGAGAGGAATAAATCACTGGCTTCAGTCACAATCTGAAGTTGGCCTCCCAGGACCAAGTGCCATCTGACTGCTAAAGCAAGCCACAGTGACAACGAGACTAAGAGCCCACAGTTTCAGCTCTCTTGTTCTCCCCATTTATTCTCTTTATTTTGTCCTTCTAAAACCCTCACCACACTAGGCTCCTGGATCCTTTAAATGGAGGAGAACAGGTTAGAGGAAAGCTTGACTATGAAACAAAGTCAGCTTTTAGTGCCCATTAGTCCTTTCCATAGTGGTGAAACAGCCTTGAAATGGGTCTCAAACTACCTAGCACTCTTCCTTACAACTACATTAAATCCTAGAAAACGTGGGGATGTTTTATTACCCAGACACTAGAAGTGCTCAATTAATTCTAAAACAATCTTTTAATGTCATTTCTAGTAATTTAAAAAAATATATAAAATTGATATATGTTATATGAACATTATTCAGTCCCCAGATACAATTAAAATACAAATTACTTGTCATAAAAAATAGAACATCCATTTTTCTGTACTACACTTAAAATAAATGAAAGATCAATACCTGGAAGGGTTCGTAGAATAAAGCTTCAAATCCTTCTGACAGACCTCTAATTAATCCAAATGGGTTTCCAAGCACATCTAAGCCCAATACAAGGACATACATCTGTTTCAAGAACTACAAGGGAAAAAAAATAAATGAAGTCCTTTACAACTACTGTAAGGAACAACATCATGATGCAGTAAAAAAGTGGGATACTGACTAAATTAGGTTTGTTAAAGGAAAGCACTGCAGAATAACCACCACTACGACCATTAATTGATCTTTCACTATGTGCCAGGCATTATGTTAGTACTTTTACATGGGTCTTTCAAACTGGACAGAACTAAGGTTTGAGGCAAAGTCTGCCATTTGGCAGTTATGTAACCTTGGACAAGTCCCTTAGTCTCTGTAGGCCTTCCTCTTTTCATCTATAAAATGGGAGGTCTATTATACTGACCTTGCATGGCTGAGTATGCATATTAAATGAATATATATTTCAATAACTGGTACTTACTTTTGTTATTATCACTATTTCTATGAACTAGATGGGTTAAAAACAAAAACAAAAAAAAAAGAAAAAATATCCTTATTTGAACATGTAAAAAACATAATGTCTATACACCATAAGAGAAAGGACCTGCCAGCAGAGGAAGGAAAGAGGAATGTCACCCTGGAGTTTCACAGTATAGCAATGGAACCCTAGTGCCCCAAAACAACTATTATGTCTCTGTGCATAGAACTCGAAACATGGAGTAACAGGCAAAGGGAGGAATCTGGCTTCCTCACAATTCTACTAGACTATGCTTAGAAACTATAGTCATTGAAGGAATAAAATGTATTGACTCCTAAGTTACTATTCTTTCCCAAAGTGGTAAATGTACAATCGCAAAGGGAAAAAACACTAAGGGAAACTTTTTAAAAAAGTTTATACGGGGCTGGGGAAAAACTAAAGAAACAGAAATTAATCATTCAGGAAAACTAAGTAATGAGATTGAGAACCGCAGTAAATTAGGTAAACGTCACACACTGTACAATCACATACAAATGTTTTGTTTTGTTATTTTATGAAATATATTCCTTATGAGTTACTATGATAGGAAATTACCTGTTCACTGTAATGTCTAACAACACTCCACATGAGCTGATCTCTGTTGTAAAACTGATATCGAATTTCATAATAAGCAAGTCTGGGAGGAGAAAGTGCCAAAAGTACTAAGATTATTTTTTGAAAAAAAAAAAGAGACTTAAAATTTCAATGATAATCATTGCTAATTCACAATTAGGTTTGTACACATAATTTCAGACCTTAAATATTAGGATAACAAAACTACTATAAAAATAGTGCATTCTCATGCAAATCTTTCATAAACACATAAAGAGTAAAAAGGTTTAAAAAAGTTGACCATAATCCCACCACACAGTGGATTTTTTAAAAAGTTTTTTCTTCTTCTCATTTTCCACTTTGAATTCTTTCTTTTCTGTGCAACTGCAAAATATTACAACATTCTGTATGCATTTTTACACTCAGCATTGTGGATAAATATTCTTCTGTGTTTTCAAAATTCTATGTAACCATTTTAAATAATGCATAGCATTCCATCATGTGAACATGTCATAACAAACGATTCTTCCACAGTCAGACATTTTTAAATTTTGACATAATAATGCTGCTATGCGCATCTTGAATATAACTTTGGTTGTGTTTCAAGATTATTTTTTGGACCGAATTCCCACCCAAAATAATTAATGAGTGAAAGACTACAAAAACATTTAAGGCTCTTGAATAGATCCCTTTCCACTGATACAAATAGTAAAAAAAAAAAAAAAAAAAAATAAGTGCCCATTTCTTAGATCCACCCCTCTCTAGTATTAGGATTTCTCATATTTTGAAAGCTTTGATAACTTGTTTTAATTTGCATATATTCTTTGATAAATAATAAAGCTAACCATTTCTAATATCTATTAGCCACTGTATCTTCCCTTTTGTGAATTATCTCACATTGTCCTCTGGCACCTATGGCATTGGAACTTTTAGGTTAAAAATTAAGATTATTATCTTTTGTTATACTTGTCATCATATTTTTCCAGTCCTTTGTTTTTTAAGTGTTTTCACTGATTTTATTGTAAGAGTTTAATTTTTATGTAGTCAAATCAATTTTGTATTTTTCCATTGGGATTTTTTCATGGCTTTTAAACACAAAAAGGTTTCCTTTTATTCAGAGATTTGATAGCGATTAACTTCTATTTTTCCTTAGTCTTTGTTTTTCTATTTTAATTTTATGTTTAAGCCTTCAATTCCTATGAAATTTGACAGTGTGCAAGTGAGGTGAAAATAATATTAATGAATTTTTTTCTCCAGTACCACTGTTGAATATTCAATTCAATAAACATTCATTGAATTTATATGTCTCTGGCACACACAAATATTCTTATTTTAAATGCAGCAAGGAGCTATTATCTATACTTTGCCATATAATTATACTGAAATCTAATCCTGTTGCTATATATTTCTAAATATAATTCCTTTTAAAACATGCGTCAATTTATAATATACTACTAAACTAATTCAATGTTTATACTATATTCATGTATTATCTAGATACTGATAACTGCAGAAGATATCAGACTCTTTACCTTATCTTTATGAGTAAAATAAGTATACCTAAAGGGCATAATTAGAAAGGGACCAAATTATTCAAGAATAAGTAGTAAGAATTATCATTTTTCGAAGCTAACATTCTAGCACAAATGGAGAGAATTAATATCCAGAAACATCATCCTGATATAAAAACCTCCCCAATACACTTTAACCTAACTCTTACTTGAATATAAGGTCATCCACATCAGTCAGAGTAGCACCTATGCTTTTCAATAGCAGATTGACAGAATGAATTGGAATCATTTCCTTGTTTTCTTGGTTTGACTCTTCATCGCCAGAACCCAAAGACAAACTCAAGTGCAACTAAAAGAAAAATAATGTTCAATAAATGAAAACTAAAAACAAAAATATTTACATACATAGAAGCCAGATCGTCCAGATACAAATGGTGTATCTTTCAATTAGAGTCCTAAAGAAAACTACTATTTATTACTCAGTAAATTACACTGAACAGCTCTGATTCTCATATTTACCCTTTGATAAAATACAAATCAGTCTGTCCCAAAAATTGAACTATAATTTTATTCAAAGCCTATAAATACCATTGTGTTTATATGGAGGAGACCAAAACCCTTTGCAAAAATAGCATCATCATTTTAAGGAGAAAAATGTGTCAACTGGCCCACAAGTAATCTAACACTTGAAATAATGGACAATCATTTATTTTAATCCAATAAAATAAACAACTTATGGTAACAACTAACAATAACAACTGTGGTATCATCATACCATAATAACAAGTAACAAGAACATGACAATTATGGCAACAACTGGCAAGTTCTAAACAAATTTTTAAAAGAGTAATAAGTTTTTCAGCTTCCACGGACCCTTCAACTCAGTACTTAGCCATGAGATTTTCACGTTCCCATTTAGCTTCTTCTACTTTGTGCTGCATCATCATTAGTGCAACAGTGCCAGAAGGCAACAGTACCAGAAGACACAGGCGTAAGGTAATTCAACATGTGTAAGTAAAGCAGATAACTCTCCCTTCTCATTCTGCCATTCTCTAGGCATTTTCCCTCATTAACAGAGAGCTCAATAGAGGGGACTTGAGGTAAAGCCAAGAGAGCCTGGTTGTTGAGATTTTTTTCTCTGATGTGGACTTTTGCCCATCTTCAGAGTCACAGACTGCTGTGATCCAGGAAAGGTAATCTTAGGTGAAAAGAGATCCAGCTTTTTCCTAGGGCAAAGTCACCATGGAATAAGAAAATGACCATGGTTCATGATCTTAATTATTCAACTTCATGGCACAATTCCCAGTGCGCCTAAAAATACGTATATGTAAATCATCAATCTTTAATACCCCCGAGATTATAAACTCCGTAAAGTCATTTTACACCTTCCACAGCAACTCTGATAGCAGGCCTTCAGTAAATAATCTGTTGAAGGTACTGCTCAATCTCATAAAGAACTGATTTTCATTTAATAATGAAAAAGAAGTTGTGCATAATACCACATAAAACAATATCAATTTTAAACCTAACACTATGGATATGTCTGATAACACCAAACTAATGTATCAATTTAAAATAATAATTGCATTTTATAAATCTATTCATTTAGCTGAATGGATTGGTGAATGCAACTAAAAATAATGTGCTATAAACAGTTTTGGAGACTGTAAAGGATCACCAATATTTTAAAAGAGTTACTTAATTGTAAATCTGGCCCATTACACAAGTTTAGAGCTTCATGGTTGACAGCATTTGTGAATTCTCTAAGCAGTCACCTTCCCCCATAAAAGCTAAAAAGAATAACAAAAGGAGATAAGGAAATGGGTTCATAAAGTACAAAATCAGGCAAGTGAAAGGTATCCAATTTTCCACTCTCTTAGTTACAATCAAATTTTGGAAGGGTGAAAAACACCACATCAACAGTATAATACCTACTTCAGCATTTTCACATTCTGGTTAGGAAACCCATTATAGCTTTCTATTCAGACAGTGACAGCAGTTACAAAGTGCAACCAAAACATTAAACGCTGGTGAGCACTTCTTTGCTTAATTAAGAAATGCTTTTGTCAGCTTTTTCCTTGAAGAAAGGGGTTATTAATTCAAGACTAGAAAGCACGCTCTGGTGGTTTCTCTGTGGGAATTATGGTTGTACATATGTCAGAGAACTGTCTTAATTATTTCAATTAATCAAACAGAATTCCCACCAAATACTTGATGCAACAAATTAAAACCCATATTTGTACACAGATCCTTTAAAAATTCTACAATACTGTCAAATTTTCAAAATAGTAATTATAACAAACCTTAATAGGAGAAATATGGAAATGTTCAAAGAAACTGAGAATGGACGTATCAGTCACTGAGGTCTCCACTAATTCTGTGTTTATAGCATCAGAGTCTTCCTGGATTAACTCTGTCTGAAAAAAATTAATCAAGAATTTCTATTTTAATTTTTTTTCCTATTACAATTAGTGCAAAGAATGGTTGATTTAATTTTTTTACTTTATAATTTTCCCAAGAAATAAAAATTATTACCCATTTTCTTTCGGCTTCAGGGTCAGCTGTTGGGGTAAACAGTGCAGTAATAGCTCCTAGAAACCCCTGATCAACTTTTAAGGCCATTTCCTGAATGAGAACCATAAAATACCTAAGGAAAAAAAAAATTTTAAGTGGAAAAGGTTTTTTTTAAGATGAAAAAGGTTTTCTATCAAACCTTGTAATTTTCCATGTTAAAACTTTGATTTTGGCCAAAAACCACATCTTGTTCCTTGATCTCTAAAAAAAAGTGTTATGTTAACAAGATCAAGGTCTACTTAGATTGAGATTTTTTTTTCATTATAGTGAAGGTTTCACTAGAGGTAATACTGCTGTATTAACACTTAGCATTTAAAGTCCCAAATTCCATATTTAAGGGACAAAAGCAAAGATGATGTAGCATGTATTACTTAATTTTTAAAGTCCACAGGAATTACTTTAAAGAACACACCTCACAAACACACTTATCATTTGTATTTCACTAACTATTTTATATCCTAATGGAAGTTACAAAGGAGAGAAAGTGGTTGAAGGAATTTTACTTTAAAATATATATTATTAAAATAAGTTTCAATATAGAAAATCACTTAACCAAAAGTAGACTGATATGTTCAGGTGGATAATAATTTTTATACAGAAGTCACTTTCAAAAGAGTAAAATTTATTTTCAAAGTAGATTCTCATTTTAAATTCCTTTAGATAAATAAGGGAATCTTTACTTACTTGAACTGTAAGACTTTACTGTACTCATTAAATCTTGTGATGACACTCACATCAATGAAAGGTTTGGGCTCTAAAAGGAAGAAAGAAAACAGGAAAAAGACAATCAAGCTTTATAATAGGTCAAAATAATGTCTACTC
Organism: Tursiops truncatus; assembly: GCF_011762595.2. NCBI lineage: Eukaryota > Metazoa > Chordata > Mammalia > Artiodactyla > Delphinidae > Tursiops > Tursiops truncatus. The sequence continues at coordinate 104,195,647 of NC_047035.1, forward strand.
AACTTTTATATACAGGGTATATCTCAATTTAATTTCTTTTTACCTGAATCCAAAGCAATAGATTTTGGAGGGGCCACAGGATGAAATACAACAGGGAACACTGTACCTGGTAACTGACTATCAACCTGACAAAAAAAAAAAAAAGAAAACTGATTCAGCAGGACTTGAAATAATTTAAATTTAAACTTTTGTTTCAGAGACAATATTATAGATGATGCCACTAATTGCATCATAAATAAGTATCTGTATGTATATGTGCTGCTATTAAAAGTTTCACTTTAAATCTAAAATTCTTATAAATCTCACCAAGGGCAAGCTTTTACATAAAGGAGTATATAAACATCCTCATAATTGCATTAAAATTGTGCAGCATGAACACCATTAATGGAAATATTTGTACCTATGGACCATGTGAGATTTCATCTATTATTTAAATAAAAATTTAAGTAGAGACCAGATATGAAATTAGAGGTTAGGTATTAAGAAAAAAATTAAAATGTCCTAAATAGCAGTAATCGGTAGTTAAAAGCAAGAGATGGAGAGACAGAGGAAAGGAGCAAGCAAACAAACAGACAAAAACAGCCTCCAATAAAGCCCCACTCATTCCCATAGAGAAGGACAAAAGAAAATCCTATTTTGGGATCCCATGACAAATACAAAGGAATATTAAAAATAACAATTTCAGTGTAAGAAAACACTCTGGCAGGCTAACTGGTCAAATTAAAGTCTCAACGGTCATTTAGCCTTGGATGGTGAATCTACAGGAATATGTGGAAGAAGGAGAATAAATGTATAAACAAAAAGAAAGATACCAACTATGATGCATGATAGAATCTTGTTAAAAAAAAAAAAAATTCAGACCCAAGATTCCCAAACTGATTAGATATATCTAATCTGAATAGGATGAATCTGAATAGGATATATCTGAATAGGATGATAATGTTACCTGAAGCCAATACAATCTGGCCCTTAAACTTCTTTGGTGAGGAGACTGCTTAAATTCAACCTGAATTCCTGATAAAAAATCTCGCTTTATAGGGCACCGAACAGGGAGGCGCATTTCCATTGGGTCTTTGCCAAAATTTACCTGGAAAAAAAGTACACGTGTTTGTGATAAACTGGTAATGAGCAGTGAAGCCCATTTTATATATCCACTTACAAACTGAAAAGGAAAAGTATCTTAATCTCTTGGTCTCATCAAAAGATCTACCTTAAGATGATCTACAGTTGAGATACTGGAAGCAGAATCATCACTTTTCTACCAAGGTTATAAGGAAAACAAGAAAACAATTGGAGAACTTTTCAACTATATAAATTATACTTAAAAAAAAAAGCCATGCTTTTTACATTTTAAAAACCTCAATTGTAATGGATAATTCTAGATAACACTTAAACTTTGTTTTAACAAAGTTAAACAAGGAATAGTTAATAGCTTATTTACGTCTGACACTAATTGTAGAGTGTTTTTTCATTTGAGCATGACCAACACTTACAGGGATGGGCGTGGGGTTGGGGAGCATATCTGATGACAATGCAGACTCAACCATTAAAGACAAAGAGCAGCCCAAATTGTATGACTGAACCTGCAGTCAAGCTTCTGGGGTCTTCTCGGAGCAAAAGTGACTTTCAGTTTCAACAGTGTAGGGGCCTATGTAGAGTACACATTTACATGTGTACATCTACTCATGTCCTACAATCATTCACATTTAATGAATTTAATTGAGCAAGTTTTCTATAGAGTTTTCATCACTGATATATACAATTTTGCACAGCCTTTATTTAGCAATATATATTGGTATCATTCAGAATAGGAAAAGTTTCAATAAGCAATCTTAATTTCTCCATAATCTTCCTAAAAACAAGTTACATGAAACTATCTGCTTTACAAATAGAAGAAATTATAAAAATGCAGATAAGAAACGTATTTAGATAATGTTTCATACTATATGATTCAACAATGTACTTTAATTTAAAATGTACTAATAAATTTTACTAGTTATGCCAATCCTACAAATTAATTAGTTTCTGCATACACATTTTTACTTGGATAGTGAAATTTTATTTACCACCACCAGAAGCGACAAAATACATATATAAGAAACAAAACAAAACAATTTTGGTATACCTCAAAATTATCATCTAGTTTAATCCAGCCAAGGTCTCTTGATTCTAGATATTTCTTATAGGACTTTTCCAATAAAATTATCTGCTTTTGACTAAATGGCTTCCATTTCTGTTTTGGTTTCATCTCCCAAACAACACCAGAACTAAAACAATTCACAAAGAAAATTAATTAAATTAAATACATATTTACGTTGTGGAACTGTCATTCAACTCCAAATTGTTGCAACTGTCAACCACCTATGAAAATCACATTTATACATGAGATTTTTTTAAAATACCAAAATATATCTGTGTTATAAAAGTGCATAAGGAAAAGAGGAAGGGGAAAATCTTTTTGTCACACGTTGACATCAATGAGCTAAGGGACCAGCAAACTTTTTTCATATGGGGATATTTTAGGCTTTGTGAGCTGAGACAAAATCAAAGTTATTATGTAGGTACTTAAATAACAAGAGAGATAAAACACTTCCATACATTTTTTAATTGATGAAATTCAAAATGTAAAAATAACAATTGGGTACAATTTTTAAAAACAAGTCTATTAATGAGAAAAACCTTTCCCCCTCCCTCGCTTCCTCCCTTCCTTTTTATTGAGGTATAGTTGACATATAACATTACTTAGTTTCAGATGTACAACATAATGATTTGATATTTGTATATACTGTAAAACTATCACCACAGTAACAGTTAACTTCCATTACCATACATAGTTACCAAAAAATTTTTTTACACTTCTTTTGTGGGGGTGACAACTTTTCACTTAATTAGGGCTCAAAGTTAGTGTTCCCTATTTTCAAAATCTATTGCAAATGTTCATCTGTTAATGCTGATCTGTAATGAGCATCTTTAAAAATGTCCTTTCATGCAGAGATACTGTCAAATACTGATCTCAATCTAAGACAATATTAGCTTAACTAAGCATATGTATCGCTTGTAATACATTTGTAAAATTCTATTCTATATTAGAAAAATTCTAGATCTAATTTTAAATTCTGTTTCCTACTCTATTAGGTTCTTGTCTTGATTGTTGCCTTTTAGCATGTCAATATATTACAAATCAATCACTTACGATTGAAGGTTAGGTAGAAGCTCTTTCATTAATAGTTAAATGAATTTTGAAATGTGGAAATTTTCTTTGTACTTGCCCTGAGGTTGGAAAACATGTTGTTGGAACTGTAGTTGTAGGTCATAGAATATATCCACCAGCTCCAAACTTGTGTGGGGTTGGAGATATCACTTCTTGTTTTAACTTTGGACAGCAGAGGAAATATATAAAATAGACTAACATTATTTGTGATTCAAATGTTAGTTGTCATCAAAATGACTTTGCTGTTTTACTTTCTGCTTTTAGGGTGAATTTACTATCAATTCCGCAGCAAAAGCTAACTTCCAAAGCCATTCAGTGTTCAGTAATAGTGGCTGAAGGCTTCCCTGGTGGCGCAGTGGTTGAGAGTCCGTCTGCCGATGCAGGGGACACGGGTTTGTGCGCCAGTCTGGGAAGATCCCACATGCCACAGAGCGGCTGGGCCCGTGAGCCATGGCCGCTGAGCCTGTGCATCCAGAGCTTGTGCTCCACAACGGGAGAGGCCACAACAGTGAGAGGCCCGCGTACCGCAAAAAAAAAAAAAGAAAGCTGGAGTAGCAATACTCATATCAGATAAAACAGACTTTAAAATAAAGAATGTTACAAGAGACAAGGAAGGACACTACATAATGATCAAGGGAGCAATCCAAAAAGAAGATATAACAATTATAAACATATATGCACCCAACATAGGAGCACTTCAATACATAAGGCAACTGCTAACAGCTATAAAAAAGGAAATCGACAGTAACACAATAATAGTGGGGGACTTTAACACCTCACTTACACCAATGGACAGATCACCCAGACAGAAAAGTAATCAGGACACACGAACCTTAAATGCCACAATAGACCAGACAGACTTAACTGATATTTATAGGACATTCCATCCAAAAACAGCAGACTACACTTACTTCTCAAGTGCACACGGAACATTCTCCCAGATAGATCACATCTTGGGTCACAAATCAAGCCTTGGTAAATTTAAGAAAACTGAAATCATATCAAGCATCTTTTCTGACCACAATGCTATGAGATTAGAAATCAATTAGAGGGAAAAAAACGTAAAAAACACAAACACATGGAGGCTAAACAATATGTTACTAATAACCAAGAGATCACTGAAGAAATCAAAAAATACCTAGAGACAAATGACAATGAAAACACAACAACCCAAAACGTACAGGATGCAGCAAAAGAAGTTCTAAGAGGGAAGTTTATAGCAATACAAGCCTACCTCAAGAAACAAGAAAAATCTAAATAAACAATCTAATCTTACACCTAAAGGAACTAGAGAAAGAAGAACAAACAAAACCCAAAGTTAGTAGAAGGAAAGAAATCATAAAGATCAGAGCAGAAATAAATGAAATAGAAACAAAGAAAACAACAGCAAAGATCAATAAAACTAAAAGCTGGTTCTGTGAGAAGATAAACAAAATTGATAAATCATTAGCCAGACTCATCAAAAAAAGAGGAAGAGGACTCAAATCAATAATATAGAAATGAAAAAGGAGAAGTTACAACAGATACCACAGAAATACAAAGCATCCTAAGAGACTACTACAAGCAAATCTATGCCAATAAAATGGACAACCTGGAAGAAATGGGCAAAGTTTTAGAAAGGTATAACCTTCCAAGACTGAACCAAAAAATTGCAGAGGAAGGAACTCTTCCAAAAAATTGCAGTGGAAGGAACACTCCCAAATTCATTCTATGAGGCCACCATCATCCTGATACCAAAACCGGACAAAGATACTACAAAAAAAGAAAATTACAGACCAATATCACTGACGAATATAGATGCAAAAATTTTCAACAAAATACTGGCAAACAGAATCCAACAACACATTTAAAGGATCATACACCATGATCAAGTTGGATTTGTCCCAGGGATGCAAGGATTCTTCAATATACGCAAATCAATCAATGTGATACACCATATTAACAAATTGAGGAATAAAAACCATATGATCATCTCAATAGATGCAGAAAAAGCTTTTGACAATATTCAACACCCATTTATGATAAAAACTCTCCAGAAAGTGGGCATAGAGGGAACCTACGTCAACACAACAAAGGCCATATACAACAAACCCACAGCAAACATCATTCTCAATGGTGAAAAACTGAAAGCATTTCCTCTAAGACCAGGAACAAGAAAAGGGTGTCCACTCTCGCCACTATTATTCAAAATAGTTTTGGAAGTCCTAGCCATGGCAATCAGAGAAGAAAAAGAAATAAAAGGAATACAAATTGGAAAAGAAGAAGTAAGGCTGTCACTGTTTGCAGATGACATGATACTATATAGAGAATCCTAAAGATGCCACCAGAAAACTACTAGAATTAATCAATGAATTTGGTAAAGTTGCAGGATACAAAATTAATGCACAGAAATCTCTTGCATTCCTATACACTAACAATGACAAATCTGTAAGAGAAATTAAGGAAACACTCCCATTTACTACTGCAACAAAAAGAATAAAATACCTAGGAATAAACCTACCTAGGGAGACAAAAGATCTGATCTGTATTCAGAATCTATAAGACACTGATGAAAGAAATTAAAGATGATACAAACAGATGGAGAGATATACCGTGTTCTTGGATTGGAAGAATCAATATTGTGAAAATGACTATATTACCCAAAGCAATCTACAGATTCAATGTAGTCCCTATCAAATTACCAATGGCATTTTTTACAGAACTAGAACAAAAAATCTTAAAATCTGTAGGGAGACACAAAAGACCCCAAATAGCCAAAGAAGTCTTGAGGGAAAAAAACAGAGCTGGAGGAATCAGACTCCCTGACTTCAGACTATACTACAAAGCTACAGTACAAAGCTACAGTAATCAAGACAATATGGTACTGGCACAAAAACAGAAACACAGACCTATGGAACAGGAAAGCCCAGAGATAAACCCATGCACCTATGGTCAACTAATCTATGACAAAGGAGGCAAGAATATACAATGGAGAAAAGACAGCCTCTTCAATAAGTGGTGCTGGGGAAACTGGACAGCTACATGTAAAAGAATGAAATTAGAACACTCCCTAACACCATACACAAAAATAAACTCAAAATGGATTACAGACCTAAATGTAAGACCGGACACTATAAAACTCTTAGAGGAAAACAGAGGAAGAACACTCTTTGACATAAATCACAGCAAGATCTTTTTTGATCCACCTCCTAGAGTAATAGAAATAAAAACAAAAATAAATGGGACCTAGTGAAACTTAAAAGCTTTTGCAAAGCAAAGGAAACTACAAACAAGACGAAACGACAACCCTCAGAATGGGAGAAAATATTTGCAAAGGAATCGACAATGGATTAATCTCCAAAATATATAAACAGCTCATGCAGCTCAATATTAAAAAAACAAACAACCCAATCAAAAAATGGGCAGAAGACCTAAACAGACATTTTTCCAAATAAGACAAACAGATGGCCAAGAGGCACATGAAAAGCTGCTCAACATCACTAATTATTACAGAAATGCAAATCAAAACTACAATGAGGTATCACCTCACACCAGTTAGAATGGGCAACATCAGAAAATCTACAAACAACAAATGCTAGAGAGGGTGTGGAGAAAAGGGAACCCTCTTGCACTGTTGGTGGGAATGTAAATTGATACAGCCACTATAGAGAACTGTATGGAGGTTCCTTAAAAAAACAAAAATAGAATTACCACATGACCCAGCAATCCCACTACTGGGCATATACCCAGAGAAAACCGTAATTCAAAAAGACACATGTACCCCAACGTTCATTGCAGCACTATTTACAATAACCAGGTCATGGAAGCAACCTAAATGCCCATTGACAGACGAATGGATAAAGAAGATGTGGTACATATACACAATGGAATATTACTCATCATAAAAAGGAACGAAATTGGGTCATTTGTTGAAATGTGGATGGATCTAGAGAGTGTCATAAAGAGTGAAGTAAGTCAGAAAGAGAAAAACAAGTATCGTATATTAACACATATATATGGAACCTAGAAAAATGGTACAGATGAACCGGTTTGCAGGGCAGAAATAGAGACACAGATGTAGAGAACAAACATGGACACCAAGGGGGGAAAGCGGTGGGGGGCTGCAGTAGTGGTGTGATGAACTGGGAGATTGGGATTGACATGTATACACTAATATGTATAAAATGCATAACTAATAAGAACCTGCTGTATAAAAAAATAAAATTCTAAAAATAAAAAAGATTTTCATATTTAGTTAAAAATACTATACAATAATGAAACACATAGCCAAGAGAATCTATCAGTCATACATACATAAATGTACTAATATTACATTAATGGTATGTATAATACCATTTATTGAACCCTTAATCTGTCAGGTGTTGCACAAAGAGCATTACATACATGATCTCTTTATTTCCTTAATTTTATACTTCACTGAACAAACACATGATTATCGATAGACCCTATGCTTGTTATACTTGGTAACCATTCCCCCCAAGAGTCTCCAAAGAAGAATGAGTCTTTTACTAAAGTTAGTGTGATTGAAACACCAAAACAGTTAAATTCAAATATTTTTCTTAGATAGGTATAAGCACAATCAGAGGAAATACCTGGCTCCATCATTATTAAAAAGTTCTAAATGAGTAGCCAATAAAGATTATGTACCCACGTCCACTACTGCCTGCCTGCTCTATAAATAACCCTTTCTACCGGTGTACACAACTTGTCGTTGGCATCCCCCACCCACACCAGTTTCTCCAGCCTCTACAGCACCACTGCACGTGCACATACTTCTTTGTAGCTTCTCCTGGTGTTTTTATAATTCGTTCCACAAATGTACAAACAACAAAGAAAGAAGCAAACCTCTTTCTTCCCCCACCAACTGATGAGTATTATAAGGGCAAAGACATGATCTTAGTCATCTTTCTATCCTAGGGGCTTTTCAACTAGCAGTGAAAACACTTGTTCAGTAAGTTTTGCTGAAAGAATTGCATAGTAAGCAAATTCAGAACAGGTATCTGTCCATACTCATCAAACCTGATATTACGAACTCAATGCCTTTTCAAGATTTCTGATACCTTACCCTTCTTTCATACCTGGTTATCCCAATATATGAAACTTCCTGCTTGTTTTCATTGTTAACCAGTGAAAGCCCAAGACTATGGAGAGAAAAAGTTATTTCATGATTGGCCTGCTCCATTTCTTCTGCCTGCAGTGCTTTGGAAACCAAGGCAACATCATCAGTGAAAAGCAAAACTCTCTGGCGCCCATCTAGAAATGATACCCAGTGTATCTGGATGTTTGCATCATATGGAAACTGTCCACATTCATCCTGTGGGAAAGAGAGACTTCATATTAAAACCACAAACAGTAAGCTTTTATTACATAAAGTTGAACTGTAGTAGCTGAGAAAGCATGACTATAAATCAGAAAATTATCAAAAAAACAAATTAAAGTTATAATCTGTTTTAAAACATACTCACCAATTTTTTCAAACAGTAACGAAGATTAATAGTGCTTAATTTTTTTAAACCTTAGTTTGAGTTACCTCGTTAGTGCTCAAAGGTCACTTAGCAGGGACAAGAGTATCCTTCAATGGCACCAATGCCGTAAGATGCTTACTTGTCTCCCAGATGGAAAACAGAATGGTTTAGAAATGTATTGGAAAAGTAACCTCAGATAAAACTAACCTGGTTTAATTTTAGGTTTTAATAATGTATAACACTGCAAATACATATATAAATCACATTGTTAAATAGTCAAACGATGGTGATCAGTTTGTACTAAGTTTCAATAAGAAGAGCCTTCTTGGCTGACAGTCTCACATAGCATTTAAAAATACGAGGCTTGATTTGGTGAGTGTCTTCAGAGATTTAGATAACGATTTTTCTCTCATTCTGGACATAACATAAATATAACAACAGTTTGTTTCAGCAGGCAGTATAAGTTCCTAATATGTGCTTTTCATTTCATGCTTTCTTGGAAAACAAAAACCAAAACCAAATAAATAAAGGATGTTACCAAAAGCATAGGAATGGTTGGTATTTGTTGTTATCTACAATTTACCTATTGCTTTTAACATATGTCAAAGTAGGCTGTAATTTTTTTACTCTAATATGATCAAATTTTGTAAATGTTCCAGAGATACCTACTAAGAAGGTGAATTCTCTCCTTGTAAACTACAAAATTTGATACATAGCTTGGTTCAGTCTTAGTTATTCAAATACTCTCTAATCCCATTTGTTTTTCATCTATTTGATCTGTTAAAAATTAAATGAGGTGTGTTAAAATATCCTCAGGTAACTGTGTTTCAGTTCACTTCCAACACTTTAAGTTTCACATTTTGATTCAATATTCACTGCATGAAGGTTTATGGCTATCATGCCTTCTTTGTCACATTATCATATTCTATTTAATGACTTTGAATGCTTTGAATTTTAGTTGCTCAGAAATTAAAATCAACAATTTTTATTTTTGTTTGTTAAATCTTTACCATGTCTTCTGCTTTCAACTTTTTGTATTAGTTCAGTTAAAACAGATCTCATGTAAGTAGCATTTGGTTAGAAACTAATTTTTAACTTAATCTGAATGTGGTCTTTTAATAGGAGAATTTAAACCATTTTCATTTACTGGCATAACTGATGGGAAGCATGGTTTAGTGGGGAAAGTCCATGAACTGTGAAGTCAGACAGACCTGGTTTTGAATTCTAACCAGCAGCTCTTAAGTTCCAATCATAAGAATTAATGATACTATATGACAAGCATTATAACACACAATATACATTCAATAAAAGGTATTTGCCACTTTCTATATACTTCCTTAGGTTTCCTTCTTTTACTATAAGGGCAAATTTTTCTTTATTTTCATTTTCTCAATTAATTGTTTTAGAATTCTTTTATCACTGGTTTTGGTTCTACTAATTGGTATCTTTAAAAAAAAACCCATCATCTTTGATCTATATCTCCTAAAATTTAGGATTAAAATGGTGTTAATACAGTATGTTCAGAATATACTGTTTCCCTGCTCCCCTTTCACTTTATTTTGTTGTCTTTGTCTTTTATTTCACCATCTTTCTCCTTTTCCATAGTTGTCATATCTTTATAACTTTGGGGATCTCAGGCATACATTCTGAAATTTTTCTCTGGTTCTCCTGTAGTAAAAAAATTTTCAGAAGTATAATCAGCCTCTGACTCCTTAGGATAATGTTATGTTTTTCTCCTGAACTATTTTTTTCATAAACTCCATGGTTTTTTTAATCTGTTTATTCACACTTAATGAGGAAAGTGCTTTCCAATACTGTAAGGATTTTCTCTGAATTCCCACCTGGGCCTTAGCAGAATTCCCCTCTCAGATCAACCCAGGAGACAAGGAAATGGGTAACTGCCTTGTTTCTAGCTCAAGTTTCATAATCTGGCAGATTACCTGCTGACTGAGGCACACTTATCTACTTTTCTTACTGCCTGGCTCTCTAACACCAAACAGAATAGAGACATTTAAAACCACAATCCCGTGAATACACTATTACCAGGATTCTTCGTGATTTTGCCTTCATTTACAGACCTGGATATCCTCCTTCAGGATGGCATTACCACTTTCTCTCCAGGGCCTGTATACCACTTTCTGGGAGTTGTGGTTGCTGAGGAGCATGAAATGTGAGGAGAAGGAAAATAACACCAGCATAGTACAGGGACCCCTGGTTGAGCTACCATGTCTCTGAGCCAGAGGCCTAAGAGTAACAGGGAATTTAAGCTCCTCTCTACCACTTATAAACCTTGAAGGTTTTTCTATTGTAAAAAGTAAAGCATAATAAGCAGGCAATAGAGCTCCATCAAATTGTCATGGCAAAAATCACTCCAAGAATCTCATAACTATCAGTCTGATTTTTCAAAGGTGGGTAAGTCTATCTCTTTTATGGGTATTTCAGAGGGAATATAGGAGAGGATAATTCAGTCACTGTTGGCCAATTACTATTTTAAATAACCAAGAAAGCTTTTCTAACAACTGGCATTATCAGACAATGGAATATGACACTGTATGAACTTTTCAGGATAGAACACATTCCTACAGAAACTAGGTGCTCATGGAAGAGCAATGGCTATATTAGAGGGAGGCTGGCAGATGAATTCTTAAGCCCTTCCCAAAGTCTAAGACTCTAGGAAATAACATATTTAATTAATTTAGCTACCTAAATATTGTTTCAATAAATATTTTATTAAATTTCTTATATGGGATAATTTGCATACTGTCAGACTCCTTTAATTAACAAAACATATGGCTTTGATAGGGAAAACATGCCTAAAAATTCTCACAGCTAACAGTGGTACGCACATGTTCAAGATAAAGTTGTTTTTCACTTACGCTCAAAATTCCTTTCTTTAAAAACAAGTAAATAAAAAAGTACTTTCCTGGTCTTAGGCAAGCTGAAACAGGCCTATGTTTAAAAACTGTAAATAAAGTATTGGACTGATCTAGGACAAAATATTGGTATGAACTCTTTGCAAAGCCAAAAAGTAACTTATTTTGAAAATACTTTCAATTCATTTTTAGTTCAGTAAAGACAAAGATGACTGCGTGAAGCTAACTTGTCTACTTCCTTTGTTATCAGGTACTTCATACAGCACTCATTCACATCAAATGGTACCTTTAACAGATCATGTTCCCCAGCATTTGCTGCATAACTCCATATAAGTTTTCTGGTACCAGTGGGATCTGCCCAGGCAAAGAGTCGAACTTGTCTTGGCAGCAATACCATTTCTTCCTGTGACCCACTGAAATGCAAGCAACAGAGGGAAGATTAAAACATCCTGGCCTTGAGAAACCTAGACCCGTGGTTTATTGAGGAAAGGACTGGCACAAACATCTTATAAAATTGCCTTTGTTAATAAAACACAACTCTGCCTAAAAATAAGTACCCTAAAATGTCCAATTAACTAACGATTTTGAAGCTTGAGGGAACAGAATACTGCCCTTTCTGAAGTTGCAGTATACTCTGAACTGATTTAGGCAAGATCACACTAATGAAATTCATCAGAGTTCATCTACAGAAAAGGCTGTAAATAGTAAAAATTTTTTTTTAATTAAAAAGAAAATTTATTTGGCTGTGCTGGTCTTAGCTGTAGCATGCAGGATCTTCATTGCCGTGTGTAGGATCTTCATTAGGGCATGTGGAATCTTTAGTTGCGGCATCTGGAATCTTTAGTTGCGGCATGTGGGATCTAGTTCCCTGACCAGGGATCAAACCCGGGACCCCTGCATTGGGAGCACAGAGTCTTAACCACTGGACCACAAGGGAAGTCCCAACAGTAAATTTTTTAGTAGCAGAAGAACTTTACTTGGTGCTCAAATTTAAGATTTTAATCAAATGCAACGCATAAGAAATAAGCTCAGAGGAAAAAAAATTGGGTCCACGTACCACTGCTACTCAAAGCGTGGTCTGTGGACCAGCAGCATTAGTATTACCTGGAGGCTTGCTGGAAAGTGCAAAATTCTGGGCCCCACTTAAAACCTACTAAATCAGAACCTACATTTTAACAAGATTTCTAAGGGATCTTAATATTGATACTTAAGTTTAGAAGTATTGGTCTGGATAATACAAAAGACTTTCCGGAGAACTAAAATAAAAAATAACCCAATTAGGGTTTAATCCCAATGTATGCTTTTAAATCTCTCATCAGATTCAAGCCATGAGAGTTATGAATACGTTAAATCTGCAAGGCATTATTTTATATATATACATATATAATGTATATTACTATTTTATATATACATATAAAATAATGCCTTGAAGATTTATAATAATAATTCTTTGCAAATATATATTACATATTTTAAGGATTTAAAGCTATCTGTTATATCATTATTTACTGGCATTACCCAAGCCAAATGATAGCACAGACAAGAACAACAAAATTCCTATCAGCCTGTACTATAATACATTCAACACCACTACTTAATCTTCTACTTTAATCTTTCTTTAATCTTCTGCCCTCTTATTTAATCTTCTACTATTCCTACCAAAAAACTAGATACAAATTTACAGGGAGAGGTTCACTGAGCATCACCAGACTACAAAAGAATGATAATACTTAAACAGGTTCACAATTCCTTATGTGCAATTCTGAAGTTTAAAAAGCTCCAAAACTCCAAATATTTTTCTCTAAGTTTGGTGTCAAACGTCATGTGGCAGCAAAACTTGATCTGAACTGATGTGAAACTGTTAACGGTTTCATTTATCCCACTTACTGTGAAGGTTCACAACTTTTGCTACAGGAATACTAATGTGTTTGGTTATAGAGTACTGTCTCAAAACCTGCTATGGGTATTAGCAATAAACATCATGTATCCCTATTACCTTTCTAAAATCTGAAAATATGTAGAATGTGAAACACACCTAGCTCCAAGTATTTCCTAGAAGGGACTATGGACCAGTAAAAGCAAATCAGATTTTCCAAGAACCCTTTTTTTTCATACCTCTGTTTATATGTGAGGATGTTCCATGGTGTGTGGTTTACTATTAGGGCAGGTGCGGATCCCTCATGGTAATCAGAAAAGCTTATGACAGTTGAATGTGGAGCGGTATCTACATCCACCAAGATACCCCCATTCTATTGTAGAAAAAAAAAGAGTATGTTTGAGGTATTGGTTTAAACTGCACATGGTACATTTAGAGTTTCAATCACTTATACAGATATTACAAAGTTGGTTTTCCTAAGTTCTTACTGAAAAGCACACTGGCTCTGATCTCTTACAAATATATGTACTGCATTATATATTGATATTTTAGTATACCTTCAATTAATTATCAGTATATTTTATAGCATGTCTTAATAAAATGTTTTAAAGCAAACTTTAAAAATCAAAGACATTTTATTTTAAAACAGGAAAACTTACCAGATCTTCTAAGCTCAATAAAGTGCCATTATCCTGTTGGTTATAAAAGAATGGCTTGGAGGATCCTTCATAGCCCACCACTCTCACACAAAGTTTGCCTGAAAATTTTTCAGGCCAAAATGGAAGGTACTGAAAATATAAAAGTTAATATCAGTCTTAAAACAATACTACAGTATAAATAAAACAGTGGCTAATAAAGTTTCCAATTCTAATTCAGATCATGATCCAATTATTACTAAGTTTCTTAAAATAGCCCCTCTCCATCTAACATTAAGATTACTGACAATATAATGATTATTTATGAAGCCAAAGAAACTCCATCAGAAGAATTGTTATATTAGTCTTTTCATACTTACAGAATAATTACAATGTGAGAAACTGAAGTGCTATTAAGAACATCTCAAGTATCTTGAATATTTAAAAATTATAATCTTAATAACATTTGCTTTTATGTATAACCCATTTTAATTCCTTAATCACCATGAATTCTTTCACAGAGTATCTTATCCTAGATAAACCAGAAGACAACTGAAGGCAGAGGACCTTGCTGGAAGTCCTGACACTATCCTCCAGGCTGTCTGATCTTAATCAAATCATGCACCTTTTTGAGCCTGTTTCCTTATCTGTAAAACTGAGATCTTAGTTCCTAAAAAGAAAGTTCCCTCTGTTGTAGAATACTGGGTAAATTCTATTTCTAAAAAAAAATACTACTGCTATCAAACTCACATCAAAGATAAAAAGATAAGGAGCATTTATTTGCTACCAAGTCTATGGAGATCATTCCAAGTGCCTTGGAAAGGCCATGCCTCTTAGAGGTCTGTGTTTGTAGTGTAATTGGAATCCTTCTCTTAACCTTTTGCTAAATATTTTTTTAATAATTTTAGAATTCTTTTGAGATGTACAGAAGAACAGTCCTATCCTTAAGTCAGGTGGCTTGGTTGAAAATTCAGGCAAATTCAAGCAACTAACACTTGTCTTTGCGTCTGTCCTCTCCCCACTCTTTCCTTATTCTCTTCACCTTTCTTCTTGTTGAGTCTGCAAAAGTTTAGTTCAAATGCCAGCTCTTCTATGAAACTTTTCCTTTTGATCTAGACCACAATGATCTCAACCTCCAATAACTTTACTGACCTAAAAAAGTAAGATTCAATTTCTTTCTCTGTAAAGCAAGGTGGTTGAATTTTTGGAATTTTTCAAGGAAACTTCCAGGTCATCTATTCAGAGATCCTATAACCACCTATAACTTACCATATACTATCTTCTTCTCCATGTATTAATTTATATGAGTCTTAAGCCCTCCAACAAGATTAGATGCTTCTTGAATACAAAGACGTTACCTTGCTATTGACACAATACATAGTACTTTATGTACATTTTACAGTACATACCCATGTTTATACATATAGGAAGAACTAGAGAATGAGTGTTAACAGTCTAGACTGAGCTAGTGGTAAATATTATCCACAATTTTTTTCTTCTTTTTTAACATATGCTTATAGTATGAAATAAAAGTCTTTCAAAGCTGGCTGTCATATTTTAACCCACAAATATGGTAGTAAAGTGAGTATGACAAAGAGATATACATAATTCTTATTTATATGTCTATATTTATTTGTACATTTTAGGAGCCAGTTGTATTAAAGGAAAATATTACCTCTGAAGAAGCAATATAGTTCCATTTATTAGTTGGCATTGAGCCATCAGGTGCAATTTCACCAACTTCTAGTTCTAGTGATGACTTGTTCACAATAGTATAAAAGGGAGTCAAAGTAACTATTCGTGTAAGATTAAAACTGCTCATTTTGATGCTAACACCAACCTGTAAAAAGCAAACAAGCTTATCATTTCCCAGTACTTTACATAGCTTGAAATACACACACACACACACACACACACACACACACACACACACACACACACACACACACCCTATTCACATACAGGCTTCTTAAAATATTTTAAAATAAGATTTCTTAAATAAAGTAACTGCTAAGAGCCATATTCCATGACTGATTATCTTTTCACTAAGAAGAAAAATTTTGGTTCCTTAGTTTGGCTCCATCAGAAACAAATTGAAGAAATATCACTCAGTAATTTAACTAACGATGACTTATAATAACAAACTTAATTTTAAAAAAATCCTTTACTTTTTAACATTCCAAAATAAATTGTTTTAAAATTAGTGTACAGGCTCAATTTTTGCTGCTTTATTAACTCTGCTATCAATAAAATAAAATAAAAATTTCAAAGTGGTAATAAAACAAGTCAACTTGTATCAGATTATTCAAATTTTCGCAGTCAAACTTAAGATTTAAGAAACATTTGGCAGGGAGTGGTATGGAATGCAGATTCTAGTATATTCTGAATATTTACCAAGTTGCTTACTTATATGGATTCAACTCACTGCCTTAAACTTTGACAAATTTAGGTTTTGCTTTGATACTAGTGGCCCTAGAAATTAGTAGAGAGATATAACAGTCCTCCACGTAATACTCTGAATTCACATTTCTGTACCCCTTAGGATCCAGCTCATTTACTGATGAAAATGTGAATGAAATCAAAAGTAAATAAGCAAGCAAAATCTTACCAGGTATTCCATATTGTTGGCAGGACACTTCACACATCCATAATTTCCCACTGTATCCAATGAAAAACCACTGGACCATGAACTAGTTGAAATTTTTAACTGTACCTACACCAGAGAACACAATCATATAAGAAATCTAAAACACTATATTAATTTTATTTGATGGAATGCTGCTAGACCACTAGAAATTTATTTAGTAACATGAGACAGAAAAATATAACCAAAGGCATGCTGCAAATGGGTAACAGAACCACAGAAACTCTAGGGGACAATGTAATATTTAAAAGCAGAGCTCTGACCTTCCCATTCACCTATGCAATGAGTACAGTGAATTTAAAGATGTATACCAATGCGACCTTCTGTTATTTGAAAAGGAATTATAATGTAAAATGATATTTTCCAGTGTTAGACTTTTGATACAGAGCTAACGAATTCTTAAAGTTTTAGCACACAGAGAATTTATGCTTTTAACATTATTCAGCAAACAATAAAGGAAAAATGTTGTGATAAGCAGAATGGAAGACACAATTCCTGTCTTCAATGAGCTTCCAACTAAACAAAGAGATAGGAAATACATACTAATAATTATGATGCGAGACTCAATGTGATAACAACTATATAAAAGGGATAATATGCGATCAAGGTGAGAGGGTAAAAAGTTTACTCCTGGCTATGGGATTCAGATAAAGTTGTACAGAAGAGATCTAATTCTGCTCCTGTATTAACCTCCACCTACCCAATAGATTATAAAATACCTGAGTACAACCAGAGGTCAGACACATAAACAGGTACAATATCAAGTATTAATCAAAACAATAAGACAGGGGTTCTCAAAGTGTGGTCCCTGGACCAGCACCATCAGCAACACCTGGCAATCTGTGGAAAGTGCAAATTCTCAGACCCTACTCAGACCTACTGAATCAAACTATGGGGGTCTGACCCAGCAAATTGTTTTCAAAGCCCTCCAGGTGATTCTAACGCACACTGAGATTTGAGAAGCACTTCTCTAAGAGAACATGGATGGAATATCTAGCCCCACTTTAGATGGTCAGAAAATCCTTCACACATGTCAGCCTGGAGCAGACTGCCAAAGGATGAACAGCGGATAACCAGAAAACATGAGGCAGACAGGCAAAGCACAGGGCAAGAGGCATTCTAGGCAGAGACTGCAGCCATACAAAGGCATAGGTAAACTATACCAAGATGTGACTCTGAAAAGGAAAGAAGGGACCAGAGCATAAAGGATCAGGCCTTATGCATTAGGTTTCTCTCACGAAGGCCTGCTTTAGTGCTTCACACATAGGAGGGTTCAGTTAAAATAAACCAAATTCAACTGTTCTATCTTTTGAAATGCCATTGCATCACTGGTAACCTACATAAAATCAAGGTTTCTACTTGACACTATGTCAAAAACAGAAGTAATTCTAGGGGCACCAGAGAAAAAGGTAACTCAGCCTTGGGACACTATTGTCGTTAGTCCCTAATATGCCACTTAACCGTGTATTCCTTAAAAGTCCTCTTGGACCTAATTCATACCTGTGACACTGAGCAAAGAGGTAAGCATGGCATTAGATAAACAATAAACAGGTAATTTGTTTTATCAACAAAAACACACCTTATTTTTACTAAAAATGTTCTTCTTCTTGAAAGAGAATAAAATAATATCCCTAAAATCAGCTGGATGTTTCACATGAATTTCTTCTGAACGATACTGGAGAACTCGAGAAGTCTTGTTGATTAGCCAATAGGGACTAAAGATGGATAGCTCCATCTGGCTGCCAATTCGCTTGACATGTATTGACAGGTCAACTGTCATCGCTTCTGTGGAGTCAGAAGAAAAATACACAAGAAAGAATTCGGGAAGTGTATCACATATACGGAAATGTCCGTTCCAGTTTTTGCCCTGATATTTCACCAGAACTAATTCCATTATTTCTCCACTGATTCTCGAATGTAGAACATTGGCAGCACTGCCTTCTGCTAGCTCATGAGTTTCTGCTGTTCCCTAAAAACAAACAAACAAAAACTAAATTTGCTTACCAATTTTTTAAAAACCTCTGCAATAACGTCCATATTTTATACAAATACTAAGTAACCTACCAGATTCACATTAACTGACAAGTCTTCAAGGTACCATCTTTACATATTATGAATATCCAACAATTACTAATGATTAAAAATAAAACACTATATCATAGCCAAAGTCAGAAACTGTCTTTTGGTCATCAGCAGGCCAATGGTTATAAATTTTGAGAAAAAGACCTGTGCCAAGAATCAAAGGCTGGATTCCAGAACACTGGCTGTTTTCCATTAACAGCTATGTCATTAAATGAGCCACTTAATTGCCTGGACTTCAGCTTCATCCTTTATTCACATACTACACCTAATGGTTCTCATACAAATAGAATAAGAAAAGTGATATCAAGCTATGCTGACAAGCTATCTAAGGTGGAACTACTTTAAAAATGAGTAACAGCAACATAATAAATTTGGCTTCCTTACTGAAAACATCTCTTGTCTAAACACTACTTAGTTCATCTAATTAATTTTATTCTCTGCAACTCAGGGATGGCTCATTGTCAGAAAAAGAAAATAAATTTAGGTTCCAAATACTTTCCAGATTTTTGTATTTTGATATGTTGTGGCATGTACAAATTTTAAAATATTTATCATACTTCATTACTAGAAAATGTTCCCCAATATTTTTTAAGACAGTAATTATTTTTCAGTTCAACAGAAACTTGAACCAAATAATCATCACTTTAAAACAAAAAACTTTAAAATTAACTTCGTAATAAATTAAGATGAAGTATTTTCTCACTGGCATTTTCCCATACTTTAGCTAAGAGAATTATACTCAGATAATAAAGAGACTATTATAATTATTAATTTAGAGCAGATGCAGCAGAGTTCAGTGGTGGAGAACAAGGAACCAAATTCCCTAGGTTCAAATTCCAGCTCTACTATTCATTAGCTGTGGGATCCTGGACCTGTCACTTAACCCGTCTGTGACTCAGTTTCCTCATCTGTAAAATGGGTCTAATAACAGTACCTTCTTCAGGAATTTATTGTAAGGATTAATATGTTAATACATGTAAAATACATGACATAGTGGCTGGCACAAAGTAGATGTTATACCAGTTTTTGCTATTATTAAAGCATTACAAGTAGATGAATGTAAAACACTGACCTCAACTAAAAATACCATTAAAAAAAAAACAAACTAGAATTCACTCCATGTAATAATAAAAGTCAAACAAAATGCAAGAGGCATACCTCAAGTAAATATCTTAGAGAATATGGGAGAAAATTCCGCAAAGTGACAGTAGGGTAAAGATGAATGATGTAAGCTGGATCCCAGTCTTCCCTGTGTGTACATATATAGGTTAATTCATCAGGCACAGCAATTGTATTGACTATAAGAGGTAAGAAGTTGACTTCTGTTGACGGACACTGCAGCATGCATCTGACTTCCCTGCTCCGATGAAGTTCTTCCTTCCAGGAAATATATGTGGTGGATTCTTTGTACTGATTCTCTAAAATACCAGCTGGCTGAATGAACAACTGACATCTACAGAAGAAGAAAACAGAGTGGGAAAAACGTTTTTATTGAGAACGTAAGAAAAAGAATCTCATTAATTCTTCTTGATAACTCTACAAGATAAGTACTGTTATTCCTATTTTTACAGATGAGAAAAACAAGGCTAAGAAAGTTTAAGAAACTTGCCCAAAGTCACACAGCTGACTCATGGAGGCACCTTCTGGGAAAAAATACTCTGTAAAAAATGACAACTTAAAAAAAAAAAGTCATTTCAAATACAAAGGCAATCTAATAAAAATAAGTCTCAGAGGGCTTCTCTGGTGGCACAGTGGTTGAGAGTCCGCCTGCCACGGGTTCATGCCCTGGTCTGGGAGGATCCCACATGCCTCGGAGCAGCTGGGCCCGTGAGCCATGGCCACTGGGCCTGCGCGTCCAGAGTCTGTGCTCTGCAGCAGGAGAGGTCGCAGCAGTGAGAGGCCCGCGTACAGCAAAAAAAAAAAAAAAAAAAAAAAAAAAAAAAAAAGCCTCAGAAAATTCTAAAACATCAAGTATACAACAGGAAATTTCATCTGGTAAATTCAACAATATAAATGTATTTCTCTATATGTCTCAAAACTGGCTTTTACAGATCTTTAGATAATAAGAATTATTATTACGTAGAATATAGATATTTTACTCTTTTCTAGAATAAAGATCCTAATTCACAGAATTAAAAATATATATTATGAACCTTTTATATCAACATATTCAAGGAAGTATCTACCTATATGAATCTAAAGGAACATGGAACTCCTCTTCAGGTCTGGCTACTCCAATGCGCTCCAATAACTTCACATTCTTAACATATTTATAGATGATGAAAGCAATAGAGAAATGGTTTTTAATCTGTTGGACAAAAAAACATACAAGTTGTTTAAAAAGATGTAAACGTTCAAAAGAAAAATGTGAGCCACACACAATCACTTTTGGATCTAAAAAATTTCAAGCCCAATATTGGAACATATTTTTATGGTAATTGAAAAGTTTTAAGATATTTAAGGAGCTATATATATGAAACTTGATGGTTAAACAGAAGTCAAAAATTATTAGGATATTCACATGTTCATATATTACAGACTGAATTTTTTAGTGTGTATTATTATCTTTCAAATACGTATTAACTTTGAGGATTTCAGTCATAATATTTTCCTCATTACAACCTTTTCTCAATGCACCATACAACTAAACAGAAAAGGATAGTAAAGGAAACATAAGGTAAATAAATACAGTACAATCCTTCCTTAACTACAGTGTAATATAGGTTGGAGCTAATAGTAAACGGAGAGACAATGACCAAAATTGGAAATCCTTTCATTTTTATCTGATGTTATAGGTAGGAAGAAATATTCTTCTGCTGACCATATGCTGAAATCTGTAATAATGCAGAGAAAAAGAAAAATCGATAAAGCCTTAAAGGTGGAAAAAAATATTTATACAGATTAATATGCTAAAATTTTTTTCTGGGGAGACCATTTCAATATTCCTTCATACATACTTGAAAAATACAATACAAAGAGAATGGAATGTTATCCTATTTGACAACCAGCTATTACTGCAATATTCCTCAGTTCTGAATCTTTAAAGGAATAGACAAAAAGTTTCATTAAAATCATAAGTAACCCAGGAGACAACAAAAATGGGCTTTAAATTAACAACAGCATTTCATGAGACATTTAAAATGAAGAATATTACAAAAGTAAGTTGGACAGGAAATACCCAGTTCAAACTATTATTTATTTCTGAACAATCAGTACTGACCTAATGAAGTTTTATTATATTTCTATATTCAGCCAAATGATTTAATATTTCTTGATATACTTAAAGGAACACAATTCACTTTAATGCATTACCTGCAGAGGAGAACGAAGCGTAATTACTTTGTTCCCTTCAGTTGCATCAATTTGTACCACAAGTGAGTCAAAATGACTGGCATTGGGATTCCATACATTATACAATCGCCGTCCAGGTCTGGCAACAGGGACTTTTGTAACTTCTGTATATCCATGAGGTGCTAAGTCGGAGCATAAGTGAGAAACATTCCAAATACTAATTTACCTAAATTTTTATAAGACAGATCAGGAGCAGCACCTCAAAATAATGACAAGAGTATTCTTCCTCATGACTAGAAATGCAGACTACACAAAATTCTTTTCTAAGACACAGGAGCTAACAAAGAAAGGAAACTAGTTATTATAAAATTTTTTTTGACCCCAAACAACTTCTCTTGGGGTTTTAAATGTATTAAAACAAAAAAAATCCAACTTGTTCCTTATTTTCTCAACCATGTAACAATAAAAATCGCTTTTTTTTTTTGAAATGGTGATAACTACTGTCAACATTTTAAGACTTCTGAATATAGTTATTTTCTCTCCTCACTGAACTCCAGTCCTTTTGAAGCATACTACATACTGTACTATTTAAGCACATAGAAATAATCTACGGCTTCCCTGGTGGCGCAGTGGTTGAGAGTCCACCTGCCGATGCAGGGGACACGGGTTCCTGCCCCGGTCCAGGAAGATCCCACATGCCGTGGAGCGGCTGGGCCCATGAGCCATGGCCGCTGAGCCTGTGCATCCGGAGCCTGTGCTCCGCAACCGGAGAGGCCACAACAGTGAGAGGCCCACGTACAGAAAAAAAAAAAAAAAAAGAAATAATCTAGTTTTCTAAGGTGATTCTTAAATTAATCAAGTTTAATTCTCTCAAGTTTAGAGGAAGAAAACAAAAGTTTATCAAGTATTTGTTTCAAGCCTTTAAAAATGTTGTCTCTCAAGGTTATCTACAGCAAGTATTTGTCCATATTTTATCAAAAATAAGCTGACACCAGTAATTCCAAAGATACCCTTAAAAATAGCATAAATATAGCATACCAAAGGTCAGAGAGAAGAGGGAGCTCTCCTGACGGCTCAGTGTAGATAGCTTCCCTTGACATGAAAGTTCCATGCTGGCATATTCCAATTCCAATTTCTGACCGGCATCAATATCACACACATCACTTTTCTCAAGGGAGCCCATCACTCTGAGATTATGATTGGGCTGCACCTTAATGGGAACACCTACAGAATTTGTTACTGTAAAAGGTGCCCTGTCTTTTAAAGAGTAGTCAAAAGTAGAAGCAGTGCCCTCTGAAAAACCCTGAAAAGGAACACAACAGCACAATAAAATTTTTGCAAAATTCAAATTTTTTTTCAAAAACTAAATTTCAACTACACATTTTTTAGAAACGAATGTTGATGACAAACAAAAATAATGCATACGTTTCAATTTAAAATTCCATTTGAAATAGTCCAAGCAAGAACCAAACTATGAAACAGTCCAAGCAAGAACCAAACATACTTTTGCTAAATTGTTGAAAACATTAAGACAGCTTTTGGATATTGTTATATTCATTGTATCTCCTGAAGAAATATCAACTTCTGTTTCTGGCTCAGGAAGTAGAATAAAATAATCTCCTGGCATCAAACTTTTATCCTGGACTGGATTCTTCTTTACCTACGAGGATAAATACATAGCAAATTTATTAGCCAATGAATAATAAAATTAAAATACTCTCGATAGAGTCAAGGTTAAATTCTCCTAACCTTGTCACTTTGTATTACGGCTCCTCAAAAGTCTCATTTTCAAAAATATTCACTGCTTTACCCTGACTTAGCACAAATCAGCATTCTTTCTTTCAGTGTGTAGTCCACGCATAGGGAAATGTTTAGAATTGTGCCATGGAAGGACTCCAAGTGAGTTACAATATTTGTCTTTTGTGCATTCACCAGAGAAAGCTATTTACCCAGTGTCACCTAATTGGTCATTTTACTTTGATGAGCACTCTAAGAGGACCCTGAAGTCTAAACTGATCCTTATTGGAAGTAACATCTGGAATTCCTTCTACTTTTTACCAGTAACACCTATAAATAAGCAATATGATAAGCTTTCAACCAGCCATCAGATTCCATCATAGTTTTCATTCTAAAGGCATTTCAAAAGTCTTGTAAAACATTCTTTGTTAGCCTGCCTACTCCAAAGAGAGGTAGGTCAGAAATATTACTTCTACTTTACTGAGAGGAAATCAGGACACAGGTTAAGTGACAGCTCATCTTTAAAATAAGAATCTGCTAAGTCAATTTCAATGCCTCACACTTGAGTCAAGTTGCCCCAGAGAAGTGTGCTGTGATAATTTGTGAAGGGTATAAAACTTGTGTTCCTGTTAATCTAGGAAGATGTGTTTCAGTATGTAGGACTCTGCAGTGTTCTCAGGAAGTACCATGAAGAGATGACACAAAGAATTCATGAACCAGAATAGCAGTTCTTGGATTTTTTGGTCTCTTAAAATGATTGAGGATCCCAAAGAGCTTCACTTATGTGGGTTATTATCTATCAGTATGTACTCTATGCGAAACTAAAACTGAGAAAATTTAAAATATTCACTTAAAACCAACAGTTACACGTTAACATAAATAATATTTTAATGAAAAATAACCATTAAAAATACATAGTGAGAAGACGAGTATTTACAAATCTCTTTAGTGCAAGCCTTAAGAGAAGACAGGTGGACTCATTTCTAATTTTGTATTCAATCTGCTGCAAAATTGCATAGTCTCTGGAAAATTCCACTGTATGCCCATGAGAGAAGGAGAATGAAAATGATATATAATGTCTGAATATTATTATGAAAAGAATTTTGATCCCATGATCCTCTAAAAGGGCCTCAAGGATCCTGGACTACATCTTGAGAATCTCTGAACTAAAATATATATATAAATGAATATACACAATGATATTATTTTATTATGATTTCCTTACAGCAAGCCTTAAATTCCATGGTCTCTTCCCCTCCACTCTCTCAATCAGTGGCTCCCATACAGCATGGGTCTCATTGTAATAATGAACCTGGAAAGGCACAGAATTATGAGAGTCTTTAAACATTAACTACATATTTCTATAACCAGTAGGAAAAAATATTAAGTAATGTTATATGCCAATAGCCATTTTAACAACATACCTAAGGACACAAAGGATATTTATAAAGAGGGTGCATTTTATTTTACTCTTACTTTGCTCCATAAACCAATTATTTAGCAAAAGAACCCTTAAAAAGTAATGACCAAATAAATAATACTATACATGAATAAATTAAATGTTAGAATGTATTATCTATTCATATATATACTTGCTATGGTCATGCACACAAAAAAGCTCAGTTTAATTCCTCCATTGTACTTTTAAGGAAGCTGCCTCTGAAGGTGGGTAATAATTCATGTGGTCATACCTCTAGTGTCATGTCAGCAGAAGCAGCCATTAGGGAAGTCCAATTTTTAATGCTTCCTGAAAACTTAGACTCCGCCAATAATAGAGGTACAGTTCGATGGCCGAGACCACATTCTAAGGTAACTTGAACTGACTGGACAACAACAGCACAATTTTCCTCTATCAGTGGAGTTTCAATGTCTCTGAAATTTTCTGTTATTTCTGTGGCCATGTCAACACCAAGAAACCAAGAGTTAAAATCACTAATAGATTTGACACCCCAAAGATGTTCCGTTTCCTTAGATATATCTTTGGATTCATCTTCTTTTGTCTTTGGAGACAGAGCAGCCATTATTGTCATCACAGTATTAAGAATTATGGGTGAAATCTTCAAAAAAGAAAGGAGAAGAAGATTTAGAATAAATTATTTCCCAGATGAGAAGAATTAATATATAACACACAAAATTTAAAGTAACTAATTAAAATTTTATATATATTAAATTAATAACTGAGGAAAACAAAAGAGAACACACAAAATCATGTGCCAAGTCAACTAACCTCAAAACAGTGATTTCTGCCCAGGTTATTCTGGAATTAAGGGACTAATGTGCATGTCAATTGTCGAAACCTACAGTTAAATCAGTTAATTCAGAGTGAAACAGTGTCATGCGAACAGAAAAATGTAGAAGTGTAACTGAATTTTTCATTTTTCAACCAGCTGCATTAACTAAACCAAAGTATGTGATCCTCATCAAGATATACACACATGGTTTTCATTTGTCTTACCGACATAGGAAACTTGAGAATCACCATGGACCCCCTTTCACCCTAAGATCTGAAAATTCCACCTCCTATTATCTTTGGAGAGTATCTTTGCTCACCTCTTCATTCCAATCACTGTGCCTTAGTTCTTAGCAACGATGATGTCTTCCATGTCCTGTCAGCACCATCTTGGGCCACCCACCACATGGTTTTTCTAAAACCCAAATCTGAGCATGTCATTCCTATGTTTAAAATCTTCAACAATTCCCCATAACTTTCAGGGTAAGATTAAAACTCTCTTTAGCGTAGGACACGAACTTCTTTGTGACCTGATGCCTAATCAGCTAAGCTACCCATGGTTTCCCAAAGTTTCAGCAATACTGGGTTAAAGAAATTAAGTGGATTCCTCTACTGTTCACTTCTCACAACCCTTACTTGTTTAATATGCTAAGGAGATATGATTACATCACCAAAAGAAGGTGATGTATCTGTCAAATGAATCCTTCTCTTCGTTGCCTTATTAATGTCACCTATAATTACTGTTCTCAGTCCTATGGCTCCACCACACCGTTCTCCCCATCCACATGGGATCACCCCTCCAAGTCCTTAAAGAATTTTTCAAGCCTTTGCCTTTATGCACATTGTTGGTTCTGTCTAGGTAACCCTTTCCCTCTCTCTCCATCTAACCGCCCTCAGATGTTCAAAGCTCAGTTCAAGTAGCCCCACTTCCAGACAGCTTCCCCCGATATCCTAGTCTGAGCTGGAGGCTCCTGCCTGCACCCCCAAGAGCACCTCATGCATGCCTCTAGCACTGAAAGCTGAAAGTAATCACTCATTTACTTCTTTCTCTCACATATATCACTAAGTTTTTTGAATGTAGGGACCAGGTACCCTCAGTGCCTTGTACAGGACATTCTTCATAAACAGTAAAGCCTCAAAAAACGTGTGCTCAATAAATAAGTAGAGTGATATACAAAGAAAGACATGGAAAAACAATTCCTCAGCACCTTAACCCAGTGTCGCAGACAAAATGCATGCAAATCCAAGTTTTCTCCCCATTTTGCATTTTAAGTCTGTAGAACACCATCTAAGACAAACCAGTAATTTAAAATATTGAGAGAAAAGTGCTTTGGAGAGCAATTGCTTTTTCAATACTACCAATGTAAGAGATAAAAAAAATTCTAATAATTTATTTCTGGCATACATCTGTCATTATAAATATTTTATAAGAGAAATAAAACATTTAATCACATAATTAAATTCAACCAAACTACACCTCAAATAAAAGCTTAAAAATAACATTGCAAATAAAATAAGAGCAACCTCATTTTTCCATCCTTCCTTTCCTTCTCTTCCCACTTCATCTCTGCTCTCCCCACCCAAACTCAATCTCCAACACACACACAAATATACTAGATAAAAACTATGCTGATCATTTAAAAGTGCAGTTCACCCTGAGCAACATGGATTTGAACTGCGGGGGTTCACTTATATGTGGATTTTTTTTCACTAGTAAACACTATGGTACTACACAAGCCACAGCTGTTTGAATCCACAGATGTAGAACCTCAGACATGGAGGAATGCAGATTCTGAGGAACCGCCTATACCGAGGTCTGACTATAAAGTTAAAGCACTGCTAATCCCCGCGTTGCTCAAGACTCACCTGCACTCTTTCAAAGAAAACAGAAACAAACATTTGCATTAAAGAAAAGTGTATTTTAATATTAGAGGTTTTTATTGATTACTAAATATGTGACTAGCATAATGCTCTAGATGTGAGAGTCATCAAAAGATAAGAAAAATAAGAATTGATTGTGGGACTTCCCTGGTGGCACAGTGATTAAGAACCCGCCTGCCAATGCAAGGGACACGGGTTCGAGCCCTGGTCCAGGAAGATCCCACATGCTGCAGAGCAACTAAGCCCATGTGCCACAACTGCTGAGCCGGTGCTCTAGAGCCCCTGAGCCACTACTGAGCCCGTGTGCCACAACTACTGAAGCCCGCACGCCTAGAGCCCATGCTCTGCAACAAGAGAAGCCACTGCAATGAGAAGCCCGCACATCGCAACGAAGAGTAGCCCCCACTCGCTGCAACTAGAGAAAGCCCGTGTGCAGCAACGAAGACCCAACGCAGCCAAAAATAAATTAATTAATTAATTTTAAAAAAGGATTGATCTTCACCCAAATAATATGATAGGCACTAACCTTAATTATAAATTCTTCAACTTCAATATTTATATCTTCTTTTCCTGAAGCCCATGTACATTTTTTCATAAATAGAGAACAGGGCTGTAAGATCTAGAAACAAATTAATGAAATTTACTTATGAACATGTCTTACTTAATTTGAGATCTTTAACTATAGTCTACAACTAAAAGCAAAAAGGCAAATTAAATTAGCTGAGAATCTCTTGTGAGGGCTCCTCCAAACTATAACAAGTCTATGGCCACTGGAAAGGACTTTAAGCGGTTCTGATGAATTCCTTTATGCCAAATTCTTAAGTAGTAATGCACATTTACTATTAGAAGTTTAAAATGTTTCCTTTTGCTAAAATGTCTTTTACATGATGCCCTATGTAAAATACTCTTTTAAGATATCTACAAAAATGAGCTAAGGACTATGGTAAGGTCTTACATTTGCAAAGAGGTAAATGAGGAAATGGAAATGGTATTTCATTATAATTTTTATGGTCACTAAATCACTTGAAAATGTTATTCTAAACAAATAGTTCTGTTAACTCCTTTTAAAAAAAGACTATAGTAAGGTAGGTAAATGAACAGCTTCCAGATGATTAACAACAGGTCAGTCTTGAATTTCCTGTAAGGTCCTTATTAGAAAAGATTTCAAATCTTCAAACTTGACGATTTATTAAAACCATGAAGGCTATGTTATTAAATATCATTAAAGAAACAAATAAAATGCACCTGAACTGAATGGGGGAACTAGTATGCATAACTTTCATTTTTAAAAAAGTAGGATGAGCTTTAAATAGAATGATTAATATAAGCTTTCCGTGACATGTCAAAAGAAGATGATCCTGGGACTTCCCCTGTGGCGCAGTGGATAGGACTCTGCACTCCCCACGCAGGGGGCCCCCGGTCAGGGAACTAGATCCCACATGCATGCCACAACTAAGACCCGGTGCAACCAAAAAAAAAAATAGAAGATGATCCTGCTAAAAAGAATGTTTCATGATACAGTATAGATTAAGCTTAGCACTGCACTTCTTTATTCAAGTCACTTTGTCCATGAATTTTTTTAAATTTAAAATAACACTGCAAATGAGTCACATTATATAATGATGCTCTTTAACATAAAATTATCAATTTAACATTAAAAAACATTTGGTACAGTAATAAATTTAATTAACTAAAACCATATTTTTCAACTATAATATGAAAGCACAACTGAAGTTAATTTGTAATAAAGCAAAACATAATCTCTTTTGGGCACATGACTAATGAATTTTTTTGGTTCATTCATCCACTCACTCATTGGATATACTGTGGTGAACAAAAGCAACAGCTGAAAAGGAATGTTGATTTGTACTAAAATTCAAACACTGTTCAGCAAAAGACAGTATAATGAAAATGAGTCTGGAGACAGCCTACAGTTCTGTCACTACAGACATGGCTAAATCATTTAACATCTTTGGAATTCAACATCCTTATTTGTAAAATCTCAAGCTGGAGTAAATACTCTCTGAAGTCCTACAGAGCTCTCACATTCTGGGATTCTATGAATCAACCACATCTGCCATCCTTCAATCCAAGTTTAGAATATAAGGTAATTCTTACTGTGGTAATGTTTTCTCCTCTCTTTTCTCTGAGAAAAGGGCAAGCAAGCACTTTAAGATCTCTCACAGAAGCTTTCATTATCTGTTCGAGTTTGGATGTCGATAGACAGAGGTTACACCGGAATGAGGCTGTCAGAGCGGGAGCATCAGCCTTTGCCAGGCTGGCAACAAACACCACTTCTGGATCTGTGATCTTGGCGTTTAAAGTCATATTTGGTCTTACAGAGTCATCTGAAGAAACAAAAATAGGAACCATAAAAGTTCTAGTAAAGTAAATCTTGTCACTTGGGTACATGTTATCTGTAAGTTGCTAAGTTGCTTGTAATATCCTGCTATTATAGATATGGTGAAAGTAACAATATTAATAACTGATCGGTAAAGACAAACGATAAATGATTATTAACAAATGCTGATTATGTGGGATAATGCAATCTTGATCCCTGTTGTTAAGAAGATCATTCTCACTTTGACCTAGCAAAAATCATCTTGTTTTGAAGTTCTTTTTGTCAGAATTAACACATATATGTGATGCATGTGTGTATACGTCTGAGTGTCCTATGTTATGCTGCAGGAGCAAGGAAGGGAAAACAGGCGAGGGGAGTATCAGGAAGAGGACAGGAGACCCTGATAAGTACACAGGCCATTATTACTTGTCTGCCTTGATTTCACCCTTAAGTCTACAGTTAGTGTCATACAATCTATAATATAAATACATTACATGCATATATGAATACAGAGATATCACATGATTACTGTTTAAGAAAGGTAAATGGAAAAATAAAATTCTGACCTTGCCAGTAAACGGCAGTTTTTCAATCTTCCTGAGTTGCACATTAGAGAGAAAAATGCCTGACCTTAGACAATCACAATTTAACAGAGAAAATCACTGATCTACTTGGCAATGCTAGAATAAATGGTTTATGGGTCAGGGAGTGGCACCAGCATACACGGAGACCAGACCTGCGCAAACCCTCTGCTAACTTTAAGGAATCTAAGGTGATGTCCAGGGGTGTCATGTTGGGTCCTCCAATACTCCCACCCTCTGCTTTCAGCTGTTTAATTGCTCTTCAATATGATTTAATTCTTCCAAATATTTTCTTTGAATAAAAGATTCCCTTTTTATAAAACAGGCTGTACTTCTGGATGGGTAAAGAAATGTTAATGGCAGAGTTGGAACCAGAGCAGAGGTTTCCTGGTGCCTGATCCGATACATATTTTTACTCCACCTCTCTCTTAAAAAAATCTATGCTTGGGCTTCCCTGGTGGCGCAGTGGTTGAGAGTCCGCCTGCCGATGCAGGGGACACGGGTTCATGCCCCGGTCTGGGAAGATCCCACATGCCGCGGAGCGGCTGGGCCCGTGAGCCATGGCCGCTGAGCCTGCACGTCCGCCAACGGGAGAGGCCACAACAGTGAGAGGCCCACATACCGCAAAAAAAAAAAAAAAAAAAAAAAAAAAAAAAAAAAAATCTATGCTTACTAAGGTTTTTCTGCTGAATACATTTAAATTTGAAAGAGTAATTTTACATTCTTAAGTTCTCCAGTTCTCTTTTTTCCAGTTTGTAATTTTGGTAAAATATACAAGGTGACAGATAAATTCTGCTAACCTTTCTCCATCTTGATTTTTGCTAAGGCAGTCTGTCGCAGTGGAATCTGTGATTCTTTAGCCATATTTTCTGGACTCTGAGGTACAGCTTTGATAAAGAAATCTGCCACGGTCATCAGAAATTCCACACTGGCACAAACATACAGCTTGTCAAGAACAGCATCAATATGACTTCCATTCTTGTCTTGTGTGTAACTTATGTCAATCATAGAACTGTTGTTATCTTGGCCATTCTTCTTATCAATCATTCTGAAAAAATATATACATTCATTATTTTATTTCTGCTAAAAGAATTAAACAGATTAAAAATTTCCTATACATTTTAATAATTTTTCTTTCACCTTTCAGTTTCCAATCTGTGAATAGAAAACAGATCAGTGTTAACTCGAGTCTAATTAGCTAATCAGCAACCAAGACACGGTCTCCTAATCTCCACAGCAAGGTTCATGATAATAAGTAATTATAGAATATTTTATAATTATAATGCAATACTAGAAAAACAATGACTGCTGAAAGGAAGTTTGGCAATTAACAAAACACATTAATGTGGTCCCACAAAATTTAGAAGACAACCTCTTTATATTATTTTACAAAATAAAACCTCCCTGAAAGAATTTGTCTCCAAAGATCATCCTATACAACTGACTCCCAAATTATTCAATGTAATTCAAATCAGGCAGTGTTCATCAAGCGTCTGCAATGATATAATAATTCCCACACATCCTCATGTGCACTGCAAAGAGCAGGCTATGAAACAGAAGGATGGCCTTTATCACCCTTGCCTAGATTGCTACCCCAAGACATGAAATTTGCAAATCAGAAAAGCTGGTTGCATGATAGCACTCTTTCCTCATTTATTCATCTCTTAGAAAAACAAAGGGCTCAGAAGTATTCAATACATATTCAACGGGTCCAACTTCAAGTAGCAGAATAGTTTTTCTCCAAAAAACAAGGACAAAAATATTATGCATCTCATTATTTGGGAAAGGAATAAAAATATAATTAGGCTATTAAAGTTGCATGTTTCTCACTTTATAGTAGGGTGATATAAATTAATCTTTCAAAAATGAGTTGATAATGTGAAAATTAGGGATTTTTTTTTTTAACCCTGTAGGGTCTTTTTTTAAGTATAGTTGATCTACTATAACTTTTAAAGAAATTTCACAAAACTGTTTTAAAATATATAGACAAAATAAAACAAAAGAAAGATCCATAACTTTAAGGCTTTTTTGAAAAAAAGATTCTGCCTACTGTAAACAATTTAGAAAAATATATCACCAATCAACCACCCCATGTGGATTTAACTATTAAAATTCTTACAGTTTCTTAGTTCCCACATTTAAGACAATACTCTATTATTAAACTTCCTTTCATTCAAACTTTAAAGCAACTGAGCCTGAAATTAGCACTACTTCTTGATGCACTTCAAACTGAAATATGACCAAAGACGTCTTTTGATAATCCCAAGGAACAGAATCCTAAAAAAGATGATCAAAAGACCCCTTCTGACAATCCTAAGCTGAGCAATCAATGCCTGGTAGCAATGCCAAGTGCAATGTCAACCTTATATAATGTGCGGCAAATTCAGAGATGACAAACCTTGATGTTGCTCTCTCAATTCCTTCTCTGAGATCATCAAGGGTGCATGTCTTAAGTTTAATATTGACATTCATTGAGCCATCCTTAAACATCTTCCCTGAAGAGGCCATAAGATGTAGTCTGAGTTCACCAAGCCGGAAACTGTCATTATGAAATGAAAGTTTGGATTCCTGTGGTATATTTTTCAAGCAAAAGAATCAATTATCTTCAGGTGTTATGTAATTACTTTTAAACATATTTCTTAACTCAGAGGTTAAAAGCAAATCCAACGCAAGAGGGAAGAGATATGGGAACATATGTATATGTATAACTGATTCACTTTGTTATAAAGCAGAAACTAACACACCATTGTAAAGCAATTATACTCCAATAAAGATGTAAGAAAAAAAAAAAGCAAATCCATACCACAAATTTTTAAAGTATGGGTGTTAAAACTGGAACAAAGAATAATATGCATGTTTGTGACTGTATGTGCATATACAAATAAATATATAAGTGTGTGTGCTGATCTTCAACAAGGGTTAATACATAAAAATTTCTAATTTACAATTCAATGCAAATTAAAAAAAACCCAGGAAACTGTCAATCAATTATGCTAACTTACAAATATTGGGTTGGCCAAAATGTTCGTTTGGTTAATGAATACATTGTTCAATAAACTTCTTGGTGAAAATGAAAAAGGTCTTTTATTTTTACTTAAAACCAAATGAACTTTTTGGCCAACCCAATATTTAATGAGCTCTTCTGTAAAACACTCTGTGAGAGGAACTAAAGGCTTTATGAGAAAGGATAAGGCATGGTAGGTGATCTCAGTGAGCTTATACTCTAATTGAAAAAATACAATAGAAATACATTACGAGGAACATCCCAAGGAGATGCTGTAAGTTGTAAATAATTAAAAAATTATATATCGTCACTTATTTATTCATACTTATATCTTCCCATATTCCACAAAGGATATTAAGTGATTAGGTAAAGAATATAAACAGCAAAAGCTCATAGGGTCAAAGAGATCATTGTGGGCTGGGAAAAATTCATGAAGAAGGTTGAGAACTAACTGAGCTTGAGAGACTGAGTGGAATGAGATAGGCTATGAGGGGTAGAAGACATTCTAGATGGGAAAAAAACATGAGCAAACAATTCAAGATGCTCTGAGGGCACAAGGTACACACTGGCATCTTAGGCTTAAATATTCCAATAAAAGAAAGGTAGGGAATGATGTCTGGAAAGAAATGTGGAGGTCTAATCGTGGTCCCAGATCCTAAGCCAAATATTTAAACTTTAAGGAAAAAGGACCTCAATCTTTATAACCAACCAAAAAAAAAAACCAAAAATTCGGGGAAGATGATCAGTTCAGTCATAATTGCTCACTACAGACCATGGCATTGATAAAAGGGTACCGGTGATGCACAATTCTTGGCACACTGGTTATAACTCCCTATCTTCTCTCACTCAAAAGAGTACAATGCATGTAAGTGGGTCAGAATGAAATTATTATTGGAAAACTTGGAATGCCTTTAATTTATAAAAATGTAAATAGTTCACAAACTTGTGATCTGTAACTATTAATAGAAATGACCAGTGACACGTCTACTGATCACAATATAATAGTGTTTGTGATATGGTTACTGATGTAGACAATTTGGAGCCAATGAATTTTTCTAATAAGTTAAAATTCACATAACATAACACTGAATGCTTTCTAAGTAGAATGGGAAGTTGTAAACGGCTACATAAGATTAATTGAGGAAACTGACTTGTGTCAATGTCTAGGATGCATGAAAGGAAAAGGAGCAACAAACAAGGAAGCCACTGCAGTACTGTGGAAGCTAAGAAGTTTCAAATAAAGCAGCAGTGAAAACTGCCAGGAAAGAACAAATGTTCACTCAAAGAAAAAAATGACAGTACTCTATCTAAATGAATAAAGAAGGTCTACAAAGAAGGAAGTAAAAGAAGACACAAAGATTCTAAGGCTGAGAAACCAGTAGAACGATAGTACCTTAACTGAAATGAAGAATCCATTTAACTGTTCATTTTCCATTACGTCATTTTCTGATCTTTTTCTTAACATTAAACATTAGAAATTAAGGCAGTCAACTCACACCAGTCAGAATGGCCAACGTTAAAATGTCTACAAATAACAAATGCTGGAGGGGGTGTGGAGAAAAGGGAACCCTCCTACACTGTTAGTGGGAATAGAAATTGGCGCAGCCACTATGGAAAACAGTATAGATGTTCCTCAAAAAACTAAAAATAGAGTTGCCATATGATCCAGCAATCCCACTCCTGGGCATATATTCAGACAAAAATGTAATTCGAAAAGATACATGCACCCCTATGTTCACAGCAGCACTATTCACAATAGCCAAGACAAGGAAACAACCTCAATGTCCATCAACAGATGAATGGATAAAGAAGATGTAGTACATGTATACAATGGAATACTCCTCAGCCATAAAAAGAAGGAAATAATGCCATTTGCAGCAACATGGATAGACCTGCAGATTACCATATCCAGCAAAGTAAGTCAGGAAGAGAAAGACAAATACCATAAGATATCACTTATATGTGGAATCTAAAGTATGACACAAATGAACATATCTATGAAACACAAACAGACTCATAGATAAAGAGAACACACTTCTGGTTGTCAAGGGGGAGGGAAGGATTGGGAGTTTGGGATTAGCAGATGCAAACTATTATATACAGGATGGATAAACAACAAGGTCCTACTGTATAGCACAAGGAACTATATTCAATATCCTGTGATATACTATAATGGAAAAGAATATAAAAAAGAATGTATATATGTATAACTGAATCACTTTGATACACAGCAGAAATTAACACAATACTGTAAATCATCTATACTTCAATAAAATTTGGAAAAAAAAATGAAATTAAGGCAGTCCATTGCACAAATGACAGACACTAGCCCAAGGCCCAACAATAACAATGTATGAATATTGTATAACGTTTAGAAAATATGAAACATAAGAAAACATATAAATGGACATAAACAACAGATATAATACTTACAATCAGTGCATATTATGGGTACCATATGTATGAGTATTATGAGATATTAATTGATATAATCAAAAACATTTATTAGAAGATACTACCTATATAATAAAAAAACAGCTTTCTAAAATATCAATTACACATTATGTGGTTCAAATCATAATGGCACTAGACCCTGGTTCCTCAATTCACTCATCAGTATCCTTAATATGTATCTACTACATATAAAATTTATTCAAGAGAAATATAATTAATGCTTATATATCATGGATAATCACGAATTTAAAAATAATCCTCTAAGGTTCCAAAGCCACTACTAAATTATTTTCCTTAGTTAAATATGCATATATATCTAGCTATGTAATAAAACTGTACATATAATTAATTACTCATATATAAAATTCTTCTCCTAGAGATAGGTTGTGTTTTAGTGCTGATATTACTTGGAAAAAAGTAAGAACTTTTCCTTGGCCTAGTAAGATTAAAAACACTGGGACTTCCCTGGTGGTCCAGTGGTAAAGAATCTGCCTTCCAATGCAGGGGAGGCAGGTTCGATCCCTGGTCGGGGAACTAAGATCCCACATGCCACGGGGCACCTAAGCCCACGCGCCTCAACTACTGAGCCCACACGCCTCAACGAAAGAGCCCGCATGCAGGGCTTCCCTGGTGGCGCAGTGGTTGAGAGTCCGCCTGCCGATGCAGGGGATATGGGTTTGTGCCCCGGTCTGGGAAGATGCCACATGCTGCGGAGCGGCTGGGCCCGTGAGCCATGGCCGCTGAGCCTGCACGTCCGGAGCCTGTGCTCCACAATGGGAGAGGCCACAACAGTGAGAGGCCCGTGTACCGCAAAAAAAAAAAAAAAGAGCGAGCCCGCATGCCGCAAACTACAGAGCCCATGCGCTCTGGACCCCGTGTGCCACAACTACAGAGCCCACGTTCCCTGGAGCCTGTGTGCCACAACTAGAGAAGAGAAAACCCCCATACCACAACTAGAGAGAAGCCTACGCGCTGCAAGAGCCCGTGTGCTGCAACAAAAAGATCCTGCATGCCACAACGAAGACCCGACACAGCCAAAAATAAAAATAAACAAATAAAATAAATATTTAAAAAAATAAAAACACTACAAAATGAAAGCAGAAAGCAAGATCAAATACATATTCTCTAAGCCAAATAGAATTTAATAGACATAAATTTTGAGAAGAAAAGTCACATAAAAAAATGTGGGCTTCCCTGGTGGCGCAGTGGTTGAGAGTCCGCCTGCCGATGCAGGGGACGCGGGTTCGTGCCCCGGTCTGGGAAGATCCCACGTGCCGCGAAGCGGCTGGGACCGTGAGCCACGGCCACTGAGCCTGTGCGTCCAGAGCCTGTGCTTCGCAACGGGAGAGGCCACAACAGTGAGAGGCCCGCATACCACAAAAAAAAAAAAAGAAAGAAAAAAATGACAACATTCTAAAATTGAATATCAAGAGCTAAAGACATATTCCTAGATGCAGACATTAACTACATACCTGGTGGGGATCACTGTTATAAAGTATAATAGAAAGAGATTCAAAGTGAAAGTCAAACTGGAGAGTGACATTCTGGTCCAAAGAAAGCTTTGAGTCTGTCCCATCTTCTTGTTCTGAGGGTTCAAACATAAATATGAAAATTAAAAAGCTTTTAAGTATGTATATGATTTTATACATATTTTAAAAGCTAAGATTCTAAATTTATATCATATTTTCAAGGATTCTTTAAATCATTATGAGACAATTAACAAAAATGGCATGTATTCCATATATATTTAATACAAGGCAAAGTGATAGAGCCAGACTATCTACATTAAAAATAAAAAGAGAGGGGCTTCCCTGGTGGTGCAGTGGTTGAGAGTCTGCCTGCCGATGCAGGGGACACGGGTTCGTGCCCTGGTCCGGGAAGATCCCACATGCCGTGGAGCGGCTGGGCCCGTGAGCCATGGCCGCTGAGCCTGCGCGTCCGGAGCCTGTGCTCCGCAACGGGAGAGGCCACAGCAGTGAGAGGCCCGCGTACCGCAAAAAATATATATATAAATTAAAAAATTAAAATAAAGAGAGAGGGCCTTGCAAAGAGTATCGAGACAACTTTTTTTAAAAAGCCCATCCAGAGCAAGACTACTTCATTATAGTTTATAATTATCAAAGCATTTCACATAACTGGTTACAAGCCATTCTCAAGAGATTATGAAATTGGAGGTAGAGAAAAGTAAAATACTTTGTCCTACAACAGACAGCCAGTCAGTAAAAGATCTTCTGCTAGTGTAGTTCACTCTCACTATCTTTAATTACCTATATCACCCAATCCATTACCTTTACAAGAAGAACAGAATGTAATTCAAAAGCAGAGTCGAGGAGAGCTCAAATATAATTTGGGACAGAGAGCCTTCAGAATTCTGAGGTGAAAGAGACTTCGACAAATAATTCAGTCTCTCCCCTCATCTTTAGGCAGAAACTTTTTAGACAAAGAACAATACATATTGCTTTCAATCACTCTTACAAAGTGATTCTGCAATCTCTTTTGGAGATTGATTCTATTCTTTTGGTCACTTATAGGAAAGTCTATTCTTACTGTACAAGTTACTGGAAGAGCAAACACCGCAAAACTTTAACCAGATAAAGGCTTCTCCAAGTTGGAAAGCTCTAGGGTTTTTTCCTTTACCTTTCCTGAAAATAATTTAATTCCAATCTTCATCATCTTTGTAGCTTTTCCATCTGAACTCACAAGTTTTCCCAAGTACCACATTAACTGTATAGCCTGAACCAGAGACACGAATTGACCACAGCTGAACATAACGAGATCCTTAATCACATAAAGCTTGCCTGCTACAGTTTATTCATGTGTACATAGTTCCTGTCTAACGGGAGCTACAGCCTACTTATCTAGCATTTGTCTATACAGTGGCATGAACGTAACCTGGGAGAAGATGCTGACCTCGCTAAACTCATGTAGTACTCATAACTATCCTGAACGAAAAACCTTATTTTTCACACTGCTCTAGTCATTTGTTTTGTGATTTCAAAACACACCAGACCTAACTATAGGTGAAGCAGTGCTGGTACAGTGTTATTAACTGGCGGTTTTACCGACTGTTGTCATAAGTAACAGCTGATGACCTGAGCATTATAAAAGCACAGCAGTCTGGGGCCATTTATTATATGGAAAAGGAACACTTCATCTCTTTTTAGCCATGGAAATATTAACCTATTCACAGTCTAAAATAAAACATATGATATTCACATAACGATTTTAAATGATGAAAAGAGTGCAATTATAAAATTATTCTATGTAATTGTTCAAGAAAGCAAAAGGAAACCTTATATTTTAGAAAAATTATCTTTTAAAAATGGCTGAATTTGAAAGGTTCAGAGCTTTTGAAAGATTCAATTTTAATAATCTGGGAAACTCCCTTATGTATCTGACTATCACACTCCCCAGTGAAGCCAGATAAGTAATGCTGTTACTAAACAAGAATACCTTCCTTTTTTATGGACCAGTCATCTGAGTATGACACCAAGGTCCTTTTCTCTCAATTAGTTTGGGACCTTACTATGCTACATGCCTACTTTGCTTTTTCTCAAAGTACACCCCTTCAGTGTCCCTTGAATTGGACAAATTCACCTTTCACAAATACAGGGCAAATATGCACCATGCAGGCGATAAGAGGTGGGCCCTCCATTTAGAGCAATGAGCCTATCTCCTTCCCCTGGGAGCTTCAAGGCAGCCCCAGCTGATTTTCCACAGTAAATAATACAATGCTGGATCATTCACACCACATTATGCTGGACAACTAAAAACAACACTAAATATGGCATTAATACTGATTTTTCTCTATAATCAAAGCAAAAATCTCCATCAATTTATACCTTTGAGGTGGTCAGGTCTACTGGAAACGTCTTTTCTTACTCTTATAGCCTCCTGGGTAGACTGTGTAGGGCTTGGCTGTGAAGAAGCTTCTCCAAGATTCTCTACCAAAATTTTCATTAAAACTGTTAAGTCATCTTTACTGAGAGCAACCTAGAAAGCAACAACAGGCTGTTGTTAATACAAAGTAATAAAAAATGCAAAATATAGTATCTATGTCTTAATTTATGGTCCCTCAAATTAACTAATTGTACATCTAACTAAAAAAAAAAAAAAAAAAAAAGCAAGTTGTGACCGTGAATACCAGGATAAAAGTATTTCATCTTGTACAGTATTAGACATTACTCCTGTGTGTAAACACGCATCTGCCTCCACTCATATCCAAGCCCCTTCTTCCTGCCTTAACTGCTACTATCTATCTTGTCCTGTTCCTGGACCTGTGTCCCTCTCTCCTCTCCCTAGTTCCTCATCTCCATTCTGCTTCTCTCTCTTTACATCCACTACTGGATTTTTCCTCCACATTATTTACTCTCCTCCAAACTCAATACCGGAAGAATGCTGTTCAGTTTCCAGTCTCTACCAAGAAGAAAAAAGATGCTCTCCTGCAATGCAGCTTTTTTTTTTAGATTTATTTATTTTTGGCTGCATTGGGTCTTCTTTGCTGCGCACGGGCCTTCCCTAGTTGGGGTGAGCGGAGGCTACTCTTCATCGCGGTGCGTGGGCTTCTCATTGCGGTGGCTTCTCTTGTTGCAGAGCACCAGCTCCAGGCGCACAGGCTTCAGTGGTTGCAGCTCACAGGCTCTAGAGTGCAGGCTCAGTAGTTGTGGCACACGGGCTTAGTTGCTCCACGGCATGTGGGATCTTCCCGGACCAGGGCTTGAACCCGTGTCCCCTGTATTGGCAGGCAGACTCTTAACCACTGTGCCACCAGGGAAGTCCCTAACTCAAGTTTCTTAATCTTTAAAATAGGAATAATATCATCTACCTCATGGGTGGCTGCATAACAACATGAAGCTGCTAGAACAAACAAAGATGCTACTGGCTGCTAAGATCCATTAAACCTTTTAATCCTTCCATCTCTTGTACACTTCCCCTACACATAGAGTGGTCCAAAAGGCCTTTTTCAAGTACCTAAACACAAATTCACACAGACACATTCATAGCACCTTTTCTTCTGAACATCAGAGTACCCTATGTCCCCCAAATTAGGTCCCTATCACCAAGGAAATTGCCTGATT
Organism: Tursiops truncatus; assembly: GCF_011762595.2. Lineage (NCBI taxonomy): Eukaryota > Metazoa > Chordata > Mammalia > Artiodactyla > Delphinidae > Tursiops > Tursiops truncatus. Next base: position 104,237,030 of record NC_047035.1, read on the forward strand.
CCCAGCCTAAATGAAACTGGGGAGATATTTTAGCAAGAGACAATGACCAGGGATTTCTTATTTGCTCCAAACCCTAGTCCTTAGATAACAGATGTCACTTTAACTCCCTAGGACTTCTTTGTATATTCATTCCCACCTGTGACACCAACCAAGATATCACAGCTGCCTGAAGAACAGCTAACTTCACCACCTCCTAATATTTGAAAAGGATCAAATATTAGCTCTGAGAGCTAATCTTAGCAAGGGAGAATTTAAGAGAACAGTCTCATATTCCAGAATAGAAAAGTCTCTATCAATACCCTGAACAGATGTTCTTCTTCATATATCATATCTACTCATACTACAGATAGGGATCTTTCATTCCTACAACAAACTTCAATTTTAACATCTTCCCTAGTAGGACTCTGCTCCTTTGACCCTTCTTGTTTAAGCTTAGAACTAACTCTGAAATAATCACAGACAGCAAAAACCACTAAACTACTAAATTTTTATTTGTCTTTCACACATTCTGTTTAGCCACTCCCTCCCCTTCCCTATCCCCTACTGTCTGGCTTCAACAGTTTCACCCACAGGCGCACTAGAACCGTAAGATTCCTACACTTCCATGACCATCTTCGACCAGTATCATCTCTTCCTGTGAGCCTACATATGACCTTCTAACTACAGTATTAAAAATATTGCTGTTTCCTTGGTGCTTTGTGACCACCTTGGGGGGGGGGGGATAGGGAAGGTGGGAGGGAGACACAAGAGGGAGGAGATAGGGGGATGTATGTATATGTATAGCTGATTTACTTTGTTATAAAGCAGAAACTAACACAGCATTGTAAAGCAATTATACTCCAATAAAGATGTTAAAAAAAGTATTGCTGTTTATATGCTTACCAAATAAACATATTCACCTATTGAAAATGTCCACTTTTCTATAAAAGAGTGCTTCTATACATTAAAAATACTACTAAGGTGCTTTGAATGTGGTATCTAAATATCACTTCACCGTGTCTTATAATTTAACTGCCTTAAAACTTTAATAGAATTTTCTAAAATTACTAATAATATTAGTAATATTTTCTGTAGACTCCATAGCTTTTAACCTCAGACTTCTTGCTTGGTTTTACCAAACATCCAATTAATGTGAAATAAAGAAAAGTGTGGGAAACTAGGATAACTTCATTTCCAGTTAACAAAGCATTCCCTTTAAATGTATTATCACTTCTGATGTCCACTTGAACTACACTGTGATCAATGATAAAAGCCTATCTAGCAATTTTCATGTATTTTATACATATACTTACCTGCATAGGTTTTAGTTTTCCTTTTATCTCCATCCCTGGAATTTTCACATACCATGATGCTGCTAAATTTCGCTGTATGGATAAAAGCATGTTGACTGGTTTTAAAATTTCAATGTCATGCTGTGGGAAGCCAGCCTGCAAAATTGTTCTGAAAGATAAATAAGAATTTATTTTACATTTCTAAAATCTACATTTTAAAATGAAGACTATCATACTGTGTAACAGTTTCCACGGAGCATTTTTCTAAACACTAAAGGCTGCTATCAGAGTTCTTTTAGAACATGTTTCTTTTCACAAATCAATCTGCATCAGAATAATTCAAGTTTATATGCAGAGCTATGTAAAACAAACCCTATGTAATGCTGATTTCAAAGAGACAAATTTCATGAAGTATGACTATTGCACTATTTACTATCTTTCACAAGGATATTTAATAGCAACTAGTCCAACGTCATACAAACAAATGTTACATCCTCCTAAAATTGGAGGACAAAGAAAGTGATACTCTACTTAGCCCTTAGGTTTATGTTATTAATACTTCTCCAAACTCAAAGGGAAAAACTCACCAAACCTAGAAGTTAAACAAGCATATTATAACAGTCATATCTAGCCTGCCTACCAACAAACATTTGAACCACCAAATAAGTTACTCTTGTCATTCAACAGAGCGAACACTTTCCCATTTGGATTTGATAATCCATTAGATATCTTACTGAGAATTCCTAAATGTGACAAGGTTTGGAAATGAGAAATAAATCTTAAATTTTATTAAATTTTAAGAAGTCTTTGTCTCTGTACAGAAATGAAAATAGGTACGTGCAGAGAAAATAAATAAAAATAAATCTAAATTAAGTATTATTGAGTAAACTATAATTTTATAATAGGAAATTTTTATAAAGTGAAAAAAAACACGTTATAAATTTAGTAAGACAAAATGTAGATTCTATGAGATCCACCATTATAAACCACTAACCAAAAACCAACAGTCAAGGTTTCATAATTAGAAGAAATAAGGAATAAGAACCAACACTCACTAGAGTGTTTTACCCCTGGCAAAGATTTTATGAAAATTCTATTTCTAGTAAGTAATTTGCCATTGGATTATATATTTATACCTGGACAGCTTCAGCTGAGTGAGTTGGATGTTCATTTTATCAATGACTGGGGGAAGAGAATACTGTTCCACAGAAACTACACTAAATTGGTTTTCAACTTTGATTAAACCCAGATCTGCTATAACAGCATTAGGCGATACTGAAGACTGAGGAATGATAATAACTGGTGCTTTCAAATTGATATCCATCAAAAGGCGGAAGCTCTTTTCAGCCAAGTCTTTCATGCTGGAAGCAGCTCTTTCTGCAGCCTGGACTGTAGCTGTGCTCAAAGCTTCTTTGGCAGTTTGAAAATTGTTGAGGAAGTTCTGTTGGAAAATACTGATATTTAGAGTTCCCCCAAAACAGGATTTATTTTTAAAAGGAAAAACTTTAAAAAAGAAAAACTGAATAAAAGAGGTGATATAAAAGAAACGTTATTTATGACTGTGTACATGGAGTAAAGTCTAGAAAGATACACCCTGTGATAATTAACAAGTGGAAGAAAGAATCCTTTAACTTTCACTTTATGTATTTCAGAATTATTTGTTTTTTGACAAATTTTGGTAACAATACTTTTTAAAATATCCCTTTTACTCATGAATGTTGTCATCTTAATTCAAATTTAAATAAAAAGACGAAGGAGAACTCTTTACATCTCCCAAAGTTGCTTTAATTCTGTACCTCTAGGTCATAGGAATAAAGTCTATTAGTTTTAGTCCTTAGTTTTAGAAACTAAGGTTTTGCCCGCTTATTTCTAAAGGTTATTTTCTTAAGTGTACTCTAACATGAGCAAAGGTGCTGAAGTGTTTACAATCTTGCAATCATTAATAAGAGTCAAAAATTCTTTATTTAGAGTGAGATCTTTCACCTCAATTTCAACTCAAAGCAGAAAGATTTTTCCCAATGGAGAAAAGAACTGGAAGCAATATTCTTCCATTAATAATGTAAATGGTTTATTTAGTTTATTAAACTAACACCCCTCCAAATAAATTACTTTCCAGAAAAATAAAACATGATGGTTTAGGTAGAAATCCATAACTTAAAAGCTTTGATTAACAGCCCTGCTAAGAGGCATAGGCAAATTAAACTCTTCAGCCCATGACACTTACATGGAAATAAATAATTAAAAGAATTTTATGGCCTTGATCATAATTATAATCAAAAGCTGTAAGCTCCAGTATTAGTCCTTCAAATGCCTGATGACCTCCTTAAAAGATTCTTTTCGCTAAGTACCTTTTAAGGGTCTCTCATAAAACAAATAACACTGAAAAGCCTAATTAAAACATCAGAAAGTACTTTCAAAATATATAACTATGGAAATGTTAAAGAATGATCATTCAAAGGTTCAAAACAATGATAATAAAATTCATTTAGTTATCCATGATGTAAAGGATTTCCTTAATTGTAATATTCTATTCAGCAATTGGGACTTTATCACACAGCCCCATTAGTAAAGATTTTGACTACCTAGGTTCAGATGTATAGGCAAAGATACTTAGGTGTCAATAAGAAATAAATATATTTAAAAAATAAACTTACCAGAAGAGACATGAAGAATTTATGAACATAAACAATTTGAATACAACCCACTTTGAGAGTAAGCTTGCCATCTACTTTAGACATATCAGCATAGGCCTTTCCTTCTGTGGCGTCTGGATAAAGAGTCATTTGGAACCTAAAGACTTCATCTCCCAAAATAGAGACAGCCTAAAAGTATTAAATTAACTGGTTATTATATCAAAAGAGCTGTATCACTGTATTATAAATAAGTTTCCTTATTACAGAACCCTTGATATATAAAGAAGCGTCACTTAAATTCAACCTTCAACAAATTAGTTAAAAACATTTAACTTGACAATAACTTTTTCCTATATCTATAAAAAAAGTTTTATCAATGGAGATATCATCACTTAATTGGTTAGAAATAACTTACAAATCACCTAGTCTATACACACTGTGAAAGCAGATGATGACCATATTCATGCTTACTCCCTAACAAAATGCCTGAACAAATGATTAAAGGCAACTCAAGCCCGCCCCCAAAAAATAAATTTCAATATAGAAACGTATCTTTTAATTACCTTTTTGTGAATGGAAGTCGAATCAACATTCATAACTATGATATCCTTAAGTCTGGCAAACATGTCGGTCTGCTTTGGCCTCACAGAAATAGAGGCATCCATTCCTGTGGGAAACACAACACTTTTCACCTAATCCAAGTGAACTAATTTAGTGGTTTTTAATTCAATAATATACTACCAAGATAGAGAATAGATAAAAATTACTCACTATTAGACATATTAAAGGTAACAACTTCTTTCTTTTTTTTTTTTTTGGGCCACACCAAGTGGCATGTGGGAATGTGGGATCTTAGTTCCCCGACTAGGGATACAACCCACGCCCCTTGCACTGGAAGTGCAAAGTCTTAACCACTGGACCACCAGGGAAGTCCCAAAGGTAACTACTTCTATGTATGAGATACCAAAGAAAGATTATAATATCTTTAAGTTCTAGAAGCATCTCATACATAAACTTTGTGGAAATTTTAAAACAAAAGAAATCAAATGTCAAAGAAAATTAATCACAGATCTCCAAACACAAGTATCCTGTGCATTATTAGTAAGATCAGAATCGGTCATTTATGGTGACACCTAACATTTGTTAAACAGTTATTTTACAAACATTATATAATGAAACTATTACTCTGAAAACTAAAGAATTGGAATTATAATTAAATATAATTTGATGAATAAATACTATTCTTTCTACAGTAAACTGTATCTAAAACACAATCTTTTAACATTTCTCTCCAAAAAAATATTTGTCATTCTCATAATTTCTAAAGGAATGATTTCTAAAACCACTCCTCAGAGTGAATGAGAGAATGCCTACAGCTAAGCCCCAAGAATGAACCGAAATCATTACCATGCTATGCATAAACAGATACTCAGTAACATTTGTTGAATGGAACTGATTTTCTAACCCCTTGTTAACTGCTTATTATGTACATACCAGGCACTTTTCTTAATACATGTAAATTTGTAAACTTAATCCTCATAACAATCCCATGAATAATTACTATAACTATCTCCATTTTACAGAAGAGGGAACTCAGGCACGGAAACATTAATTAATTTGCTCAAGGTCAGCCAGTAAGTGTTAGAGCCAAAATTTGAACCTTGGCAGGCTGGCTCCAGAACCCATGGTATAATATGAACTCATCTTTATATGAGGCTGATGATGAGTAAAGCTTACAAAATTTCTTTTAGAAACTTCTCTTCCTGATGCTATATAAGCACAAAAGACAAGGGAAACAGGATAATGACATTTTCTTTACTCAGTGAGATGTTATAATATTCATTTCTCAGTTTAAAGTTATATTATTCTGAAAATGCAAACAGAACATGAGATTAAGCCTTAGACTTATTCTGAAAAATTTTTTAAACATAAGGAATGTCTCACATCAGTCATGAATCGTACCAAATTTACTTCTAACACTTCAAAGCACATCTTTGAGAAGTCTGCAAGAATCTTCAACATAAGTAAACCAAAAGACGACTCATGAGAAATCTACCGTGCAACAAGCTCATTCTTCCTGAAGGTCTATGTAAAGAAACAGAAATACCTACAGCAGGAAAAAGTTACTTACCATGTATTCTAATATCTGCAATATTATACTTCTGATCACAGACAAAGACATTAAATGCATTTAATTCAGCTATGACCTTTAAATCAAACACATCATCTTGAGAAGTGTTGCTGGATACTGAAAAGTAATAGAATCCTAGTGATTAGCAAAGTGCAAAGATGATATAACATAAAATAATCCCAAAATCACTAAAATAAAAGTACATTTTATGAACTATGAAGAACCAAAAAGGTCTCCATTAAGATTACATATAATTAATATTATTTTTAAATGTCAATCAGACAGCAAGTAGCATATTTCCATCCAAATTAAAAATAAAGGCAACGTTTACTAGCACCTTATAAGTATAATTTTGCTAGATGAAAACTTTACTATAATTTTTCTTGTGGGCAAAAAGGAAACCCCCTATATTAGAATTCTAAGATTCCATTAGAGCTAAATTTTGATTTGGAACTCCTTTTCATATCATATATTAGATCAAAGAAAAATATTTCATGAAAAATTGAAATAGTGATGACAGTAAAATATGTATTATTAACTATGACACATACATGTTATTAACTATAGAGACAACTTCCCTAGATTATATTATGTTTCTCCATGAAGAATCCTAAAAAAAGTTCTATAAGAGATGAACATAAAGGGCTAAAGTTAAGGAAAAACAAAAAATTATTTTATAACGTGTATTTGTGTCTGTGCACGTGTATAAAAATCACAATCAAATGGATTCTCTTAATCTATTTTAGTCTAGGTCCTGATTGATAAATTTAAGACATAATTTCCTAGAGATTTGTCTTGACTGGAGGAAACACTTTTTCCTATAAAACTGTAAAAGTATGGGGACATCAGTCCTTAATCACCGAGATGATAAAAGGGTTTTTTTTTTCCTTTAAGATTTAAAGTAGCAAAATCAAACCATAAAAAATAGCTATGTGGCATAACTAGAAGAATTGTTTCTTTGGATTACTATTTTTTGTAGTTTATTGTGAGCTTAAACATTGCTTTTTCATTTATTCAACTGTGTGCATGTGCGTGTGTATGTATGTATATGTTATGTAAGTATTTCCGTGGATATTAATGTAACAAGTACATTAAAGATGAAGAAGGTAAAACTCTTTTACTCTAGTTTAATGCAAAAATACTGCTCTGCTCCCTGGTTAAAAAAAAAAAATCTCATCCTTGTATCAGATCTAATATTACTAACAGTTTTCACTTTAAAGATGCCAGTAATATAGATATAATACAACTAGGTAATGGTCTGAAAATTAAATTACCAGATGTTAGATACTCACATCATATGACATGAAAGAAAAATAATTAAAATGATATTTGGCTTAAAAACAGGCACATGTTCACTCACGCTATACCACATCTAATATTTCACGGCACAAATTGTGGCATGTGCCCATATCTCTATGTGACTTAAATACAGTTTTGGTTAGAAACCAAAGTGAGTCTGTCTCTTCCATGAGATTGTTCCTTTTGTGCTTTGCAAAGCTGAAAACTGTTGAGCACCAGGTAGTTTTAACTGACTGACTGAAATGGGCCTTTGTTACTATGCGTGATTGTGTTCATATTTTAATTACTTCCTTCCTCACTTTCACTGGAGTGAAGGTTACACAGACATCAATGCAAAGTATATACAACTTTATTTTACATAAAAGCTAGGCAGTGAAATCAAATATAAATACGTGATAAATATTAAACACTTATTTAAAATCTCTCACTAAATTACTCTATTATACCATAGGGATAAAATCTGCTTTCTTTTGAAACCAACCTCATCTGTCAAAGCAGGTAAAACATTAAGGTGATAAACAGTTATCTTAGCTTGAAAATACATGTTATTATATGATTATTAAAGTTCAGACAGAAAGTATTAAACCATGACTCAAAAGTTAATACCAGTTTTGGCAATGATACTTCTGGACTCCCCCATCAGTGGCTTCAGCTCCAATTCCTTCTTAGAAGGTTCAGAGGATGGAAAAGCAGATGATAAAAAATCCATGAAGGACAGTAAAGCTTCCAAATGAAGAACTAAGTTTAAGGATGAAAATGAAACCTAAGATAATGAACAATTAGAGAGGCAGATTTCAGATATGGAAACATTTTTATGTCAAACCTCAACATATACAAGTAGCACAAGAGTAGTTCAACTAAGGACTTCTTTTTTGAGAAGGAACTCACTATTACTTTGTTAACCTTTACCAGACAATAAACCAACACTGCCCACTCCCACACCCAACAATAATTCTAACCTCAATGGAACCTGATAGGCTTTAAGTAAAGATAGAAGAAGTATTATCAGCCTTAGGTTGGTCGGTCCCCTTACAGATGGTCCCAAGACAGACTATGCATGCTCAAATGGATGGTGACCAATGTCTGTACTGAGCCATACTTTTAGCCTTACCCTTAATTTTTTCCTAATCCTAAAGCCAATTCATTCAAATGCTTAATGCTTCCATCAACACTACGCCAAATAACCATAGTGAACAAAATTTCCTTAAAAAATATTTCATTTGTGTACAACAAGGAATCATTAATTTATATCTGGGAAACAAGGAGTCTTTTAGGAAATCAAATCAACTTTTGTAATAACTTTATTTCAACTCTCCATCCATTTCTTTTATCTACAAAATTAAACCTATTATTATTACCACCCTTATTCTAATTTTAGGGCTCACAATCTCACAACTGAAGATGGCTTTGAAGCTAGATTTAATCATTACTATAATCTAACCTTATAGTGAATTAGAAAAGATTTACCTGAAGTCTTTGTTTGGTACTGTCATGGATGGTTTTAAATTCTGGTCCATCACTGTCCGCCTACAAATAATGGAGGATAAAGCCACTGGGTTGCAAACACTAAAAATTCACACACTGAAAAAATATATATATATTCTTTACTTTGCAAAGTATGCTATGAAAACACTATAAACATATTTCTTAAAGGCAAAGAAGAACATGACAAAAACATGACCACATAAGCATTTCTTATATTCTACAGAAGCAAAAACCCGAACTCCTTATCCTACCTGGGAGGAAATGCTAAAGGTAGGGGAAACTGTCAGTGTAGCTAGATTATAATAGATTTTGCTTCAAATTACAATGGAACTTTGTATACATCTACTTATTCAAAAACATAGGATTAACTCAGAAGTTTACTGAAATTATCCAGGATTGTCAGATGCTTGCATAAATCACTATAATTAACCAGTTTTAGGATGAAAAATTTTAGGGGAGAAAACCAAGATATTATATACAGGGGGATGACATATGCAAATATTAAAGAATCCTAGAAATGAAACTACCTTTTTCAATAACATTTTCAGAAGGGGTTCATCTGTTACATTAGAAGAGTTAATAATGTGAAGAGGTTCTCCTTTAGAGTCTAAAAGAGAAAAAAGAGAGGCTAGATTCATTATTAAGTCGTTTAGACATTTCAAATGTATTTAAAAATAGACCAGCCAGTTACACAAATATATGTTTGTCAAAACTAAGAGTTGTGTGCTAAAAAGGCTGAATTTACTGTATATAAATCGTATCTCAATAAAGCTGGCTTTGAAAAAAAAATTAAAGAAACTCCAAAAAACACAAAAAAACCAGCACTGGCCAATTATAAACGCTGTAACATTTGGTACTACTGGTATTACTTATTTGAACAAATCATAATAAAGGACAAAGCTACAAAATACTTAAACTAGTGATTATTCTCAATACAAGTTTGCTTTACTTAAAGTTACCCCATAGAGTTCCTATAAACACCCATACCACCTTTAAAAGTTGGCTTGGTGCAATTTAGAAAGTGAATTTGAAAGGCTGAAGAGACTACAAGGTGATGTTAAATTTTTCCTCTATATATTTCTGGGTTTAATTTTTATTTTTCACAAGTATATATTAATGTCATTAAACACAAATAAAAAACTTATGTAATTTTTAAATAAATAAAAAACCAAAGAAAAAAAGTTACTTCCTAGTAAATTAACTCACCTTTCAAAAAGGGTCCCTGGGCTCTATACCTGGGTATTGTTCTCAGAGCACAGTTATAATGTTATGTTGCTTTTCATAAGTACTGAAGTGTTATGTACTGAAGACATATACCTCATTTTTCTTTTAGATATATTCTACTTTCTGCTAAATATTTAGATATAGACTTACTTTATGATAAATAACTACATAAAGAATTTTAACTATCAAATTACTTCATATTAATGTAATAAATTTAAACTAAATAATTATGGTGACACTAATAAATATGCTTCATGTTGATAAAAAGGTAGTGACCATCTGCCTATTACATGCACAATTTACAGAGACTATACTTCACACTTACCAGTGAACTCAAAGCATTGCATACTAATTTTTTTTAGATAAGCTTCAGCAGTCAGGTCGTAGGCTTTAACTCTAGCTTCCAGTCCAAGCTGCAGGACATTTAGTTCACATAAAGGCCTTCCTCTCTTTTCTGCTTTTTCCATCAAAGTAATCACGACCTAGAAAAAGGTACCATTATTACCACAAACTATTTCACTAATATACACTGAAGTTAATTTAATAATCATCCGGAATGATATTATCAAAATATTCACACAGCGTAAAGATGTTCACTTCTATTTGTGCCTGGAAATTACCTAGGGTTATTTACTTTGGAAGGCCCACTTACTTGTTCAGACTTTTAAAGCACTGTCACTGTATTTTAATGGATTTCAAGATAGTTATGAAAAAAAAAAGTTGTTCTGCCTAATTCCCGGAAGTCCTAGTCTGATGGATGGTGTCAGACTAGATCTGAAAGTCTGAGATAAACAGTCAATTTTTAAACTACTCCTAAGGCAAGGTTTCTCAACCTTGGCACCACTGACATCTGGGGCTGGATAATTCTTTCCAGTGGGAAGTAGTCCCATGCGCTGTAGGCTGTTTAGTGGCATCACTGGCCTCTACCCACTGGTTGCCAGTAGCCCACTCTCTCTCTGGATAGTGACAACCAAAAATGTCTTCAGACAATGCTAATTATCAGCTTGAGGGGAGGATGCAAATTGCTTCCCCCCACCCTAATCACTGTCCTAAGGGAAGGGAACTGTAATTATATGTATTACAAATAATATTAAAAAGGACTTACAGGTTTTATATGTACATATGTTAATGAAACCCATTTGCAAATAGAAGTATTCATTTATCAATGTTTCAATTATCAAAGCCTAAAAATCTTCAATAACTGTAACATTAACCAGAAAAACAGCAGAGGTTTAGCATGAAGGAAGTTAGTTTCAAAACATGTATTTCAGATCAAAAAAGTAGCACTCATTTGTTTAAAAGTTTATTATTTTTGACTCAAAGATAGAACATAACCTCTGCGTAGCTATTTAACAATGAAGGGATTTTGGAGAAATTCTTCTAAGTCCCTGTATCCGCGATGCTTTCCCACATACACACGTGTGTGCCTGTCCCTCTTTCTACCCTGTCCCAGCCCCTTTCCTAAACTCCTTTCCTCCGACTGTATCTTCTTCTTCTTTAAAAATTCAACTAAATCTCACTTCTTCCAGGTTATCTTCCCTGACTCTTTCAGACTGCTTAGATGCCCTCTTCCTACCATCACTGCCACAAGCTCCCTCGGCACATTTTTAATGGAAGTAATTAACAAAAATTTTAATTGTTTTCTTGTTTGAGTTCAGAGTTTATGTCTTTTACTTCTGTATCCTTAGCACTTAGTACATGCAATGAATATCTGTTATGTGTGTGAACACAGAAGAGGAAAATTCATTTAACCTTACCTTAAGAATCTGCATATGGAAAGCAGGTAATGGTAATATAACGTTTTTTAAATGTTGGCATATTGTGTTTTATTCTATTAATGGTTTCTAAAATTTGCAAAGAATTTCTCTGTCATTTTTCCCTTTCCTGCCTTCCCTATATAAAATCCAAAGCAGGCCACATTCCAACTGTCCTAAAATCATTTGAAAAGCCTGTTACAGGGCATATTACCATTTTCTCTGTAAATATTATATCCCCCAAATATAACTCATCTTTAGCAAACTCTCAAATTTTTAAACATTTCTACATACAAATTACAAACAGTCTTTGTAAGCTTTTTCTATCCATATCAATAATCTACAAGTTTACTTTATTAGAGGTAATTCCAAATATCCATTATTTATCCACCTCATTTTATAAAAACAGATGAAAATTACACACCTCTTTGATTTCAAATTTCAGCAGCATATTAATGATGTCTACAGATCTAATTTCTTCCACTCCAGCTGTTAAACTCTCTTGTGAAACATGCATATCTTTTTTTAATGTAGAGATTTCAAGTGGCTCTTTAGTTTCACCTAAAGATGTTTAAAAGAAATTCATTCACTTCTATTCACACATTTCTTACATGAATACTCAACAAGGACTTATACAAGTACTCTGGACTTGGTTCAGGCATTGAAAATCCACAAATCAGTCATACACAGCTCTAGCCCTTAGAAAGCTCATGGCTTAGTAGAAGAAACATATATACTTAAAATACAAACAAAATAAGAAGGCCCCACCTAGTCACATTAAATGGACAAATGTTAATAGTCTCTAGATAAAGTATGTAGAAAGCACAGAACTAAGCATGACACTGTCATGAGAAGGTCAAGAAAGTCTTAATAGGAGAGTTATAATTCAAGTAGAACTGAAGGAGCTCCTCACACAGAGAAGAATAAAATAAGAGGTAGTAGAAAACCACAGAGAGAGAACACATCAGGATAGGTTTTGCAAACAGAATGGAGTTTGATATGGTTACATCATAAGGAGGATAATAAGAGCTAAGGCTTGATATGAAAGAAGCGGGGGGAGGGGGAGTTAAAGCCTCTTACGCCATACCAAGAATCAAAAGTAAAACCATATGAATATGACCCTGTTGTCCTGAAATTCACGCATCCTGAAATGCAGTAAAATTGCTTTCTAAACTGTAATACACAACACTAATAATAGCTATCACTTGCAAAGTACTTAATCTCTGTGTTGGATGTTGTGCTAACAGACATTCACAGACTATCTCATTTAACTCTTATAACAACACTTTAAGGTAAAACCTTTACATTGTCCTTACTTCACATATGAGCAAATTGTGGTCCAGACAGATTCAGTACCTTGTCTAGTGTTTTCCATATGGAAAACCACTGCTGTTAATTATTACCTTTGAGAAAGCAATGCATAGGGCAAGGTTTCTTAACTATCACCTTATTTCAGCGCTGTTCCAAACATAATGTGATTGAGGGAAAATAATTCTACCAAATATTTTGCTTCTAGAAAACAATTCCTGGAACAGGCAAAGATTTCTTAAATAGGAAATAAAAAGCACTGATCATTTTTTAAAATTGTGTATTAGAATTCATTAAAATTAACTAATTCTATTAAAAGAAAACCTATTAAGAGAGTGAAAAGGTAAAGCACAGATAGGGAGTAGATATTTCTACACATACACTAACATGTATACATATAACCAGCAAAGGGCTCCTAACCAGAATGAATAAACAACTCCTATACACCAATTAGAAAAAAGACCATATCTCAGTAAAAATAATGGTCAACAGACTTGAATGATCATGTCATAAAAGAGGACATCCAAATGGCATATGAAAAGGTTTTTAATTTCATTAGTTACCAGGGAACAAATAAAAAACATAGAGATACTACTATATAACCACCAGGATGGCTACATTTTACAAGACTGAGGATAGCAAGTACTGGTGAGAATGTGAAACAACTGGAACTCTCATACATTGCTAGTAGGAAAGTAAACTGGTTCAACCACTTGGAAAACTGTTCAATATAGCCTGGCGTAAGTTACTGAAGCGAAATGTAAGCTAACATATGACCCGGTAATTCTACTCCTAGCTATATGTCCAAAAGAAAACAGTATATAAGTGTGCCTAAAGACTACAATGACATTCATAGCAATTTTACTCATGACAGTCAAATACTGGAAACAGGAATAAAAAGAACAAACTAGCGCTATAGACATCAACATGGATGAATCCCACAAAATGTTGAAAGAAGCCAAGGGATCCGCGCGTGGCAGCGCTGCAGCCGCACAGCTCTCTGCTGAGCCCCAGAAAGGCCGCGCCGGCCCCGCCGCGCTCGTGGTCACGCTGCTCCCCTCGCCGCGAGGGGGGAGATGGCTCGGGGCGGCGCGGGTGCCTACCGCCCTCCGAGGGGGCCGTGGGGACGGGGCGTGGGGGCTCTGCCCCCGGCCCGTGCCCACCCCCCCACCCCGCCGGAAGCCGCGTGCGGCCCTCAAGCCCCGGACCCTGAGGTCGTCACGCGAAGCTCCGAAAACCCCGGCAAGGCTCTGCGGAGGCACGAGCTCGGGCCCGCTCTCACGGAGGTACAAATGATGCAAAATGGATACCTCGCCCCAGAGACAGATGAAGATGATCTTTAGTCTAGCTATAATGACTACAATCCAACCTATGATACCGAGGAACTGGAGAATGACACAGCTTTTCAGCAAGGTGTGAGAACTAGTCATGGCAGAAGACCTCCCGTAACTGCTAAAATACCAAGCACAGCGGTTGCTAGACCTGTAGCTACTGGGTATGGGTCCAAGACATCCCTGGCATCAGCAGTGGGAAGACCAATGCAGGGGCTCTTCAGGATGGAGTTACTAGACCCATGACAGCAGTGAGGGCAGCTAGTTTTACCAAAGCAGCTTTGAGAGGCTCTGCATTCGACCCCCTCGGTCAGTCGTGGGGCCCTGCACCGCCCCTGGAGGCCAGGAACGAAGACAGCCGAGAAGAAAAGATGAGACAAGTGGAGAAGAAAGTAAATGAGTCAGTAGAAGAAAGCTGTATTGCTAACTGTCGTGGAGACTTAAAATTGGCCTTAGAAAAGGCAAAAGATGCAGGAAGAAAAGAGAGAGTCCTGGTGAAACAAGGAGAACAAGTTACAAGTCCAGAAAACATCAATTTGGATTTAACTTAATCAGTTCTTTTCAACTTGGCCAGTCAATATTCAGCTAATGAAATGTATGCTGAAGCACCAAACACCTATCAAGTTATAGTGAAAAATACGATGTTTAGCAATGCAGGACGGTTGTAAGTGAATATGGGAAATATTTATTTAAAGCAAAGAAATTATTCCAAAGCCATTAAATTCTACCAAATAGCCTTAGATCAAATTCCAAGTGTCCATAAAGAAATGAGGATTAAAATTATGTAGAACATTGGAGTTAACATTTATTAAAACTGGGCAGGGCTTCCCTGGTGGCGCAGTGGTTGAGAGTCCACCTGCCGATGCAGGGGACACGGGTTCGTGTCCCAGTCCGGGAGGATCCCACATGCCGCAGAGCGGCTGGGCCTGTGGGCCATGGCCGCTGAGCCTGCGCATCCAGAGCCTGTGCTCTGCAGCGGGAGAGGCCACGGTAGTGAGAGGCTCACGTACCGCAAAAAAAAACACACACACAAAAACCTGGGCAGTATTCAGATGCCATTAATTTATTTGAGCACATAATGAGTATGGCACCAGATCTGAAGGCAGGCTTCAACCTAATTCTTAGTTACTTTGCTGTTGGAGATCGAGAAAAAAAGAAGGCATTCCAAAACTTGATTGCTGTTCCATTAGAAACTGATGAAGATGATAAATACATTTTACCAAGTGATGACCCACATACTAATTTAGTGATTGAATCTATAAAAAATGATCATCTAAGGCAAATGGAATGTGAAAGGAAAGACATGGCAGAAAAATACATCATGACAGTTGCAAAACTCATTGCTCCTGTAATTGAAACATCTTTTGCTGTAGGTTATGATTGGTGTGTTGAAGTTGTGAAAGCTTCTCAGTATGTAGAGCTGGCAAATGATCTGGAAATAACGCAATTACATACCTGAGACAAAAGCATTTTAATCAAGCTGTAGAGACCTTTAAAATGTTTGAAAAAAAGGACAGTAGAGTGAAGAGTGCAGCTGCACCCAACCTCTCATTCCTGTATTATTTGGAAAATGAATTTGCAGAAGCCGGTAGCTATGCAGATTTAGCTGTGAACTCTGACAGATATAATCCGTCAGCTCTTACTCATAAAGGGAATACAGTTTTTGCAAATGGTGATTATGAGAAGGCAGCTGAATTCTAAAATGAGGCTCTAAGAAATGATTCTTCTTGTACTAAAGCACTTTATAATATTGGCCTTACCTATAAGAAGCTAAACCAGCTTGATGAAGCTTTGGACTGCTTCCTGAAACTTCACGCAATCCTAAGAGACAGCACCCAAGTCCTTTACCAGATAGCAAGTGTATACGAATCAATGGAAGATCCCAATCAAGCTAATGGTTAATGCAGCTGATGGTTAATGCAGCTGATCAGTGGTTGGTTATGGTTAATGGAATGGTTAATGGAATGGTTAATGCAGCTGATTAATGGTTAATGGTTAATGCAGCTGATCAGTGTTGTTCCAACTGACTCCAGAGCTTTGTCTAAACTGGGAGGATTATATGACACTGAGGGGGATAAATCCCAAGCATCCCAATATTACTATGAGTCATATAGGTATTTCCCGTCCAACACTGAAGTCAACAAGCGGTTCGCAGCCTATTACACTGAAACCCAGTTTTGTGAAAAAGCCATTCAGTACTTTGAAAGAGCTTCTCTTATACAGCCTACACAGGTGAAATGGCAGCTGATGGTAGCTAGTTGTTTTAGAAGAAGTGGTAACTACCAAAAAGCGTTAGATACTTACAAAGATATTCACAGAAATTTTCCAGAAAATGTTGAATGTCTATGTTTCTTGGTACATCTCTGCACAGATACTCGATTAAAAGAAGTTCAAGAATATGCAACAATACTCAAGAGATTGGAAAAAATGAAAGAAATCAGGGAACAGCGCATCAAGTCTGGCAGGGATGGCAGCGGGGGTCCCCATGGCAGGAGAGACAGGAGTGCTGGCAGTGACAGTGGCCAGAACTGTGGCTCTGGTAGCAGAGGCAAGCGGCTCAACGCCCAGCTCTGAGCCCTGCCTGGGACAGGTCTCAGAGCCTCATAATGAGAGCAGCAGTAACAAGGAGCTAGATGCCTCCTATGTGGATCCGCTTGGCCCGCAAATAGAAAGACCCAAAACCACAGCCAAAAAGAGAGTCAACGAGGAAGATTCTGCTGATGAACAGGAGATGATTTGCTTCCAGAATAATATATATTTTAATATATTATTTATTAAAGGAAAGAAATCACCTTACAAGAGAATACTCATGTTAAAGTTTGGATTAATTATCCAAATGGATAATTATGTTCTATGAGTATGCATTTAGATTTTGTTTCGCTTTTAATGGAATAAAAACGTGAAAATTAAAAAAAAAAGAAAGAAGCCAAAAATGAAAGTAAATTCTCTATGATTCCATTTATATGAAATTCAAAAAGAGGCAAAACTAATGCATGATATTACAAATCAGAATGGTACTTAATTCTGGGTGGATTCAGGGTCAGGGTGGGTGTTTGGTATTGATAGGTAAAGGCATAGGGAGAGCTCTAGGGTGCAGTGCTGGAAATGTTCTATATCTTAATCATGGTGATTACACTGGTGTAGCCATATATAAAAATCCACTGAATTGTACACTGAAGATTTGCACACTTTACTATATGTATTAACATACTGTAAAAAAGGTTTTTCCCCCCCGGAAAAAAGCCTGTGCTCCGTGACGGGAGAGGCCACGGCAGTGACAGGCCCGCGTACCGCAAAAAATAAAAAAAAAAAAAGTCAGATCAAGTATGCTACATAGCCTAGTGCCAACTTAGAATGTTTTTTTCTCTATACATGCCAAGTTCAAAAATTTTTCCAGAATTCACCTTCTTTATGGCCTCCGCCTAACTCATGCAACTTAGAAATAACTGACTTTACTCAACTTAAAAGCAAACTATGGTTTTATTCAATAGCATCTTATTTGTTTTCTTGGTAATACAAATCGCAATTTGTAAATATATGTTTGTTTACTTCATTTTTATTGTTTGTCTCCCCTACAAAATTGTAAAAAGACTTTTATTACACCACCTACTGTCAACCTCTTACCTGTCTCTTGCACTCTTGGTTTCACTTTACTCAAGTCTTCAGTAGCCTCACCAAGATTTTCTGCTAGTATTCGAAATAAAAGATTAAGATCTTCTTGATTTAGATTAACCTGTGAAATATGATGTTCCAAGAAAAGATAAAGATATTTCATTTTAAAATGAAACAATTTTAATATGGAAAACAAATCCTTAGTAACAAAACACTAAGGACAGGATACTCCTAACATTGACTAAAAAATTATATAATCACTGTACACTCAAGTATTCCACTACTTATGTTAAAAATTTCATTTTCAAATATAAGACAGTGTTTGGAGAAAAACAATGTGATTTACAAGTCAATATTAGTTTCATCTACTTAACCAATATGACCCTTAGTGAAAGTTAATAATTATTAAAGAAATCAGATCACTTTTTTTAATAAGTGACTTTCAGAACACACATAAATTCTACTTTTTAAACAATAACAATTTCAACGTAATAAAAATGCCACCTTCAATATGAAAAATCGGCATTTCACTCAATGCTATAATTATCTGAGGGGTACTCAGATATCCCTAAAATAAAAGAGTATGTATATAATATATAGAATGAGCTATAATTATAATACACTAATAAATAATTTACAAACAGATCACTGCTAACGTGTACACATAACAAATTTAAAAGCTAAGTAACATTTAACTGAAGATTAAATTCTACTAAAATTAATAAAGATCCTGTTGGACAGTATCACACTGAAATTTTCCTTACAACAATCAGTAAAAATTCCACATTTCATTTAGATTTATAATGAGAAAGTCTTCAGAGTCTGAACTTTCAATAAGAAAGTTTTTTTCTGGGACTTCCCTGGTGGCGCAGTGGTTAAGAATCTGCGTGCCAATGCAGGGGACACGGGTTCGAGCCCTGGTCCGGGAAGATCCCACATGCCGCGGAGCAACTAAGCCTGTGAGCCACAACTACTGAGCCTGCACTCTAGAGCCTGTGAGCCACAACTACCGAAGCCCGCGTGCCTAGAGCCCGTGCTCCACTACAAGAGAAGCCACCACAATGAGAAGCCCACGCACCGCAACTAGAGAAAGCCCGCGCGCAGCAATGAAGACCCAGTGCAGCCAAAAATAAATAAATTTTTTAAAAAAAAGTTTTTTTCACTCATATACTCACATTCATTGACTCAAGATGACCTTTAATTTCCACAACAGGCACCTTGTGGTACCAAGATGCAGCTAGATTCCGATTTACATAAAACTCCAAATTAATTGGATGCAACAGCTGAATATCAGGATGGGAGATGCCTGGCTGGATCACTGTCCTAATGAAAAATATAATTGATATATATGCATAAACATAGGGGTAAATGCAACATATCATTAAAAAAAACACAAAGCCCAAAGTTGCCGCTCTAAACGTTGATTTGAAACAACGCTGTTTTAGTGTTTTCTAAACTTGGTCAATAATTAATTTAATCTACAATATACTAGCATGGACAGATTAAAACACAGCTGTCCCTTGAACAACACGGGGGACTAGGATGACAACCCCTCCATGCAATCATGTAACTTATAGTTTGCCCTTCATATTTCGGTTCCTCTGTATATGTGATTCCTCCATAACCACAGTTCTAAACAACCACAGGTTGTATAATACTGTGTTATTTACCACTAGAAAAAAATACCTGCGCGTAAGCAGAACCATGCAGTTCAAACCCGTGCTGTTCAAGGGTCAACTGTATATGACATACAATTAGCCTTTAAGAAAACTTTTTTCTTTAAACAGAAGATAGATGACAACCTGAGTAAATTTTTAAAAGAAACTGATATTTTTGAAGCTATGGGGGAAATCATCAATACAGTTGTTCAAGGACTGGTATGTGTGCTGGTACAGAGATTAGAGAAAAAAATGGCAAGATGAAAAGTAAGCTATTTCTAAGTTTATAAAGCTCTTCAACCAGGATTCTTTTCTGGACTTGTCTTATAATCATTCCTTTTGTATTTAAGGTAATTAAATCTCCTTGGACGGGGTAGAAAATGATTTCAAAATGAACATACACACTTTCAAATGTCCTCTGGTGTGAGCCCTAGAGATACATCATTACTTACACAGCATTCCTGCCAAAAATGTATAAGCTCGATTAAATCATGAGAAATCACTCAGACAAAACTAAATTGAGAGTCATTCTATGAAACAACTAGACTGAACTCTTCAAAACTGTCATCATCATGAAAAACAAAGAAAGGCTGAAGAACTATCCCAGAATAAATGTCTATCAGTACAGAAATCCCCCTCACTAATATAGAATACAATTAAATGCCACATGTTATCCTGGATTGAGGGGAAAATTCTTGGAATAACTGGTAAAATCTGAATATTGAATGCATATTAGATAATAGATTATATCAATGTTAAATTTCCAGAATTTGATAATTGTGGTTATTATGTAAGAGGATTAATGTCCTTGTTCTTAGGAGACACATGCTAAAGCACTCTGGGGCAAAGCGTTAAGATATCTATTCTCAAATGGTTTAGCAAAAAATGTTTTAATTTCCAATTATAAAATAAATCTTGGGGATGTAACATATGGGATGGTGACTATAGTTAATAAGACTGTACTGTATATTTGAAAGTTGCTAAGAGCATGTATCTTAAAAGTTCTCATAACAAGAAAAAAATTTTCTGTAAATATGTGTGGTGATGGATGTTAACTAGACTTACTATGGTGACCATTTAGCAATACATACGACTATCAAATCATTATGTTGTATACCTGAAACTAATATGTCATTCATACCTGAATAAAAATAAAATTTTAAATTTTTAAATATTTTAAATGATAATATGTATATACAGAGTTAAAGCAAATGTAAATAATTGGTGAATCTATTTGAAAAATTATAGGTACTATTTTTGCAATTTGTCTGTAGGCTTGAGATTTTTCAAAATAAAAAGCTGATTAAAAGACAGTTCTGTGCAACAGAAGTATGTTGAGCATGGATTTCAATAGTCATAAAATTTCATAGACAATGTTAAATAATACTTAAATATCAATACATAATTATTGAAAGAGCATACCTAGAAAGCTTAAGCTTTGTTAGCTGCACATCCATTCTATCAATTACTGGAGGGTCTGAGTAGTCTTCACCAGATATCAGACTGAACTGATTGTGAACTCTGATTAACCCAAGATCTACCACTACTGCATTGGTGGAAATGGAAGACTGTGGGATGACTATAACTGGTGCTTTCAAATCAATATTGATAGAAACACGAAAGCTCCTCTGGGCAAAATCTTTCACACTTGTGGCAGCCTTTTCTGCAGCCTGAGCAGTGGCAGCACTCAGAGCCTCTTTGGCTGTCTGGAAATTGTTCAGGAAGTTCTGTGGACACAAAATAAAAGGAGTAATTCAAACAGGAGGACAAGCACATCATTTCTAACACCATCTTCTTTTTATTTATGTGCTAATTTTTTTCAAATAAATAACTTTCAGTTTAGTCCTATCTTTCTAGTTAGGAAAGAATTACTGATTATCCATCCACATATATGAGCTACCTGACAAGGGCTAATTATAATTAGACTTATATGGCTGAGGAACAGAGAAAAAAACAGTTTTAATAGTTTTTGCACTTGAGAATTTGGATTCATTATATTCCAGCAAAAATAATTCCAGTTCTAGACAATGCTAGACAAAAATCATTATATGATTCAGATTTCAACTGTTAAAGAAAGGTTTTGACCTCTACATTAATCCATAAATACCATCAATAATCAAATCAAAGCACAACCTGACATTCAAAGTTTTAAGATTTGCAATAATCATAATTATCAGACTTATTTTAAGTATTTCTAAGCCAAAAAATCTATATATAAATAGTGATTTTACCAGAAGTGACATGAGGAATTTATGGAGATAGACAATCTGAATACAGCCAACGTTCAGTGACACCACACTATCCACTTTGGACATGTCAGTATAGGAATCCCCCTCAGTAGCATCTGGATACAAATCCAAGTTAAAATGAAAGACTTCATTTCCCATTATTGACACAGCCTGAAAAGCAGAGATTTGAATGCACTCCATCCAATCGACAATGACAAAATAAAATCCCAATTTAAAAGGGTTTATAATCATTATAGAAACATTTTTCTATCAAAATATATTTTATTAGTATTTAAAAAAATAAAATATTTTAAAATAAAATCTCACATTCAATCATCAAAAAATATTAATGATTTACTATCACCTACTTTTTTATGAACTGTCTTAGGATCAACATCTGTGACAATAATATTTTCCAATCTGGCAAATAGTGACTGTTTTCTTGACTGAAGAGAAAGGGAAGAATCAAGTCCTGGAAAAGAAATTATATTATTATAATTTCTATAGATACCATAATAAGAGCTGAAGATTTTTCTTCCATTGCATAACTTTATTCTGTAGGTGATATTCTTTATAAATTTAGCAATGTTTGAACTCACAATTGATAAATAAGTGCAATATTAGATATTTTTAGTTTTATGAACAATGAAACCTATAAACTCATTAAAAAATAATTATTTGAATTTTCAACCCTGTGAAAAAACTACATCTAGTGCAAATAGATTATCTTAGGATTTTAGTAAATTCTTTACACCTTATATCCAGTCATTTACATGGAGACTATAAGAGTTTCATGAATCAAATTCAGACTAGTAGATGAACTGCCAGTTTAGAAAGAACAAAGAAAAACCCTAGTTTTCTGGGTTTTAAGTTCTTCAAGAATTGTCTTAAACATATTCTTTACCTTTACCAGACCACAATGAGCTGGTAAAGACAGAGTCAGAGAAAAAAACTACATTCATTTTAGCAGATTTTGCCTAAAAGAACATAATGGGCTCATAGGATTTGTTCTTCATGATAAGGTTGCTTTGCATTTGTACCAAGATAAAGTGTATTCACAGACCTTAAACTGAATTCTGGGTTGACACTTAGCTCATCAACAGCATCCCTACATTGACATTAGTATTCCTTTCACCTCTGAGACAACTCTCAAAAGGGTCCAAAACACCAGTATGTGTGGTTCAACTCTCAAAGAGTTAAGAAAACATGCAATCCAATTATGTCATAAAATAAAATAATCCAGTTTTCACAGCTCAGAGCCTTCCATTTTATATATACTTTAGCATTGCAAAAAACAAAAAAGCTTATCTTTTGAACAATTTTTAATATCATGAGAACTTTTACCTTGAATCTTGATTTCAGCAATATTGTTCTTCTCATCACAAACAATAACACAGAAAGCATTCAACTTGGCAAACAGCCTGAAGTGAATAATGTCACTCTCCTTAGAGGATACAATCACTGCATATAAACAAAGCAATTCTATCACAGTGGATTCTGGTAATATACACTCTATTAAGGTTTCTTCCCTATATTAAGTGAACCATGGTTCTGCTTAAAATAATTTTAAAATTCTCAAATTCTTAAGTATTTCAAATACTTTTTTTTGCTTTATATATTCTTTATATATAGTTTGCATTTTTAATAGTGAGATGTACTACTTTGATAATGTAAAAGCAAGAAAAAACTTAAAATACATAAAGATAACAACACTGAAACTCAAGGAAGTTACTGAATATTAAATAACATGCCTATGGTCCCATAGTTTAAGTAGCAGAGTCAGGATTTGAACTGAGTTCTTTCTGATCCAAAGGCTGGGCTCTTATCCAATTCGATGCTATCCCTGAACCCTGGCCCTCATGTCTCTGGGTCTTGATTTCCTTATCTGTAAAATGTTAGGGAAGACTAACCCTCTATGGAGTCCTTTCAGGAGCCTCTGAAAGGAGGAAGAGCTCAGAACAAGTACAGGTCTTCTTCCCCTAATACTCATATAAAGGCATCCCCCATCACCACCAGAATAAGAACAAAAACATTTTTTTTTAAACAACAGTATTAACTACATTTATCTTACATATCAGGCACCCATGTATGACTCAGTTTGAAGGAAAGAACAAAGGTAGGCAAAATGGCATGTACATGACTAACCAGATGGCCTCTCATAAGATTCCCCATTTAGCTCTACAATTCTAAAACTCTTACTAACAAGAAACAAAACAGTGTTTTTCATACTTTTCTGCAGAGCTGAATTTTTTTGTTGCTTTTCAGTAGAAACTTGTACTTCCTTGGTATCACCCATGTTTTGGCCATCTGATGGAATTATGGTTGTCAGGTAATTAAGGGAAGAGAGAAGAGCTTGTGTATGCAGCAACAGGTTTAAAGATGAAAAAGCCACCTAGAAATATTTTAAAAAGAAAATTAGTTCCCAGGCCAATTATACCAGTAGTCTGCATGATGTATACAAAAGGCTCCTAACTAGGCTTGCATCACTGCTGTACACCACTTAAAAGGAAGAGAGAAGAGACGAAGACTCACAACTCACAGTCCTTAAACAGGCAATATATGGAGAGTAAATTATACTTACACATTTTGGGGGTTCATTTGAGTATCAAGGTAACCTAATTACTCCATTTCCCAATCCTAATTACCATAGAGCCTACAATCTGCCTGTCATGGCCATTCCAAGATTGAATATACATATCACTTTTTTGAATCTTCAATGACAATTATTATGATTATATAAAACATATAAGTTAGAACATGAAACTCCAGAATCACCATGTATTACCACCATGTTAAGAAATGATATCAGGCTCTGCAAATGGCTCTGCACATGGCCATTGAAGCTACAGTGTCAGCAGAAGCCGGTTCGCACTAGGAACTCTGGTGTGAAGGGCTGGGCGTGAGGCCTCTGCATGCAGCACCCTATGAGCAAGTGCATCTACACTAAGCACAAAGGAAAAAGAAAAAGCTTGTGGGACCTTGGTTCCCAGGCTGGAGGTCAGGCCTGAGCTCCTGTGGTGGGAGCACCGAGTCCAAACTGCTGGACTAACAGAGAACCTCAGACCCCAGGGAATATCAATCAGAGGGAGGCCTCCCAGAGGTCCTCGTCTCAGCACCGAGACCCAGCTCTACCCAACTGCCTGCAAACTCCAGTGCCGGACGTCTCAGGCCAAACAACCAGTAAGACAGGAACAGAGCACCACACATCAAAAAAAAAAAAAAAAAAGAAACGACAAAAAAATATGTTACAGACGAAGGAGCAAGGTAAAAACCGACAAGACCAAATAAATGAAGACGAAATAGGCAACTTAACCTGAGAAAAAATTCAGAGTAATAACGATAGTAAAGATGATCCAAAATCTCGGAAACAGAATGGAGAAATACAAGAAACATTTAACAAGGATCTAGAAGAACTAAAGAGCAAACAAACAATGATGAACAACACAATTACTGAAATTAAAAATACTCTAGAAGGAATCAAGAACAGAATAACTGAGGCAGAAGAACAGATAAGTGAGCTGGAAGATAAAATAGTGGAAATAACTGCCAGGGAGCAGAATAAAGAAAAAAGAATGAAAAGAACTGAGGACAGTCTCAGAGACCTCTGGGACAACATTAAATGCACCAACATTCGAATTATAGGGGTCCCAGAAGAAGAGGAGAAAAAGAAAGGGTCTAAGAAAATATTTGAAGAGATTATAGTCAAAAACTTCCTTAACGTGGGAGAGGAATTAGTCAATCAAGTCCAGGAAGCACATTGAGTACCATACAGGATAAACCCAAAGAAACACACTGAGACACATACTAATCCAACTATCAAAAATTAAATACAAAGAAAAAATATTAAAAGCAGCAAGGGAAAAGCAACAAATAACATACAAGGGAATCCCCATAAGGTATGGGGATATGGGGATATACGTATGCATACAGCTGATTCCCTCTGTTATACAGCAGAAACTAACACAACACTGTAAAGCAATTATACTCTAATAAAGATGTTAAAAAAACAAAGATTTCAAATGTGACATTCATGAGATTTAAATATAAAATATGCAATTAAGAGTGAGTTCTCAGTCACTAAATAATCTTCTAAAACCACAATTATGGTCCTATCATTTAAAAATAAAGAATATATAGCTTATAGGAGAAAATATATTTTTAAAAACAGTAACTCCAGAAACCTAAAATAGCAACACAAATTGCTTTAAAGAATATATGATTTTCTAATAGTGAACTGAAATTTTTTAATAATCACTTTTTATACAAAAGGACTTCTTTTCATTGCTTCAAGACACTAAGTGGATACAAAAATTATTAAAAGGAAGATTCAATATTCAACAGATTTTCCCATCTCTCAAAAGTATAATCTGGGGCTTCCCTGGTGGCGCAGTGGTTGAGAGTCCGCCTGCCGATGCAGGGGACACGGGTTCGTGCCCCGGTCCGGGAAGATCCCACATGCCGCGGAGCGGCTGGGCCCGTGAGCCATGGCCGCTGAGCCTGCGCATCCGGAGCCTGTGCTCCACAACGGGGGAGGCCACAACAGTGAGAGGCCCGCGTAGAGCAAAAAAAAAAAAAAAAAAAAAAAAAGTATAATCTGAAACTCATTTCTCTCATTTTCTTTTTACTGTATCCTAAAATTACATTTTGCCCCTTCTTCCTCTACTTGAGTACCTTAGTATAGCTCCAGAAGTACTCAACATCTCTCCTTATATTTCACATACTTTCTGAGCCCTGCATTAAAAGACAGTATCTAGTTTGGTTTGTTCAGAATCCTGTTGGTTCTTTGTAAATCAAAGTTCCCTCATCTACAGCATTCCTTCCTTTAGAAATAATTAGGATGTGATACAATGAGTTAAATAACAGTATTATTATCCTGAATCATAAACACAGAGCATGGTAGACATTTATGAGGCTAATTTATAACTTTTAATGGTTCCTCAAAGGATACTGAAGACTTACAGAGTAGGTTATTTTCAAACAGGATCTATTCTTTTAACAGAATTTCTTACCTTAAGTGTTTGTTCAGTTTTTTCAAAACTAGTTTGAAAACTGGGTCCATTCTTATCCGCCTAAAAAAAACAAAAAAAAGAAAGAAAAAAAAGTTCTAAAGAAGGAATTAAGACCAAAGTAAATGAATCATTTACTTATAATCTGTACTTAATTTATTTATATTTAGTTATAACTATTTTAAAATACATTATATATTTAATTTTATTATCATTATTATAAAGTTACATCCAAATCTATTTATTTATCATAAGAGTAAAAACTTGTCCTCCTCTTCAAACAGAGGAGAGCATGGCATCATTCACTTTTGGGAAACTGCAGCTAGGGATCAGAATGATAAACTCTGAGGGTTAGAAGGTTTAAAGGTAGTCTAGCCCATCTATCACCTAATGTTTAAATACCTTTAGAAAGTCTTCAGCAAGTCTATTTTAGGATATCTCCAGTGAAAGAAACCTCATTTTCTTAGAAATCCAAACTTTAGAGAAGTTTGATTTAATGAGGTCTTCACACTGAATCAAAAATCTGTCTCCTGGGACTTCCCTGGTGGTCCAGTGGGTAAGACTCCGTGCTCCCAATGCAGGGGGCCCGGGTTCAATGCCTGGTCGGGGAACTAGATCCCACATGCATGCCGCAACTAAAGATCCCACATGCCGAAATGAAGATCCTCCGTGCCACAACTAAGACCCAGTGCAGCCAAAAAAAATAAAATAAATAATCAATCGATAAATAAATACATATTTTTAAAAATCTATCTCCTATCATAATAACCAATTGGTTCAAGTTATGTCCCTTGGGAACATACACAGTAAATTCAAAGTTTTACCTCCTGTGAGAAGCCTTCTGGCTAGATCAATATCCCTGCCTCCCTGCTCCCATAATGTTTTGTGTTCTTCCTTATTAAAGAATAAACACATTATATATTTTTTGAATTTTATTTTATTTTTTTATACAGCAGGTTCTTATTAGTTATCCATTTTATACACATCAGTGTATACATTCCAATCATAATCTCCCAATTCATCACACCACCCACCCCCTGCCACTTTCCCCCCTTGGCATCCATGAAACACATTATATTTTAATTGTTGTTTACCTATCTCCCTACTGGTCTACAAATTCCTTGAGAACAAAGAATGTTTTTCATCTCTGTATCCTAACACAACCTGACACAAAAGACGTTCAACAGTTATTGAATAATTAAATAAATCAACTAATCTTGAATGAAGCTGAATACCATCAGTTCATATAACATTCTTCAACATTCTTCATATAACATATTTTTGAGTCCTTCTGGATCCAGGCAATTCTCTTCTGAACCAAATTCAATTTGACTTTATCCCTTTTGATGTAGGATACTTAGCCAAATATCACCTACACATACAATGAATGTAGGTAGGTGAATGTGCCCCAGAAGACAGTAGTAGGACCTACTTTACCCCAGGCTTCCATCTTTGTGGACAAGAAGTGTGACTTTGTAAAATCCTAGTCCTTACTTGAGTGAAAGAGAAAGAGGTGTGCGAATGGAAAGAGAAACAGTAGATATCCCTAGGATTCAAACCTATGATACACAAGAGCCTTTAATAATCTACTGTCATCTTTTTCCTTCCAGAGGATAGTTTAGAGTATATAATAAATATATAAACATTCTGTGACCCTTACCTTAATGTACTCCGCTTTTAAGAGATCTAATCCAGGTTTGTCAGAAGAGCTAATCAAGTGAAGGGGCTTCTTTTTGGACCCTAGATTAAAGAAAAAGAAAAAAAAAGTGTTTCAAATAAATTGCTCTTTTTTACATTTGGAATTTCCAACATGTCCTTTTCTTCTTAAAAAATTTTATTAATTAAGCTTTAAAAAACTACCTGCACATATTTTCATGGTTATTAAATATTAAGGTCATCACTGGTAAAGAAATAAGCCAATCCAAATCCTTACCTTACCTCTGACATCCAACTTACTTAAAAACATGCATACTGTATTTATTTTCTCTGATCGTACATCTGTGTTCAAAAGTAATCAAAACTTCTCTAGATATTTTTAAGACCATACGTGCATTCGTAAGGCAGTAGAAGACTACGGGTGTTAAGAATCAGGAAATATGAATTCTAATTCATCTCTACCTTTACCAAAAGCTATTTAACTTCAGCTTTCTCAACTACATAACAATGAGGTTGAACTAGAAAAACATGTAGTATTCTGTTGAGCTCTAAAATTTCATTCATATTAAAGAAATTTAAATAATTTTCCTTTGTTTAGACTAAGAGAAGGCTTACACAGAAGAGGAAATAGTTTTTTGAAGGGAGGGGAATTGTTAAATTTCTTTAAATTTAAAAACAACAGGTACCACCAGATGTCCTCTATATCCTCATGTACATGTCCCAAGGAACTACCTCCAGAAGCCATGGAGGGATAAGTGATTTATCCACTCTTTTATCCATCTTTTATTATTTGCAGTTTTATAACTCCTGTTTCTGAGATATCTCAGAATTTTCCACTGAAATAACCTTCTCTAAAGGAAAAAATAGCCTAGAAAATTTACTATTTGTATTTTTCGCCTTAAGACAATAATGTAAACTCCATCTCTCCACAGTGCTTATAGGAGCTTACTAATACATAAAACATTTTTCTTCTAAGCTGAGGTTAATTTTAGTTAGAGCTGTTTAAAAAATAACAAAAAAATAGGTCTTTATATTTGATTAAAATACTTGGCAAATATTAGGTAACCTTAATTACTGTAGATTCATCCATTCCTTCATTCCTCATCCAATGAGTATACAAGATGTACACTGAAATGCATAAACCATAAAAGCTTCTGAAAGAATTAATTTTATGTCCCACCATTTTCATAACCTGATGCTGCTTCTGATATATGAACACTACTGAATCAAAAGAATAAGAACTTCAATATTATAAGACCAGAGATAAATTCTAGGTTTTGCTATTAGTAAGATGCATGATCTTGAGCAACTCACTTAATCTCTCTTTATTTAACCTTCCTTTGTTTGTAAAATGGGAATAATACTCCCTATATAAAGGGGATTTATATGGACTCTCTGAGTAGATCATAGTAGTTAAGAATACAGACCCTAGGGGCAGATTTCTAGGGTTTTAATCATGGTTCAGCCACTAACTAACTAGCAGTGTGACCCTGGGTAAATTATGTAACCAATTTATGACTTTGTTTCCTCTTGTGTAAGTTGGAGATAATAGCATTGCCTATCTTATAGCATTGTTACAAGGATTAAATGAGTTATTATTTATAAAATGCTTAGAACACTGCTATTATTTATTATAATTATTACTATATAAATGAATGTGTTTCAGATACTCAAAAGTAATACTAAATCTGTTACTGTCTATTATTTCTAATTTTATGGCTATTACCTTGAATTTCATAGTAATCCAAGCTGATTTTCTTTAAGTAAGTTACCGCAGTTAAATCAAATGTTCTCATTGTAGACTCTGTTCCTAACTGAGTAACATTAAACACTAGAATTGTATCCTCTTCCTTCTGTTGTTTGGTAAATTCCAAAATCACCTAAAACAATCAGGACAGCCAATGAAAGGCAGATAAGTACTTTGAATCATACTTAAAAATACAAAATCCTTCTTCATATATACAGTCATGACCATAGTAGAAATTTTGCTCATACTCTTCTATTACCATCAAGTTATTTACCATGATTGAAAGTTATCATCTTTTTGGGTTTTTTTTTTTTTTTTTGTGATATGCGGGGCTCTCACTGTTGTGGCCTCTCCCGCTGCGGAGCACAGGCTCCGGACGCACAGCCTCAGCGGCCATGGCCCACGGGCCCAGCCGCTCCGCGGCATGTGGGATCTTCCCGGACCGGGGTACGAACCCGTGTACCCTGCATCGGCAGGCGGACTCTCAACCACTGCGCCACCAGGGAAGCCCGGAAGTTATCATCTTAAATTCTATTATTAAGAATATAACTACATCTATCTAAAAATCATGATGAAATTTTATATCCTTATTGATTTACCTTTTTAATTTAGTAAAAATAGGCATGTATGAATTCTTCCTGAATATGATTTTTTTTTTTTTTTTTTTGCGGTACGCGGGCCTCTCACCGTGGTGGCCTCTCCCGTTGCGGGGCACAGACTCCCGACACACAGGCCCAGCGGCCATGGCTCACGGGCCTAGCTGCTCCACGGCATGCAGGATCCTCCCAGACCAGGGCACGAACCCGTGTCCCCTGCATCGTCAGGCGAACTCTCAACCACTGTGCCACCAGGTAAGCCACTGAATATGATTTTTTAAAATCTTTATCTCAAAACTAAAAGTCATGTCTGGTGATATAAGAATCATCTCCATTAATGTCAAAAAGTATGACGACATTTACTATTACACTACTATTCAAATTTATTGTAGAAATGATAGCCAGTATATTTAAACAATGAAAAATAAAACATACATGTTGCCATTTTTAAAACATCCAAGTTCTTTGATCTCCGTCAAGAGACGGAGGTCTTTGCCCCACCCCCACAGAATTTGGGCAGGGTTGTGACTGCTTCAATCAACAGAGTACAGGGCTTCGCTGGTGGCGCAGTGGTTGAGAGTCCGCCTGCCTATGCAGGGGATACGGGTTCCTGGCCTGGTCTGGGAGGATCCCGCATGCCGTGGAGCGGCTGGGCCTGTGAGCCATGGCCGCTGGGCCTGCACGTCCGGGGCCTGTGCCCCGCAATGGGACAGGCCATAGCAGTGAGAGGCCCGCATACCGCAAAAAAAGGCCATGAAACTTCCACCTGGGATTTCTCATTCTGGGGGAAGCTAGTTGCCATGTAAAAAGTTCAACTACCCTGAAGCTGCCATGGTCAGGAGGCCGTGAGTTGGTACTGTGGTCAAAAGTCCCAGCCGAGGTCCCAGCCAACATCCAGCATCAACTGCCAGCCTCCTGAGTGAGCCACGAGGCCCACTGAGAGCTCAGGTCACTGCTACTCTAGTCAAATGTGACTGAAGGCATGTGAAAGACTACATGCAAAAATGACTAAGCTGGGCCCTTCCAGAATTCCTAACCCACAAAACTATTAGCAAGATAAAATAGCTGTTTTGATAAAAATAGTTGTTTTGAACTATCAGATTTTGGGGAAACCTATAAGCCAGCCACAATAACTGGAAAAATATAAATGCTAAAAAAAAAAGCAAAAACTAATATTATTAGCAGTGATATAATCATATACCTAAGAAAAATCAGGAGCGTCAACTGAAAAACAGAAACAATAAAACAGCACAGTAAGATATTCAGTACTGAATTGATATACAAAAATAAATTTCAAATAAATCAATGATTTAAATGAAAGCATTAAAATCATAAAATAATAAATAAAATCATGGGTAAATATTTTTGTAATGAAGGATAATTTTCTAAACACACACTAAAACTAGAATATAAAGAAAAAATTAGATTTCACCACAGAAATATTTAAAACTTCGGAATGGCAAAAAAAGGTCAAATTGGGAAAAATATTTCAAACAGCACTATTTTTTCTTAGATGATTTTGATTGTTTATGACTTTAGTTCATTCATTCAATACTCAATAAAATATTTATTGAGCATCATCTTCCATGTATGAGGGTGTGCCAGCCACTAAGAACATCAAAATGACCAGGACAAAGTCCTTGTCTTCAAGAAGCTTACATTCTAGGGAGGATGGGGCAAAGCAAAGGTTGCTATTTTGTGTTGTGTGGTCAGGCCTTTCCAATAAGATGGCATTTCTAAAGGAAGTAAAGAAGCAAGTCATGCAAGAAAAGTTTTCCAGGCAAAGGAAACAGCAAGCACAAAGAATATGCTTTGGTATACAAGAAAGTACAAAAGGCAAGTGTAAGCTCCATGTGGAAGAACTCTGCTTACTGCTGTAGCTCTAGTATCTAAAACAATGCCTGGTACATGACAACACTTGATAAACATTTATGGAAGGAATAAATGAAATATGGCTGAAGCAAAATGAGCAAGGAAGAAGAGAACAGCAGATGAAGCCAAAGAAGTCACATGGTGTGACTTGTAGGCCATGGGAAGAATTTAGCCCTTTACTGTGAGTGAGATGGGAAGCCTGTGTAGGGTTATGAGCAAAGCAATGGCATGAACTGACTTTGCCTCTAAAACAATCACTCTAGGGACTTCCCTGGTGGTCCAGTGGTGAAGAGTCCACCTTCCAATGCAAGGCACACAGCTCGATCCCTGGTCGGGGAACTGAAATCCCACATGGCATGGGGCAACTAAGACCACATGCCTCAACTAGAAAGAGAAAACCTGCACACCACTAGAGAGAAGCCTGCGTGTCACAACAAAAGATCCGGCATAACACAACTAAGACCCAATGCAGTCAAAAAGATAAATATTTTTTTAAGAAAAGATTAAAAATAGTATCACTCTAGCTACAGAACAGAGTACATGATGGAAGCAGAGAGACAAGAGGCTACTGCAATAGTCCAATCAAGATATGATGGTGACATGGACAGTGCAATAGCTGTGGAAGGGAAGAGCAATCATTTGAATACATTTTGAAGGTAAAGTCAAGGGGTTTTCTGATATGTTAGATGGGAGTATGAGAGAAAGACAGAAGTCAAAGAAGTCTAAACATGGAGAACATATCTTTCTTTAAACAAATACCAATAATACTTAGATATAAAGCAGTCAGTAAGAAATACCTCCTTTTTATACCTTTTGTGTTTTATTTCAAAGCAATGCATATTCATTTAAAAATTTTTTAATATATATAAAAGCAAACAGGCAGGAATGAAAAACTATAATCCCACCACACAGAGATGAACACTGTCATTTATTTTAAAAAAAAGTGTGTGTGTATGTGTGTGTTTATTTTCTAAATGGAATCATAATATCCTTGGAATTGTAATCGCTTTTTTTTTCCCCAAATAAAGATATGCGTTGACCATCTCTCGATGTCGATGTTTTCTTTTATTACTACCAGACTTTCAATGGCTGTAAAAGCCGTGTTGCAAATTTAGGTTGTTTACATTTTTCTAAATTATAAACATGACAATAAACTATATTATTTGGCTTAAAAGTTGAAAAATATTAAAGTAAACATGTCACAGAAATTTTCTACAGAAAAGAAAATCCTAACTAAGAGTCTCGAGCTTTTCCAGAATAGATCAGATGTACCACAGATCATACTTGTATCAGTTTTTACAAAATAACATTTCATTTTCTTAGAAGTATATGTGTGTGTGTGGGGGGGTGGCAGTAGGGAAGATAGAGTACCACATTTTAAATATACTTAATGTTTGGGTCTAGCATTAGACAGTTTATAAGGACAGCAGTAACAAGAATATATTTGTTTATGGACAAAACAAATATACATACTTCTTTAACTTCAAACTTCAGTAGAAGATTAATGAGCTCCTCATTTGGGGCCTCAGCAACCTTTTTTATGTCTGACCCTTTCATACTTTTACCAGTCTGTGTGTCTCCATCCTCAGCATCAAAATACTCATCATCAGACTCTAAAGGAAGAAGACAATTGACTTGAGAGAATGTCCATCGAAAACTGCATAAAACACTCAAACTGAAATCTCTCAAAAGTAAAATTCATTTATTAGACATAACCTTCATATTCAGAATCAGAATATAGCTTCTTTCTAAGTCCCACAGAGTGACTCAACCTGGCATGGGATAATCATATATAAAATCAAACAGCCCTTCTATTTTCTTCTTCAACACTTCTGATTGTTTTTCACTTTAGTTTATTTATTCAATTTTCAATAAAATATTTACTGGGTATCATCTATCACATATCCATCTGTACCAGCCACTAAGGACACCAGGGTGACCAAGACAGACATTATCCTTGTCCTCATAAAGTTTACATTCTAGTTCAAAATGAAAAAAGATCAGTTAGACCAGAGATAGAGAAAAGAATCAAGTAGAGATCAGGGCAAAAAAAAGCAGCTTATTTAGAATCTTAAACACTGTCAATCACAAAAATACTTTTATTCAAACAAAGAAACTTGGCCTTAAATAAAAATAAATGACTCGAAGTCTCACTGTTGGTTAGTAGCACAACTGGAAATAAAGCCAGTAAACTACTATAACACTTTCACAATTCCTTTATTTTCTGAAAAGTTTATCTCTAGGTTTGGTTTAATAAAGAACATTTTACCTTCCTCCCCTGATTCCACTCCATCTAGCAACAGTGGCGTACCAAGTAGGCCTTTTGTACTAGCTGTTGTTACAGGAATTGAGGATACCTAGAAAATAATACAAAAAGTTTTCTAAACATACTAATTTAGCAGGATTAAATGTACATAAATGAGAGAAATACTGAAAAAGTAATAGAGAATAGAGAGAGATGGAAAGACACATACATAGCACACAAATCTTCCAACAAAGAACGTTATGCAATCAACTAATGGCTGGCTGGAGTTTACTTATTATTAAGACCACCACCTGCATTTACAAGGGCAGAACCATGTATAACTCTAGTAGATAAGTCTACCTATCATTGTGTGGCATTCAGTTGCTGTCTATTACAATATTAATTATACGTCTTTTTGACAGGTCCCTCGAAAATGGTATCGACATTAGTTGGCTCTCAAATTTCATTTCAAAGTAAATGGAAGTCCAACATTTATGTTGTAAAGATCAATTCCAAGTAAAGTGATCTAGAACTTTTCAGTCTAACATATAAGAAAATTTTATAATGATCATTTTATTTTGCAACATTTTAAAGAAGATTTCTATATTTAGCTTTATTTAAAACACATTTCCTAAATTTGAAAAACATTTTTCCTTTCATTTATGTATCTTTCTTTCCGTTATTCCCTATAACAGACTTTCTACCACCACTCCAAAATGAAAATAGGCTACAGTCTTTATTTATTCAATGCCATATGCAGTTCTGTACAGAATCAACCACATTAAACCTCAAAAATGTATCAAATAAAGGAAACTGGCCCTAAACAATACTGAAAAACAAAACAGCTCACAAAAAGATGGAAAAAAATCACCATATATACAAATATAAAGATACTTAGCATTTTTATTATCTCCATTTACCTGTCTCTCTGGAGACTGTGCAGATGATTTCTGTGGCAAGGGTATACTGTTAATCAAATGTAGCATGTCTTTCATCTTCTGATCAGAAATTCTCACGTGCATCAGAGGAAGCCCTCCAGATACTTTAAATCTAAAAACATAATTAATTCAACTATAAGGTATCAAGGTCCAGCTTCTCTATACTATGGAGGTGGGGAAGGGAATGGAGAAGAGACTACATTCTGGGGTCAAAGTTACTTTGGATATGTTTTAATCTAATTATATTAATGCCTCAACATTGCCAGGGAATGGGAAGCTCTATGTAAGCCAAGTTTTGTATCCTTCTTAAGCAGCCAAACCTTAAGTTAACTAATTTTTAGGAAGACATTTTCAAATACAAATTATCTATGTTTTAAAACCTAAAACACTATACATAACATTTCCTGGTATCAAAAATTTCTCATTCTGAACATCAAAGAGTATCTACCCCATCATTCTCTATCCCTTCACCTCCCATTATTTCCTTTCATAGCATTTATCAGCACCTGACATAGCATATGTATACTTGTTTATGTCTCCTCTGGTTAAAATATAAGCTCCATGAGAAGACTATCTGTTTTACTTACTGCTGAATCACTGTTGTGCTTTCATCAGGTGCTTACTTTTCAGCACGTGCTTCTCTTCTGCTTCCCTATTACACCTAACTGCCTGGGTTTGCTTGTCCTAATAACTTTGTGGCAGCTATCTGCTGCTCATAAAGCTCTTTCAGGTTGTTTATCTTTGACTTCCTAACTAAGCTTGAACAGCTCAAGCTGACAGATGCCTAACTACTAAACGAAGAATGATTTTTCTGTATAATGCAACCACTAATGTTCAACAGAGGCCAGTTAGCTGTTCCTACCTCAAAGGATTGAACTTTCTGTGAAAGTACTCTGTAAATTGAAAAGCACTGTAAAAATGTGAGATGCTTCTTTATTATTTCTGAAACATTGCATAAAACTAATATCATCCCAAATAGAGGGACTAGATAAACCCTCCCTACTAAAATAACTAAAAAAATGGACAAAATATGTGAAACAACTGTTTCAAAGACACTGGACATCAGTCAACAAAGGAAAGTTGAAAGATGGGAAACAAATGACTAAAGTTGTACAAATACCCAGTTTACTGACTGAAGAGTTTCAAAATGTGTAGGGTACAGTTAAGCAGCATTTCAAGGGAAATTTGAAGCACTAAATGCCTGTATTAGAAAAGAAGAAAGGTCTCAATTGAATGGTCTCAGCTTCCATCTTAAGAAACTATGAGAGTAAAACAAATGAAACCCAAAGTAAGCAAAACAAAAAAAGCAATACTGTATGTGAGAGTGGAAATCAATGAAATAAAAAACAAATACATTAGAGAAAATATTTGAAACCAAAAGCTGATTCTTTCAGAAGATCAACAAAATTGATAAACCTCTAACCAGACTGATCAGAAAAAAAAGAGAAAAGGTACAGGTTACTAATATCAAGAGTGAGAGAAACAGCAACACTACAAATTCTCCAGGTATTAAAAATGTAAGATGGAAATATTATAAACAATTTTAAAACAATAAACTCAACAACTAAGACATGAAAGACAAACTTTTTCATTGCAATGCAAGCTATCAAAGATCACTCAAAAAAACAGATAATCTGAACAGCCGTATATCTATTAAAGAAATTGAATTTAAGTTAAAGAAACTTAATTAGTAGTTAAAAACCCTCCCCCAAAAAAGAAAACTCCAGGCCCAGGTGGCTTCACGGGTGAATTCTACCAAACATATAAGAAGGAAAAAATACCAATTCTACACAACTTCCCTCTATGAAGCCTGATACATTGATGCCAAAACAAGAAAATAAAAGCACAGATCAATATCCCTCATAAACAGAAATGTAAGGTTTTAAAACTTCATAACAAAATTTTAGCAAGCCAAGTCCAACATTTTAAAAGAATAATACATTACTACTAAAAGAGCTTTATCTAGTAATGCACAGTTGGTTTAACCTCCAACTGATAAAGAGTATCAATGAACTAAAGATACATATACGAATAAATCTCTAATCAATTATACTGAATGAAATAAGTCAAAAAAAAAGAATTACAACTCTATGATTTTATTTATATAAAATTCTAGAAAACTCTAACAAACCTTTAGTGTCAGAAAGATCAGTGTTGCCTGGGGATTGAGGGGAGAGGAGTTAGCAGGTAAGGATATGAGGGAGAAAATACAATGGGACACAAGGACTTTTGAGGATGATGGATGTGTTCATTATCTTGACGATGGTGATGGTTTCATAGATAAATACGTCAAAACTTATCAAAATGTACACTTTAAACAAACATAGTGTATTAAACGTCAGTAATACTTCAACAAAGCTGTTTTTAAGAAGGCAGCAGATAATTTCATAATTATCTACTTAAATTCAAAATTCAGTTTCTACTTTCCATTCCCTTAGATTATTCTCAAGATTTTATATGGTTCCATAATCAAAAGAGCCTATAATTTTTGAAGATTTTATATTTCAATATTGAACCTTGAATTCGATCCATTCAAAAAACAGGGATAACCAACTTTCACAAAATGTAAAAGCCCAAGTACTTCTGAAATAAGAGAGGTGATATATAATTCAAATAAACATTTCCTTAAAAATGCATTTCTGTTGTAAGATAATCATTATTTTTTTCTGTCCTTCAGAAATCTAGCTTTGCTTTATTAAAATTCAGTAACTGATGCAGATATATTTCACCTTGTTGATTTTATAATATAAAGGAAACTCATACATTACCTAGCCATTCTAATGTCTTTTTCCACCATTGCCTTGGCCAACTCAACATGAATATCCATGGGTTGCAATATATGCATAGTTGATGGATGCTGAAATCGACACTTTTTCCAGTTTTCATCTGAAAAAAATTTTTTTAATTAAATGACTAGTTTTTATTTATTAATTAGTTTTAGATTATCAGATTTTCTATGGAAAAGTAACCTATTAGAAAATAATTAACAAATATATTCAATGATGACTTTTACTTCTTTCAACATACAAGCTAAATGACCTATATTTTTTAACACAGATTGACAAAAGTCAAAGACTATGATATAAAAATAATTTTAAACATTTATTTGAAGAATGTTTTCTAATAACACCTTACATTTTAAAGCAAACAGGGAAAAAAACCTAAGAATTTACTGCCTTGATTCCAGAATTAGAGATCAAGGTTGGGGAGTTGCAGTGAAAAAAGGAAGATACAGGGAAAGAAAGACAAGAAAAAAAGAGGTTTCTGGGGGTCCTAAGTGCAATAATTCTAAAGCAAAAATGAGTTTTATCAAGCAAGATTTTATGACAAAATCTTCCAAATAAGAAGGTTCCAAAGACAGTCTTCCAATAACTGAAAGAACTCTACACAGATCTTAACTGATGGCAATGAATGAACATCTTTTATTGCTTATAATTCAAACAATTATTATTAAGTACATACAAAAGAAAAGGCAGCTTTAATGGTCTGTGTAGGTACTTCTCTTCAAGGAATTAATAGGCTCAATCTATAAAACTAAGTAGAGCATTATATATTTACATTTTAATAAATCTTATTACTCCCACTATAGTATACACTCTGCACACAGAAACTACATCCTTTCCTTCAGTGACCTACCACAGAGTGATATACTCAAGGATATTTTGCAAATACTTACTATTGCTTCTAGAAACTAAAGAAATACAGAGAACCAACAATCTTCATTTAAGCAGTAGAAACCACCAAAGCTTTTGGAAAATAATTAAATTCACTACTTTTAGGGTTTAAAGACTATATCCATACTTCTCAGGTATCTACAAAAGTAAAAAACATACTACCACTCAAATAAAGACTAGGCTAATAGTAAAATATTTAAAAATAAAGGCAGCAAGGGAAAACAACACTGAGACATCCCAAACACACTGGGACAGAGGAACATAAGCCAACTGCAACTTCTATTCCATATTCTGGGCGGTTTTATGTCACTTTAAAAAAAAACAGGCAATGACTGGACTTAGATTCAAATGGTACTAAGTACCCTAAGATGAACAGCCACATCTCTGTAACTGTGACAAAGATTTTCACTGATGGGCTCCTATTTGGTTCCCTTAAGTGACCAACAGTATATGTGTTCAAAATGTTATCAGGGTTGATATACACGTAAACATGCATATCTATTTACCAATGCTACTCAACATAATTTCAAGATCCTGAAAACTGAGCAACAGTTTACCTGCTCTTGCAAAGAGTAGTTGCACACTTTTTATTTCCACATCAAACTTGTCATATGCCTTATCCATTATTTCTTCCAGAGAGGAATTACTAGTCTTCTGCAAACCTTGATCTTTACTGTTAAGCTGAAATGGAGAAAAACCTTCAATTTTTTTAACAGAAAAATCTTTATATCAACATACTTTAGTTGTGTTTTCTTAAAGCCTAAATAAAATTAAAACATTGCCCTTAATGAATTCACATTTTGCTTAATTTTCTAATAATTATTAGCAAATATTTTATTAGGAATATACCATTTCAGCATACATCTCTATTACATTTGGGTAACAGGTGCACAGCACATTTATTTTATTTTATTTTTTGTGGTACATGGGCCTCTCACTGTTGTGGCCTCTCCCGCTGTGGAGCACAGGCTCCGGACGCGCAGGCCCAGCGGCCATGGCTCACGGGCCCAGCCGCCCTGCGGCACGCGGGATACTCCCGGACCGGGGCACGAACCCGCGCCCCCTCCATCGGCAGGCGGACTCTCAACCACTGCGCCACCAGGGAAGCCCCTCAGCACATTTAAATTGATGACAAGATGAGTTACACAGCTGTCTATCTCAAATAACCCGTCTAGACATGCGACTCTTCCTGGTTCTCAGGAGTTCTCACCACTTGTGGCTCAAGCTTCCCTGCCAGCTATGCTAAACTCTTCACCATGAAACAGAAGGTTTTATTCCTTCCTCTCCCCACTATATAACTAGAATAATTAGGCCATTAGAATTCAGCTCCAATCTCGATTTGCTTTTCCCTCTTCCTAAAGGAAACAAGGATCAATTCAGGACTACATTTTTTGAAATCTTCAGTTTTTCTCAGAAGATTGGATTTCTAGGAGGTTCAACACCCAAACCCTTACAGTTCTCATACTCTCGTACTCATCAACTCTTAGTTGATGTCAGTGATTTAACAAACATATATTCATATCTGTATAATTTTCTATTCTCAAGACATATAAATTAACAAAGAAAACTATGTAATTAGATTCTGGAAACCTAGGAGTGCTTGAAAACTAGGAGTGCTTCTCTCTAATTAGGAAAAGACAGCAGTAAGCCAGTCCTCAATGTCAAATCATCCACCATTTCAGGAAATGTTAGCTGTTGTTTTTTTAATAGCGGTAAGATACATACAAACTACACAATCTAAGCTAGGCTTGACAAAATGCTAACAAGAAATAAGTCTAGGCTTAGTTTAAGTGAACTCTGAGGGAAAAACAGCATACTGTCAGACAGCTAGCTGCTAAATTGAGCAAAAATGGGCAGACAGAAATGCATATACACCTACCTGAAATGTACCAAAATCTAAGATGAGAAGATCTGACTTTTCATGGTGGAAACCTGTCTGTGGAACTATTAGATACGAGGGCTTCAGATTTATCCTTAAATCAAGAACTTTTCGGGTTTCAATAATATGTGTAAGTCCTAAAAGAAGAAAAAGAAATGATGAAAGATTATGCAGTCAATTTGAAATATGTAATCATATTATTAACAACGAGAATAAGAAGATCACTTGAAAAGTATGTTGGAGAAGTTCTTTTCACAGATTAGATTCTCCATTCAGCATGTAAGGTGAAATTGCATATGGTCAATGAGAAACAATCATATTGCATAATATAATAAACCCAACACAGCTAGTATTTTAGCCAGAGATAGAAAAATTCATTATTTCTTTAGTTAAGTAACCATATACAGTAGGTGGCTTAAGATTAGAGGCCATAATGCACAAAAGTATGTATCTTTAAAACTCGATTCACACACAGTACGGTGAACAGTCGCTTAAGAACTGAGACAGGGATGTTTTCCAGCTCGAGTTCACTCTGCAGCACAGGTCCCTGAAGGTAACAGCAGACAGAATCCCCTGTGCCCCATATTATTCTCTTTCTCACCCAGTCTGGTAGGTATATTTGACAAAAAACTACCTACACTATTTTAAACATAGTATTTACATTAGAACAGCAAAAAACTTTGAGAGTTTAGATGACATTTATGCAAATTCTTTACCTGTAGCTGTTCTCTCTTTAATTTCTTCCAGCTTCATCAATGTAGCTGATGTTATTTGCTCAAGATCTAATCCCCTATTTGACTGAAAGAATTCAACCACTGCATTGATGGTTTTCTGTGAAATCATTTAAAATATAAACAAGTTATACAGAGTACTTTGTATATTACAAAATTTAAAGTTTCAGTTTAATTCTAATCAACTCTGGCTCTGAACTGAGGTGGTACCTCCAAAGACAATCTACCCTACTACATCTCCCTCTGGAGTGAAAGGGAACCTGAAAAAAGGTATAGCCCACTTCACCTTATTGGAAAGGCAACAAATGTGTGCATATCGTTAAGGTGACCTTAAGTATGTTCTACGGTATCACATTGATGTAGCAATGGGGCATTACTTCTAGACTTAGCCTCCAGATTAGAAGGTGAAACTCCACCTCTCTATACTGCAACTGGATTCTCCTGCACTTTGAAGTTTAGAGAGAAAATAAGAAAGCTGTTCAGTCCTTACCTACACCCAAAACTTGAACTTAAATTCAGACATTTTGCAAGAAAGAATGAGTTCTGGGCATTGGATGTAAAATGGTGTGAATGTACTTAACCCTACTGAACTATACACTTAAAAAATGGCTAAGATGGGAAATTATGTTCTATGTATTTTACCACAATTTAAATTTTTTTTAATTTAAAAAAAAAATCACAGAATACAGTAAGTTCTGCCTCCCACCCACACTGTGAATTTACTTCTAAACTGTACAGTAAAAATAAGTCAGGGATCTCAATGACAGAGTGGGGCCAACCTACAAGTGATGGAACGAGTGATGCTCAAGATGAGTTAAGAGAGTCTGAATAAAGATGGAGCTACAGATACAGAACTGGAGCCAGCATTTTCAACAGCAAAGAAATGGCAATGATTTTTTCTCACGTGAACAGTATCTAAAATTCTTTCATTTGCTGCTAAAGCTTTTTAAATTGGTTCCAAACATTGAAGAGAAAGGGAAAATAAGCAAAAAGAAACTGGGGTAGGAAACTGGTGTGTAGTTATTTGTGAGTAGTTAGCCAGTATAATAAACA
This sequence comes from Tursiops truncatus, assembly GCF_011762595.2. Lineage (NCBI taxonomy): Eukaryota > Metazoa > Chordata > Mammalia > Artiodactyla > Delphinidae > Tursiops > Tursiops truncatus. Next base: position 104,280,361 of record NC_047035.1, read on the forward strand.
CAGACTTCTTTAAGGGTATATTACTTTTTTAAAAAATTTAACATAAGCATACAGTACAAAAAAATCTGTAGCATATGAAAAATCAAAATTAACTGCTAAACATGTACTGCTCTTTAATCAAGAAAAAAGTGTCAGTAAACTGAACTACTAAGTAAATTAAGGTTAAATATGAAAAGGAAAAAAGAAGAAAACCATATGTCAGAAGCATAAGACGTGTTTAATAAGGATTCACTTTCTCCTTGTACTCACAGCATCGTAGATGACCTCCACAGGCTGAGACTGAACAACCAAAGTCTGGTCAGCAGTACTATTCTCTGGATTGGTTTCAAATTCAATTTTAAGCAAGGATGATGCAGTATCACCAATTGAAGCCACAAGTGATGGTACAATATCTTGCTGTCTCAGACCTGTTATATACCAGTGTTCTAATTTTGCTTCCACCCTACAATCCAGTGCAGAAAAAAGAAGTATTACAAATAAGATCCTTCTAATATAATAGGTTAAAATACAAATTTCCCTTTTAAAAAACTCCTTTGAGAGCCAGGACCATGCCCATCACCCAGAGTTGAAGTCCAAACTCCGTAGCCTAGAATTTAATTACCCACACAGTCTGGGGCTTTTTTCTCTGATTTGGTTTATTTTTTTATTTTCCTTTTCCTCATGAAAAGTCCACTTTGGCCAACTTCAGAACACTGCCAAACTGCCGCACGAATACATGCTATATGGAATACATGCTCATGGAATTCATCTCCCTATTTCATGCCACCCTGCACACTCTGCTCCCTCATCCCTGCATCTGTTGGTCCCTTCCATTCAGTTAGCCTAAGCCCCAGATCTCCAAGTCCAAGTTATTCCCTTCTACAACTGAGCTTGTGTAGCATTAACCCTAAGGTATTTCACATTACAGTACCTTCTTACTTATGAGCTCTCAAATATTATACAGATCTTAAATTAACTTTTTATTTCCTCTCTTATCAACTACAGCATAAACACCTTGAAAACAGAAAGTTACTGTTTCTATGCATAGCCTTCATAGTAACAAATCTATGAATTAAACAGTATACAAGAAATATTTGTGAAGGAAAAAAGGAAGGGGAGAACAAATGATGAGCTCCTCATATAGTTCTGTAATATAAAATGACTATCTTCACACACAAAAGGAAAAGAAATTAGAGACAAACTACTATTAATCAGGTTTTTTTATGCTAAGTAACACTATATTTTTTTTGGCCTGAAGTCAAACATAGAAATAAAAATTAAAATAATAAGTTTTTGAAACTTACTTAAGTGCTTGTGCTCCTGGTCGCTGAGATACTTGGGTGCCAAGGCCAATTATCTGAATTTTCAGTATTTCTGGAATATTTCTGTTTTCTCTTATTGTAACAGAGGTGCTTACTAACTTCAGTGCCACAATATAAGCAACATACTAAATGAAAGAATGAATGAAAATGGTTAAATTTTAAGTAATTCTTTCATTTCTTCATATTTAAATCTGCTAAATTATAAAATGATCTAAAAAAACGTATGTTCATTGTAAAAAAAGAACATTAGAAAACTCAATACAAAATTGCTTGCTCAAATAGGACATTTACAAAAGATTCAAAATTAATTTCTCTTAGTTTTAAAGGTAATAAAAATGAAATGTGATAAAATATTTTGTGGCCTAAAGATTCAATTCAGCAGCTTTCACTAAAGCAAATTAATTCAAACCAATCCTCTAGCTCAAAAACTGAACAAAATAAAAAGAGTATCTGCTTGATGACTTTGGAGAGTTAGTAAGACACTGAGAAAAAAATATTCTGCCCCCAAAATTGATAGGTCAAGAATACAGGTAGGACAGATAACTAAAGAGATGATTCTCATCAAACCACACCAGAAGAGAGGAAGTAAGGAACAAAGAATCTATGAAAGAGTCAGAAAACAATTAACAAAATGTAAATAGTAAACCCTTATATCTCAGTAGTTACTTTAAATGTAAATGAATTAAATTCTCCAATCAAAAGACAGAGACTGAAAGAATGGATTTTTTTTAAAAAAAAGATACAATGATCTGCTACCTACAAGAGACTCACTATAGCTTTAAGGCCACACACAGACTGAGAGTGAAGGGATGGAAAAATATTTCAAGCAAACATTAACCAAAAAAGACAGAGTAGCTATATTTACATCAGAAAAAAAAAATAGACTTTAAGTTAAAAATAGTCAGAAGAGACAAAGAAGGTCATTATGTAATGATAAAGGGGTCAATCCATCAAGAAGAGGTAACAACTGTAAATATGCTATGTACCCACTGGAGCACCTAAACATATATCAAATACTAACAGAACCAAAAGAAATAGACAGCAATAAAACATTAGTTGGGGACTCCATTCTCAACAAAAGAGATATCATCCAGACAGAATCAATAAGGAAACAATGGATTTGAGTAACACTACATGCTAAATGGACCTAAGAGACATAGAGAGAAATTCCACCAAACAGTAGCAGAATAAATACTCTTCTGGAATAAATGGAATATTTTCTAGGATAGATCATACATTAGACCACAAAAAAGTCTCAAAATATTCAAGAAGATACACATTATATCAAGTGTCTTTCCAATCACAATGAAATGAAACTAGAAATCAGTAATAATAATAAAAGTACAAAATTCACAAATACACGTAAATTAAACAATATACTCCTGAACACACTCCTGGATCAAGGAAGAAATCAAAAGGGAAAACAGTATCATGAGACAAACAAAAATGGGAACAGGGCTTCCCTGGTGGCACAGTGGTTGAGAGTCCACCTGCCGATGCAGGGGACACGGGTTCGTGCCCCTATCTGGGAAGATCCCACATGCCATGGAGCAGCTGGGCCCGTGAGCCATGGCCACAGAGCCTGCCTGTCCGGAGCCTGTGCTCCACAACAGGAGAGGCCACAACAGTGAGAGGCCCGCGTATTGCAAAAAAAAAAAAAAAAGGGGGGGAACACAACATACCAAACTTACTGGATACGGGAAAAACATTTTTAAGAGGAAAGTTTATAGTGATGAACGCCTACATCAAGAAAAAAGAAAGATCTCAAGTAAACAACCTAAATTTACACCTCAAAGAACTATGAAAGAACAAACTAGGCCCAAAGTTAGAAGAATAAAGGAAATAAACATTACAGCAGAAATAAATGAAAAAGAGAATACAGCAGAAAAACAGAAACACAATGGAGAGTAACAAAACCAACAGTTCTTTGAAACAAAAAGCAAAACTGACAAACCTTTAGATAGACTAACAAAGAAAAAGAGACAACACATATAAATAAAATTATAAATTAAAGAAGAAACATTACAACTGATACCACAAAAATACCAAAGATCATAAGAGTGATTACTATGAACAGCTATCCACCAACAAATTGGAAAACCTAGAAGAAATTGATAAATTCTGAGAAACATAATCTACCAAGAATGAATCATGAACAGAAAATCTGAATAAACCAATAATGAAGGAGATTGAATGAGTAATTAAAAATATCCCAAGAAAAAAAGCCCAGGACCAAATGTTTTCACTGGTGAATTCTATCATTTAAAGAATCTACACCAATCCTCTCAAACTCCTCAAAAAAACAGAAGAGTAGGAATACTCCCAAACTCATTTTACAAGTCCAGTATTATCCTGATATCAAAGCCAGAAAAGGACACTATGAGAAAAAAAAACTGCAGGCCAATATCACTTATAAGCACAGATACAAAAACTCTCAACAAAATACTATCAAACCAAATTCAGCAGCACAGTAAAAAGATCATATACCATCATCAACTAGGATTTATCTCTGGGATGTAAGGATCGTTCAACATACGAAAAGAAATTAATGTAATATATCACATGAATAAAAAGATAAAAATCACATGACTATCTCAATAGATTCAGAAAAAGCATTTGACAAAATTCTACATCCATTCACCATAAAAACTCTCAATAAATTGGGTATAGAAGGAATGTACTTCAACATAATAAAGGCCATATATGACAAGCCCACAGCTAACACCATACTCAATGTTGAAAGGTAAAATGTTCTTCCCCAAGATCACGAACAAGACAAGGGTGCCCACTCTCACCACTACCATTAAACATAGCATTTGAAGTCCTAGCCAGAGAAATAAAGCAAAAAAAGAAACAAAATGCATCCAAATTGGAAAGGAAGAAGGAAAATTGCCTCTCTATGCACATGATATGTCTTACGTAGAGAAAATCCTAAAGGCTCCACCAAAAAAAGTTAGAACTAATGAAAAAATTCAGTAAAGTTGCAGGATACAAAATTAGCATACAAAAATCATTTGTGTTTCTATACGCTAATTTGAAGAAAAGTTTTAAGCAATCCCATTTACAACAGCAAAAAAACAATAAAATAATTAGGAATAAATTTAACAAAGGAGGTGAAAGATCTCTACACTTCAAACTATAAGACACTCATGAAAGAAACTGAAGAAAACATAAACAGAAAAGCTATGCTCTGTTTATTGATTGGAAAAATTAATGCTTTTAACATTGTACATACTACCCAAAGTAATCTATAGATTCAATGCAATCCCTACAAACTCCAATGGCATTTTGCATGGAACCACAAAAGACCCTGAATAGCAAAAGCAATCTTGAAAGGAAAAAAAAAACCCACAAAGCTAGACTAGGCATAACACTTCCTAATTTCAAACTATATTACAAAGCTATAGAAATCAAAACAATATAGTCCTGGCATTAAAACAGACACACAGACCAACAGAACATAATCGAGAGCACACACATAAATCCATGCACATATGGTTAACTAATACTTGAAAAAAAACCCAAGAATACCCAATGGAGAAAAGACAGTCTCTTCGTTAAATGGTGCGAGAAAAGCTGGATATTCACATGCAAAAGAATGAAACTGGTCCCCTAACTATTTTTTTAAATCCATTTATTTATGGCTGTGTTGGGTTTTCATTGCTGCACACAGGCTTTCACTTGTTGTGGCAAGTGGGGGCTACTCTTCCTTGCAGTGCGCAGGTTTCTTATTGCGATGGTTTCTCTCTGTTGCAGAGCATGGACTCTAGGCACGCAGGCTTCAGTAGTTGTGGCACGTGGGCTCAGTAATTGTGGCTCACAGGCTCTAGAGCATAGGATCAATAGCACTGGCGCACGGGTTTAGTTGCTCCGCAGCATGTGGGATCTTCCCGGACCAGGGATCGAATCTGTGTCCCCTGCATTGGCAGGTGGATTCTTAACCACTGCACCACCAGGGAAGTCCCTGGTCCCCTATCTTACACCACTCACAAAAATTAACTAGAAATGGGTTAACAACTTAAATGTAAGACCTGAAGCCATAACTCCTAGAAGGAAATGAAAAACCTCCTTGACAGCAGTCTTGGCAATGATTTTATAGATGTGACACTGAAAGCAGAAGCAAGAAAAGCAAAAATAAATAAGCAGGACAACATCAAACTAAAATGCTTCTGCAAAGAATAAGAAGCAACAAAATGAAAAGGCAACATACAGAATGGGAGAAAATATTTGCAAACCACATATCTGATAAGGAGTTAATAAGAAAAATATAAAAGGAACTCATACAACTCAATAGCAAAAAAAAATAATAATCCAATTAAAAATGGGTGAAGGACCTGAATAGACATTTTTCCAAAGAGGATATTCAAATGGCCAACAGGTATATAAAAAGATGCTCAACATCACTAATCATCAGGGAAATGCAATTCAAAACCACAATGAGGGAGAAGATCAAGATGGCAGAGTAGGAGGATGTGAAATGAACTCAACTACCCAACATGAACATATCAAAATATGTCTACAGGGCTTCCCTGGTGGCACAGTGGCTGAGAGTCCGCCTGCCGATGCAGGGGACCCAAGTTCGTTCCCCAGTCCAGTAAGATTCCACATGCCGCGGAGCGGCTAGGCCCGTGAGCCATGGCTGCTGAGCCTGCGTGTCCGGAGCCTGTGCTCTGCAATGGGAGAGGCCACAACAGTGAGAGGTCCACGTACAGCAAAAAAAAAAAAAAAAAATGTCTACATGTGAACAATTCTCATTGAAAACTAACTGCAGACTGGCAAAAAGACTCCTGCAAAACTAAGGCTTTAAGAAAGACCCACATAGAATCAGGTAGTAAGGGAAGTCCACTAGTAAAGGCAAATACATAGTAAAGGCTGAGGATCAATCAATTAAGCTATCATGGAGATGAAAAGAAAAAAATTATAAAATCAACTATAACTACAACAATCAGTAAAGGGATAAACATGAAGATGTAAAATACGACATCAAAACACAAAATGTGAAGGAGGGGAGAAAAAAATGTGTATCACTTAGAATGTGCTTGAGCTTAAATGACTTCCTATTTAGAACAAGTAAATATAGTTATAGGTCAACAAACATGAACCTTGCGGTAACCAAAAATCAAAAACCTACAACAGATATACAAAAAATACAGAGTAAGAACACAAGCACAGCACTAAAGAAAATCATCAAACCAAAAGGGAAGAAACTAAAAGAAGAAGAACAGGGAAGAACTACAAAAACACTGGAAAACAAGTAACAAAAAGGCAATAAGTACACACCTATCAATAATTACTTTAAATGTTAACAGACTAAATGCTCCAATCAAAGACAAAGGATGGCTGGTTGGATAAGAGAACAAGACCCATCTTTATGCTGCTTACAAGAAACTCACTTCAGAGCTAAAGACACACACAGACTGAAAGTGAGGGGATGGTAAAAGATATTTCACGCAAATGGAAATGACAAGATATCAAGGGGAGCAATACTCATTTCAGAAAAAACAGACTTTGAAACAAAGTCTATTTAAAAAAGACAAAGAAAAGCATTATATAATGAAAAAGAGATCAATACAAAAATAGAATATAACACTCATTAACATATATACACCAAATACAGGAGCACCGAGATACATAAAGCAAATATTAACAGACATAAAGGGAGAAACTGACAATAATACAGTAATAGGGGACTTTAACACTCCACTTACATAAATGGACAGATCATCTAGACAGAAAATCAATGAGGAAACAGTGGTCTTAAATGACACAACAGACCAGATGGACTTAACAGATATCTATAGGACATTCCATCCAAAAACAGAAAAATACACATTGTTTTCAAATGCACATGGAATGTTCTCCATGATATATCATATGCTAGCCCACAAAACAAGTCTCAACAAATTTAAGAGGACAGAAATCATATCAAGCAATTCTTCCAAGCACAGTGGTATGAAACTAGAAATCAACTACAGGAAGTAAAGGGGGACAAGCATGAACACATGGAGACTAAACAATATGCTATTAAAAAAACAAAAAGTCAATGAAGAAATCAAAGAGGAAGTCATAAAATATCTCCAGACAAACGAAAACGGAAACACAACTCTCCAAAATCTATGGCATGCAGTGAAAGCAGTTCTGAGAGAGGTTCATATCAATACAGGCCTACCTTAAGAAATAAGAAAAATCTCAAATTACAAAACTTACCATCTAAAGTAATAAGAAAAAGAAGACACAAAGACCAAAGTCAGCAGAAGGAAGAACACAATAAAGATCAGAGAGGAAATAAATAAAATAGAGACCAATAACTAGGCTCACCAAGGTGAAAAGAGAGAACCCACACAAACAAAACAAGAAATGCAAGAGGAGAAATAACAACCATTACCACAGAAATGCAAAAAATCATAAGAGAATACTATGAACAGTTATATGCCAACAAATTGGACAACTTTTCTAGAAGAAATGGACAAATTTCTAGAAACATACAACCTTCCAAGACTGAATCAAGAAGAAACAGACAATCTGAACAGACTGACCATTAGTAGTAAAATTGAGTTAGTAATCAGAAATCTCCCAGCAAACAAAAGTACAGAACAAAACAGCTTCATAGCGAAATTCTACTAAACATATAAAGAAGAGTTATCATCTATCCTTCTCAAACTATTCCAAAAAACTGAAGAGGAAAGAACACTCCCAAATTCATTCTCTGAGGCCACCAATACCCTGATACCAAAACCAGACCAAGACACTACAAAAAAAGAAAACTACAGGCCAGTATCTCTGATGAATATTGTTGCAAAAGTCCTCAACAATATATTCGCAAACTGAATTCAACAATATATAAAAAGGGTCATACACCATGATCAAGTAGGATTTATTCCAAGGATGTAAGGATGGTTCAATATTCACAAATCAATCAATATGTTACACCACATTAACAAAAGGAAGGATAAGAATCACATAATCATCTCAATAGATGCAGAAAAAGCATTTGACAAAATTCAACATCCATTCATGACAAAAGTCTCATCAGTTGGTACAGTCGGAACATATCTTAACATAATAAAGAGCATTTATGACAAACCCACAGCTAACATCATACTCAATGCCAAAAAGCTAAAAGCTTTTCCTCTAAAATCAGGAACAAGACAGGAATGCCCACTCTCACCACTTCTATTTAACATACCATTGGAAGTCCTAACCACAGCCATCAGACGAGAAAAAGAAATAAAAGGTATCTAAATTGGAAGGGAAGAAGTAAAACCATCACTGTTTTCAGATGACATTACACTACGTACAGAAAAGCCTAAAGCCTCTGCCTAAAAACTCTTAGAACTAATAAATGAATTCAGTAAAGTTGCAGGATAGACGATTAATAAACAGAAATCTATTGCTTTTTTATACACTAGTAATGAATGATCAGGAACAGAATGCAAGGTAACAATCGCATTTAAAATCACATCAAAAAGAATAAAATAGCTTAGGAATAAACTTAACCAAGAAGGTGAAAGACCTATACTCTGAAAATTATATAATGCCGATAATGGAAATTGAAGATGGTACAAAGAAATGAAAAGATAACCCATGTTCTTAACTTGGAAGAATTAATATTGTTAAAATGGCCATACTACCCAAAGCAATCTACCGATTTAATGTCATCCCTATCAAAGTACCCATGATATTTTTCACAGATCTAGAACAAATAATTCTAAAATTTATATGGAACCATAAATGACTCCAAATTACCAAAGTAATTTTGAGAAAAAAGAACAAAGCTAGAGGTATCACGCTACCTGATTTCAGAGTATACTACACAGCTACAGTAATCAAAACGGTATGGTACCTGCATAAAAAGAGATACAGAGATCAACAGAACACAATAGAGAGCCCAGAAATAAACCCACACACTTACGGTCAATTAATCTATGACAAAAGAGGGAAGAATAAACAACAGAGAAAAGACAATCTCTTCAATAAGTGATGCTGGGAAAACTGGGCAGTACATGTAAAAGAATGAAATTAGAACATTTCCTCACCCCACATACAAAAATAAACTCAAAATGGACCGAAGACCTAAATGTAAGCATCTGAAACCATAAAACTCACAGAAGAATATTCACAGGCAGAATATTCTCTGACACAAATCGCAGCAATATTTTTTTGATCTGTCTCCTAAGGCAAAAGAAACAGAAGCAAAAATAAATAAACAGGCCCTATTAAACTTAAAAGTTTTTGCAGAGCAAAGGAAACCACTGACAACATGGAAAGGCAACCTACCATATAAAGGAAAATATTTTCAGGTGATATTACCAATAAGGGGTTAATATCCAAAATATATAAACAACTTATACAACTCAATATCAAAAGACAACTAACCTGATTAATAAAATGGGAAGTGGGACTTCCCTGGTGGTCCAGCGGATAAGACTCCGCGCTCCCAATGCAGGGGACACGGGTTTGATCCCTGGTCAGGGAACTAAGATCCCACATCCCACATGCCACACGGCGCGGGCAAAAAAAAAAAAAAAAAAAAAAAAGGGAAGAACACTTGAGTAAACATTTTTTTCACTGAAGATAGAGATGGCCAAAAGACACATGAAAAAATTTCAACATGGCTAATCATCAGAGAAATGCAAGTCAAAACTGAAATATCACCACACGCCTGTCAAAATGGTTATTATCAAAAAGTCCACAAATAACAAACAAATGTTGAAGAGGGTGTGGAGAAAAGGGAACCCTCCTACACTATTGGTGGTAATGTAAATTGGTGCAGCCACTATGGAAAACAGTATAGCCATTCCTCAGAAAACTGAAAGTAGAATTGTCATATGATCCAGCAATTCCACTCCTGGGTGTGTATCTGAAGAAAACGAAAACACTAATTCAAAAAGATACATGCACCCCAATGTTCACAGCAGCAATACATACAACAGCTAGGATATGGAAGCAACCTAAATGTCCATCAACAGATATAGAGAACAAACTAGTGGTTACCAGATGGGCAAGGGAAAGGGGGATTGGCACAAAAGGTGTTTGGAAATTAAAAGGTACAAACTATTATATAGAAAATAATAAGCAACAAGGATATATTGTACATCACAGGGAAATATAGTCATTATTTTGTAAGAACTTTAAATGGAGCATAATCTATAAAAAAACTGAATCACCATGATGTAAACCTGAAACTAATATAATATTGTAAATCAACTATACTTCAACTAAAAAACATTAATAACTTCATATGGAGAACATTTGCCAATGTTCTTTAGAAAAAAAAATAACAAACCACAATGAGATATCACCTCACACCTGTTAGAATGGCTATTATGCTGTACCAATTTATATTCCCATGCTTGTACACTGTGGGTGGGAATGTAAATTGGTATAGTCACTATAAGAACCAGTGAGGAGGCTCCTCAAAAAACTAAATAGAGAAGTACCTTATGATCCAGCAATTCCACTTCTGGATATTTATCTGAAGGAAATGAAATCAATACCTCAAAGAGATATATGCACTCCCATGTTCACTGAAGCATTATTCACAACAGCCAAGACATTATAACAACCTAGGTGTCCACTGGCTGATGAAAAAATAAAGAAAATGTGGTGTGGATATACACAATGGAATACTATTTAACCATAAAAAGGAAGGAAATCCTGCAACAACATGGATGTAGCTTGAGGACATTATGCTAAGTAAAGTAAGTCGAACAGAGAAAGACAAATACTGTACGGTCTCACTTATATGTGGAATCTAAAAAGACCAGAGAATAGACTGGTGGTTTCCAGGAACAGGAAGCAGGGTATGGGGGAAATTGGTGAAGGCAGTCAAAGGTACAAACTTCCAGTTATAAAATGACTAATTTCTAGGGATGTAATGTAATTTAACAAATACATAAAAGACTCCTACAAACCAATAAGAAAAAGACAACCCAATAATGAACAAGAGACTCAAAAGCTACTTCACAAAAGAGGATATCTATCAGGCCTACAACAGTACAAGAAAGTGAAAAACCTCTTCAGTCATCCAGAAAACACAAATTAAAACCACAATGAAATACTACATACTAACCATTTAGAATGGATAAACTTAAAAGACTGATGATGGTAAGAGTTGGTAAAGATGTGGAACAATAAGAATCCTCATATACCAATGATGGAAATGTTTTTCACATTGGAAAAGTATTTAGCAGAATCTATTAAAGTTAAACATACTCATATCCTATGATACACCAATTCTACTCCTAAGGATATACTGAGCAGAAAATCTCATATGCCCACTAAAAGATATTTACAAGAAGTTAACAGCAGCATAACAACCAAAAAACAAAAACAACCCAAATGCCCATAAACAAAAGTATGAATAAATAAGTTGTGGTATTTTCAAATGAAAATACCTACACAACAATGAAAGTGAGCAAAATACACACAGTGAAAGAACAGAGATAGATCTCACAGTAATGCCCTATCTATTGCACAGTCTATAATTTAACCGATAGTAATTACACAGCTGTTTTTTATGACACATCAAATGAGCAATACATTTTGGTTTTGATGACTCTTTTATACATGAGTTACATTTCACACACACAGATTTTTTAAGATAAAATTTTTAAAAGACAATTTACCTCTATAATAAGTACTTTTTATCAGGTTATTCTCACATTCATTAAAGCAACTAAATCTAAAGTTGGAGACAGTTTTAATTGGTAAGGTCTGACTGAAACATTTAACAAAAAGTAAAGCAGAAACAAACTGTAACGTATTTTTATTAGTTACTTTAAAAATCAATAACTTGTTTAACCCAATTAAAGATAACACAGAAAAACGAAACCACCTAAATAATTACCACCTAAACAATTACCTGCTTGGGTAAAGTTAGGTTGTGGGTGCTCTCACTATAACCAATAGCCGTGAAGAGCTTATCTTTTTCCTCTGGTGTCATAAGGTCATCAATAGCTACAAAAAGATAATATTTTAAGAAATCAATTGCTTCAGTCTTACAGATACAATAAAAAAAATCAAACCAAACTAACGAGTGGCCTAAAATCAATAGACACAAATGCTAAAGCAAAAGCAGCAAAGTAATTTCCTCTAATATACTATTTTGACTTGTTAAACATCATGTATTTGCTTATTTAGGTGAAGAAAATGCAAAGAGACATCATTAAGGGAATTCAGATGTCACATAACAATTTTATAATTCCCTAAGTATTTTAAAAATTAAGTGAAACATCTAATTAAATATCCATGTAAAAAAGTAACAATAAGGAATGCTACCTGTGAGATTTCTGAATTTCAAGTTTTAAAATTTCACACAAATAACTTTTCTCAAAAATTTGAAGTTTTATTTTAGTTAAATAAACATGGGAATGTTCCATCCTGATGTATTTGTTTATATGTTTACTATACTAAGCTACTTTTATTTCAAAAATATTATGAAATAAAATTCCACTGACTGGTTAAAACATAATTTATATATTTTTTCCTTATCAGTGTACAATAAACTATCTGACTTGGAACTTACTTTCAGGAATCAAAGATTCTTCATCTTTTTTCTTAGATTCCTTCTTACCCCAAAACCCACTAAACCAGCCTCCACGTTTCTCGCCTCTGTCAGTAGACTTTTTCCTTAATTTTTGCCCAGATCGAATCACCTAAAAAATAAAAATTAAAAAATTTAATTAAAGAATAAATGCCCTCTTCACTTTCAGGTGTAGCCAGGTAAGAACAATGGTTAATTTTTTTAACACTAAATTAAGTTAAAAGCAGTCAATAAAGCTAGTTCCTTCTGAAACAATTCTCAACATTATTTGGTTAATACAGTCTATTAATTTATATACTTGTCACACCTACTGACAGCTTTCTGACGAAGTTGCATTTTGTAAGTTAAGGTTTCAAGTAAAATTCTTCTGAGCAATGTGTCTTCCAAATTTACAAGGTAAGGAGCTACTATGACAGGAGATTTTTAAAATGAAAAGTTCCCTGAAAGGAAGGCACTTCCACACTCAAAAATAAAATTTAAGAATCCTATTTCATAATTCACATACACTGTTGACTTGCTAACTATGAACATGTTTGGGGGACAGAATATAAATAAAATTAGAAAGTCCTCAAATCTCATTTCATCCTGTTTCTCAACAAATCCTGGCTTGATTATCTGCTGCTTCTTGTCTTTACCCACTTTTCAGTAAAACACAGACAAATAACTCAAAAGTGGAAAACAAAAGGATGAAAACAATATAGGGCTTAAATAATTTAGACTCTATCTTCTCATTTCCTGAATAAGTAAATAATTTTCCCACTTTAACTTTAAAATATTTTAAATTGGTAGTAAATTGGTAACATACTGCAAGCTTCTGTGTGTACCAAAAAGTGAAATAATCCAAAAGACAAGTTAAAGAGCTGAATTCTATAGTAAAGAGAATAAGTTTGATTAACAACTCAGTTTAAACTAAGTAAGTTATCTTTAACAAGTAGACATTAAACAAATAATAGGGGAATAGGTCTATATCTGGCCACAAAATCATTGATGGTCCCAGTTATATCTCAGCTCTAACTTTTGTCAAGCTTAATCTATTTTCAGCAGTCAGAAATGTAATGGGTAAAAAAATATATAGCTGATTAGTTTATATTTTATATGAAATAATATTTAACTTCTTTATTCTCCTAGCATAGAAGATTAGTATGCATTTTTATTTTTCACAGTAAAATATATCTATGAGACCATAAATTTTTAAATGTGTATAAAATTTAATATGAAGAGGTATGCAAAACCCTTTCACTTTTTCCTAAACACCACCTCTGTTGCCTTCACTTCCCTTCCCTGTCCAGCTAAGAGGCCAAGGTAAATAACTTCATCCAATCCTCTACCTACATTTTAAACTCTCTGGCCCTGCAGATTTTCCACTATAATGAAAAAACATCAATCTTGGATGAATCTAATTGCCTTCTCTTCATCTATATCCCATCCTTCTTTAGCCACAGCATCCAATAATTTATCTTCTTCCCTCAATGTTGAAGCAACTGATAAGTAGTATTAAGAACACCCAATTAAACTGAAGCAACTTAATTTAGGGAGGATTAGAATTATCTGTTTCTTCTGGCAAAATGTTTCTCTAATTCATAGGAACAAATCCACAGTAGCAGCAAATACCTTTTAAAATATTCACACTCCCTGCCCCACCTTGGGGAATTTGTCCTTAAGAAAATAAGAGACGTTTGAGAAAATGTAAAGACAAGGCTCCTCATTGTAGTGTCATTTATAATCAAATATAACCAGTGGGAAATAGTAAGCAAATTCTGGTATACGAACAGAATTGAATACTAGTCAGTTATTTAAAATTATGTTGGATAAACAATTCTATGGAATACTATATAAAACAGAACACTAACTTTTTTTTTAAAGAAAGAAAAGCAACTTACAAAACCTTTTCTTGACTCCACAATCGCCACAAGTTGCCACTCCCTTTATCTTGCTTTCCACTTACAGTGAAGTATCATGACTGTCTGTACTTAGTCTCTCCAATTCCTCATCTTCCACTCCCTCTCATTCCTATCAAATTTCTACCCATACTATTCTATAAAACTTGCTCTTTAAATGATTTCTTTAAGGCTAAATCCAATGATGAACTTTCAGTTCCATGATGGCCTACCTAAGCCCTCTACAACACATCCTTCATTGCTTATTACAACAACAAATTCTGGACAAAACATAAAAAGTATCTACCACAGACTCTGAAAAGTTAGCAAAAGTGGAGGGAAGTCAACACTTGGAGAAGTGACCTTTTCAATAGTGAGTTTCCTCACTTTTTTTTTTCACATGTTGTACTCATCCCCCACCTGCCCTAAAACTTCTCCCTCCTGGTGTTCTTACCCTTGGACAGTCCCCTTCCCTTGAGTGTGGGCATGACCTGTGACTCGTTTCTAACCAATAAAATACGGCAAGGGTGATGAGATGTACATAATTATGTGCATAGCATTGTGCCAGGCACATAACAGTCTAAGTGGTTTATATGGTTTATCAGGTACTCCACACAATAACCCTATGATGTAGGTACTGTGAATTAATATAGTTTTACAAATGAGGAAACTGAGGCACTGGCAGGTTAAATAGTCAACCCAAGGTCAAACAAGTAGCGGATAGCAAAGCTGGGATTAGAATCCAGACCATCTGACTCCCAAGTCTACACTCTTAACTATTATGCTAGTACAACAGGCACTCAATGAGCACTTACTAAGTATATGAATGAACAAGTGCATATGCTTTAGTCCCATTTAAAAAAATGAGTATGTGTATAAAGATCTATGACTATAAAAAAGACTGGAAGAATACACAAAAAGTTATTAACAGTAGTTATCTTTAGTGTGTGAGATAAAGGGTATTTCTATTTTCTTTTTTTGTGGATCTTTATTTTCTAACTTTTCTACAATGAGTTTATTGCACTTATAATTTATTTTTTCATTTACCAAAAAAGTCACGTTACAGAATAATAGAAATGACATGGAACAATGAGCACAAGGTACCAAGTGGGATAAGTCAGCAATTACAAAACATTACAAACAGACTGAGTCCAATTTTAGAAAAAAAAGAAAGGAAGAGAAGAGGGAGAGAAGGAGGGAAGGAGGGAAAAAAAGAAAATGTGTTAAAGAAAGGAGGAAGGAAGGGAGGGAAGAGAAAATAAAGGGAAAGAAATGGGGGATACAAAAGCATAAATAACTAGGTACATATGCATGAGAGAAAAACTAGAAGCCTACATATCAAAATGTTAACACCAGCATTCTGTGTTAGTAGGATTATGGATGACTTTTACTTACTTGCTTTTGGGGGGGTTAGCAAATTTTTAGTTATAAAATTAGAAAATTTGCCCCTTCATATTAGTAGGGTTTTCTCCTCCAATATTCCAATTAATTTTCTCCTGAGACTAAATTAAGACATGAAAACTCAACCTTTATTCTCACGTGAGTAAATCTAAACAACTTCCTATGAAACTTAAATTTCTTGATCCCAGGTTTAAAGGAGTAGTATTAACATGTTTAAAACATAAAATCAGCTAATAAAGATGATTGACATATATACACTACCATGGGTGAAATACATAGATAGTGGGAACCTGCTGTATAGCACAGGGAGCTCGGCTCAGTGCTCTGTGGTGACCTAGATGGGTGGGATGGGGGGATAGGAGGGAGGTCCAAGAGGGAGGGGATGTATGTACACATATAGCTGATTCATTTTGTCGTACAGGAGAAACTAACCCAATACTGTAAAGCAAATATACTCCAGTTTAAAAAAAAAAAAATTATCATGAAGAAAAAAAAAAGAAAAAAAGATTACCTCAACTTGTGCTTGTTGCCTTGCTAAAATTATGTTAAAAACATCTAGTGGCCTCTCCAAATCCTAAAAAACAAAGAGACACTTGTAAACAAAGAAAATGGTCATTAGATTAAAAACATTTTTTTCTTCTATGATTTCTAGGATTATTCTAGTCCGTGAACAAACAGCAATTTGTGATCTATTGAAAGTATAATATATATAAATTTGAATGTACACTTGGCTTTTACATTTTTACGTTTTTGCAATGTGAGAAACAATTTTCCAAGAAAGTAAATGCTTGTTAAATACAATATGAAAATAAGAATTTTAATGAGACCACTATAATACAGAGATAGCCATACATGCAAGTGGAAACAAAAATATTTAGGACGGGGACCTGTTTTAGGTATTAGCCTTATGGTTGTTACTTCTGACTCCCCCTTTTCTGTGTTATTTCACAATCATCGTACCAAAGGCACCTTAATAAAACACAAAATTTAAGAATGTAAAATTCTTCAAATCAAGTACACTAAAGCAGAAATCAACTTGGGGAATTTATGTAAGAGGAATCTAACATGTAGTGGGTGACCTGTGTGTCACATGCTCTATGTGTTATTTCATGCAATTCTCACAACTCTGTAAGACAGATACTGTTTCCATTTTATACATGAGTATACCAGATCTAAGATACTGAGAAACTTGATGCTTTTTCTAATATATAATATTAGTGATTGTTATATATTTCAGAATAACAATTTGATTAACTCTTTATGTTATGAATTTGTAGCAAAAACAGTGATATAATCAAGATCAGATGATATTAAGCAAATTATGTGTTTTTCTATATGTCAGAAGGGGGTAAATAAGACTCCTATCTTGAGGATAAGAACTATTTTTTACAAATAATACTTTGAACTCTTAAAAAAAAAGCCACTAACAAAACTAACAATACACATCTAGCTAATATTAAACACATATGTGAACAGCTCTGATATTGATTTTCTAAACATTATTATAAAAACCAAACACATTTCTCCAAATAGTTTACAAGTACCCTGATATTAGGAAGCTTTTTTTCAAAGGAAATAACAGGGGAAAAAATACTCTGCATTTTCCATACAATTCTCTCAAAAAGAGCTCAGTTCTGTTGTTTCTAAAATTATATTTAAATTTAAGTTAAATTAAATTAACATTAAAGGATGATTTAACAAATAATAGCTCTCACCAATATATACAAGATATACCTGAATTTGTTTCTGTATTTCTTCTGGGACTTTAGTCTGGGTTAGCTTATTTTTGTAGGCACTTTTATAACTCTTGAGCAATTGCCTGTGTTTTTTTATGTTACTCCATGACCACATCCGTGTATACCTTCTTATGTGAACTTCAAGAACAGAATCAATTGCATATTTCCACCTGCAAATCAAATTTTGTTAATGCACATTTGAATACGAAGGTTTAAGAAACAGGAGGAAAATAGCTTTGACATTTTAGAGCTACACTGTTACTCTTTTTGTTCTTATTAACTGTATTCCTATAAAAGCTCAGCGATAACATTTCTATTCCCCAGTACTTCAATTCTCTGACTTAAATAGATTATGAATGGAACAAACCACTCCAGGAAGAGGATATGCCAAAGCAAAATCATAAAGACACAAAATGACATGTTGTGTGAAATTAACAGTATCCCAATATGGTTGCCACACTGGAGTTCATATCCATTACTGAAGGGCAATAAGATCAAAAAAAAGTTGAAAGTCTTGAATACTGAGTTAAGAATTTGGGAATAATCTAGGAGCAGGAGTACAAGAGAACGTGTTTATTAAAAAAAAAGAGTAACAAGAACATAATATAAAAGATATCCCTCTCATGTCTCTAAAAAATTAAGTGGCTTCATTACATGGCTTTAAAGGTCTCTTAGCTCTGAGAGTCCCTAACTATATGATTACATGGTTCTCATAAAATATTTTTTTAAAAATTCTAACTTACCATTGTCGACTATTGGTATGAAGTGGTAAATAAGGCTTATATTTCCTGTAAGGAGCATTTCTAACCATATAATCCACTGATTCCAAAAGGTCAATCATACTTAAGTACTATTAAAACAAAAACCAAGTTAACGTTTGTTACATCACACACATGAATAAACACCAAATTCTGTTATATTTTCATTATAGTGAGACTTCAAACTCTCTGAACAATGAATATCATAGTTGTCTGGTAATTCAATAATATATTTCATCAGATTTAAGACAACAATGATTATAAGTTGTAAGATAATTTTAAGTTCTACTACAAAAAAAAAACAGTACTGCCAATTAAACTGTCATACCACCAATAATAATATACATCCTATTTTCAAATATATTAAAGTGTGAAATAAATGTAAATCTTAGAACCAATGAAATATGGTATCTGTAACTACTAACATGAAACATGCCGATTCCTAAAACTACATATTTTTCTCTGGACCATCATTTCAAGCAGTTGTTATCTATAAGCTGAATTTCAAATTGCTCCAGAAAATTATTGCATAACTAAAGCAAGATAAAGCTATTTAACCACCCATCTTAACCACCAATACAACAACTCTGTGTGTATCTGGTAAACAGCTCAAATGGAGGGAAACACACACACACAACTATAGGCAAAATAAAGAAGGGAAGTCCAGCCTCTTCTCCATTTTTTCTTAACGCAACTCTACCTAAGAGTTACCACACGGCTATTCAGTACTTAACATGCAGATAGTCTGAATTTAAATGTATTTGTAAGTATAAAATAAACCCCAGATTTTGAAGACTTAAGAAAAAAATAAAAATATAAAATATTGTAACAATTTTTAATTTTGATTACATGTTGAAATGATATTTTGGGTATGTTAAATAAAATGTTATTCATTTTAGTAATTGTTTTCCTCTTTTCTTTATTTTGCTAATGCAGCTACTAGAAAATTTAAAATTACCCATATGACTTGCATTATATTTGTACTGGACTGCACTGGGCTAAAAGCTCAGTTAGCTAAATCTCCCATCCTCCTTTCACTTCCAGTTCTCCAGATGTCTTATCCAAACTCCTTAGGCACATAACCAAACTTGAGAAACAAGTGAAGGAAAAGAAGCTTGCCAACATAGCTATTCTAAAAATTAAGTGAACAATATTTAATGTAAGAGTGTCTGCTATTAAAATCTGAGGAAGAAAAAAACTATTAAAACCCTCCATCAAGAACTGGGAATTAAATGGGAATCATGTCATTCACTATAATTTGGTAAGATTCTCCACCAAGAAGGGAAAAATCAGATAAAATGAAGGAAAACTATTTCTTATATATGGTATTTATTTTCTTTTAAAAATACACATATAATCTATTTTTAGGAGATATATCAAATCTCAACATAACAAACCAAAAGAACCACCAGAGCACTGGAGAAGGAATAATCACAGAGGACAAAAGCCACTGAAATTCAAGGTTAATCAAAGCTATAAATACCCAAATGAATCTTACCTGAGGTTTGGTCAATTCAATGGCAATATTTTGTACTTCTATGTTCCAATCAAGTTTAGGTGTTTTGAGCTCTGTTTCTGCATAAGGATTCATGTAGAGTTTTGCAGAGGCTGATATTGGCTGGAAAACTTATATAACATGGGAAGACGTAAGATATGTTTACATGCCCTTACATATGAGCAACTGTAAATAATTATGAGAACACTGTTACTTTGAAAGTAGAGAAAAATGACCAAAAATATGTAAAAAAAATCACTACCAAAAACTATGTAAGCATCTACTTATCTGCATAATACAAACTGTCAGACTCAATGTAAAAGTGGAATCTCCAAAGAGGAAACTGGCGCTTTATGCTTCTAAGTAAGAAATGTACAAAATATAGACAATCTAATCTTGGTTATTCACAGTCTGTGTAAAATTATGTTTCCCTTCCTTGCTACAAGACATTTAATGATTTTAGTATTCATTAAAAATAATAATACAGGGGGAGGGATAAATTGGGAGATTAGGATTGACATATACACACTACTATATATAAAACAGATCACTAATAAGAACCTACTGTATAGCACAGGGAACTCTACTCAATACTCTGTAATGGCCTATATGGGAAAAGAATCTAAAAAAGAGTGGATATCTGTATATGTATAGCTGATTCACTTTGCTGTACACCTAAAACTAACACAACATTGTAAATCAACTACATTCCAATAAAAATTTAAAAAATAATTACAAAGTATTGCCTGACATGGCCACCCCCCAAAAAAAATACTAATACAATGTAGGAAACAAAATTTGATTACTTTCCATATTATTTAATCATAGTCAGAATTTAGGAACAGAATCATGAATGAAATTCATATTACCCAGAAAAAAAATTGCCTACTACTTTATAATTTTCAAAATGATCATTACATACATAATCTTAGACTCAACTAAAGGCAATATTTTTGAAGTTGAGAAGTAGTATGAAAAAGCATATTAGGGAAGATGACAGAGCAAAGTAATGTAATAAATTTTAATTGCAAATAGTATTAAAATTATATAAATTGTGGTATCTTACAGTAGTTACAATTTGCATAAGACTGTATAAAAATTTTAACTTATTTAGAGGTTATTTATAAATGAAACATGTCTCAGAAAAAAGTTGTAGATTTTTCTGAACAAGTTCTTTCATGAGTGAAACTAAATGCTCTCACAAACTAACAGTATCCAAAAACTCTGTCATCGTTTAATAGAGAGGTTTGTGGACATAAAGAGGAAGTGCCAGCCAGCTCTCATATAAAGGCAATTAGCTATAAAAGAATAAGAAGAAAACAACAGTGAATGAGAGTAGTATGGAGTATAGAAGAACACTGGCATGAAAGCTGAGAACAAACATCAAGTGGTACACTAAATAAAAACAAAAGAATAGCATCTTTAGAACAAAACTGAAATGGAGAAAATGAATGGGATAAATACAGAGGCAGCTTTGTTAGAGATCTATTTAAAAATAAGTAAAGGTGAGGCTGCCAAGAGATAGAAAAGCTTACTGAAAAAAGATCTCTGGAGAAATATGAATCAAAACAACAATGAGGTGCCCCCTCACACCTGTCAGAATGGATACCATCAAAAAGTCTGCAAATAGCAAATGCTGGAGAGGATGTGAAGAAAGGGGAACCCTTGTGCACTGTCGGTGGGAAATGTAAATTGGTGCAGCCACCATGGAAAACAATATGAAGGTTCCTCAAAAAAAACAAAAATAGAACTACCATATGACCCAGCAATTCCACTTCTGGGTATATATCCTGAAAAAATAAAAACACTAATTTGAAAAGATACATGCACCCCAATGTTAACAGCAGCACTATTTACAATAGCCAAGACATGGAAGCAACCCAAGTGCCCATCAACAGACGAATGGATTAAGATGCGGTACATATATACAATGGAATATTACTCAGCCATAAAAAAGAATCAAATACTGCCATTTACAGCAATGTGGATGAACCTAGAGAATATTATGCTTAGTAAAATAAAACAGAGAAAGACAAATATATGATATCACTTATATGTGTAATCTAAAAAATAATACAAATGAATGTATATGCAAAAGAGAAACAACTCACAAATGTAGAAAACAAACTTGTGATTACCAAAGAGGAGAGGGAAGGAGAAGGGACAAATTAAGGTTATGGGATTAACAGATACAAACTGCTATACATAAAATAGATAAGCAATAAGGATTTACTGTATAGCACAGGGAATTATACCCACTATCTTATAATAATCCATAATGAAGTATAATCTGTAAAAATACAGAATCGCTAGGCTGTACACCTGAAACTAACATAATATTGTAAATCAACTATACTTCATTAAAAAAAAAAATCTCTGGAGTAGTCAGTCTGTCTTAATACTGCAATAGTGACATGCTCAGATCCTGAATATCAAGATCTCAGAGATTTCGTTATTAAACAAAGAAAAGAAAACCTAATTCCTAAAACAAAGTAGACAATAACAAGGTAGGAAGAAAACATGGAGGTCAAGGGGGTTAACTGTTGGAAGTGAACTACAGCCACAGTGCCCTTTGCACTCTTCAGTGGTGTGTTATAATCTATTTCTAAATACTAAATTATATACCAAATATGCTGTATCATAAAACTAACATAAAAAATTAATACTTTCTCTTTGTCAAAATAACTTTATCAGAAAAAGTAGTTTAAAATAAAGTATTTAATCCCATGCTTCTTATAACATGAAATAAACTTTTACCATTACTTACTGTATTGATGGTTTGGGGGTATATTGTTACTTGTAAGAATTTCACTTTTCAGCTGACCCTAAATAAAAATTTGAATTATATGAGAATGAAAAAGAAAATGCATACATATTCAGACACACACACAAACACAAACACACACAAACACACACACACACACAAATTTGGTCCTAAATCAATATCTTTATTCCCATCTTCACAATTATTAGTCTATAAGAAAAACACACTGAGCACTATTTACAGATATATTTCTTTAGAATATTACTTTAGTAGATAATTTTTATAAATTCTAAATATCTGGAAACAAGATTTTAAGACTGTGTTTCCCTTTGACTTAAAATGCGTATATGTGTACATACATATATACACATATATATATATACACACACACACACACACACACACATCCATGAATTAGGATCTCAAACACTTTCTAGACAAAGGCAAATTAACCTAATGTTACAATATCTTTCTGAGAAATAAAAGATAGAATCTTGGAATTAATTCAATTCAGAAAATTCAACTGTTCTTCCTTTCTCTAAGTAAATAAACATGACTAAGACTGGCTGAGCACGCTTAGTTTTGAAGCAATCGTTCACTATTCAAGAATGCATCATCACAAATGCTTAAAACATTTGCTAAGAACACATTTTTTAGATCTGAAAGGTATCACCTTTCTTTACAATACTCTTCAAGTAATCATTCTCATATGAAACTCCACAACGCAACCAGAATACCATCAAAATGAGAATGTAAAAAACCATAAACACAGTTTTAACGTGATAGTATAGGTTCTCATCTCACTGTCAAGAGAATGATTTCACAAAGATCTTCAAAATCAAAAGTGCTTTTTTTTAAAGATAGAGTGATTCCAAAAACTGTGTTGCACACTTCTGACTTAGTTACATACAACTTAAACAAAAGACTGATATCCTGTCCTCATTAAAGACCGCTATGTAAAACAAATCTATGGAGTGTGGTTAGCTCTTCAAGGTACGAACTGAAATTACCAAGATGTGTTCCCTTGACTCCGGGTACGACATGACGCAGTTAACATTCCAGTAGGCACTGAGACTATCAAGCCGTATAAGCTATAGAAGAAAATGGAAAAGGTCAGGTAACTAACACACTGAAATTATGAATCAATATTAAGAGATTATTCTCATGTTCACTACCCCAAAATTCTCCAGTTGCCATTTTGAACTTTTAAAGGAAAGGAGATATTGCAAAAATGGAGGAAAATATATGTATGTTATACAGAGACTTTATTATTAATCTAGAATTTGCTAAATTGTGCTTCCAGAAACACTATTCCCAAGGGGATTCATTCATTCAGTGATCAAATATTTATTGAGAATTTAGTATTTAACAGACTGTAAATATTTCACTGAATAAGAAATACATAATTCAGGACTTCCCTGGTGGCGCAGTGGTTAAGAATCTGCCTGCCAATGCAGGGGACATGGGTTCAAGCCCTGCTCCAGGAAGATCCCACATGTCGTGGAGCAACTAAGCCTGTGCGCCACAACTGCTGAGCCTGCGCTCTAGAGCCTGTGTGCCACATCTACTGAAGCCTGCACGCCTACAGCCTGTGCTCTGCAATGAGAGACGCCACTGCAATAAGAAGCCCGTGCACCCCAAGGAAGAGTAGCCCCCGCTTGCTGCAACTAGAGAAAGCCCACGTGCAGCAACAAAGACCCAATGCAGCCAAAAATAAATAAATTTATTAAAAAAAAAAAAAAGAAAGACATGATTCCTCCAGTGGTTACAAATGGCTGTTTCAAGGGAGGGGTGAGGGGAAAGGATTCTATGATGAACAAAGGTGGGGAAAGCTACATACTAAATATCCTTCTTAAAGATTCACAATGTTTATTAGCATATTTAAAGTACTGTGAAGTCCTGGAGTTTAAAACAAAATAAAATGTACCTGTTTAACTATGTACAGCTTTCTACTTTAGTCAGTAATCTTACTTGACCAGAGAATATTTTTTCAACAAATCTGATAATATCTTAATTACCTAATGCTCCATGAAGTACAAAGTGGGAAACATTAATTTTATTCAGTTTCTTTATATTCTAGGTGAAGAATCTAAACCTCAGAATAGGTAAGTTATTACAGAAAGTTGTCACATAGTAAGTAGCAGAGCCAAAACTGGACCCAAAACTTTTAACCCACATTCCAATGGTATATTATGCTCCATGAATACAATTTGGGAAACATTAATTTTATCCGGTTTCTTTATATTCTAGGTGAAGAATCTAAACCTCAGAATAGGTTAAGTGATTACAGAAGGTCACATAGTAAGTAGCAGAGCCAAAGCTGGACCCAAACCTTTTAACTCATATTCCAATGGCATATTCTGCTCCATCAAGGTTTCTTGAAGAAAATACATTAAGTGTTTGTACTTAGGAAAATAAATGGATTAAAAAGTCTAGTCTAATACCTTGTATATAATTTTTTCTGCTTCATTTAATATGCATGGAGTCCAGTATTCATTTGCAGTCTAAAAGAAAAAAAAAAGAGTAACTTTCAAATGAAGTATATGTATCAACAAAACAGTGCTCTAATAACCGTAACAAAATAAATTGGGAATAAAAAGACATTTAGCTAATGATTGCTAATGTTAGTTACCTGTTTCTTTACATATTTGTATTACAAAATCAAAGGAACAGTGAAAATGGAATTGAGGAGGTTCTAATTTAACTGAGTTCATTCATTCAGAAAATAATTACTGAGCTACTCTGTGTCTGTGTGTGGAAGGAATTGGGTATGAATAAAAACAGAGAGCCAGCCTATAAACTATTGAAGAAGGTCCACATTCTTGTAAAAATTAAATAAATAAATAATTATTGCGAAGTAGGAAGAAAACCAGGAGAATATGGAAATCACAGCATGACCATGTTTCTACAAAGTCAGTATGGTCAGCAATGCCAAAAGCTGCTGTGAGATAAACTAAAATAAGCTTACTTAAGCGGCCAGGGCATTACCAATGAACTTGTTAAGAGCAGTTTCAGTGGAGCAGTAGAATAAGAGTATAGTGGGTAGGGAGTCATTAGGAGGTGGGGAAATAAAGATAGCAAAGGTAGAGAATTTTCTCACAAACTTAGAAAGAAGAGAAGGAGAAGGCAATAGTTAGATGGGGCCTGGGTGCAGTGGGAGAAGGTTAAGGAGAGGCTTTTTAATTTTAATATAAAAGAGACGCTTGAATGTATTTAAATGCTTAGAAGAAGGAGGTAGGGAAGGGAGAAGAGGGAAGAAGAAGGGTTGAAGATTTAGGAAAGAGAAGGAAATTGACAGAAATAAGGAAGAAAAGGCAAAAGGTAGGAGGGGGTGAGAGAAAAGGGGGAAAAAGTCTCCTAAGGACATGGGGGATGACGGGATCCAGATCAGAGGTGGGAAGATTATCTTAGATATAAAAGTTAGTTTGTAAGTGGAAAGATGGAAAGAAGGAATGGTATAGATACAGAAAGAGTTAAGTTTGCTATTATTGTTGTTATAATAGTCAATGTAGTAGCTGAAGCAGAAACTGAGCCAGACAATGTACCAAATGCTTTACACAAACTATCTAATTTAATCATCACAAAAACACTAAAATATAGGTACTATTGTATCAATGAATGAAGGCTGGATAGAAGGAAACCAACATGATAACCAGTTCAGTAATGTGTCACAGGTGCTTTGATAAAATATAATGGGGAACATAAAAGAAGGAATGGTAACTTCTAAAAGTGAAGTAAAAAAAAAGAATGAGAAAGACGGTAGTATCGGAAGGAACTATTAAAGCCTGAATAGAATCACCAGGCAGATTAAGGGAAAAGAATAACGCAGGCAAAGAAAACCATATGAACAATCTGAGCAAAGATACAGAGGATCAAACAACAGCACACACTAAGGAAACTACACACCATCCTTAGAATGCCTGTTATCAGTCAATGGGAACTGTGTGACTATTTTGTATTTTTCATTTGGTCTTCTAGAATCTCAACATTAAACAGTGAGTTCACTTATGACTAATATTGCTGGTCTCATTTTTCTGGAACAATTCTCTCTCTGCCTTTCAGAACACAGATTCTGGTTTCTTTAGAAGTGTTATAGTATTATTTCTTTTTTATTGAAAGCTACTTCAAATTCATTTTGGAAACAAGCAGAGGATAAACAGTGTATTAAACACTAGCTTCCTTGACTCCCTTTCCTTTGTTTCTCCAGTACCTTTTCTTTCATTTTTCTGCTTTGATCTTCAACTGATGTATACCTCTACTTCTCTGCATGCATGTATCTTCTTAAGGCCTCCATGTAACAATGTCCTTTTTCTGTTTAATAGTCTACTTCTCTTCCTTTTTTTCTTCGTCTTCTTTCCCTACTAAGGCCCTCTTCATATAACTAATCAAAAGGCAAAAATGTACCCAGTATGATCTACTGCTCACTGTCCTTAACTTTAAAACATGTTTCCTACCACTTAGTTGTCCATAATAGTAAAAAAATGTCCAACCTGGATATACACACTCTATATCCTTAAAGACCTTTAAGAGGAAAACCAAACTGCATTATAAAATACTTAATCAAAATAAATTAGCTTATGTACATTTCAATATAATAAACAGATACAATGTATAAACTATTTGGAAATTATACTATGGACAATAACATGACTCTATAGAAATCTATCTTCCCCTAATTTACTAAAGATTTAAGATACAGCTTTTAATACTTTCAAAACACTTGTTCTTGATATTTTGAAATCTGTTAAATTCAAAGGTAAATCAAAATAATTAGAGACTATAATAAAAGTATCACTAAAAGTTGTAAATTCCTAGAAAAGCTGTAGAAAGATTACACGTAAAAATAAAACAGCTATTTGTAGTAATAGCTGATTTTAGGAAATTCACCCCGTGACTTGAGAATGATATTTCACAGGTTCCACAGAAATTTTAAATAAGGTAACTTTACCAATAGACTAAGTTCTCCCAGTGTGACACCAAATGAAAGAGGCCGCTTTGGATCTGTTACCTATCAAAGACAAAAACGTGACATTAAAATATACTGATAGTGAGGGTAAATCCATTCTCCACTCTACAATAGGCAACATAGGACAATGAGTTTAAAAGTAACGCAACCAAACGGATTTGTGTAAAAGAAAGGGAAGGAAGACAGTAACATGGCTGGGATTTTCCATATTTTGTAGGCATGACACTAACATGATACTTTCCTAGTGGAACTATTTTCTTACTAGAAGTGAGAAGATTCACTCACTAGGACTAAACAGACTCTTGTCTACATAGTTTAAAAGAGACAGTCTCTTTATGTATATACCGTTAAAGATGTTCTCCATAGATAAATAAAACAAGGAGTTGCAGGTAAAACCATGCCACTAAATTATTTTTAAAACATTTAAGATTTTCACATTTAGAAATGTGAACTGTCTATTTAAGCCTTTAATTTCCCGGACACTTTAAAAATGGTTTGTTAGAAGATGCTTCAAGATTCTTAACGTTTAATTTCCTCAATCCCTTAACTCAAAATATGCCAATGTTAAACTTCTATTTCTCATCTTCAATACCTAAATTATATTTATACACAGTGCTTAAACTGTGCCATGGTGTGTACGATGTCATTGTTTTCGACATCTCAAAGATGTCCAAAAGTCAGTGTTTTTTGGTCATGAAAGAAAATAGGGAAACTAGAGAGAGGAGAAAAATCATGTTCTAAATCATCCACCACAGACTTGAGTTTAGTCACCTAAATGCATGCTCTGGTACAGCTGCAAAGCACAAAGAGCTTTGTGAGCTTTGTTTTTAATATTAGATATATTATGATTTGTGGCAAAATGTATTTCCCCTCATTCCCATATTCATCTTTTTATACCTATGGATATCAAGCTCAAAATAACTTGCAGTTATTTCAGAAGGAACTTTAATAAAACACAACTCCTCAGCTGCTAATGCACTACCCATAAATTACTGCTATCATACAAAGAACATCTTTCTGATAATCATACTTTTCCTCCCCCCATTTCTATATTTTTCACTATCCTTCTAGACACAATAATTAAGGTAATCACATTGAAAGAGGCAATAGAAGGAAGATCCCTTTGTGCTTTTAATTTTTTTCCTTTAGGTTATTTTAATATATTTTGTCGCTGACACCAATTTAAATGTAATTGATACTACTTGTCCCACTCCTATGCATCTCTGTATTTCTTCATTAAAGAGAAAGAAATAATGTACCTTTTGAATTGTATTTGCTCAATAAAGAAGCTTAGTTTAAGTTTAAACTGAGATTATCATTCACCAACATGCCATTAGCTTTAAGAATAATTCTTTTACTTCCAAGATGGGGTGAGTCAATTTTATTTTCCTAAGTTTGTTTTAAACAAGGAGATTTATTATTTTGGTTTTTAGACATTATTTGTTAGCAAAATTCAGTGTAATGACTACAGAAAAACCAAAACATAAAAGTCAGTGTAAGATAGAGATGGTGTATCTTGAAAAACCACAGGTGTGTCTTACTGAATATTAAGTTACAAAAGGAACTTATCAGGAAAGTAAAATAAATTCTATACATGGCAGTATGACTTTAATTCAATCCAAACTTAAAGCAAACTAAAAACAAAAAAGAAAGCAAACTCATTTTTGGAAAAGATGAAAAAGCATTTCCAATTTGTTAGGTAAATGAAAAAAATTCAAGGCTTCTCATGTATGTTTCGAACTTTAAGACAAAGCAGTGCCTATTAAGTTCAAAATATTTGTTACATTTTAACTAAAATTAATCAGTAAAATAGTTCTTAATCAACTAATGTTAAACTGTTGCTTATAAGTGAAGTGTGGTTTCTAAATATTGCTACACATGTGTGTGAGTAGCTGTGGGTGTTAAAATCCAACATGGTGGAAAGTAAAGTGAATGAGACTAGCAGCCAACTGACCCAAATTTTAGTCCCCTCTCTACCAACTACCATTATGAACGATTACTTCATCACCTCTGGAAACTAATTTTTTGTTATTAATAAAAAAAATTAGTTCCTTAAAGTTATATTAGTCTAAGTCTTTAAACAAAATTCAAAATAAATGACAGAGAAAAATCCAAAAATCTCTTAAATTAGCTTTAGAAAGGAACATATGGAAGTTTTATGATATATGTACACACATTAATGCCGGATGAAAAAAGCCTAACACAAGGAAGGAGATATGGTAGTGTACTAATCAGGAAAAAAAATCTATCTTGGATTCAAAATTGCTATTTATGGGCAAATCAAGAATTAGTGTCATAAAATACACACTTAATTACTAACTTAAACCAAGTAAACTAAGTTACTTACATCATCTTCATATTTAATGTGAATGTCTGTGATTTTTACTTGTACATTTTTAATTACTTGAGTTGCCAATTTTTCCAACAATGTATCCTTTTTGGCTTCTTTTGGTTTATCTATAAAAAACAGGAAAATACAAGTTCAAGACTTGAAATTTTCCAACAGAGGGCAGAGAGCAGAAGCAAGAAGAACTACAATTCTCCAGCCTGTGGAAGGAAAACCACATTCACAGAAAGATAGACAAAATGAAAAGGCAAAAGACTTTGTACCACATGAAGGAACAAGATAAAACCCAAGAAATGAAGTGGAGATAGGCAACCTTCCAGGACAAGAATTCAGAATAATAATAGTGAAGATGATCCAGGACCTCAGAAAAAGAATAGAGGCAAAGATCGAGAAGATGCAAGAAATGTTTAACAAAGACCTAGAAGAATTAAAGAAAAGACACCTAGAAGAGTTAAAGAACAAACAATCAGAGATGAACAATATAATAACTGAAATGAAAAATACACTAGAAGGAATCAACAGCAGAATAACTGAGGCAGAAGAATGGATAAGTGACCCGGAAGACAATGGTGGAATTCACTGCCACAGAAGAGAATAAAGAAAAAAGAATGAAAAGAAATCAAGACAGCCTAAGAGATCTCTGGGACAACATTAAACACAACAACATTCACATTATAGGGGTCCCAGAAGAAGAAGAGAGACAGAAAAGACTTGAGAAAATACTTTAAGACATTATAGTCAAAAACTTCCCTAACATAGGAAACGAAATAGCTACCCAAGTCCCAGAAGTACAGAGAGTCCAGGCAGGATAAACCCAAGGAGAAACAAGCTGACACACATAGTAATAAAACTGACAAAAATCAAAGAAAAATTATTGAAAGCCACAAGGGAAAAACGACAAATAACACACAAGGGAACTCTCATACGGTTAACAGCTGATTTCTCAGCAGAAACTCTACAAGCCAGAAGGGAGTGGCATGATACATTTAAAGTGATGAAAGGGAAGAACCTACCACCCAGATTACTCTACCCAGAAAGGATCTCATTCAGATTCGACAGAGAAATCAAAAGCTTTACAGACAAGCAAAAGCTAAGAGAAATCACCACCACCACACCAGCTCTACATATAAATATATATGCGCCCCAAATAGGAGCACTTCAATACATAAGGCAACTGCTAACAGCTATAAAAGAGGAAATCAACAGTAACATAGTAATAGTGGGGGACTTTAACACCTCACTTACACCAATGGACAGATCATCCAGACAGAAAATTAACCAGGAAACACAAGCTTTAAATGACACAATTGACCAGAGAGGATTAATTAATATTTATAGGACATTCCATCCAAAAACAGCAGATTACACTTTCTTCTCAAGTGCACAAGGAACATTCTCCCAGATAGCAATCTTGAGGAAAAAAAATGGAGCTGGAGGACTGAGACTCCCTGACTTCAGACTATACTACAAAGCTACAGTAATCAAGACAATATGGTACTGGCACAAAAACAGAAATATAGATCCATGTAACAGGAGAGAAAGCCCAGAGAGAATCCCACACACCTATGGTCAACTAATCTATGACAAAGGAGGCAAGGATATACAATGGAGAAAAGACAGTCTCTTCAATAAGTGGTGCTGGGAAAACTGGACAGCTACAGGTAATAGAATGAAATTAGAACACTCCGTAACACCACACACAAAAATAAACTCAAAATGGATTACAGACCTAAATGTAAGACAGGACACTATAAAACCCTTAGAGGAAAACATAGGAAGAACACTCTTTGACATAAATCACAGCAAGATCTTTTTTGATCCACCTCCTACAGTAATGGAAATAAAAACAAAAATAAACAAATGGGACCTAGTGAAACTTAAAAGCTTTTGCAAAGCAAAGCAAACTACAAACAAGACGAAAAGACAAACCTCAGAATGGGAGAAAATGTTTGCAAACAAATCAACGGACAAACAATTAATCTCCAAAATATATAAACCGCTCAAGCAGCTCAATATTAAAAAAACAAACCAAATCAAAAAATGGTCAGAAGGCCTTCCCTGGTGGCACAGTGGTTGACAGTCCGCCTGCCGATGCAGGGTTCACGGGTTCGTGCCCCGGTTTGAGAAGATCCCACATGCCGCGGAGCGGCTAGGCCTGTGACCCATGGCTGCTGAGCCTGCGCGTCAGGAGCCTGTGCTCCGCAACGGGAGAGGCCACAACAGTGAGAGGCGTGCGTACCACAAAAACAAAACAAAACAAAACAAAACAAAACAAAAAATGGTCAGAAGACCAATCAAAATATGGACAGAAGACCTAAATAGATATTTCTCCAAAGAAGACATACAGATGGCCAAGAAGCACAAGAAAAGCTGCTCAACATCACTAATTATTACAGAAATGCAAATCAAAACTACAGTGAGGTATCACCTCACACCAGTTACAACAGGCAACATCAGAAAATCTACAAACAACAAATGCTGGAGAGGGTGTGGAGAAAAGGGAACCCTCTTGCACTGCTGGTAGGAATGTAAATTGATACAGCCACTATGGAGAACAACAGTATGGAGGTTCCTTAAAAAACTAAAAATAGAATTACCATATGACCCAGCAATCCCACTACTGGGCATATACCCAGAGAAAACCATAATTCAAAAAGACACATGCACCCCAATGTTCACTGCAGTACTATTCACAATAGCCAGGTCATGGAAGCAACCTAAATGCCCATCGACAGACGAATGGATAAAGAAGATGTGGTACATATATATGAGGGAATATTACTCATCCATAAAAAGGAACAAAAGTGGGTCATTTACAGAGACATGGATGGATCTAGAGATTGTCATACAGAGTGAAGTAAGTCAGAAAGAGAAAAACAAATATCGTATATTAATGCATATATGTGGAACCTAGAAAAATGGTACAGATAAACCGGTCTGCGGGGCAGAAATAGAGACACACGTGTAGAGAACAAACGTATGGACACCAAGGCGGGGAAGTGGCGGGGGTTGGTGGTGGTGTGATAAATTGGGAGATTGGGATTGACATATATACACTAATCTGTATAAAACAGATAACTAATAAGAACCTGCTGTATAAAAAATAAATAAGATTCAAAAAAAAACAGAGTTGAAATTCTCACATAGTTCATAATCAATGACCAAACGCTAGCTAAGGCATTACTCAATGGAAATTACAACCTATTCCAGTGTCCTTCTTTTATTTTAGATTTTAATATGCATTTCCAAATTAAAACTTATTTTTGAAGTTACATTGTAATCTAACATTCATTTGACCTTTGAAGACAGAAATTAAGTGGCAATGTGTATAAATAACACGTGGCATAAAAACTACTTTTACCTACCTTTTGAGCGATCAAGACCTTTAAAAGGTTTCTTAAAATGTTTTTTGTGCTTTTTACGTTTACGTCCTTCTCAGTGGAAGCATTTTAGTGAGAAAAGGATAAAATTCAAGTTAGCAGATGAGAGGACAGAAAAGAAAACAAGAGACTTCTTCCTGACAGCAAATTTTGGTACAACTCACCTTACTTTATTCTAAACTGATCTGTTATTTCAATACAAGCAGAAATTCACAAACCTTCTTTAGTCTAGAATAACCTTCTTTAATCTAGAAAATAACTTGGCAGGTGCAATTATACAAAAATTGGGTAAAATAGCCATACAGAATGCCCTTTATAATATTTATGACTGCTTACAGTATGAAGTTTAATTTCAGCATTACCAAAATATTGGAAATGTAATAATGACAGGGTAAAAAGACTTTCAGAGAAAGGTTTTGATAAGTGTGTGGTAGGAACACAGGAACACAAATGAAATGAATGGGTAGGCTGCCGACAGATGACTTCCTCTGGATGATACACCTCACAAGCAGAATACTTTAATAACTTGAGGACATAAAGAATATAAAAAGGGCAAAAAAAGTACATGGACTTGTACACTGAAATTAGCTTAATAATTCCTTTAACACCTCATCCACTTTTATTTGGCACTGCCTCACTTCATGGCATTAACCCAAACCTATCTTACCCAACTTACAAATCGTTACATTCAACTGCCTATTACACATCAACTCCAGTCCACGCTCTTGGGGCAGCCTCTGTATGTTCTCCCCTGCGTCCAGTCTCCACTGTTACCGCCAACCTAACATCCTTCTATACCGCCACCAGACTTGCATCTTCTAAAATACTATTCAGGCCTGTTAATTCCCTGCTCAAAATTCTTTTAAAGGCTCTCTGCAGCCTGCCAGATAAAATGAGAAAGTGTTTGCATGACACAAAGGTCCTTTCATGATCCGACTCCTATCACCCTGTCCTGTTCTATCTTCTGCCACTCATCCTTGCACTGGATACTTCAGGAATACTACTTACACTTTCCAAAACAAACCGTAACTTTCTAACGCCTAACGCCTCTACATGTTTCATTCCCTGAACTTGGTTTCCTCTCCCTGAAGTTCTTTACCAGGCAAATTCCTAGGAGGCTTCCAAATCTCAGGTCCAGCACTACAGCCTGTGTGAAGCCTTCTTTGACTCTTCCAAGCATCTCCAAGGCCATCTACCCCTGCACCTTATATAGACTTCCATTAAGCAGTGATTACACTGTATTTGAAGTGTTTGCACAACTGTCTTGTTACCAGGCAGGAGTCTTCATTAGGACAGGAATTATCCTAACATCCAGGCACAAAGCACATGATACGTATCTGTTCAAATGAATCAAAAAAATCCACATCTGAACATTATAATAAAAATATAAGCTCAGTTAATGTTACATATATTTGAGAGAATATACATGATATTTAGCTTAAAATTTTAAATTCGTTCTTCCTTGATATTTTAAAGCAAATGGTCCTGTCACTACAAAAAACTAAGAATCAAATCCTGGGTTTTAAGAATAAAACCCTAAGTTTCAAGAAGAAAATATTTAATAAACGTATAACAAAATCTGGACTTTGCTATTACCAGTAGTTCTTGTCACAGTGATGTTCCCTAAGCCTTTTTCATTTATAAATTAAACATTCAGAAAAAGACTAAGTTCTCAACGAAATACCATTTGAAAAGAAACAGCTAAGAAAGCCAGAGTAGCCCTGAAAACCATCCCACTTAAGTAGAAAGCTTTTGGAGACAGGAGTTCAGCTGCCTGGGTTTAGAATCTACCATAACTCACTCTTCTCACCTGACCTCCTATTATCTTTCTGGTTTCACATTTGTTCTAGCACTTTGTTCTGTCTTTGATCTCAGTGTTAGATGCACCACGTTTAAACATCTTCAAATAGTTGCAAAATCTAATCTGAGTACTACATATTTCTTAAGAGAGAGTTTCTGTTTAATCGGATGGACAATAAATTCATGATCCCCAGTCACTGTCTAAAGCCGTTCTCAAATGTTTTGGTCTCAGGGTTCCTTTAACACACTTACAATTTAAGAACCTTAAATAGCTTTTCATTAGTGTGGGTTACAGCTATTGATATTTACCATATTGGAAATCAACACTGAAAATCTTTTTAATATTAACTCATTAAAAAACCCATTATGTGATAGTACAGTTAACATGTATTTATGAAAAATAACTATATTTTCCAAACAAAAAGTTGTAGTGAGAAGGGTGGCATGGTTTTACAATCTTACAAATGTCTTTAATGTCTGGCTTAGTAGAAGACTGCTGGATTCAAATATCTGCTTCTGCCTTTGCTCTTTTGGTATATGTTGTTTAGATTGAAGTATGTGAAGAAAATCTGACCTAACTACAGATATGTAATACGAAAAGGAAGGAACATCTTCACGGTCTTTTCATGCAATTATGGATACTACACCAAACTCAACTACTGATAGCTTCTTAAAGTTGCACCTTGGAAACTGAAACTCTATCAGTGTATCTTTCGCCTGAATTAAAATCAGTCTACCTTGCTCTTTTATACATTCATAATTTTTTACCACCCACTGATAATATGGAAATATTACTTCACTGAATTATGCAGATCTTACAAACACTGAGTCACTTTATTATTTAATATCAAAAATCACATTGTTAACACAACTCTCATCAGAAAAGTCTTTTAAGTATGGGAAGCCATCAAGCTCAAAGTGGCAAATACAAATTCCCCAAAATTCTAATTTTTGTTCAGACACTCAAATCTTTCTGCTGGCAACAAACACTGTCAGTTGTTTTTTCTTAAAGTTGTATTGTTGAAATGTCTACCAAACACCCTAATCTGAGTAATAATAGTCTGTCAGCCGTTCTTCCAAATAAAATGGCTTTCCATGAAAAAAGCAACTGGTTTCACTGACAACCCGAACAACTGCACAAGTATTTTTCCTTGAGACAATTATCCTGCTTCAGTCTGCAGAAGTACCTTGTGTATGCTTCCTCTTTTGTCACGAAACTTCAAAGACACATATGCTCAAGAGCTGTAATTTATTAAAATTAAAATTTTTCTATTTCATCAATGATATTCTTAAGTAAAATTGGTGCTTTTTCCATTTTATTTTGTTTTTTACTGTGAGTGATTGGTAAGGAACAATACAATGGCTCCTAATAGTATAGTTCAGTGCCACTGCCTCGATTCATTTAAGGCAGCCAGCAATTTTACACAACATTACTTTTGCACCATCAGCACCAATGTCAACATAGTGAAACATCAAATAATGTCTTAGCATTATTATGAAAATAGTTTTGACTTTTTGAAAACCACTGCTCTAGAAGTTTTGGGTTGGTTGGTTGTTTGTTTTTTAACGCGGAAGGAATATACACTCAAACTGAAAACAACGAAAGGATTATAAAGTACACACAAAGTCCTGGACAACTAAAGATATCATCAACAAACTTATTCTCATTTCAGAATCATCAAATTCTAGGCCTAGGTTTTTATCCAGGCTAATATACCTTTTTGGAATAAAAGGAAACTCTGAATCAATGAGGTTTTACTTTATAGTGACCTCTGTCTGTTTTGTTTTGTTTTTAGCAATGCTGCCCAATGATTTTGTTACAAGTTTGAATGGGCCAGTGGAATTCATTTGTATCCTGGAGGCAGGTTGCTCCTAGTAGGATCAGAAAACACTGGCCCTGGCAGACTACAGAAAGCTGGTTCAATTACAACCTACAAAACTGGACAGTGAACCATGAGTATCCCCATGCTATCTTTTATATTAAACAAAGTGACTCAAAGACAAATTAACATAGTCAGCCACACTTACTCAAGGGGCAAATTTGTACAAAGAGAAACTCCTTTCAGGGTAATTTCATTCAATGCTGTGAAATCTGCATGCAACTTATTCTTCCATTTGTCATAATGAACCTAAACATTAAAGAAGTTTCTAGCAGCAAAAGTAATTATATCAGGGCTTCCCTGGTGGCGCAGTGGTTGAGAGTCCGCCTGCCGATGCAGGGGACACGGGTTCATGCCCCAGTCCGGGAAGATCCCACATGCCGTGGAGCGGCTAAGCCCGTGAGCCACGGCCGCTGAGCCTGCGCGTCCGGAGCCTGTGCTCCACAACGGGAGAGGCCACAACAGTGAGAGGCCCGCGTACCGCAAAAAAAAAAAAAAAAAAAAAGGTAATTATATCGTAGTGCTTATTATTGTTTACATTTTGAGATAGAGACCCGACTTGCCATTTAATCAAAAGAAATTTTAAGTGTGACTGAGCTAATATAACAAATTCCTGAAAAGTTATAGGGAATACAGTTAAATAAATCAAATTACTGTGTAAAATATTAGAAATTATTATTTTAATGCGCTTGGTAAACTTCCTAGGATACAAAAGAATC
This sequence comes from Tursiops truncatus, assembly GCF_011762595.2. Lineage (NCBI taxonomy): Eukaryota > Metazoa > Chordata > Mammalia > Artiodactyla > Delphinidae > Tursiops > Tursiops truncatus. The sequence continues at coordinate 104,318,330 of NC_047035.1, forward strand.
CTACTGTAAATCTTAAAGCAGTGAGCCTTCAAATTTGCCTTTTGTGAGGCTGTCCAGGACAGTAGTCTACAGGTGCCTCCAAAGCTACTACAGAGGTGAAGCAAATCAGGGAGGACATGAGAAGAAAGTCACAGAAACATCTCTTATCAAGGTTCTAAATAAAGTCTCACTCAAAAAATAAAAGGTTCCAATTTATTGCTTTTTAAAAGTCTGAAAACCACTGCTATAGGAGAGGAATTGCTTAATTGAGAAACTACTATTCTACAGAACTAAAGTCAAAAAGGCAGTCCAGATCTGAAAGTTATCTATAGATCAAACTGTAAGCTTCATAAGGGCAGTGGATTGTGTCTGTTTCACCTCATGAATATTCAGCATCCAGCATAGTGCTTGCTACTAGAAGACATTAAGTATTTGGTGAATGAATAAAATGCTGAAGGTAGAGAAAAGGAAATGATGGTAAAGGGGAAAAACATGAATTACATTTCCATATTTTCTAAAAGGATGACACGTCATATGAACTCCATTAAAAGCACAAGCATGGATAAGAATATAATTTTGTATGTAGCTGAATATAATTAACCATGCATACCCACCAGGCTTGATGTCCTTGTAAACAAAGTTTTCCAAGCCATATATGAACTCCCCTGAATGTGCGCCTGCATCCGCATGGCAGCGATAACCAAAATGCAAAGCGTTTAAAAGACACCTTTAATTTTACACATAAAATATGTCTAAACTTAGTTCAAAGAATTAGAAATCATGTAACAGAACAAGTAAAATCCAGTGACACCAAAACAACTTACTTCTAAGGAAATATTTTCAGTGACACTATTTTCATTCTTTCAACATATAAACTTTGTTTTCATAACATTAAAACAAAAATTCTTAATAATTAAAATAATAATTTCAAATTAAGCAAAATAGACAAATATCAATTATGGCTAATGTCTCATTGATTTGCCAAATTTTCCAAGAAAGCAAAAATCTGCTGTTTTGGTTCCCTTTTTCCCCACCATTTTGCCCATTTTCAGAATGAAATATTGCTGTGATATTCATGCTAATTTTAGAGTCAGCTGAAATGAATTCATCTTACTTTAGTGTATGTTCCCTTTCAGACACATTGTCTGAATCCCTTCTATCCATTCTTGTCAGTGATGGCTAGGTAGCACCATCTTCCCTTTCCCTCCTCAAATCTAGCCTAAACACCACTACAAGCTTACCTTCCTAAAACACAGCTGTGATCACATCACTCTCCGGATTTCTTTTAAAAAAGTAAAACTTACTTTCTCACTGACTACCAATTAAAGTCCATTATAAACCAGAGTCAAGAGCCAGACTGAGTTCAAATTCTAGCTCTGTCATTTTCCAGCAGCATAACCTAGAACAAGTTATTTAACTTCCAGCTTTCTCAACTATGTAATGGGAACAATAAAAGCCTTTATATCATAGAATTACGACTATTAAATGAGTAAGCTGACATAAAGCATTTTGAAGAGTGACCCGCAAATAGTAAATTCTCAATAATTATTGTCATCACCATCATGGCATTCAAATCTCTTAAAACTGACCTAAACTTAGCTTTCCAACTCACGTCCGGCTGTGCTATCAAACTTCCAAATTCTTAGCTGCTCCCCATACATGCTCTACATTTTTTTTTTTCACTGTCCCCTTTACCATCGCTGTCCCCTTTACCTAGAATGCCCTCTCTCCTTTCTGCATACTCATCCTTTAGACTCAGCTGAAATATATACCTTCAGTGTCCACCCTGATCTCTGGCTGAACGTAATATGCCCATTATGAACTCCCGTAACACTCTTAGCTATACCTCTTTGATAAGACTCAACACTCTCTCCTATTTATCACTATACATGAAGTCTTTCAACAGTAGGCTCCAGGAATTTTCTAATTTTTGTGTTTCCAACAATCTGTTGAACAGAATAGCATCAGACTTCTCAAAAGTACCTGGAAGTTAGAAGATTTTGCCTTCAAAATTCTAATTTTAAACCCAGCATTCTATCCCCAGCCAAATCAAACAAGTATGGAAGTAAATTACAAATCTTTCAGACTTGAAAGGATTTTTAAAATTATATCCAGTGTATCCTTTCTTAAAAGTTATTAGAAATGTTCTAGCAAAACAAAGGAACAAACTAAAAAAGAACATAAGGCAAGGGACCCAATGAATTAAAACAGAAGAGCAGTGAAGACCAGTTCCAGGATGACAATTATGCAGCAGAACTAAAAAAACAACCAGTTCAGAGAAAGATCTCCAAGAGGGACAGGGGAACAGGGAGAGGACCAACAAATGGGTTTGGCCAATTGGAAAATAACACTGATAGTCATATGATAAATAGATTTCATGTAGTACACAAAAAGAATTGAAGATAAATTTACAAAGAAGACCAAGCAAGAAGCATTTACAAATTCAAGAAAAACAAAAGGCTACATAGCAAAGGAAATATAATCACAATACATTATTTGACCTATGCAGTGAATAATAATTATATTGTCATAGTAATGTAAATTTTGACTCGTAATTGGACAAAAATTATGATATAACCATTTTGTGAGAAGACAGAAAGGGGAATTTAGGGTGAAAAAATTGTAGGAGAGGTGAACTCCTTAACTACTATAACAGGAAATCCAAAATAGTGCCTTACATTAATACATTAGACAACAAAGAAAGTTAATATTTCTAAAATAGATGGTTCCCTCTAAGGAGTGGGTCTAGAGGGTAGAGAATGGTGGAATACGAAACTGACATTTTTCATCATAAGTCTTTTTGGAAAAATTATTTGATTTTAGAGTTAATGTTAACTCTAAAATTTTAGAGTTTTTGATAAAATTAACATTTTAAAATACAGAATCTATATAGTATTTAAAAATCTTTTGGCCTCACTAGGAATTTAATATTTCCCTTTACTTTACAATAGCCTTTCCAGGAAAATAAGCTCACTACAATGAAATAAAAGAAGAAAAATATCAAGAAAGTTTATTTTTACAGTTAAGCAAGCTCTCTAGAAATGAATTTATATTTCAATTTTCTTTTTTTCCCACATAATAGTGGGCAGTACTTTATTTTAACAAATGAAAGAAATTAAGTAAAAATAATTTTTTAAAGCAGATCAGCCTGAGGACTCTATTTTCATTTTTATCATCTGGTGCTTATAATTGAATCACTTCCTCTCCTTACCTCCTAGTCTCTATACATACACGACAGTGCTTTTAAAATCAAGAAATAAGTGGAAAAATAATAAGTATGAAAAATAAAGTACGGTAATCAAGTCAAAACTATTAATTAATAATGGTGAAATAGAAAGCACCTAAAGGCCAGGGTTGTCTTATCATTCGTACGAATAACATTACATGAACGTAGGATCCATATTCACACAAACTAGAAAAAATACTTATATGCAGTCAAGATAATTAAATGTATTTCTTGACAATTAAAGGAAAAAACCTCTATCAACATATTTCCCAATTCCTGAATTCATCTTTTATACTCAGAAAAACATTTTTCTGACAAATCTAATGTAATAATGTTAAAACTGAGTTTCACTTTCTGAATTTTAGTTCTACCCAAAAAAACCTAAATTTTATCATCCAAGAAGCTACAATGTAATGATTATATATTATATAAGCCTAACAGCCCCATTTACACAAGCTTAATACTACAGATGTTCATCCCCTATATATTTATCAGATCATCCTTAATAGCCTCTCTGCCAGACACAAACATATAAGTTTCCCTAAGTATTGAAAACCCAGGAGTCAAAATTTCATAGGCACTTAATACAAAATGTATAGCAGGTTATCATTTTGCTGATTGTCAACTACTAAAACAGGAGAGAGTATATACCATGCTTTTTCTTATAGTTCACTGGAAACACTAAAATATTTTTTAAGCAATCACAGCTATTTCCATTCCAAATAAAAAAAATAATGAGTTTGGGGTTTGTTTCTCAAGAGGGAAAATATAACTTAATTATACATATTATAAATTATAAGTGTATAACTACATCTTATAGCAATATATCCAAGCATATATAAATACACCTATTGATGACTACATATAATTATATATATTTGTGTTAAGAAAACAGATTTAATCTGAATTGATTCAAGAAAGAAAGAAATAAAATTTTAGTGCTCTCCAAGCCTTTTTCCTCATTTTTATAAAACTACTTCTAATTAACCAAAATTGAATAAAAAGAAATACTCACACTGAACTGTCATAAAACAAAACCACTACCACCTTGCTTTATCTGGTACATAAAAGTACTAGAAATGAAGAAAACTGTTTTCATGGAAATATAGATCCTTAAGTTTCAGCAGAAACATAAAATATGGTTAAATATGAAAAGCGAAAGGAAAAAACATGTTTAGGCTTTTAAAAAATTCTACCATTAAGACAGCCTCTGTATTTTAAGTATTTAGTACTTTTTTGTAAAAGAATCAGTAATTCTGAGTAAGAGAAAAACACTTGTGGCAAAAAGAATTAGAATCATTAATAAAGAATTTTAATCAGCAAGCTATTTTTAAGAGAGATTTCTTATTGATTTAAATAAATATCAGCAGCTTAAGCTAGGAAAGATAACTTATTATAATATCTAAACATAATTTTTGTCATTTCTAACTCAACATTTGCCATATTTTTTAAGAGAGACCAAAGAGAAATGCCTTAACATTTTTAGTACCATCTTCTTTCATCACAGAAATATATAAACATGCTACCGAATGACACAAAAATGATGTAAAATGCTATAACTCTCACACCCCAATCTGCAATTGGGGTATGATTTGACTTGAAAGAGAAAACCAAACTTGGAAAGGCTTGGAAAACTCCTTCAACTCACCATCCTACAGACTACTCTTTTTCATCCTACCCTTATTGTTGCTCCATAAAGCAAATTAAAATACTCACCAGATTTATTTTTAGATAAAAACAAAACATTGAAACTTGAGACAAGATGTTAAAATGCTGAAATCTGAAAAATCAAGTTTTTAAAACTATCATGTATAATATAAACAGATAGCTAGGAAAAGAATTACAGCACCATTTCCTCTAAACATTATTTCACTATATTAATATACCAAACCTTATTATCTTTCAACAACACGTGTGAAAATGCAGACAAAGAAACCATTAACCTTTGGGAGAAACAAACAGGCTTGCAAGAACTCAAAGAATTTGGGAAGTCTCCATTAAGTAGCACAGTAGAAATGACTGGTAAGAAAAGTAAGAAAATTTAACTGGCAGTGAGATAAAATAATCACAAAGGCAGTGATTCCCAAGTGTGTGTCATTAAAATCTTTACAATCAATATTGTGAGAGATGATTTTAAAAGAAGATTCTTTCTTTGGAACTACAACTTATGAAGGCCTATGAAAGAACCCTCTTTACAGAGCATTAAATATATCTAAAATATAGGTATATGTACATTTATCTAAAACATAAACTTATTGTACCTTTCTCTGCTGCTTTTTGAAGGGCTTCTTCAATTCGGGATAACTCTTTCTGTTTAATATCTTGCAAGGATTTTTCTTCCTTTTCAGCATCATATTTAATACCTAAAAATGTATAGTTAATTCACACATCAAGAAAGGCAATTAATAAATAAATAAGAAAAGTTCAGGCTCATTATAATATTGTATTGTGTGTGTAATAAGTAATTTTTTGTAAGTCAAAAAACATTTATATTCTTTAGATTGGTTTTACAAAAAGCTTAAACATAAATGATTCTTATTTATTTACAAAGCTTACATCAAAAGGAAAAGGACAGAAGGAAAGGAATTAAAGGGAGAAAGAAGATAGGAAAAAGGATATTCGGGGAAAAGGGTGAGTAGAAAGGTGAAAGGGAGGAACAAAGAGAAAGCTGAATGTATACCAAAAAATTTCCAGTTATTATATCTGAGCGGTAAAATTTTGAGTAACTACAAAAAACATGTAATATTCAATACCCGCTGGTATCAATGTAAGACTGATAAAAAGACTTTCAGAAAGTAATTCAACAACATGTATCAACAATCATAAAACATATATATCCTTTTAATCTAGTAATCTCATTTCTGATCATGTATCCTAAGGAAGTAACACAAAATGAGTAAGATATCTATAAGAAGGAGGAGTTTATAATGTTCCCTATAATAGCAAAAAACAGTTGGCAGACCATAATGGAATATCATATAGCCTTTCAAAATTGTCACTATCACCATGAAAACTGTGAAACATATCAAAAATATATATATTAACCAAAAAAGCCAGATCCAGTTGTATATATAATAAATGCTACATCAAATCAAGCATGTATACAGTAAAGACTGGAAAACAAAAGGTAAAAATAAAAATTGTTTCTTTTATGGTTGAGAAAATATAAGTAATTTTCCCCTAAAATACCCAAACTTTTCTTAACATTATATTGTACTCAAACTGGAAAAACATTAATAATGAAAGATATCACTTTAAAAAACATCAGTACTTTAAAAATTAAAATACTATAGTTTATAATGAAAAAAATTACCTACTTTACACACATTTTTGAAAGAACATTCACTCAAAATCAGAAGCAACAAAATGGGAAAAAAAATTTTCCAGTCTGTAGATTAACACATTTTTAAAAATTTATTTACTTTTATTCCCAAAAGTAAAAGTCTAATGTATCTCAACTTAATAGGAAGCCTTAGTTGTAGAATAATTATTCGTTGACAACAGAATAAATTTCAAAAATGGTTGAAATTATTCTTTCCAACAATAGCATAAAAATATTTTATATAAAATGTGGCAATATATGTGTATATGTAAAATGTATGTATTGTATATGTGTACATATATGAATATGATTAGTTTATTTCTATTATCTTCTTTTTTACTAAACATATTAAAATACTTAGCGTAAGTAACAATTTAATTTTACTATGATGCTATATAATTTTACTATGATGTTTACTATAATGCTTATAAACCTAAAATAACATACTTGCCCCAGGGACAACAAGCAGGTATAATCCCTTTAGGGTCGCAACAACAGCTTCTCCATAAAGGTTCTTCCAAGGAATCTTCAAAGTTAATTTATCTAAAGGAACATAATTTCAACCTTCTTATTTGGATGCTCAAGAAGATATACATTTCTCACTTTTCATTAAGAGAAAAAGTACACAAAACCCTTCACACATACAGTAGGTACATCACTCAGAAAAAAAAGAAAAAAAAACCCAACACAGTTTAAAACATCTTTTCCATATTATATTACCATTAAGGTGACTATTCACATTGTGCTTTATATTTTTCAAACTTTTTGATAACTATTAATTCATTTAATATTCCCAAACCATAAGAAAAATGAGGCAACTATTACTTAAGTTTTGAAAAAAAAGGAAACTCAGTCCCAGTCAGGTTAAATTATATGCTTAAGTGCACCCAAGTCATCAATGGAACCAGAACTGATGGTCTGAATATTGTACATGCTGTTCTAGCCATACCTACAACTTCATCTCTACAACATTAGTATAAAAAAAAAAAAAAATCTGTTCAAGATCTCAGGAATTGAAGCGGCAACACAGAGAAGAGTACCAAAGGAATAGAACTTTGACAGTATGCCAAATTGCTACAACTGGAAGAGGCCAACCCTAAAGACAAGGTATACTGTTTTATGGTTACTAGTATTATGAGTTACAGGAGTTCAGACCAGTTATATTCCAAATATCTACTTATAAATCTCATGAAAGGCAGAACGCATCTTCTCTCTTAGAAACAATGGGATTAATATCAGGTTCTGCAGAAATTTACCTACAGAAACTTTCTCACCCATAATAATAGATGAACTATGGCCCTAACTGTCACTAAGCCAAGTTTGGAGTTTTACGGAAAAAAGCTACGCAAAGCAGGAGAGAAGACAAAAAGGGCATATTCTCAGCTAAATTTTGAAATGGGCAAAATCTGTCTTTGGTATCTTTCCACATTTATTTCTTTACTCTCTTCCCAATCTTCAGTATGCCCTTTCTTTCCAGGTCTCCAGGTAGCCAATGTCCCAATCTGCCCTCAACTGTATTAGAACAATTCTATCCAAACATTTTCTACCCCACAGTTTTCCATGTTCCAAAATTAAATACCTTCTCTCATCCCAATTTAAAAAACAATGACCCTACAGTCATTATACTGAGAGCTATAGTTCTCTCAGTGCTGCCAATCAGACTCTTAAGACAAAGAATCTGATTCAACTAACTCATGCTAATATGTGAATGACTAAGCTACTTATACCACCAGAATCATTGGCACTTTTAAATAAAGATGCTGAAAGCTCAAAGAATTGTCAAACAGGATAAAAAGCTCAAGAGGAAATAAAATAATGCAATGCAAAGGGAGGATATCTTGATTCACCTGAATGGCTATGGACACAAGCCAGTTTTAGCTGGGAATCTCATACCAAGGTTAAAATCTCGAATTATTTCTCCATCTAAATTTTTATTTTTCTCCAGCTTATAAAACTGATGAGTTTCTTAAATGGTTCCCACTTCAGAGGACCTAGAGGTAATGCCTAGAGGTAGTCATTTCTAAGTCTGTTGATCTTACAGTGAGTACCACATATATTTATAATGGATAGTGTTTTATTTGTAGTTATCTCACCAACTCGTAAAAACTGATGTGATTGCCTTCTTGGTGAGCATGAGACTGAAAAAGTGGGAAATGCCCCTTTAATATACCAAAAAGAGATTACCTGTTCTCTACACCTTTTCTTCTTTCCTTTTACCCTAACTCGTTATCCTCCCATCCTTAATTACTCTGTATTCCACTGAAATTATGTTACTGCCTTCCTTTTATACATCACAAAATTTTTTTAATTTTTAAGTAAAAGGAGTATCCACAAATATGCCTAGCTCTTAGAAAACCACAACATCCTTGAGCCCACTTAGCCACACTAACTCTACAGGTTAGGTGTAATATTTTAACCTAACAGTAATTTAATAACTAATATAAATGCCCCATAAACCCAAAAGCAGGGATAAGTAGAAAGAAAATATGCTTTGCATCCTTACATGTAAAGGGTCTCTCATAATTCAGTGAGCAACCTTGAAGGAAGCCATTAAATTCTTATAATACTTTAAAAGCAAACAGAAAAAATTCTGAACCATTAGAAAATTTCTTCCAAAATATGTCTAGTGGTAATAGTATAATGAATAACATATAAGTTCTTTAGTCAAATATAACTCATCCAATACCCTGGAAATGACACTGCAATATTTTGTACTAATTTTAGATCTCTATAACTTCTTTAAGGACAAAGATATATTTAGCCTTGCTTCTCCCACAGCAATGTATCTCAAAAGGAAAAGAATGAGTGAATGGCTATAACTTCACTCAAGGATTTCGATTAAGCATGTAGGGCTACAACAATACTTCTAGAACATTGCTAAACATCACCGCCTCACAAAGCACAAGGCTCTGTGTAACAGACGAACAAAAAATCTAATGCGAGCCCTAGGGATACTTTCGATCGAAGGGAAATTTTTTCAAGGAAAAAAAAAAGGAAAATTTTTAAATTTTTATAAAACGAACACATATATATAATGTAGATTCACAGAAGTATTCAAGTAATTACTAAGAGATACTAGAACAGTAAAAGACAAAGCCTCCCTTGAATACAAAATAATGAATGAAGAAGGAAAGTGATGTGGTGAAGTAGCAGGGTGATGGGGATAGAAGGACGGATGGTGGCATAAGTGAAAATTCTAAAGTAAGGGTAAGTCATGTAGGGTGGTAATTTATATTTTTTAAAAAAGTAAAAACCAAGTAGTATGGACTAGTTGAAAGGACTTGATATATTAAACTTCCTATTAAAAAATTTCTCGAACAAAGATGTATGCTTAGTTATGGCTGATCTTGGTGTAAAAGTTTAGCTGCAAAGGAAGACTTTCTGCTTAACAAAACATATCCTCTATGCCACACTGCTGCACAATGTATCAAGTGAAATGGCTGAACAAAATATGAGGGAAATAAGCTACACTTAAATTCTCTTTACTAGAGTTTGCAAATTACACTACTTTGACATATGAAGAAAAATCACACAAAATTTGCATTTCGATTTTGAAAATGAAGATATTTTTGTGTGGTGGAACCAAGCCTGAAAAACATCATTGCAGTTCAAATGTCCTTCCACTTTAGAGTGTAATTTCCTAAACTTTTGTCAAAAACTTTGATGTATATACTAGGTATAGTATACATTAGGCTCAGAACTCAGAAAGCTCTAATCAACATAAACCAAAAACCTCTCACATTTTTTTCAAGCTAAAAATGATGTTTGAGATTAAATAACAGGAACAATAAAAAACTAAAAGGACGAAGAAAAATTCAAATGAAGAGTGAAGTACTTACCAATTTGGCCAGCCCTGACTTTAAAAGGAACATCCAATTCACTCTTCAGAAGAAAGAAAAAAGATTAAAGAACATCTTAAATTATTAAGCTCCCACCCAAATCACCTTTCTATCATAATTTAAATACACAATCATCTCTAAGGAAAAACAAAATAAATTTTCTATATTTGAGTAACTCATAAAGGATATGTTTCTCAGCTGAAAAAAACAGTTTTTATTAACTTACACTTGACTTTAAAGAAAGAATTCATAAGAGAAGCAAAATTATAAATAAGAACAACAGAAAAAGAGTTTGTAGTTAAAGAAAGTAATTGTGTAAACTAGTTAGTTGTTTTAATAAACCAAACCAAGCCAGATGGAAATTCCATGAATTTTTAAAGTAACAGGTGGACACTGCTTATGTGAAATACTAAAAGGAAGGAAAAGGAAGATTCTTTTCACTTAAATAAGTTGAAAACAATCTTCTTCAAGTAAAATATTCAGTAAATGAATAAACAAATCTTAAAAGGCAGATTCCCAACATATTATCTACCATATTAGCATTTACTTTAGATAAGTTACTAACAGGTACCAATCAATAACAATGAACTTTCACTTATCTAGATTCCAAATCACTAGAAAGTTCAAATAACTTTTTTATTCACAGAGTACTAAACAATAACTGATATTCACAATGTTCGCTTGAGTCTTTAAAATAATTTAAAATTCAACCAGTCAGAATAGCCTTTCTGTTAGGTGTACCTTACATGCCAATACTATGGAAATCTGGCAACTTAAATACATACTTTAGGTAAGAATTAACCAATCAATTAAAGTTTAACTAAAAAATAAATAAATAAATAATTAACTAAAGAATCAATTTACCCACTCATCTGATCACTCAACTATTCTAAGTGAACAGAAACTGAACAAAACGCTAACAGATTTTGACAATAAACCTTGTTTTAGACCCAAACAAAAAATCCTCACTGGTAATGAGAGAGCAGCTCTACCCTCCAGGGGTTGGGCAGGGGAAGGGGACAAATAAATTCAAGGGTCTTCATATCATACAGGATACCAATGGAAAACTATACACTTCTATGAGTGTGGTCTCACACACATTTTAATCCTCCTGAAATAATTTTTCACACAAAATAAATGTAAAGAACCCATATCAAAGTAAAACCTCACCAAGCTGGATTAACTAGGGAAAGGAGGCTAGTTTGAATTAATGGAGAATATAAATTACAAAATAATTTATTGATTTAATCATAACCAAAATTCAAATTAGGCTAACAGAGTGCAATCTGTCATCTAAGTATATTAGATACTTATACCCTGCAACCACAATTCTATTTAGATTTATTATCTTCCAAAATATTTTCGTAAGTAGAGTAAAAATAGCCTTATTCCAATCTCTAGCAATGGAATCTTAAGTTCTAAAATTTTGGATAAAATTTTTAAAATCATAGCATCCTATATAAAGGGAGGGAAAGAAAATTTAAATATTTTGAGAGTCCACTACTTGCCAGGCTCTACTTTTTATTTTATTCAAGCCACAAAGGTACACAAATATTATACTGTTTTGTATTATTAACTTCGTTCTAAAGATGATTAAACTGATGCTCAAAGAAATTGAGAAACTTCCCAAAAGTCACACAGCTGGTCAAAGCCAGAGCTACCACTCAAACCCACGTCGGCCAGAGTACAAGGTCCATGACCTTTCCACTATGCCAGTAACAAAATAAACTGTTACTTCTTGAGTTCTACTCCTAGATCTTCAACATTCAAAATTGGCTTCCATGAGCCCAGTCATGGGAGAACTTTGTGTATAAGGCTCTCCTTAATTACACAGTTCATCATGTAGAAATTCAACCAGAGGTCAAAGCTAGGACTATAAAACATAATGTACGTTAATTATAAATCTGACCTATTGATTAAAGAATAAACTCATTCTTAAGACATTTCATAAACTCAAATTAAGTCCAAGAGGCTAAAAACAAAGGGGGGTAGGGGTCTTGGAAGATGGGGAGAGTTTTGTTTTTAGCTCAATAGTAAATGACCCAAATTACTGTCTAGAGCTAGATTCCAAAAAAATCTATTTTACCTCTTAAAATTACCACAGTATTATAAGGCTGGACTGCCAATATAGTTCAAAAAAATACAATTATTTATTAGACACATTGTTAAAATAAAGCCCTTATTTACCTGTAAAACATTTAAAGATAATTCTGAAGAAAACTATTTCATTAAGACAAATGTCTACTACAAAGCTATACAGTCAAATATATAAAAGGGAAAAACATTATTATTTTCCAAGAGATACTATTTCTATCATCAGTAAAAAAATTTTTTTCCTAAATCTTTAATCTCAGATTTTCCTAGAGCAAACAGTTAAAAAAGTAATCCTTCTCTGAGCGACTCAATCACTTCATCTGGCACCTGGTACCAGATACCTAGTAACCAGGGTTTCTAAGAGCTTACTGAATTAACTGAGTACTCAACATAGTTAAAAAAAAAAAAAAAACAACAACTTACCAGAGCATTTTCTTTTATTTGTAGATTATCTAAAGCCACATTACCTTTAAAAAATAAAAGACAAAAATATGAAGTTAATACACCAAATAGTATACCCTGTCTTAATGCAAAACCAAACACTATGACACTATGCTAAATGCTAAGTGAGCAAAGCAAACTTCAAGAACTTAAGAAGCTACTGGCACAAAAGAGTTGCTACTTATAAGAAGTATTAGTTGTAAATATTTTAGGTTAGCCCAATGCAAAACAAATTACAAACCAGTTAATCAGGCTAACATTTAATGAGAAAGAAGTTGAAACACACCATTGTAAAGCAATTATACTCTAATAAAGATGTTAAAAAAAAAAAAGAAAAAAGTTGAAGATTTTCAGACTAAAGAACTTTAGAACCAAAGAAAGTATCCATCATTTTTAATGATTAAGCCAAAATCTCAAAAGAAGGAAGTAAAGAGGTGACTATTATAACAGATCAATTATCCTGTAATCCAGGATTCTTTCCTTAATCATGGTGTCAGTGAATATTTTCTACAAGACCACAGTGTTAATCTTTTAAAACTTCAAACATCCTACTTTCCCAGTAATTATTGTTTATGGTTCTAATATTCTTTTATTAGTCCAATTTTTTAAAAGTCTATTCAGATATTAAGTTATAAAAAACTAAAGCCACAATAACACAATTACATGACTCAAATTTTAAACACTGCACTTACATGTTGATACACAATATGTAAGTATTCTTACTTACATAAAAACTTAAGCAAAAGAAAAAGGTTTTCATTTCACTTAAATTCTCTAAAGATTACTAAAACTAAAGTTTCAACACTAAATACAAGTATAAATTATGCAGTTATGCATTTTCTAAATCACTCATGACACATTTATTTTTTAAAACATATTATGCTTCCTATGCACAGATAACAACTACAAGACTAGATACTAAAATAATCACAGCTGTTATTGCCATGTAATAAAGTTCATTTCCTTTGTATAAGCATATTGTAAATTCCTAAGATAAACTTAAAAACTTCAAAAGGAAAGTAAGAGGTAAGAAGCCTCACAAACGTGAAGAAAATACTACAGCATGATAATAGGAAGAAAGCGTCTACAATATACTGCAGAAAAATTAAAACCTGAAGTAGGCAGTAACTTCAGAGTCAAAGAGATAGATTAAAAAGTTATGTTGGGGCTTCCCCGGTGGCGCAGTGGTTGGGGGTCCACCCGCCGATGCGGGGGACGCGGGTTCGTGCCCCGGTCCAGGAGGATCCCACGTGCCACAGAGCAGCCCGTGGGCCATGGCCGCTAGGCCTGCGCGTCCGGAGCCTGTGCTCCGCAGTGGGAGAGGCCACAGAAGTGAGAGGCCCGCGTACCGCAAAAAAAAAAAAAAAAAAACGTTATGTTGGAGATAGCCACATCCACCACAGGGCAGACAGCAGAACCAAAAAGAACTACAGTCCTGCAGCCTGTGGAACGAAAACCACATTCACAGAAAGACAGACAAAATGAAAAGACAGAGGACTGTGTACCAGATGAAGGAACAAGAAAAAAAAACCAGAAAAACAACTAAATGAAATGGAGATAGGCAACCTTCCAGGAAAAGAATTCAGAATAATGATAGTGAAGATGATCCAGAATCTCAGAAAAAGAATGGAGGCAAAGATCGAGAAGATGCAAGAAATAACAAAGACCTAGAAGAATTAAAGAACAAACACTTAGAAGAATTAAAGAACAAACAGAGATAAACAATACAATAACTGAAATGAAAAATACACTAGAAGGAATCAACAGCAGAATAACTGAGGCAGAAGAACAGATAAGTGACCTAGAAGACAGAATGGTGGAATTCACTGCCACAGAAGAGAATAAAGAAAAAGAATGAAAAGAAATGATGACAGCCTAAGAGACCTCTGGGACAACATTAAACGCACCAACATTCACATTATAGGGGTCCCAGATGGAGAAGAGAGAAAGGACCTGAGAAAATATTTGAAAAGATTAAAGTCGAAAACTTCCCTAACATAGGAAACGAAATAGCAACCCAAGTCCAGGAAGCACAGAGACTCCCAGGCAGGATAAACCCAAGGAGAAACATGCTGACACACATATTAATCAAACTAACAAAAATTAAAGACAAAGAAAAATTATTAAAAGCAACAAGGGAAAAATGACAAATAACTTACAAGGGAACTCCCATAAGGTTAACAGCTGATTTCTCAGCAGAAACTCTACAAGCCAGAATGGAATGGTACTATATATTTAAAGTGTTGAAAGAGAAGAACCTACAACCAAGATTACTCTACCTGGCAAGGGTCTCATTCAGATGCGACAGAGAAATCAAAAGCTTTACAAACAAGCAAAAGCTAAGAGAATTCAGCACCACCAAAGCAGCTCTACAACAAATGCTAATGAAACTTCTCTAAGTGGGAAACCCAAGAGAAGAAAAGGACCTACAAAAACAAACCCAAAACAATTAAGAAAATGGCAACAGGAACATACGTATCGATAATTACCTTAAATGTGAATAGGTTAAATGCTCCTACCAAAAGACACAGGCTGGCTGAATGGATACAAAAACAAGACCCATATATGTGCTGTCTACAAGAGACCCACTTCAGACCTACAGACACATACAGACTGAAAGTGAGGGGATGGAAAAAGATTTTCCATGCCAATGTAAATCAAAAGAAAGCTGGAGTACCAATACTCATATCAGATAAAATAGACTTTAAAATAAAGAATGTTACAAGAGACAAGGAAGGACACTACATAATGATCAAGGGATCAATCCAAAAAGAAGATATAACAGTTATAAATATATATGCACCCAACATAGGAGCATCTCAATACATAAGGCAACTGCTAACGGCTATAAAAGAGGAAGTCGATAGTAACACAATAATGGTGGGGGACTTTAACACCTCACTTACATCAATGGACAGATCACCCAGACAGAAAAGTAATCAGGACACACGATCCTTAAATGACACAACAGACCAGATAGACTTAACTGATATTTATGGGACATTCCATCCAAAAACAGCAGATTACACTTACTTCTCAAGTGCACACAGAACATTCTCCTGGATAGATCACATCTTGGGTCACAAAGCAAGCCTCAGTAAATTTAATAAAATTGAAATCATATCAAACATCTTTTCCAACCACAACACTATGAGATTAAAAGTCAAGTACAGCAGGAAAAAACGTAAAGAACACAAACACATGGATGCTAAACAATACATTACTAAGTAACCATGAGATCACTGAAGAAATCAAAGAGGAAATCAAAAAACACCTAGAGACAAATTACAATGAAAGCACGACAATCCAAAACATATGGAATGCAGCAAAAGAAGTTCTAAGAGGGAAGTTTATAGTAATAAAATCCTACCTCAAGAAACAACAAAAATCTCAAACAATCTAATCTTACACCTAAAGGAACGAGAGAAAGAAGAATAATAAAAACCCAAAATTAGCAGAAGGAAAGAAATCATAAAGATCAGAGCAGAAATAAATGAAATAGAAACAAAGAAAACAATAACAAAGATCAATAAAACGAAAAGCTGGTTCTGTGAGTAGATAAACAAAATTGATAAATCTTTTACCAGACTCATCAAGAAAAAGAGGGAGAGGACTCAAATCAATAAAATTAGAAATGAAAAAGAAGTTACAAAGAACACTACAGAAATACAGTGTCATAAGAGACTACTACAAGCAACTCTATGCCAATAAAATGGACAACCTGGAAGAAATGGACAAATTCTTAGGAAGGTATAACCTTCCAAGACTGAACCAGGAAGAAACAGAAAATATGAACAGACCAATCACAAGTAATGAAATTGAAACTGTGATTAAAAATCTTCCAACAAACAAAAGTCCAGGACCAGATGGCTTCACAGGTGAATTCTATCAAACATTTAGAGAAGAGTAACACCCATCCTTCTCAAACTCTTCCAAAACATTGCAGAGGAAGGAAAACTCCCAAACTCATTCTACGAGGTCACCATCACCCTGATACCAAAACCAGACAAAGATACTACAAAAAAAGAAAACTACAGACCAATATCACTGATGAATATAGATACAAAAATTCCCAACAAAATACTGGCAAACAGAATCCAACAACACATTAAAAGGATCATAGGGCTTCCCTGGTGGCGCAGTGGTTGAGAGTCCACCTGCTGATGCAGGGGACACGGGTTCGTGCCCCGGTCCGGGAAGATCCCACATGCCATGGAGCGGCTGGGCCCGTGAGCCATGGCCACTGAGCCTGAGTGTCTGGAGCCTGTGATCTGCAACGGGAGAGGCCACAAGAGTGAGAGGCCCGCGTACCGCAAAAAAAAAGGATCATAGACCATGATCAAGTGGGATTTATCCCAGGGATGCAAGGATTCTTCAATATATGCAAATCAATCAATGTGATACACCATATTAACAAACTGAAGGAGTAAAAACCATATGATCATCTCTATAGATGCAGAAAAAGCTTCTGACAAAATTCAACACCCATTTATGATAAAAACTCTCCAGAAAGTGGGCATAGAGAGAACCTACCTCAACGTAATAAAGGCCATATATGACAAGCCCACAGCAAACATCATTCTCAATTGTGAAAAACTGAAAGCATTTCCTCTAAGATCAGGAACAAGACAAGGATGTCCACTCTCGCCACTATTATTCAGCATAGTTTTGGCAGTCCTAGCCACGGCAATCAGAGAAGAAAAAGAAATAAAAGGAATCCAAATCAGAAA
The DNA here is from genome assembly GCF_011762595.2 of Tursiops truncatus. Classification (NCBI taxonomy): domain Eukaryota; kingdom Metazoa; phylum Chordata; class Mammalia; order Artiodactyla; family Delphinidae; genus Tursiops; species Tursiops truncatus. The sequence continues at coordinate 104,335,961 of NC_047035.1, forward strand.
AGAAGAAGTAAAACCGTCACTGTTTGCAGATGACATGATACTATACATAGATAATTCTAAAGATGCCACCAGAAAACTACTAGAGCTAATCAATGAATTTGGTAAAGTTGCTGGATAAAAAATTAATGCATAGAAATCTCTTGCATGCCTATACACTAACAACAAAATATCAGAAAGAGAAATTAAGGAAACAATCCTATTCACCACTGCAACAAAAAAATAAAATACCTAGGAATAAATCTACCTAAGGAGGTAAAAGACCTATACTCAGAAAAGTAAGACACTGATGAAAGAAATCAAAGATGACACAAACAGATGGAGAGATATACCATGTTCTTGGATTGGAAGAATCAATATTGTGAAAATGACTATACGACCCCAAGCAATCTACAGATTTAATGCAATCCCTATCAAATTACCAATGGCATTTTCTATAGAACTAGAACAAAAAATCTTAAATTTGTATGGAGACACAAAAGAGCCCGAATAGCCAAAGCAATCTGGAGGGTAAAAAACAGAGCTGGAAGACTCAGACTCCCTGACTTCAGACTATACTACAAAGCTACAGTAATCAAGACAATATGGTACTGGCACAAAAACAGAAATATAGATCCATGGAACAGGAGAGAAAGCCCAGAGATAATCCCACACACCTATGGTCAACTAATCTATGATAAAGGCGGCAAGGATATACAATGGAGAAAAAACAGTCTCTTCAATAAGTGGTGCTGGGAAAACTGGACAGCTACATGTGATTGAATGAAATTGGAACACTCCCTAAAACCATATACAAAAATAAACTCAAAATGGATTACAGACCTAAATGTAAGACCGGACACTATAAAACCCTTACAGGAAAACATAGGAAGAACACTCTTTGACATAAATCACAGCAAGATCTTTTTTGATCCACCTCCTAGAGTAATGGAAATAAAAATAAACAAATGGGACCTAATGAAGCTTAAAAGCTTTTTCACAGCAAAGGAAACTATAAACAACAGAAAAAGCAACCCTCAGAATGGGAAAAAATATTTGCAAATGAATCGACAATGGATTAATCTCCAAAATATATACACAGCTCATGCAGTTCAATATTAAAAAAACAAACCACCCAATCAAAAAATGGGCAGAAGACCTAAACAGACATTTCTCCAAAGAAGATATACAGAGTGCCAACAAACACATGAAAGGATGCTCAACATCACCAATTATTAGAGAAATGCAAATCAAAACTACAATGAGGTATCACCTCACACGGTCAGAATGGCCATCATCAAAAAGTCTACAAACAACAAATGCTGGAGAGGCAGTGGAAAAAAGGGAACCCTTTTATCCCATTGTTGGGAATGTAAATTGATACAGCCACTATGGAGAACAGTATGGAGGTTCCTTTAAAAACTAAAAACAGAGCTACCATATGGTCCAGCAATCCCCCTCCTGGGCATATACCAGGGAAAACCATAATTCGAAAGGATACATGCACCCCAACGTTCATTGCAGCACTATTTACAATAGCTAGGACATGGAAGCAACCTAAATGCCCATCGACAGACGAATGGATAAAGAAAATGTGGTACATATATACAATGGAATATTACTGAGCCATTAAAAGGAACGAAACTGGGTCATTTGTTGAGACGTGGATGGATCTAGAGACTGTCAAACAGAGTGAAGTAAGTCAGAAAGAGAAAAACAAATATCGTATACTAACACATATATGTGGAATCTAGAAAAATGGTACAGATGAACCAGTTTACAAGGCAGAAATAGAGACACAGATGTAGAGAACAAACGTACAGACCCCAAGGTGGTGGTGGTGGTGGGAGGAACTGGGAGATTGGGATTGACATATATACACTAGTATGTATAAAATAGATAACTAATAAGAACCTGTGGTATAAAAAAAATAAATAATTTTTTTAAAAAAAGAAGTAAAAATAAAAACCAATACAACACCACCAACAACAAGTTACTCTGGAGGCAGAACTGACAAGATGTCATCACTGATCAAATATAGGGATAATACAGTAGTCATGGAAAACTGACATGTTCGAGAATTGGGAAAAAATCCTTAAAACGCATTATATGTATAAAAATTATATAAAGTGGAAAAATATTCCTGGGTTTAATTCTGTCGGATGGCGAATTACAAAAAATTACAAGTGGGAATTCTACTCAGGCCAAAAGAATTGATCTGCACAGAAGCTAGTGCATATTTGAAGGAATCCAAACCAATTTAACACGATCTAAGACCATATGGAGACTTGTAAACTTGCTCATGAATTTTGATTGTCTTACCCATTAATTTTCAACTAGTGGGTCAAGGGTCACCAGGAGTGCTCACAAGTAACCTGCAGTAGATATGAGGCATTTTCTAATAATTATTAAGGCACTAACATAATAAGCGCCCTCATAAAAAGCACACTTTCTACTGCAGTGACATTCTCACTCTTTAATGAAGTAATAGATGGTATTTAACATGTGAAATACTGAAAACTACCAATATGGCTAACAGAGCTAAACAAGTATATTTAGAAAGGCAGATAAAAAACGGTAATGGCAATTATTGCTAGGAGGTAGAATTAAGGACTTTTTATTAATGTTCTTCAGTATTTTCTAGTTTTTACAATAAACATGTATTACTTTAATGTTAAAAACTATTATACAAATTGTAATATGAAATGGGGAACAAAACAAGGTAAATTCTAATGTCAATATGACCTCAATATATTTTATACAAATTCTTTCTATATTTACTATTTACCGTCTCTACAGACACATAAAAAAGATCTATTTCTACTACTTAGAGTCCAGCAAACAAATGCATACTTCCTCTCTGAAAAATGTGAATGTTACCTAACAAACAGTAAATATAACAATGAAATAAGAATGATACAGTCTATGAATTATTTGCACTGAAGGAGGAGCCACTAGTCCTAACACAAAGAAAAGGGGAGGAACAGCAGTGTATTTCTGCACCAGGGTAAAAGTGCATTCATTCATTCAACCAGTAGATGCATGCCTTATCTAAGTAAGGCACTGTGCTAAGAAGTACTCTTCCACTAAAATGCACGCTTTTCTGCAGATACAGAAAGCAGACTCCCTCCTAAATATCAACCGTCTTATATTTAACTCAATACTAAGGAAAAAGTTAAGATTTAGCTTTCCATTTCTATTCAAGATAACATAATTCTATACACATGCAAATAACTTGAATAACTGTAATCAGATCACCCTGGGCTAAGAACACACAGAGGCCATAGGAAGTTCCTGAAAACCTAGAGGAAGGGTAAATATGTGTCTAATCTTTTAACAATAACCAAAACAAAAAAGGCGAGGGGAGAATGACTAATCATTGGAGATGGATAGACTTAACTCTGCCAGCAAGGAAGGCACTAACGCCAATCCCACAATCAAGTGTCCCTAATCCCATGAATTTCTAAAGAAACCAAGGTGAGAGACAAGTAGAGAAATTCTGCGAAATGATTTCCTTCTATGATGGATTGGCAACCCTAAAGGATGACAGCAAGCAATAAGTGTAGTCTGGCTTCAGAAGACAAAATTTCTAATTTTTAACCCTGTATGATACTCATAAATAAACAGAAACATTTTGGATGAGCATATCTGACTAGAGTCACATATACAGTTTCAAAGCTAATCTTGCAGGATATTTTAAGAAGTATCTTACAAAAGTAAATCCTGGATCAAAATTTATCTAATAATCTTTACAAATGAACCAGAAGAGGGGAATGAAAGTAAATCCATTAAATTAGCAAATAAAACCAAGGCAAGCAGAGTTGGAGCCATCTCAGAAAAGTTCAATAGAAAAAGAAATGGTTGCTAAATTACAGAAAATAACAAGGTTAGTATATTTATGAATAAGAATCAAATGGTACTGGCATAATTTGGAACAAGCCCACCTCAGTCGAAGAATGGCTTTTAAAACACAAAATGACCTACAAAATAAATGCAAGAAATATAGTGCTAATGTTAAATACCTCCAGTCAGAAATAACCTATCTGAACTTTCACAGACGTTTCACTACACCTGTCTTATGGCACTCAACACTTAACTATTTAAATCCCCAACCTGATCATAAACTCCTTATTGATTCTCCTCATAGTAGGTACTCAATAAGTCTTGACTCAATTAATTAGAATGCATATTGTACTGAAATAGGAATGAATACAATAAGAACATAAACCTTTCTATTTTAGAAAACACTTTCAGAGCTATTACATTACTTGATCCTCACAGCCTCCTGGCGAAGGAGGCAGGACACGGAAAGAAACTGGGGCTTGGAGAGCTTAAGTGACTGGCCTAAGACTACTGTGTCAATGTAGTAAATGGTTATCCTGATGGAAGATTATGCTTTTTCTGTTAACTAATTCTGGACGCTTTTTGTCGAGTGCTGCTTTCAGTTGGTCTAATTGGGAGCAATACTTGTTGAAATTAACCGTTTGGTTTTCCAGAAGGAGCTCATAATAGAGGACTTCTTCCAATCCCACCATTACACAACATCACCTTCTTTGGACAAAGACCGGCCTCTGGTGTGATTGGTGGTGGTTCATTTCGCTTGCCCCACGATCTCTTCAGTTCCATATTACTATACAGTATCCACTTTTCATCGCACGTCACAATTTGTTTTAAAAACGGAACGCTTTCATTACGTTTCAGAAGAGAATCGCACACAGAAATATGGTCAAGAAGGTTTTTTTCACTTAACTTAGGTGGAACCCAAATATCAAAGCGATTCACATAACCAAGCTGGTGTAAATGATTTTCAACGCTTGATTTGGATATTCTGAGTATGTTGGCTATCTCCTGTGCAGTATAACGTTGGACGTTCTCAATTATTGTTTCGATTTGATCGCTATCAACTTCAACTGGTCTACCAGACTATGGAGCATCGTCCAGGGAGAAATCTCCAGAACAAAACTTCGCACACCACTTTTGACACGTTCGATCAGTCACAGCACCTTCTCCATACACTGCACAACTTCTTGTGCATTTCAGTTTCGTTTTTACCTTTCTTGAAATAATAAAGCATAATATGCCGAAAATGCTGCTTTTTTCTTCCATCTTCAATATTAAAACGGCTACACAAAAATTCACCAATTTTGAAAACTCTTTTTTTAAATGCATGCTGATGTGAGAGCTGTCACATACAATCTAACAAAATGTTTTCGAATGAAGTTAAAGAACTAAGTGCTACTAGAGCCATCTTACAGAAAAAAACGAACAAACCTTTTGGATCACTCAATATTTAACCCAAATTAACCCATCCAGACTCATTTTAATAGTAGTTCACAGTAACTTTATCTTGGGAGGGGAAGCTAAGGGAAGGAGAAGAAACAACTGACTCTCACTCTTCCATTTCCCTAATGAAACAGGAAGTTTTGGCAAAGAAAGGTGGAAAGCTGCCATGTCACCACTGAACTTTCTCCTTTTCAAGTACATTTCAGGGCTTTCATAAGAATGAGTAGTATGGCAGAGCCTCCTAGCAGAATGGTTACCCAAGTACCACCTTCCAGCTCTATTTGTAGAAAAGAGGTGAAGTTTTCATTTATGATACTATTCAAGTATGTGGAAAGTTGTTTTCAATAAAATTTTAAAGTGTTGTTTTAAATAATGATAACTAAGCCTAAGTACATTATAATATTGAACTTTTTGTTGTTCATTTTACATACTATAGGACAAGCTAATAAGAAATGTGGCTTTCACTACACCAAGTGCTGGCTGGGTGGAAAGGAATAAAAAAAAATTCCTCAACAGGTTTAGAAACACTTAGATACTGCTATGTTTTATGGATCAAGGTAAAAAGAAGCAAAGAGGCCTGTTTTTTCTTGCATTCTCAAGCTGCCCTTTGACTACCTGTTAAGACTATATATATACATTTGGATTCTCAAATAATCAGCATGAGGCTGAAACTTTATTTTTCTTGTCGTATTTCATGACTGTGGCTCCCTGCTCACTGGTACCGAGTGAAGAACAGAAAGGAAAGAAACATGATCTGACTACCATTTCTCACCATGAATGCAGAGCAAGTGGCACTACAACTTAATGAAGGAGCTCACACTGCTCTGGCCTTATTCAAGTCACAGAAGTTCAAAGCGAGAAGAAATGACCTTGTCTCACCTCATTTACAGATAAGAAGCTAGTGGTCACTGGTCAGTGACTGCCAAAAGCCAATGAACCAGGCAGTACTGGATACGTAATTAGATCCCAGGTTTCCTCCTTCCTTATCCTGTTGCTCCGACAACATCTGGCAGCTGATGGAGAAGTGTCAGGGGTGGAGTGTAGGACAATAGGGTAATAAGCATGGGCTCAGCCTGGTTTGCAGAGCTACAAACTCTGAAGGCACTCCACCTGGCTCCTAATCCTACTGGTGGGCAGCAGGTCACCATAGGCAACTCTTGCACCCAACACATCACAGCCTCTATGTATATTCTACCTGTCAAATGGAAGTGAGAGCAGCAGAATTCTGAACGGACATCTTCTGATGACTTTTCACAGTAAATGACTTTGAAAAATCAAACTGACAAAGGTTCTACATTGCAACAATCCTACTTAAACTGAATTGCAAAAGATCTGATGTTTCAACATACCTTTTCAAATATATGTTACTCTTAAAACAATTAAATCCTGGACACTCCAAAAATAGCTAAGAGCTGTGCAATTTATCTCCTGGTACCAGTCTGTGGAGAACAAAAATCTAGATAAACCTTCTGACCTGCATAGGCAGCAACATGCCCACCAGGCATTTTTCTGAACCTCTGAAAATCTGACTGACAAAATAACTGGCAGATAGTATAAGTACTGTAAGTGTAAACTCGTATGCAAATAGTTTTTTTTTTCTTTAAAGAACAAATTTTGGAAAATAAGATATTTTTAGATATGTGGTGTTTAGACACGTGGTGTTAACTCTACACAAAATTATCACACTGCAGAATGTGAAAACCCTGGAAGAAATATACTTAGGAAAATACAGGCATGCCTCATTTTACTGCACTTCACTGAGCTTCACACGTACTGTTTTTTACAAATTAAAGGTTTGTGGCAACCCTGTCAAGCAAGTCTATTGGTGCCATTTTTCCAACAGCAATTGCTCACTTCACGTCTCTGTGTCACATTTTGGTAATTCTTGCAATATTTCAAACTTTTTCATTATTATTATATTTATTATGGTGATCAGTGATCTTTGATGTTCCTATTGCAAAAAGATCACGACTCATCAAAGCCTCAGATGATGCTTAGCATTTTTTAGCAATAAAGTATTTTTTAATTAGGTATGTACATATTTTTAGACATAATGCTCTTGTACACTAAAGAGACTATAGTACAGTATAAACATTAACTTTAATATGCACTAGGAAACCAGAAAATTCATGTGACTTGCTTTATTTTGATATTCACTTTATTGCAGTGGTCTGGAACCAAACCCACAAAATCTCCAAGGTATGCCTGTAAAATAAAACAAGCAGGCTGGTTTCCAACACTTGGCTAGGTTTGTGTATCGTCACTACTCCTGTCAGTATTAACCATTTAACAATTATAATTACAAAGAATTTTCACATGACTTATTTTACAAACACAGAATGTTATTTCCCCATTTTAAAAGGGGGATAAGGAAACTGAGGCTTAAAGAATTAAAATTTTTCTCCCATGTCCCACAGCTAGTAAATAATTTTTCATTTTTCTACAACAGCAAGAATTTTTAAAAAATCATTATGCTTAAATCACTTTTAAAAATACATAGGAGGGCTTCCCTGGTGGCACAGAGGTTGAGAGTCCGCGTGCCGATGCAGGGGACACGGGTTCGTGCCCCGGTCCGGGAAGATCCCACATGCCGCGGAGCGGCTGGGCCCGTGAGCCATGGCCGCTGAGCCTGCGAGTCCACAGCCTGTGCTCCGCAATGGGAGAGGCCACAACAGTGAGAGGCCACAACAGTGAGAGGCCTGCGTACCGCAAATAAAAAAAATAAATAAAAATACATAGGAATTTCTTGGCATTAAAAAAAATCTTTAAAAGAATAAAAACAAGAAAAATGATAAAGTTTTCTTTATTTTTCTTCTCCAATTTAAGGCAATATCGACAGTATACTTCCTGATTCTAGACATTCCAATAATTTGCCCCATCCTTCTCACTCTGTAATTTTTTGTTTATTGTGGATTTCATTGTGAATGCCTATATATATATATATGAATATATGCACAGCACGTTTTTCAACTTATGTCAACCCATTTTGATTTCTAAAACTTCCTGATATCATCCAAGCAAAGACTATGCATTTTTACTGACATGATACCAAGTCACTTCTTAAGACTTCTGTTTCTCTCTTAAGTTATAAATTTCATGAAGCATATAATTCCTCTAAGTCCTTTTTTACTTCCTACTACAACCTGTTCAGCACCAGAAGGTCTCCTATAAATGCAGAATACAATCTCAATATTCCCCTTCGACTAGGGTTTCTCAACAAACATTTTGGGCTGGTAATTCCTTTCTGTGGGGAGCTGTCCTGTGCACTGTAGAATGTAACAGCATTCAGGAGTTCGCCCACCAGATACCACAAGCACACCTCTCCCCACTACGTGACAATCAAAAGTGTCTCAGACATAACCAAATATCCTCTTAGGGGCAAACTCATTCCTGCTTGAAAACCACTGTCATAGGCTAGGCAAAAAAGTATCCATTTATCCCTTGTTTGGAAAGAATAGTAAGATCAGCTGTGTGAAATTTTTGCAGGTTGAAGTATTCCCCTCCTCAAGATATGAAAATTTAACAAGAAAAAAAACCTGAAAAAGCCAAACTCTATGACTCATAAACCTTATCTGCTAAAGCAAATAGTTTTCAAGTAAGGTCATATAAAATTTTAAATTCTTTATAAAACTTGTCACCGTCATAGATGTCACAAATATCAGCTGTTTTCTTAAATAACTTAATAATCCCACTTGTTTACTATAAAAAGTTTAAGATAAATTTCTTCCAAACACAGAAATAGTCAACTCGGGGCTTCTCTGGTGGCACAGTGGTTGAGAGTCCGCCTGCCGATGCGGGGGACACGGGTTCGTGCCCCGGTCCAGGAAGATCCCACATGCCGCGGAGCGGCTAGGCCCGTGAGCCATGGCCGCTGAGCCTGCTCTCCGCGGCGGGAGAGGCCACAACGGTGAGAGGCCCGCGTACCAAAAAAAAAAAAAAAAAAAAAAGAAATAGTCAACTCACATTTTGCCTTTCTATTTTAATGAGGGAATTAGGGTTACAAAGAAAATATTTGAGCAATAACTATAAAAGCTCATGACTTATTCCCTCCTTTATGACTATCACAAAAATAAAAGGCAGCAAAACTTTACAGACGCACAGCTATGGGCTAATAAACCTGATTGGACTTCCACTGGAGGCATTTCCTAAAAGAAATGGGTTTATTTGCTCTGGCCTGTTATAAAGTTGATGTTGGCCATGGGCAGAATACCTTATTGTAAAAAAACAAAATAAATTGTAAGAAAAGAAAGTTTCCTTTCCTACACTTCACCAAAAAAGAGGGGAAGAATGATGTAAAATTATTATTATGGCATTTTAATTTCTAACATGAAAAAATTCAAAAGCCTCAGGCAGTATACTTCACAATTTCACAGTATGTTTACAATTAGAATCACAGAGTATTGGCACTGGAAGGACCCTTAGGTGTTACCTAGTCCAACCCCTAAGTCTTAAAGAAAAAGAAAAAGGAAAATAAGATATGGGAGGGAAGGAATCTTCGAATGTATCCATAAACTTTAATTTTTAAAAATCTGAGATAAATAGGGCAAAACGTTTTAACTTGGGTAAGCAATTCTTAGTGATTACATAGGAATATTATATTTTCTGGTATTTTTTTTCTATTAAAGGTGAAATTAAGATGAAGAAATTAAGGACCAGTGAGGTAAATGGATTGTCGAACACACCAACCTCAAACCCAGGTTTTTCCTAAATGCTAGCCCAGAGCCTTTTCAGATTTCAAATAGTGTTTACAAACTACAAGAAATAATTTGTTATTATTAGACAGTAGCCTGAAGAAACACTTGATCCCTGCAGAAGGCACTGGCCATTTAATTCCTTAAATGTCTCCTTTACTTCTCTTTCTCTTGCACTAAGTGTGAGGGGAGGGCATGTAAATAAAGTATGTTATTGCTGGGCAAACCACACAGAACCAATAAAAAGATCAGTAAACTACTAAAAGCAGGCTCCTCCGTAATTCAGGGCAGCACAATTGCACGCTCTCTCTCCCTCTCTCTCTCTCTCTCTCTCTCTATATATATATGTATGTATGGTCCATATATGTAATTATAAATTTTAGGAATCAGATTTTTTTAAAAAGTAAAAAGAAACAGGGGAATGAATTTTAATGATATATTTTATTTAACCCAATGTATTCAAATATTATTATTTCACCATGTAATCAACATAAAAATTGTTGAGATATTACACTCTTTCTCCTACTAAGTATTTTCAAAACTCAGTGTGTACTTTATACTTCTAGCACACCTCAATTTGCACTAACTAACTAGGCTGCAAGTGCTCCTATAGTGGCTACTGTATAGGACAGATGGGGCTAGGACTACTTGTTGACTGAATTAAAAGCAGTTCCATCCACTTGAGTAGTTCTTTAGATTTCCCTCCAAAGCTGACAAAATGCCCAAAAGTCTTCTGCAGAATGCAAAGGTATCCCCAGTGTCCCCAAAGCTTAACATGTAAATGGTGCAAATAATTAATCTTTTTGAAGAATGGAGAAGCACACTACAATCTACTTCTATACACAACCCCTAGGGTAGAAGCATTGGTGTAAATTCTTCGGCGTGCAACCAAGCAGCACCTAATGATGATGCTGTTCGTGGCCTGAATTTCTCTCTATCGCTCCAAAACAAAATTGAAATTCCTCTTCCTATTGAGAGAATAAGCAATATTAAGGGAAGCTGTCACTTTCTCAGAAGCTCAGAAGTATTATGAGTTTGAATCCCTACCGACAAGCCTTTCGTAATGATCCTCCCCTGCCTGCCGATCCTTTCCCAAACCCTGCAATCTTAAAGAGAAGCCAGCTCCCGCTCGCTATCAACTGCCAAAAAGATCACTGCAAAACACAATTTCTTTTTTCTTCTTCCTTGGTGCCACTTTGAACGTGTGAGGCCACGCAGCCATCCTCGCTCCACGCGAGATGCAGGGAGGGGTTCTTTATGCTTCGGGGCCAGAGGGGCCAGGCTGAGGGCAGGGAGAGGCCGCCCAGGGTGAGCAGGTGGGACGGGGCAAGGGCTTCGACCTCAGGGTCGCGAAACCTGGGAATCCTGGCAGCCCGGGCGGACACCCCGTGGCGGCGGAGGCCAGCGCAGACCTCCCCACGCCCCGCACCTGCGGCCCAGGGAGGGGGCCCAGCCCAGCGCCCTCCCCGGAGGCGGAGTCGCGGGCGGCGAAGGGAGTACGGCCCGGGCTGGAGCCAGGAAAGGAGCAGCCCGCGGAGTGGGCCCCTCGGCCAGCGCCGACAACCCCAGACAGCCCGCGGCCATGCCCTCTTGCTTACCGCCCCAGATCCCCAGCTTCAGCTGGGACTTGTTCAGGTTCTCCACATAGTCCCCCAGGAAGCGGTTCAGCAAGTCCGCGACCACCGACTCCAGCACCATGGTGGTCTGAAGCGCGGGAGAGGGAGAACCCGGAACCGCCCGGCGCAGCTGAGGGCGGCGACCAGCGCAGCGAATGACAGCCCCCACCCCGGGCGCCGACCCGCCCCCGCGGCGCGCCGCACCGCGCGTGACTCGGCCTGTGCGCAGGCGCACCGCCGCCGCCGCTGCTGCCGGGAGCGGGAGGTGCGTGCACTCGCTGCCGACTCGCGGCCTCGTGGTAGCCGCTTCCCGGGCAACCGAGGGTGGGCGGCGGAGCCGGTTTGGGGCCTGCCCCAGAGGAAAGGGATGTTTGAGAAAGAAAAGGGGAAGCCGGAGTTGCTGTGCACGGAGACATCTCTGTGGCCGCTGTGCTTCCCTGCTGTCGCCTTCTGTTGACCTCGGGTCCGCAGGGCTCAATCGTTCCCGCAGGAAGCAGCTCTGCGGCCTCGGAGCCGACCCTATGGGTGCCCGGCGCTTCCCAGGCCTCCAGTGCACCCTGAGCGCCTCCTAAGTTACCACCCCTTCAGGAGGGAAAAAAAGGAGACGCTGCACCCTCCTCCTGCTACATATCAGCTCCGCCTAGCACCATCTCTCCGCTTACTTTTGCTTCCTGAAAACACACTAATAATTCACAAGTGGGAGGAGGAGGAACAGAGCCGCATCATAAGATGGCAGATAGAATGGGAACTGAATGTGCATTTCGTTAACTCGTTCTTTTACTCCCTTCTGTTGCTAAGTGGCTCTTAGTTAACTCATAAGCCACTTCTTAGTTACATACCTCGGTAGGGAAATAAAACGACGTAGTACTTCCTTTTTTTCCTTTAGGTGTAGGTGTATTTATCTCTTTCATGCAATCATTGAACTGTTTCTGGTGTGGCAAAGCTTTGAAAGTGGGGCTTTTATAATGCAAGGACTTTCACGTTAGTAAAGTTTAGCCGCTCATTGACAAGCCAATCCTCTTTAGAGAACAGGACTTCTTTTTCTAAAATTTGTTTCAAAAAACTGTTGAGATACTGTAAACAGACATGAACCTAAGAAATAAGATCATTTGTAGTCACAAGTTTATTAAATGCTTTGCTACACATAATGTCTGAAAAACTATGTGTGAATTGCTTTTAAACAACCTGCTATGGACATTGTGTACCCCCAAAATTCATATGTTGAAATTCTAACCCCTGTTGTCATGGTAATAGGAGGTGAGGCCTTTGGGAGATCATTAGGTAATTAAGCAGAGCCCTCATGGATGGGATTCGTACCCTTATAAAAGAGACCCCAGAGAGCTCCCTCACCCCTTCGGCCGTGTGAAGATACAGCAAGGAGACAGATATCTATGAACCAGGAAGTGGGCCCTCACCAGACACTGAATCAACTGGCACCTTGATCTTGGACTTCCTAGCCTCCAGAACTGTGAAAAATAAATTATTGTTTTTAAACCACCCACTCTGTGGTATTTTGTAATAGCAGCCTGAATGGACGAAGAGGCTCAAAAAGAAAAATCATTCCTTAAATACAAAATCCATTGGAGAAGAAAAAAAGTCAAAATGTCTACAATTGGTATTATGTAAAATGGATGTAAAAGAAAAAACCAATACTAACCAGTACTGGTGCTATCAGTAACCACCTGCATCCTTCGCTTCAGCACACAGAATATAAAACCTTAACCGTTTGTTTTTCCGAGCTTAGTCACCCTGACAAAATACCTAGGATGTATTTTGAAGCACGTCATACTTCCCTCCACCATCCACAAACAATTAACAGCCAAACCTGGCTATTCTGCTTTGGCCATATTTCCTAAATTCTCTTTATATCTCATCCGAACCATGCAATCACCCTCTAACTGGCCTCCTGGCCTCCAGTTTTTCCCTTCTCCATCCATCTTCACATTGTCACCACAGCTAATTTCCCAAAGCACAGGTGAGCTCAGGTTAGTCCCCTGCTCAAAAAGACCCAATAACTTTCCAGTGTTCAGAAAGCCCTCTTCAACCTGTACCAAACTTGTTTCTAATCTACCCACAACAACCCCTCTCTCCTTGTACATGCACACCAACTATGTACTGAGGAGAATGCAGAAATATATATATATATGTATATGTGTATATATGTGTATTTGTAAATATATATATATATATATATATATTCTTGTTGGGAAAGGCATGCACCAGAAAAAGATAAAAAGTAAACAATGCAAAGATGTATGAATAACACAGCAAGATGATATGAAAGATGCCACGGGCAGAAGAGTATAGTCAAGCAAATGGCACAGAGGAGTAATCTGCTGGGGAAAAGTGGGCAGTACTGATCCTTGTGTAATAATTTCTTGTACTTCTTTTTTTTTTTTTTTTGCAGTACTCGGGCCTCTCACTGTCGTGGCCTCTCCCATTGCGGAGCACAGGCTCCGGATGCGCAGGCTCAGCCGCCATGGCTCACGGGCCCAGCTGCTCCGCGGCATGTGGGATCTTCGCGGACCGGGGCACGAACCCGTGTTCCCTGCATCGGCAGGCGGACTCTCAACCACTGCGCCACCAGGGAAGCCCTAATCTCTTGTACTTCTATGGTACTTTACACTTTTGAAAGAATAATGCATGTGCCTGCCTTTATAAGCATTATTCCATCTTATTAATACTTCTCCAGTTATACCTCATGAGCTATCATGCCATTATTATGCCAAGGCATGCATTTTCAAATAAGCCTCATGAAAGATCTGTGAGACAAGTAATGCAGGTCGTCGTATTGTCTTCATTTATAGGAAAATTAAAGTCAGTGATTTACATTAAATTAAATGATTTACATAAAACTACACAGCAAGTGTTTCTTTCCTTCAGTTTCCTGAGCCCTGACACTTTTTCTCTTTTAATAAGTAGAGTTAAATCACCACTAGGTGATTTCTTGCTCTGAAAGGTTGATGACAGAATGGAAACTCTCATGGTGGAAAAATTCAGCTCAAAATTGTCAGTACAAATAATGCTATTACCATAGAAGATAAAAAGCTTTTAAGTTTTAATATTTTACTTTTTAAGTATGTTTTGAGGGATTGGTTATTATGTACACAGAGTAATGCCCCAAATATCCCATACTTCTTGAAAAACTCCTAATCCAAAACAAACCATAACCAATGTTAAGAAACACCATTAGGGCTTCCCTGGTGGTTCAGTGGTTAAGAATTCGCCTGCCAATGCAGGGGACAGAGGTTCGAGCCCTCATCCAGGAAGATCGCACATGCTGCGGAGCAACTAAGCCCGTGTGCCACAACTACTGAGCCTGCACTCTAGCGCCCACGAGCCACAACTACCGAAGCCTGCGCGCCTAGAGCCCGTACTCCGCAACAAGACGCCACCGCATTGAGAAGCCTGCGCACCACAATGAAGAGTAGTCCCCGCTCGCCACAACTAGAGAAAGCCTGTGCTCAGCAACAAAGACCCAACGCAGCCTAAAATAAAATAAAATTAAAAAGAAACTCCATTAGCACTCTAACGCACAGATACCAAAAGGAATTTGGATACAAAGGTTAACTAAAGGAAATGAACATTCTAGTAATTATGGCTCTTGCTTCAGAACAATGAGAAGGTTTGCAAAGCTAAACTGCAAGGAGGGACTGGGCAATAAAAACAAATGAGCAAAATATTCTTCCTGTTAAAAACAAAAGTCAAAATTAGGGACACTTTTTAAAAATTAACACTCTTGCTTAAAAATTGAAAAATAAGAAATTCCAATGTCACACTACTACCTCATACCCACACCCCATTCCCCAGCCCTGGAGTTTGCTGAGAAAAGCAAAAGGGATTTGGGGGGAAAAGGAAATGGAGGGGAAAGCTAGAGAATAAGCGTGACAGCATGGGTTTTCAGAAAAGTTAGGAAGTTTAACTGGGAGAAAGCACAGGAGTGGATTGCAGAATGTCAGAGACAGAGGCAATCAAATATCATTTGGTTAATCCAACCTTCTTCTTTGATGGAGGGGACACTGACTGCGAGAGAGAATTAAGTGACTTGCCAGGGTCCCACAAGAAGTTAGTGACTATCAGTGCTAAACTCCAGGTGTCCCAACTCCGTTATCTGTTTACTTTCCATTACTCCACCCTCCAATTCTGTTGAATGAGATGGATGAGTCAGAACACCGGTATTTTATTGGGTTATAAACTCTCTTCTTCTTGCTTTCCTTGACACCCAACCTCCTATATATTATTTTGCAGTTCTCCTTTAAGTGGTTCCATATCCTTCTACTCCAAGAGCACCTCTGACCTCGATGGTGTGTGATCTATTTATGCTTACTTTGCAGAATTTTTTCAGCTCCATCAGTGAATGTTCCCATAGCTGTGATGAAGCTATGATAACAGTCTCCCTCTGAGTAGATTTGGGTGTTCCAGGCTCAGGGCCTCATCCTGTTACACCATCCTCCCAAGTACTGCATGGCCCACGCTTCCAAGGTAAGTAAAACATAAGGCTTAATGTGGTCACAGGGGACCAGCCATGCGAGGGCATGTCTCTGCTGTTTCAAGAAACCTTATATAGAAAATGCTTCCAAAGTGTTATTAAAGAAGGTGAATGATGAATAAAAACAAAGCAATGCTGCTTGGCTTGGCCAGAAAGAGAAATGTTTTTAAGGGAATCCATGTGTGAATCACCTAATTCCTAGCCACGCAGACCTGTATAATAATAACAGCTAAGTGATAGCCACACTTACTGTATGCCAGGCATTTCATGCATTTTTAACCCTCACAACAATCTTGTGTGGTAGGTATTATAACCCCCATTATACAACTTCAGCTCAAAGAAATTAATTAACTTGCTCACAGTTCCATAGTTAAAAAGTTGCATAACATCTGAACCTAGGATAGATCAACTCCAAAGTTTATGTTTCTTTACCCCTAAATCATCTCTCCCTTCACGACACAGCTCTGCTTAACAACTTCTCAGACAACTTCTCAGATTGTGAGCCTCACCATTTTAACCTAGGGGTTTCTGGGCTCTCATTTGCTGAGCTAACAGCATCTTGTCTCCTGAGAAAAGATGAGTCAAAACACATTCACGTGACCCTCAAGTATATAATTTGGTAATCATTCTGCAACAGATTTGGCACTGGACCAAGAATTTTGGCCAGGAGTGGAGCTCATATAAAGACAAACAAGTAGCTAGTCAAGGGCATGGCAAACCCAGGGACACATCAACCCTGCCCCCAGACTAAATATATAAATAGTGTGCAATAGTCTCTTCTCATTTCTGCCTCAGCCAGATGGAGTTCAAATATGTCATCCTCATCATTTCATTTCTCCTCTGACAGATGTACATAGTTGATATGATCTTGTACAGCCTGGACCTACCTGCCTAGCACAGTGGCTGAAACCCAGGAGGCATTCAGTAAATATTGCTTTGAATGAATAAATGGACTAACGAACATTTGCTCTCTTCTGTAGTAACAATAACTATCTGACATTGTGTATATCAGGCTCTATGCTAAAGTTTTCACCTGCATTATCTTATTTTATAGATAGATAGATACTATTATTATCAGAAGGGGCAAGGGAGCTCTCCTGGGTCTCTTTTATAAGGTCATTAATCTCATTACCTCCCAAAGTCCCCACCTCCTAATTTTACATTTGATACTGTGGCTTGGAAAGGTTAAGTAACTTGCTCATGGTCACATAGTGAGCGGCCATTCTAGAGTCAAAACCACTGATTTCGGACTTAATTTTCTTTTCTTTCCTTTTCTTTTTCCTATTTATTTTATTTATTTATTTATTTAGGCTGTGTTGGGTCTTCGTTGCTGCACGTGGGCTTTCTTTAGTTGTGTGGAGCGGGGGCTTCTCTTCGTTGCGGTGCGCGTCTCATTGCGGTGGCTTCTCTTGTTGCGGAGCACGGGCTCTAGGTGCGCGGGCTTCAGTAGTTGAAGCACGTGGGCTCAGTAGTTGTGGCTTGCGGGGTCTAGAGCGCAGGCTCAGTAGTTGTGGTGCACGGGCTTAGTTGCTCCGCAGCATGTGGGATCTTCTTGGACCAGGGCACGAACCCGTGTCCCCTGCATTGGGAGTGCAGAGTTTTAACCACTGCACCACCAGAGAAGTCCCTCCCTTCTATTTTTCTTAATGATAATAATAATCACAGTTTATATGTATTTAGCACTTACCATGTTCCAAGCACAGCGCTAAGTATTTTACCTTATTAGAGTTGTTTAATCCCCAAAACAACTCATTTATGCCCATCAGTATGTATTTTTCTTCCATTTCCCATCATTATGTGAACTTGGATACCTTAGTAGGAATAATCATAATTTGCAGGGTTTATGTGACTATTCCAGAGACTATATGTAAATCATCAAGTACAGTGGCTGTGTACGTATATATCCTGGAAACAAAATGCACATGCTCCATCCTAAAATCACCTTTGCATGAGTTCAGTTTAATTTACTGAACATCATTTGGATAAGCAATTAATTTGCAAGGCGGTATCTTAGGCAGAAATAGTGTACACCCAAACGCTGAACAAAATGCCTCAGATCTCTTTCAACCTAAGCTAGTTGGAAGCAGGTCTCTTACAAAGTGAACACAGGTCAGTTTTCAAAAGAGAGGAAAAGGATGTCTCAGGTGGGCACAGCCTACAAACGTGCCGTCAAAGGATGGTTCCAACAGCCCAGTTGTATGCAGGAGTATATTTTCCCAATTAAAACATCAGCGCACAAGGTTTAAGAAGTGGGTTGTTATTTTTTAAATTGAGGTATAAGACACAATCTTATATCTAATCTTAAGTGTATGCTAGATCATTTTTTTTACATATGGATACACCCCAGTAACCCCACCCAGATCAAGATACAGAATATTTACAGCAGCCCATAAGGTTCCCTGTATCCAGAGTGGTTTGTAATCAACAAACAAAAACGATTTAAAATCAGAACAGAAAACCAGAAGGTAGGTAAGGAACTTCGAAAGCTGGGCAAACTAAGGGCTGGATTTGGGGGAGGATATTAAGTAAGAATAAGACAGATTCGACTTCTATCTCCTCTTATTGGTGGGTGTAGAGTGCTTCTGTGATTCACACTCATTATGTCCATCGATCCTCACAATGACTCTGCCGTATAGTAAAGACTTTTTGCACGTGAGTAAACAGAAACATCCCTACCTGAAGCAGGAGAGAAAGCGGATCCAGCCACGTGGCAGAGGGAAAGTTGGAAGGCCTGTCGTCAGGTTACCTATCAGTGCCAATCCGGCCAGCCCACTGGCGGGCGTCCCAGGCCCCAGGTATAAAGGCTCAAGCCGACTGCCTTTAAGCTGTACAGAACTCCGCCACACGAGCTTTGATCTTCCCAGAGGCTGTATGCCTGTAGAGGTTGGTGCCACAGGCGGATCGGTGCGGAGACCTATATGACGCTGGACCCCAGGTACATTATGAGAGACCTATAGCCTTGCTTAACTCCCTCAGGGACTCGTTTGAGGCTCTTTGCACTTTAAGCGGGGAGCAAGCCGAATATCCTGGAAAGGATAATAATTATTTTAATTCTCTCTGAGGATTTGAGTGCAATAATCCAAGGATTCAGGAAACTATTGCACAAGCATAGTGCCACTTGGCACCGAGGACAGCACGAGGCAAACATTTTGAGAATCTCCTCCTGAGGCCAGCGAGGACAGGTCTAGATTAAGGCAACAAACCCAAAGTGTACACTACTACAGAAGAGAGAAGAACGATTGTTTTACCGTCAGGGAAACACTGAAAGATTTGCAACAGCAGCGTGAGGGGCAATTTGCCTGGTCTGGGGGAGGCAGGAGGAAGCACCCAATGAGTAGAAGAGACGGGCATTGCTGCGCCCAGCAGGGCTCACTATGACGATCCGTGTGTGCTTGTGTATTGCAGGCTGACCAGCTCCAGCAGAGGTTCCTCTGCAACCGGCACCTGCTGCCTGATGTGGTGCCTGGAGCGGCTCCGCTTGGGACCCGAGCACCTCCTGCGGGGCAGAAACCGGCTTTTCCAGGATCAGGCCGGCCGAGCCACTGCTCTCAGGCCCTCCCGGTGCGCAAACGTGCTCACCCCGGACCGCATCCCCGAGTTCTGCATCCCCCCGCGACTCGCGCCCTGCCCGACCCTGGCTGCAATCCAAGACAACAGGGGCGAAAAAGCAGGGACAGGCGACGGCGCGGGGCGCACGGACTGGGACCCACGATCGCAGGCTGCGCTCTCGCTGCCTCACCTGCCCCGGGCACGTACAGCCTATGGCTTCTGCGCGCTGCTCGAGAGCCCGCACACCCGCCGCAGGGAGTCGCTCTTCCTCCGGGGCCCGGGGGCCGCCCCGCTCCTGCCCGTGCTCCGCCCCCGGGCGCGCACCTTCGGAGGCGGCGTCGGAGACGCCCCCCTCGTGCCCCCGGGAAGAGTCCCTGCTGTGCCCCCGGCGGCCCTCGGCGGCTCCCGCCCGCACCTGGACACGCTCACTTTCCGACCCCGCGGCAGCCGCCTCCTGCGCGCTCCCCAGGGGCTGCTGCGCTGCGCGCAGAGGAGCAGCGGCCTGGCCAGTGCCCGCTCCGTCGCCAGCGGGGACGGGGACGACGACGACGACGAGCGCGGCGCCGGCTCCCTGTCCCCGGCTCAGGCCCCCGCCACGTCCCCTCCGCCGCCCCCCGACCCGCGGCCCGAGCGCCTGGAGGCCGAGGGCACCGTGACTCTGGACCGCGCCGGCGGCGCCCTGCGCCTGGGCGCCGAGTACAGTCGGGACAGCGGGCGCCTCCGCGTCCGGCTGCTCCACGCCGAGGGCCCGGCCGGTGGGGCCGCCGAGCCCCGCGCCCCCGTCGGCTGCCACGTCAGCTTCGTCCTGCAGCCGCCGGGCCAGACGCGCCGGCTGCGGGGCGCCGTGTTCCGGCGGAGACGCCGGGCGGTCTTGGAGCAGGACTTGTGCTTGGACGGGCTCTCGGAAGACGAGGTGCGCCGCCTGGCCGTGCGCGTCAAGGTCGAGAACCGGGGCCGCGGGCTGGAGCGGGGTCGCCTGCTGGGCCAGGGCGAGCTGCTGCTGGGCCCCGTCCAGCTCCTGTGAGGGCGCGCCCTGCCCCAGCTCTGTCCCTCGGACACAGCCGATTTGTACAAAATAAACGTGTTTTTATTATTCTACTCTGGCCTTTGTTTCAGTCTAGTGTTGGCAGAGATAATACTGTATTAATTACCACTGTAAAGGGTGTTATATTTTGTGTACATACTGTCAATATTCTTTTTGAGTAAACGGTATGCTGTTTTGCAGTGGTGTTTCCCAATGTTGATAGCCAATGGCATTGCAGGTGTTCCCCACGATACTCTTGAGAGATAATGAATCACATGAAGTATTAAAATTAGAGGGTTTCTTGGTGATCTATTTGCTCCAATATCCTCATTTTGAAGTTTGTTCGTTCCACAACATCCATTGAGACAATCTTAGAACATGTATTACTTTTGAAACATTGTTTTAGATCCTGAATAAGAAAAATGAGGCCGAGAGGAAGTGACTTGTTCAAGGTCAACAGTGAATTATGAGTAGGAGCTCCAATCTGATACTCTTCGCTACATCTTGTTGGACGAGCACAGGAAGAAGTGAAACCATTTTAATATTTATAAGCTTAAATAATTATTATAATAGTTTTACCAGTGTCAACTTATTTCTTTTTTTTTTTTTTTTTGCAGTACGCGGGCCTCTCACTGTTGTGGCCTCTCCCATTGCGGAGCACAGGCTCCGGATGCGCAGGCTCAGTGGCCATGGCTCACAGGCCCAGCCGCTCCGCAGCATGTGGGATCTTCCCGGACTGGGGCACGAACCTCTGTCCCCTGCATCGGCAAGTGGACTCTCAACCACTGCACCACCAGGGAAGCCCATTATCAACTTATTTCTTAAAACAACCCACAAAATTGGTACAGCTATCCCCATTTAACAGATGAGGATATGGAGGCACAGAATAAAGGCAGATGCAGGATTTGCACCTAGGTGATCAGTATTTTACTCTTTACTCTGTATTAGTAACACTGCAATGTCGGAAAGGCTCATCTTACTAGAGTCGTGAAACTGCAACTTATATCTGAAATTGCTGACTCTGGGGTTGAGGTCTCTAAACATTTCTCACCCTTTAATAGAAAAGCAAATAGATTAAAATGAGTGATTTATCATCTCAAGCTACTGACTTCAGGCATTGAGATAAGCTGGGTCTACGACTGACTGAGGCAGAAGCTAAAGACTTCAGAGTCCTAGAAAAACGGGTACCAGCCTTATTGGCACCAGATGAGCTAATGTACCAGGGCAGAGTCAAGAGTACCTGTAACATTGTTCTACCTCCTCTGGCTTCTGATAGTAATAATAGGTTTACTATGTTTTAAAGGATGATTTTCCTTCATCCCTCAAATTCATTAGCAGCCAGGCATATTTCTTCCTTTCTTAGGCATATAGGAGGGAAATGTGTCCTAAATGAGGGTTGAAAATATTTAAATATGTGGTGCACTGTTAAATATGACTACTTCATCAGTCTGGGTTCAGAAATGGTTTCTGCTTTCACTAAACTGCTGACAGTTTTATCCATTGGTGCTCGTGAAAAATGCTACTTAGAAAAGAGTTTCAGTTTTAATAACAGCTCAAGCATAAACTGAAAGTGGGTTATTGTGGTAGATATTTATAATGACATTCATTGAACAAATGCGAAGAGTAACTGAATTAACTGACTGTCAAAATCAATCACATCCAGAAGCTCAAAATGGTTGACCAAATGAATGATGACATCACAGTAGTTCAGATCTTTAAGATGCTCTTTTATCTACGCTCAGTCACAGTTTCCTTGGTCTTCAAGCCAACGATTTTTAAAAATATACATATATATATATATATATATATATATACACACACATACATACATATAACCTTCTTAATGATTTTAGAAGTTTGGTAGAGTAACTAATACTGAGTTCACATGTGTAGTGCTTTAAAAGGAAAATAAATGGAGAGTGAGAACAACCTGGGTATGCACAAGATCATTGTGGGGTTTTTTGTTTGTTTGTTTGTTTTAATAAAAACAGATTGTATTGATAGCTTAAACCATAAAATTTATTGCAGAAAACACTGCAACCACTATTGTCACTAGATTATATACAAGTAATGGGAAACATGAGAACTCTTAAAGCTCTTAAACATGAGAGCTCTTAAAGTTTGGGGGCAGAAGTGGCATTTTACTAAGAAGGAAAATCAATGCATATCAGGGACCTAAGTTTTCCATGAAATAACGGTGGGTATTTCCAAACAGAATCTCCACTAATGTCAAGTTATGGTTGATTGACTAATGTAATAGCCTAATCAACAAGATTTTAAATGACTTAAATAGAATCATTAATCATAAAACCATGGAACTTCAGAGTTGAAAAGAATGCTAAGAATCATTTTGTACAAATCCACATATCATAGAAGGGGACCAGAGAGGCAAACTGTAGATTGCCCCGTATCATGCAGTTAGTGAAAGAGCTGGGACTGAAACCAATTCTGTTTTCATTTTGCTCTTGGACCACTACTTACAAGAAAGGAGAAATACTTGTGCATCAATTATTTTACATCACTGATCTAATCTGAATTTTTTGCATTTAAGAAATCTTACTTGCAGTACAAATTTTTGTGATAATACAGTAGCAGCCTTTCTGGGGGCAAATTTAAATTTGATTTGCATTTTGCTGCCCTCTAGTGGATCCCTCATGTGTTTTGTCAGTGGGTCTATCTTCTTCCTATTAGACCATCTCAACCAATCTAATGCCAGTACCCAAGGACCTTGAAGATGTGTGCTAATATCAGATTACAGGAAGAAGTAGTAATAACTACTTCTAAATATAACTAAATATAAAAATACTTCTAAACTAACTAAACTGCTTCTAAAAATAACTAAATATAGCTATCTGAGCAAAGAAGGTGCCAAAATACTTTAGATTTAAAAAAAAAAAAACAACTTTTCCCAGTAATAATGAAGCTGGGAGTGTGTGGCAAACAGCATGTTGGTTGCAGAAAACTGCTTTAAGAGTTCTCATGTTTCCCATTGGGCTTTAGGTACCCATATCTTTTCCACAAATGACAGCACAATCTTGTCTCTTTGAGGTTTAAATATCTGAACATATTCAAAGAAAAACCCTATACAACAACGGGAAATATGTCAGTTTAAATAGTGTTAAGTACAAATTTAAAATCAAATCATCTTTGTCACTTAGTCTTACAAAGATAATTCATTCTATACCTAAAATACTAGCGTTAATATGACTGAAATCTGCCTAGAAGATTGTTTCTTTAGAATCTAATTTTCTTTTACCCACACTCAACAATTCTAAACATTTTCCCCATATCCATCCCCAAGACCTAGGTAAAAATACTCTTTTGGTCAAAGATATTTGAAAGACAGAGCAAAACGTGGGTACTATGTGATCTCTATGACATTAAAGCAATAAAAATATATAAGTGGATAGAAAGGTATCCAAAAGGTTAATTTAGAACACCTATCATATTCAAGGTTCTAGATTTATAGCTGTAAATAAGACACAAAAGGTCCTTGCTCATATGGAATTAAGTTTTCAAAGGCAGGGGAGCAGATAGACAACAAACAAATAATTTTAGTAGTGCTTCAGAAAATTAAATGTGCTAATGGGAAAGAGTGTGACTAGGGTGAAGGGGCACCTTAGATTGCATGGTTAAGAAAGACCTGTATGAGGACCCAACACTGAGCCTCTTTTCTATGGTCATGTACATACTGCTATCATATTTTAATCCAGTGTGCTGATCTGGGGACTTCTGACCTCCCAGGGGAACCTGACAACGGTTTTCCTAGGAATTCTGCTAGTATGTTATCACTAGTGAGAAATATTTCCTGTGGGGTTCAGCCCTGCTATGTAGAAGATTTTCTGCCTCCAAGTTTACTAGTTCAACAGACAGAATTGACCTGAGACAGCCCATGGGGTTTACAAACCCAGTTTTCACTACCGTGCATCCCACAGCTAAGAATTTTATTATGGTGCCATGATGGCTCTGGCATTAATTTGAGAGGATTACAAACTCTGGTCAGATTAGGCCTTCAGGACATTAGGAAGCAAATAGCAACATGTTTTTTGTTTTGTTTTGTTTTGTTTGCAATGTTGTAGTTTTCAAGCAAATTTTTAATTCTGTATATGCTTAAATCTTCTCAACGACAGTGTGGGCTAGTTACTCTTATTGTACCTGGGGTAGATGCTGTAGGTTGGCTCCTTCAACGCACAATCCAACCCCTTATTGCTTTCTTTTCTGTGCTATAGAGGCTAGAGAACAAATACTTGCCTTCCCCAGGCCCCTTTTCCAGCTAAGGATAGCCATGCAACTCATCTATGGCCAATGAAAGATGGGGAGAAGTCACTTGATGGTGCCTCTTCCCCTTTCTCCCTCTCCCTGCTGGGATACACAAGTTGCCTGAGGAATGGCAGCCAGCACTAAGGACAGTAAAATGATCTTGGTTCACCAGTAACATCACTGATCCTCCATGCCAGCGCTGGACAGCCTACACCCAAAGTTCATGTCCATGAGACAAATACATCCTTTACTTGTTTCAGCCATTGCTAAGTTTTCAGATATATATGAACACAATCTTAACTGACAGAGACAGTGTCGATTTTACAGAGAAGGACACTTCTATTCAGAAGAATTAAACAAGTTGCCTGAGATCATGCAAGTAAATCATGAATTTAATTACAGACCTCTCAAAACTCCATGCTCACTGCTTTTTTCACCTCACCATCTTTCCTCATGTAAGCTATTTTAAAAAAACTTTTTTGGGGCTTCCATGGTGGTGGCGCAGTGGTTGAGAGTCCGCCTGCCGATGCAGGGGACACAGGTTTGTGCCCCGGTCCGGGAAGATCCCACATGCCGCAGAGCGGCTGGGCCCGTGAGCCAGGGCCCGTGAGCCATGGCAGCTGAGCCTGCGCGTTCAGAGCCTGTGCTCCGCAACGGGAGAGGCCACAACAGCGAGAGAACCGCGTACCGCAAAAAAAAAAAAAAAAAAATTTTGAAGTACATTGAATCTGTAGATTGCTTTGGGTAGTAGAGTCATATTCACAATGTTGATTCTTCCAATCCAAGAACATGGTATATCTCTCCATCTGTTTGTACCATCTTTAATTTCTTTCATTAGTGTCTTATAATTTTCTGCATACAGGTCTTTTGTCTCCTTAGGTAGGTTTATTCCTAGATATTTTATTCTTTTTGTTGCAATGGTAAATGGGAGTGTTTTCTTAATTTCACTTTCAGATTTTTCATCCTTAGTGTATAGCAATGCCAGAGATTTCTGTGCATTAATTTTGTATCCTGCTACTTTACCGAATTCACTGATGTACAGCTGACATACAATAAATTGCACTTATTTCGAGTATACAATTTCATGAGTTTTGACATACACATGCACCCATGAAACCAATACCTCAATCAAGATAATGAACACAGTCATGATTCCTAATAGTTTCTTCATGTTCCTTTGTAATCCCTCTCTCCTGTCCCCTTCACGTCCCCTCTCTGGTCCCCAGGGAACCATCTGCTTTCTTCATTTATATATATATATATAACTAAATCACTTTACTGTACAGCAGAAATTAACACAACTTTGTAAACCAACTATGCTTCAATAAAATACATTTAAAAAAAAGAAAATCTGACCCCATTTAGGAAGCTAGACTTCCAGAATCAGCATCCATTCTCCTATAGATGGAGATTCAGATGGTTTCCAGTCTTTTACTATTCTGAATAAAGTTGCTGTGACTATTCATGTACAAGACTTTGTGTGAGCATATGCTTCCATTTCTCTTGGGTAAATACCTAGAGTAGATGGGTGAATCATCATGTGATAACTTTTTAAGAAACTGACAAAATGGTCGTATCATTTAACTTTCCCACCACCAACATGTGAGAGTTCTGTTTGCCCTACACCTTGCCAAAACTTGCACATAGGAGGACCTTTTGAAGGAAACATATACTCAAAGTTTCTATTTTTTTTTTCTTTTTTTACCTTTTACAAAGTTTCAATTCTGTTACCTATGTGTTATTACAACCATGTACCTCAGTCCTCTCGAGAATATTGATGACAGTTTTACTTTAATAATTAAAAAGTAGCAATAACAATTAGGCAAAATCCCCATTTAGGGCAGAATTTCAAAGTAATGTAACCATTATTATCTCGGTATAAGATATCTATAAAATATCTGGGTTCATTAAAAAAATCCTAGAACATCAGAATTTTAAAAATATTCAGTGCCAATTCAACAGTTTTCAAGTTTCATTGAGTTTCTTTCCCAAAGCGATTAATTTAGTCATTTAAAATCAATTTGGATAAAAGAGATCTATCATAGATCAGGATCAAATTTTGTGAGAGTCAGTTGAAGGAAATAACAATTATACCACTAGAGAAAAGTCTGAATCGAGATGGGGATTAGAGACACTCTTGCTTTTCTTCTAGGTAGGTTAATAGAAATCACCTTTGTCGAAGAATTGACAATCTCTTCTTTCCTATCTGTAACACCCTGAAGCTTGGGGAGCAGAAATAGGAGCTATCTGGTGACATCAGAGCTAGAATACTGCTGCAGAGCCGGTTTCTGACACTCATTATTCCAAGGTGCCACTCAACATTCAAATCTGGGCCTGGATATTCTGCAGCAACTCTCCAAGTGTTGGTTGCTGATAGCAAATTCATTTTTTCAAAGAGGAGTTTATATTCAAAATCAGAGGAATGTAGGTTCCAGATCTCAGCTGCTGTTTTCTATCCGTGTCTCTCAGTCATGTCAATTAGCCTTTCTAAATGTCACTTCTTCCTAAGTAAAGAGGTAGTAATATTACCTACCACATGGGATTTGTGTAAGGATTAAAGGAGGTAATGAATTCAGTGTCTTCCACACAGGGCCTGGTATGTAGAATCACTCAATAAATCCTAGTTCTATTTTTGGCTTCTTCATAATGGATGATGTTTCTGGACTTACCCGCCAAGCTTTTAGCATGTTCAATAGGTGCTTATCCTATAGGTGGGACCCTACATCTAAGGGATTTAGGAGATAAGTTATACACATATGAGTCATTTCAGGAACAATACAAAGTGTCAGAGCAAGCAGACAAGGATTCTTTAAAAAGGGTATTGGGAAATGAGAAAGGCTCTGCCATTTATTTAATATTGATGTTCCAGACATTATACTAGACACACATTCAGTATTAGACATCTTTGTGCCACTGCCGAGCGAGGAAAGAGTTTAAAAGTAGATTTTGATGCTCAGAGAAGATGCATGGTCATATGGCTGGTAAAGGGGAAGACATGGATTTGGAACGGCTGGGATACATATGACCACACAGCCTTTGCTCAAGGTGGGCTGGATTTAGGTTTAAAGAGAAAAGGGAGAAGAGCAGCCTTAGAAAAGGAACTAAGTTTTGGATCAAGATAAGAATTAATAAACTGTGTTGTGGAAACACGGCTTCTTAGATCCCCAGCAGCCCCTGGGATCATCTTTGGTGATCCTGTCCCACCTGTGGAGAACTTTGACTTGCCGACTTGCTGGCACATAAAAGTAAAGTATAGATATCACTGTGCCTTGCAACAATTAGAAGAGAACAGCTCATCCTATGTTAGCAGTCATGATTTATTCACTCATAATATCACATCGCCCTTGGACAACACTATTTCTCCATCTTTTAAAGGTATTTTACTGCATGATTAACTATGTATTCAGCAGTAGGTTCTAAGTATGAGCTTTTCTGAAAAATGGATAAGTCACAGCTTTTTGCTTAAGAAAAAATGACTGGTTTTGAGCCAAGACAGATATATTACTTTTTATTTTAGGTAACCCAGTTCTCTAAGCTTGAGTGAGGCTTGAAAGTTTCTTTTTTGGACCAAGGCCCTAAAATTTGACATGTATCTACCATCCTTAAACATTTTAAAACACTTTATTTTTAAATTAAAAAAAATTTTATTGGAGTATAGTTGATTTACAATGTTATGTTACTTTCAGCTGTACAGCGAAGTGAATCAGTTATACATATACATATATCCACTTTTTTGTAAGATTCTTTTCCCATATAGGTCATTACAGAGTATTGAGTAGAGTCCCTGTGCTATACAGTAGGTCCTTATTAGTTATCTATTTTATACATAGTAGTAAAAGCTTTCAAATTTCAATTTAAATAAAAAAGAAGGTAAGTCCATGAAGATAATAGAATTTAGATCAACTAAGAAAAAAGTTGCTCAGTGTCTTCATTTTCTTTTTTTTTTTTTCCGGTACGCGGGGCTCTCGCTGCTGTGGCCTCTCCCGTTGCGGAGCACAGGCTCCGGATGCGCAGGCTCAGCGGCCATGGCTCACGGGCCCAGCCGCTCACGCGGCATATGGGATCTTCCCGGACCGGGGCACGAACCCGTGTCCCCTGCATCGGCAGGCGGACCCCCAACCACTGCGCCACCAGGGAAGCCCCAGTGTCTTCATTTTATAGATGACAAAAGTGAGATCAAACAGTGAAAGCATTTTGCAGGGTCATATTGCCAGTTAGTGACATATCCTGACTCCCAAATTAGAGCCCCTTCTTCCTTCATCTGCCATAATACTAACTACACTGGTGAACTCTCAATTTTTTGTATTATTAAAGAACATTTTAAAAAATGATCACCATCAAAACACAAACATTCCCCTGCCACTCTGATGTAAATTATTTTTGTCTTTATTCACTACTTTCCAGTCTTTGTTCGTAAGTATACCAGTACTTATACAGCTTCAAGAATAATGTATATACACACAGCATTTTTTTCTATTTTTTATTTATGATTATAATTTGAGTTGTTCATGTTGCCATTGGCCTTTGGTATCATAGCCCTTGAAGTAGATATATAATAATAAATATCACTGTCCCTATTGTTGAACACTTTTCACACTTCCCAATTTTTTTTCTTCTTTTGATTTTTTTTCTTGAATAAATTCTAAGTGATGTGATTTCAGGATCAAAGGCTATGAACAAGGTTATGTCTCCTAATACACCTTAATAAACTGCCTTTTCCAGTTTGTTAATATTTTCTTTTACAAAGTGAAATGGGGAAGAGAAGTACTGTGAGGAAGGGAGAGAAAAACCCCAAAATTTAATAGGTTTGTAACTACAGAACTGAACATGTTTGTAGAAGGCACAGTGTTTCCAGAGATAAAATAGCAAGTGAAAAGGAATGAGTATGGCTTGGTTGCTATGGTAAGTAACACTATTGGTACATATTAATTATTGATATTAAAGACTCTTTCGCAAAGGATTTGCTGGCCTGGGCTGCTTCTGAGCAAGGGTCCCCTTCCTCTCCAGTCTCCTTTTTCCTGTATCAGGGTCTAGTTTGCAGCAAGAGCCTCCAAAGCACAAAAATGTTATTTCTGTTGGGATTTTAAAAACCCTACTCTCTTTAATTACTGTTTTGTTAAGAGCCCTTCTAAGTGCCTGGAGAAAGAACCGAGAAGAACAATTTGCTCAGATGCATCCATCTTAAATAACTTGGAGGAGAGTAAACTGATTTCATGCAAATATGTTTTTAGACTTATGTTTTTTAAATCTAATTTTCATTATGAATGTGATTGATGTATTTTTTTTTATATCTAACCTGCCATATTTAACCAGGAAGGTTTTGTACAACTACAGACTCTTTCCATGTGTATGACTGGTATAGACTATGGCAAGTGGTGAGAGGGGCATATACTTTAATAGGTTTGGGATATCCTCTGTGGATCTCATTACAGAAGGAAAAGAGTTTGAAAACTACAAATTTGAACTGAAATGTCAGATAATTCACAGTCATGAATTAAGCTGCCACCCCAGGCAGACCCAATGATATTAAATTACAATGTCAATAGCATTGTGAAATACTCTGCTTTCCAAATACCTGAGTAAATTCAGCCCTAAGAAAGATGGTCATAGTGTTTGTTGAGCACCCAGTATGAACCCAGCAACTGTGTCGGGCACCCTTGGGGATATTAACAACACAGCATGCTTAGTGATGCTGAAGAAAGAAGATGACAAGAAATAGGAGACACTGGTTCTAGTTCTGGCTCTGCACACCATGAGTAAGTCACTCCCTCTTTGGGCCCTAATTTCCTCATTTGGAAAGTGAGAGGCTTGGAGTAGATCCAGAATAGCAAGTAGATTTTATCTCAGGTGTAAGCTCCACTGAACTTATAGTGGTGGCCTGGAGTGCTATAGTGAAAAGAATGCTAAGACAACATCTGGGCTTAGGGGGAGAGAGCTCTGTGATTGATTAGCTATGTCTGTATAGGTTCACTGATTAGCTATGTCTGTATAGGTTCATACTGAAGTACGGATACATGTGCTACTACTTATTGACCCTGGGCTCATGAGCTCTCCAACTCTGATATTCTTTGATGTTAATGAAGATAAGATTCTTGCCCTAAGTAACTTAAAATCTGTTTGCAGAAGTAAGACCAGCAACCAGAAATTAAATAAATTGAATAAATCGAGGTGGAATAATTATGAGGGCTAATTTGTGTGGCACAGATGATAAAGGTCAAAATTCAGAGACAACAAAGATCAGTTTATCAATTCAGACTTGGGTAGTTATGGATATTTTCTTGGAGGAAAGAACACTTGAATTGGGTCCTGAACAGGGAAAGATAATACTAACATAAATACTAAAAAAGATCATATATTTATGATTATAGCACTTTAGAATTTACACATCACCTTGGCATATATCATCAAATTTTGAGAAGATTTCAAGTGTGTTTCATATTTTCAGGATGCTTGATAATTTACAGAGTTTTCACAACCATTGTAACATTTAATCTTCACAATAATCCTAGAAGTAGGTATCATTAGCCATCTTGCAAATGAGGAGTCTGACATTTAGTAAAGTTAAGTGACTTTTCAAGAAATGTCACACAGTTAATAAGGGGTATAGTGGGAAACAAACCTACCTTACCCACAGTTTAGAACTAGGCTAAGGGAGGTGTACGGATTAGGGTTGAGCATTAAAAAAAAAAAGTCCCCCTTAACTTAGGAAAAGACTGGTATGTAACTACGGTAATGAGAAGTCGCAAAAACTTCTTTTTTGGAAGCAACATGCCTCACTGAACATGCTTCTACAAGCCAACCAATCAGTGACAACCTTCACTTCTGGAAGCCAGCCAATGAGAGATGGACTCACCTAAGCCTACCTCTGAGCGACAGCCAATCAACAACAGTCTCAGCTGAGTAACCAAGCTGCTGCGGAGAACGTCACCAGTTTTGGCTCTAAAATTCCTCCAATTCCTGAGCTCTGTGCTTCCCCAAACCCCTAAAAGATATTAGCAGACTTCTCAGCTCAAAATGAATGTGCCTGACCAGCGTATCCCTCCCTTACTATAGTAAGCAATAATCTCAGCTTTGGTTTGTTTGTTTATTGATTTATAGCAGTGTTGGATCTTTGTTGCTGCATGTGGGCTTTCTCTAGTTGTGGCGAGTGGGGGGCCACTCTTCGTTGCGACACGCAGGCTTCTCATTGCGGCGGCTTCTCTTGTTGTGGCTCACAGGCTCTAGAGCGCAGGCTCAGTAGTTGTGGCGCACGGGCTTAGTTGCTCCACGGCATGTGGGATCTTCCCGGACCAGGGCTCGAACCTGTCTCCTGCATTGGCAGGCAGATTCTTAACCACTGTGCCACCAGGGAAGCCCTCAGCTTTGTTCTTTATTTCAGATACTGAGTGGTGGTCTCATCACTTGTTGACGAGGTCCATTCAAAACAAAGCCGCTTTGGATATTTCAAACAAAGGTAAGAAAATACAGAGGATTGCTTCCACGGGGTGGGAAGGATTGTGTCTGCAAAAAGGGATGTTGAGATGACCCAGAGATGAATAAGAGGTACAAGCTTCTAAAAGATTGGTTACATGAATGTAACTCATGCCAACCCTTCTTCCAGGCACTGGAATACAGAAAGGAGCAAAGAAGAGAGATCCCAGCTCCCATGGGATTGAGAACGAACAGTGAATGAGTTTTTAAAGATAGCTAAACAAGGTACGGGAAGTAACATGAAATGACGCAACAGAGTGATGTGATAGATTGGGGTCAGGGAAGCCCTGTCTCAGATGAAGGTGATAATACACAGGCTGAGGTAGCTTAGGCCAACCCTACTACCATTATAATGCTGTGCCACCAGCAGCATAATGTTGTCCCTCTGGGTCAAATTATTCACTCCAAAACGTCAAAATCTCACTGAGATAAGCATTAACAATTCCTTTGTGGATTTTTTTTTTCTTTTTCTTTAAAGTTGGACACAGGACAAAGCCTGGAAAGTGTCTGCCTGGCTGATTAGCCAACTGTTTTTCCCATAAGATACCATAAAGGAGAAGAGAAGGGGAAAAAAAAAAAAAGCAACCAAAAAAATCCTGGGGAGGAAAATACAGAACAGATGGTGATGTTTATTACTTCATTAACCTTTGCATATGTGAGAAGTGCTTGCGAAATTTCTGGGAACCGGGCATTGCCAGAAGAAAAAAATATATGTAAGCTAATTGCTAGTACTAACAGCATCAATAAACCTAACCACACCTGAGGTGCTTGAGCTGGAAGCAGAAAACCGAGCTATCACATACTTGTAAACCTGTCACTTGTGGTAACCAGAGCTTAAAAAAGAAGGTGGGGGAAGGCGAAAGCTTTTCAGAGAGCAGCTCCTGTTACTACTTCTTAGCAGTGAAACTCTTGATTGTAATAACTGTGAAATGATTCTTCTTTCAAAGCAGGGGTAAAAATTTAAGGAAGAAGTAGGGAAGGCTTTAGGCGGGCATGATGAGGGTGAAAGAGACTGAAGAAGGCTGAGATCATAAATCAGGGGAGATGATTCCTCTTCTGGTTCTGCTCCAGCTGGATGTGTGAGTCCTCTGGGCCCAGGCCCCCTAATATACGTAAATGGAGCATTGGACCAGAGCAGTGGTCTCTAAATGGTCTTTTTAGCTGCTGAATCTTTTTTTCAAATACAATCTTATGCAGAAACTTAACATCAATGCTAATTTTAAAGATGAAGTTGCTCTGGTTGATGAAGAAGTGATGGACCCAGAAACCCATTCATTCATGCAGACACTAATTCAACAGATATTTTTTGAAATCCTATTATGTGTCAGGCAGTGTTCTAGCTGCCTGGAAAACATCAGTGAGCAAAACAGATAAATATTCCTGCCCTTATGAAACTTACTTTTTAACAAGGGGAGTAAATTGTTTAGACAATAAACAGAGTAAATCAACATATAGTAAATATGTATGGTATGTTAGAAGGTGATAAATATAACAGGAAACAGAAAAGTATACCAGAGGAAGGGGAATCCAGAGTGCCCAGCTGATATGGGGAAAACTGCAATAGAGGAGGTAGTCGGGGAAGTTCTCATAGAGAAAGTGAGGTTTGAACAAAGATTTGAGAAGGGAGCGAGGAAACCACCAAGCAGGTGTCTGGGAGAAGAGCATCCAGGAGAGAGAGCGGCCTGAGCAAAGGCCCTGCATGGAAGCACACCTGCACAGTGGAGCAGCAACAAAGATGCCAGGGTGGCAGGAGGGCAGCGAGTGATGAGCAGAGGAGCAGGAGAAGAGATTGGAGAGATAAAGGGGACTAGACTGTGCAAGGCCTTGAAGAGTCTGGCCAGGAATCTGGCTTTTACGCTGAGTGAAATGGGGAACCACAGCAGGGTTTTGAGCTGAGGAATTGCCTAATGTGACCTCTGTTTTAACAGGCTCACTGTAGCTGTTGCATTGAAAATAAGCTAGATGGCAATGAGGATGAAAGCCAAGAGACTAATTCAGGGCAGAAATGAGGTGGCCCAGATCAGGGCGGTAGCATTGGAGATGGTGAGAAATATGTCCAGGGTCTGGACATAGTTTCAAGGCCCTACCCCTTAGCCTCCTACTCACTCCCATAGCTGCTTCTGGGGTCCTCCTGGAATCCCTTGGACTTCTAGAGCACAGTTTGCAAATCCATGGGCATCTTGACCTGCCAGCTTCCCTACTGGCCCTGGTTCCTATCTCCAATAGAGCCAGAGCACTAATCACGAATGTTCAAAGCGCTGCCCAGGGAATGGTATGATCTGCTGAACCTAACTTTTTCTCTAGCCCAAACATTTAAATTTTGGGTAGTGAGAAATATTTTGGCTTATAAGTCATCACCGGAGTCTACCTCAAGCCTGCACACCAGCCGTTCTGGCTTGGAGGACAGCCTCGTGTGCCTCACTGCAGGCAATAATTCCAATGAGGGCCTCAAATGTGCAGTAGGCCCTCATGTACATGTTCCATCCTTCCTCCTCCTGTGAATGACAGAAAGGGACCAGCATGCACTCAAGACCCAGATCCCTCCACAGACGGCCTCTGGGCTTTCTGCACTGTCATATTGGTAATAACTCCATGTATTACATACAGAAAGTTCTCAAAGGAAATAGGTTGTGTTGATTCAAACCCGTACCAGTAGCTCCATATAAAAACAACATTATAAGCAGCAAAATTGCAGAGTCATAAAGGAGGATGGAGTTTTGGTTTCTGTCCACTTTAGTCGAACCTTATAAGCTGCTTGTGAATTGATCTGAGGGGCACATAGGGCCCACCTGGCTAAATTATTTATCCCATAGGCTTCTATTATTTCTACAATTATCCAAATTTAAGCCAGGATGACAGATAGAATTTATCTCCAATATCAAATGTGATCAATTAGTAAAGGCTATCTGGAGCAATGTGTTGAGAAGGATAGTGAAGCCACATCCAGGTTCAACAACAAGAAATAAAAAAGAACTGTAACTGATTAATAGTGTCTGCCATGGACGTGGTAAGAAGGTACTGTTACATATTTTATTCCTATTTTAAGCCTTTCTCTTATGTTCAAAAGCCCTATATTTAGAAGGTACCATTTAAAATAGAAATGGGCAGAAAATAATTACTAGTAATGAAACCTGTTGAACATCCATTCACATGTTATGTATGTTTTGAGGCGTAAACTCCATTTCTTAAGTATGTATCTGAATCCTTAAATTGGATGTAGCCTGGCCCAAATCTGCTTGATTAGGAAATAATTGTTGAATGCAAATCTGATAACATTCAACCCAGCTGTTTTGTCTATTGCCTTTTGGTATCATATCTTTCACGGAAGTTACTTTTTGAGCATCCAGTGTTTTCAAGGCACGATTTAGGTACTTTCCATATATTATCTCAAATTCTCACCACAATCCAGCAAAGTAGATGTGACTTATGTCTGTTTTACAGAGAAGACTCTGGATTGTCACACAGGTACAGGTGGCAGATAAAGGCTCTGAACCCACCTCCAATGCTTTGCTCTTTCTTTTCAAATTTGAAATTGGCGCTATGAGCTCATGCACATAATTTGCAGAGGTAAATTATCTACTAATGGATGTCTCCAGCTGACAAAATGACGAAGTTGTTCATCTCAAAGATGACTCTAGTAGCATAAGCCTGATGATCTTTGTGATTTCACTAAGTAAAGCCCCAAGGGCTATTAACACTGATTCAATAAACGCTGAAGCCCTTACCCAATCATTTGTTTGCATCCTTCAATAAAATGGAAATGTCAGCTGGATGTGACGCACCTCATTCTGCTAGTGATATTTTGAAAGAGATGACTGTTTTCTCAGAGCTCATATTTCCTCTCCGGTCCCCTCCCTTCCCCACTCCTCCCCAAGCCACCACCTGTTAGATGGTTCCTGGGAAGAAGGTCAGGGTTCCAGATGCTGACCCAGGACTGGGAAATTTCCCAGAAAGTGTGACTGATATTCATGTCTACAGTTCTGATTTTATAAGGCAGAAACATTTAATTGCAGATTTCCACTGTCACAGATAATATGAATTTAGGGCATAAAAAGCAAAATTCCAAATGGGTACTTTTGCCTTATACATCTTTAATAAAGCTTGTGAGAGGGGTCAC
Organism: Tursiops truncatus; assembly: GCF_011762595.2. Lineage (NCBI taxonomy): Eukaryota > Metazoa > Chordata > Mammalia > Artiodactyla > Delphinidae > Tursiops > Tursiops truncatus. Next base: position 104,372,436 of record NC_047035.1, read on the forward strand.
CGAGTCAAAACATAGCAGGCTTCACCCACAAGCATTTAACCCATAAATGCCTACTATGTGCTCTTCCTCACACACTGTGTGATGTAGTCATCAGCCTCTTTAGAGGTTGCAAGGGGGACAAAGGACCCAGGATTCACAGACCTTAAACTCTACCCGGAGAGGCAACATGGACACCGAAAACACTTGGAAAACATCAGGTTGATAACAACTAATACTATACAGTAAGCGACAGATTCTGCTCTAAATGCCTTACATATATTAACATGTTAATACATGCAACAACATCAAGAGCTAGGTACTATTTTTTATCCCCATTTTACAAACAAGGAAACTGAGGCTGAGGTCACATTGCTAGCAGAGGTCAAGCTAGAATTTGAACCCAGACTCTTAACCACACTTTGTGTTGCCTCTTATGTTACCTGCTTGGTGAAGTGGCCAGAAGGGTAAATAAAGCTGAGACAATGGGGAATTTAATGTAGCCTGTGTAATGCAGGAGGGCTTCAAGGAGGAGGCATGAATTCCTATGTCTGCATCTCTCATATTGGAATCCTGGAAACCTGACTGAGACTCTGGGGTGCAACTTCCTAACTTCGAATGTCAGCTCTACCTCTTACTAGCTTTGTGACCTTGGACACATTTCTGAACTTCTCTGTGTCTGTTTCCTCAACTATAAACTGGGGGTAGTATTTCTATTAGGCTATACAAATTCTGGAGTGGTTGTAAAAACAAAATGTGACACTGGGAGTAAAGGGCTTAGCATAGCTTTAAACATCATACAAGCTTAGTGAGTATTCACTGTTATTGCTATTACTATTATTGTTTACAGTTAGGTACAGGGTTCAGATAACTTTTGCCTTATGCTGGCAAGAAGGGTGCACAGGGTATTGTCAAGCAGGATGGGAACTTGGATCTTCAAAAGATATTTGGCCACAGCAACCACAGTCTGTGGTTCTCTCTCTCTCTCCATCTCCAACTCTCCTACTGTGATCAGGTTTCTTCCATGGAGTGGAGAAAACGATGGGTGGAGGCCATGGATGCCAACATTTTCAGCATATATTCAACTAGCCTAATGACCCCAGAGGAAAGAAGAGCAACATGGTCCCCAAGGAAGCCTCTGATTGGCTCAGCATAGTCATGGGACCCTCCCTGGGCCAATCACCATGGCCAAGGAAGGGTACCACTGTTGGCAGTAGAACCAAGAACCTCACGGAGTAGTGGAGGGGCAGCTCCTCCAAGGAAGGGGGTGTTATATCAGGAGAGAGAGCACAGGGATGCGAAGCAAAAACAACAGATGTTAGTCCTCCAACACCCACCCCTAGTACCTAAAAATAGGCTTACTTTGCCACACATGGGAACATAACTTTATTAATAACCAAATATCATTATTTGTGGTGAAGGAAAAATTACTACGTTTGTCAACTTGGAAGCTTGAAACCAACAGCAGCAAAAAGTAAAGAAGATATTCTGTCAATACAAAACAAACTTTAAAATGTGAATCAGATCATTGATAATTTTATAACTTCCTTTTTTTCAGCTGCCTAGCTTTTAATTCTAAGTTGAGGTAACTTGTTAAATTTTCTTGTCCTCCAGAGTTCCTTAAAGAGTTTTTATTTGGGAAGAAAGAGACTATTCTGCTAGTAATGCAAGTTGTCAAAAATAAAACTTGCAAAGAATATGCTTCAAAAAGCCTTGCCCTCGTTTCATCGTAGGTAATGCTATCGTAGCACATTTACAGATAATTTCAATTTCTCTTTTTGATGATCTTGGGTAAATGATAATGATGTGCAGGTTATTTGAAATATATCTCTGAGATACACCAGAAATACATCTACGCGTGGAACAACTCCTACGGAGCACCTACTGAACGCTGGCAGAAGACCTCAGACCTCCCAAAAGGCAAGGAACCCCCCACGTACCTGGTTAGGGCAAAAGAAAAAAAATAAACAGAGACAAAAGGATAGGGACGGGTCCTGCACCAGCGGGAGGGAGCTGTGAAGGAGGAAAAGTGTCCACACACTAGGAAGCCCCTTCACGGGCGGAGACTGCGGGTGGCGGAGTGGGGGAGCTTCGGAGGCGGAGACTGCGGGTGGCGGAGTGGGGGAGCTTCGGAGCCGTGGAGGAGAGCACAGCAACAGGGGTACGGAGGGCAAAGCGGAGAGATTCCAGCGCAGAGGATCGGGGCCGACCGGCACTCACCAGCCGAGAGGCTTGTCTGCTCAACCGATGGGACGGGCGGGGCTGGGAGCTGAGGCTCCGGCTTCTGTCGGAGCGCCGGGAGAGGACTGAGGTTGGCCGCACGAACACAGCCTGCAGGGCGTTAGTGCACCTCGGCTAGCCGGGAGGGAGTCCGGGGAAAAGTCTGGACCTGCCGAAGAGGCAAGAGACTTTTTCTTCCCTCTTTGCTTCCTGGTGCACAAGGAGAGGGGATTAAGAACGCTGCTTAAGAGAGCTCCAGAGACGGGCGCGAGCCACGGCTAAAAGTGCAGAGCCCAGAGACAGACATGAGACGCTAAGGCCGCTGCTGCCGCCACCAAGAAGCCTGTGTGCGAACACAGGTCACTATACACACCCCCTTCCGGGGAGCCTGTGCAGCCCGCCACTGCCAGGGTCCCAGGATCCAGGGACAACTCCCCGGGAGAACGCACGGCGCGCCTCAGGCTAGCAACGTCACGCCGGCCTCTGCCGCAGCAGGCCCGCCCCACACTCCGTGACCCTCCCTACCCCACGGCCTGAGTGAGCCAGAGCCTCCGAATCAGCGGCACCTTTAACCCCGTTCTGTCTGAGCAAAGAACAGACGCCCTCCGGCAACCTACACGCACAGGCGGGGCCAAATCCAAAGCTGAGCCCCTGGGAGCTGTGAGAACAAAGAAGAGAAAGGGAAATCTCTCCCAGCAGCCTCAGAGGCAGATTAAAGCTCCACAATCAACTTGATGTACCCTGAATCTGCGGAATACATGAATAGACAACGAATCATCCCAAATTAAGGAGCCATGTGGATGAAAGGCTCTTGGTGCTGCAGCCAGGAGTCAGTGCTGTGCCTCTGAGGTGGGAGAGCCAACTTCAGGACACTGGTCCACAAGAGGCCTCCCAGCTGCACATAAGATCAAACGGCGAAAATCTCCCAGAGATCTCCATCTCAACGCCAGCACCCAGCTTCACTCAACGACCAGCAAGCTACAGTGCTGGACATCCTATGCCAAACAACTAGCAAGACAGGAACACAACCGCACCCATTAGCAGAGAGGCTGCCCAAAATCATAATAGGTCTACAGACACCCCAAAACACACCACCAGATGTGGACCTGCCCACCAGAAAGACAAGATCCAGCCTCATCCACCACAACACAGGCACTAGTACCCTCCACCAGGAAGCCTACACAACCCACTGAACCAACCTTAGCCACTGGGGACAGACACAAAAAACCACAGGAACTACGAACCTTCAGCCTGCAAAAAGGAGACCCCAAACACAGTAAGATAAGCAAAATGAAAAGACAGAAAAACACACAGCAGATGAAGGAGCAAGATAAAAACCCACCAGACCTAACAAATGAAGAGGAAATAGGCAGTCTACCTGAAAAGCAATTCAGAATAATGATAGTAAAGATGATCCAAAATCTTGGAAATAGAATAGACAAAATGCAAGAATCAGTTAACAAGGACCTAGAAGAACTAAAGATGAAACAAACAATGATGAACAACACAATAAATGAAATGAAAAATACTCTAGATGGGATCGATAGCAGAATAACTGAGGCAGAAGAACGGATAAGTGACCTGAAAGATAAAATAGTGGAAATAACTACTGCAGAGCAGAATAAAGAAAAAAGAATGAAAAGAACTGAGGACAGTCTCAGAGACCTCTGGGACAACATCAAACACACCAACATTCGAATTATAGGGGTTCCACAAGAAGAAGAGAAAAAGAAAGGGACTGAGAAAATATTTGAAGAGATTATACTTGAAAACTTCCCTAATATGGGAAAGGAAATAGTTAATCAAGTCCAGGAAGCACAGAGAGTCCCATACAGGATAAATCCAAGAAGAAATACTCCAAGACACATATTAATCAAACTGTCAAAAATTAAATACAAAGAAAACATATTAAATGCAGCAAGGGAAAAACAACAAATAACACACAAGGGAATCCCCATAAGGTTAACAGCTGATCTTTCAGCAGAAACTCTGCAAGCCAGAAGGCAGTGGCAGGACATATTGAAAGTGTTGAAGGAGAAAAACGTGCAACCAAGATTACTCTACCCAGCAAGGATCTCATTCAGATTTGATGGAGAAATTAAAACCTTTACAGACAAGCAAAAGCTGAGAGAGTTCAGCACCACCAAACCAGCTCTACAACAACTGCTAAAGGAACTTCTCTAGGCAAGAAACACAAGAGGAGGAAAAGACCTACAATAACGAACCCAAAACAATTACGAAAATGGGAATTGAAACACACATATTGATAATTACCTTAAATGTAAATGGACTAAATGCTCCCACCAAAAGACACAGATTGGCTGAATGGATACAAAAACAAGACCCATATATTTGCTGTCTACAACAGACCCACTTCAGACCTAGAGACACATACAGACTGAAAGTAAGGGGATGGAAAAAGATATTTCATGCAAATGGAAACCAAAAGAAAGCTGGAGTAGCAATTCTCATATCAGAAAAAATAGACTTTAAAACAAAGACTATTAGAAGAGACAAAGAAGGACACTACATAATGATCAAGGGATCAATCCAAGAAGAAGATATAACAATTGTAAATATTTATGCACCCAACATAGGAGCACCTCAATACATAAGGCAAATACTGACAGCCATAAAAGGGGAAATCAACAGTAACAAATTCATAGTAGGGGACTTTAACACCCCACTTTCACCAATGGACAGATCATCCAAAATGAAAATAAATAAGGAAACACAAGCTTTAAATGATACATTAAATGAGACGGACTTAATTGATATTTATAGGACATTCCATCCAAAAACAACAGAATACACATTTTTCTCAAGTGCTCATGGAACATTCCCCAGGATAGATCATATCTTGGGTCACAAATCAAGCCTTGGTAAATTTAAGAAAATTGAAATTGTATCAAGTATCTTTTCCGACCACAACGCTATGAGACTAGATATCAATTACAGGAAAAGATCTGTAAAAAGTACAAACACATGGAGGCTAAACAATACACTACTTAATAACTAAGTGATCACTGAATAAATCAAAGAGGAAATCAAAAAATACCTAGAAACAAATGACAATGGAGACACGACGACTCAAAATCTATGGGATGCAGCAAAAGCAGTTCTAAGAGGGAAGTTTATAGCAATACAATCCTACCTTAAGGAACAGGAAACATCTCGAATAAACAACCTAACCTTGCACCTAAAGCAATTAGAGAAAGAAGAACAAAAAACCCCCAAAGTCAGCAGAAGGAAAGAAATCATAAAAATCAGATCAGAAATAAATGAAAAAGAAATGAAGGAAATGATAGCAAAGATCAATAAAACTAAAAGCTGGTTCTTTGAAAGGATAAACAAAATTGATAAACCATTAGCCAGACTCATCAAGAAAAAAAGGGAGAAGACTCAAATCAATAGAATTAGAAATGAAAAAGGAGAAGTATCAACTGACACTGCAGAAATACAAAAGATCATGAGAGATTACTACAAGCAACTCTATGCCAATAAAATGGACAACCTGGAAGAAATGGACAAATTCTTAGAAAGGCAAAACCTGCCAAGACTGAATCAGGAAGAAATAGAAAATATGAACAGACCAATCACAAGCACTGAAATTGAAACTGTGATTAAAAATCTTCCAACAAGCAAAAGCCCAGGACCAGATGGCTTCACAGGCGAATTCTATCAAACATTTAGAGAAGAGCTAACACCTATGCTTCTCAAACTCTTCCAAAATATAGCAGAGGGAGGAACACTCCCCAACTCATTCTACGAGGCCACCATCACCCTGATACCAAAACCAGACAAGGATGTCACAAAGAAAGAAAACTACAGGCCAATATCACTGATGAACATAGATGCAAAAATCCTCAACAAAATACTAGCAAACAGAATCCAACATCACATTAAACGGATCATACACCATGATCAAGTGGGGTTTATTCCAGGAATGCAAGGATTCTTCAATATACACAAATCAATCAACGTGATACACCATATTAACAAATTGAAGGAGAAAAACCATATGATCATCTCAATAGATGCAGAGAGAGCTTTTGACAAAATGCAACACCCATTTATGATAAAAACCCTGCAGAAAGTAGGCATAGAGGGAACTTTCCTCAACATAATAAAGGCCATATATGACAAACCCACAGCCAACATCGTCCTCAATGGTGAAAAACTGAAAGCATTTCCACTAAGATCAGGAACAAGACAAGGTTGCCCACTCTCACCACTCTTATTCAACATAGTTTTGGAAGTTTTAGCCACAGCAATCAGAGAAGGAAAGGAAATAAAAGGAATCCAAATCGGAAAAGAAGAAGTAAAGCTGTCACTGTTTGCAGATGACATGATACTATACATAGAGAATCCTAAAGATGCTACCAGAAAACTACTAGAGCTAATCAATGAATTTGGTAAAGTAGCAGGATACAAAATTAATGCACAGAAATCTCTGGCATTCCTATACACTAAGGATGAAAAATCTGAAAGTGAAATCAAGAAAACACTCCCATTTACCATTGCAACAAAAGAATAAAATATCTAGGAATAAACCTACCTAAGGAGACAAAAGACCTGTATGCAGAAAATTATAAGACACTGATGAAAGAAATTAAAGATGATACAAATAGATGGAGAGATATACCATGTTCTTGGATTGGAAGAATCAACATTGTGAAAATGACTCTACTACCCAAAGCAATCTACAGATTCAATGTAATCCCTATCAAACTACCACTGGCATTTTTCACAGAACTAGAACAAAAAATTTCACAATTTGTATGGAAACACAAAAGACCCCGAATAGCCAAAGCAATCTTGAGAACGAAAAATGGAGCTGGAGGAATCAGGCTTCCTGACTTCAGACTATACTACAAAGCTACAGTAATCAAGACAGTATGGTACTGGCACAAAAACAGAAATATAGATCAATGGAACAGGATAGAAAGCCCAGAGATAAACCCACACACATATGGTCACCTTATCTTTGACAAAGGAGGCAGGAATGTACAGTGGAGAAAGGACAGCCTCTTCAATAAGTGGTGCTGGGAAAATTGGACAGGTACATGTAAAAGTATGAGATTAGATCACTCCCTAACACCATACACAAAAATAAGCTCAAAATGGATTAAAGACCTAAATGTAAGGCCAGGAACTATCAAACTCTTAGAGGAAAACATTGGCAGGACACTCTATGATATAAATCACAGCAAGATCCTTTTTGACCCACCTCCTAGAGAAATGGAAATAAAAACAAAAGTAAACAAATGGGACCTAATGAAACTTAAAAGCTTTTGTGCAGCAAAGGAAACCATAAAGAACAAAAGACAACCCTCAGAATGGGAGAAAATATTTGCAAATGAGGCAACTGACAAAGGATTAATCTCCAAAATTTATAAGCAGCTCATGCAGCTCAATAACAAAAAAACAAAAACCCAATCCAAAAATGGGCAGAAGACCGAAATAGACATTTCTCCAAAGAAGATATACAGAGTGCCAACAAACACATGAAAGGATGCTCAACATCGTTAATCATTAGAGAAATGCAAATCAAAACTACAAGGAGATATCATCTCACACCAGTCAGAATGGCCATCATCAAAAATTCTAGAAAGAATAAATGCTGGAGAGGGTGTGGAGAAAAGGGAACCCTCTTACACTGTTGGTGGGAATGTAAATTGATACAGCCACTGTGGAGAACAGTATGGAGGTTCCTTAAAAAACTACAAATAGAACTACCATATGACCCAGCAATCCCACTACTGGGCATATACCCTGAGAAAACCATAATTCAAAAAGAGTCATGTACCAAAATGTTCATTGCAGCTCTATTTACAATAGCCCAGAGATGGAAACAACCTAAGTGTCCATCATCGGATGAATGGATAAAGAAGATGTGGCACATATATACAATGGAATATTACTCAGCCATAAAAAGTAACGAAATTGAGCTATTTGTAATGAGGTGGATAGACCTAGAGTCTGTCATACAGAGTGAAGTAAGTCAGAAAGAGAGAGACAAATACCATATGCTAACACATATATATGGAATTTAAGAAAAAAAATGTCATGAAAAACCTAGGGGTGAAACAGGAATAAAGACACAGACTTACTAGAGAATGGACTTGAGGCTATGGGGAGGGGGAAGGGTAAACGGTGACAAAGCGAGAGAGAGGCATGGACACATATACACTACCAAACGTAAGGTAGATAGCTAGTGGAAAGCAGCTGCATAGCACGGGGAGATCAGCTCGGTGGTTTGTGACCGCCTGGAGGGGTGGGATAGGGAGGGTGGGAGGGAGGGAGACGCAAGCGGGAAGAGATATGGGAACATATGTATATATATAACTGATTGATTTTGTTGTGAAGCTGAAACTAACATACCATTGTAAAGCAATTATACTCCAATAAAGATGTTAAAATGAAAAAAAAAAGAAATATATCTCTTACACCTTTTGTCGAATTTGTATTGCTTGATTCAATACATTTTTTCTTGAAGTTATACTACGTTGTTTTCACCAATTTAAATGACATCATTTGGAGTCTGGAATGCGAACAGGTCAGTACTGTTCTAACCCTTGAACTCTTATGACTTTCTGAGTGGTCCTTTGACTTTATTAGTGCACTTTAATCATGAGAACAGTATTGAAGTGCTTCTAAAGGAAAATATGATTGTTGTATTTATGTCAAAGAACTAATTAAAGCCATAGTTTTTTTTCTTAGTTTCTGAGAAGGTCACATCCTATGTGCATTGTCAGCTGAAAAATAAAAGCAGCTCACCAGGAAATCACTAGGAAAAAAATGCTCAGTCCTCACTCTAAAAAGTGATATATCTTTCAACTGGCTGCAAGATAAAATCAAGTCTCTTTCAAGGCAAGAGGTTACACTTTCCAGCAAGATTCTAATTCCAAAGCAGTCATGTTTACGTAGGAGAAAAATCATGTAAGCCCCAATTTTTCAAGTGTCTAAGGTGCGTGCATCTTTCTCCAAAGCCTCATATCTCACATGATTACTATGATATTGGTAGGAGACCAGTTGAATCCCTATTGGAAAACCATATGCAATAAAGTTAAGTAAATTATCTACAAGTTGCTAATCCAAAAGCAGCAGACAGGGAAATACACAGCACACTTTCTTTTCACAAATTTAAACTATGAGTGTCTCAAGGGGACATGTCCTAATCCCTTTTATATTTCCCTCTTTACACATAGTAGGTGATTAATAGTTGTTTGCTGATTTATTTATTTATTTACCTGGCTGCACCGGGTCTTCATTGCAGCACTCAGGATCTACTTCCCCGACCAGGGATCAAACCTGGGCCCCCTGTATTGGGAGCGTGTAGTCTTAACCACTGGACCACCAGGGAAGTCCTGGCATTTGCTGATTTAATTCAGAGTCAGAATGATTACAATCAGCAGTGACCAGGAGGTAGCTATGGCCTGAATCATCCAGACCAAAAAGTCCAGGACTGCCTCTAGGTTTGTGTACTATTGTGTACTGGGGGTGGGGGAGGGGAACATTCACATTGTAGACAGTATGTTACGGCATTTTCCTACAGAAGTGTCTAGCAGGTGCCTATTAGTAATCTACAGGAAGGCACCATCATCTCCATCGTATGGGTTAGCAAGGCCCTGGACAGAGGAATTGATGGATGGGCATTCAACCTTGAAGAGATCTTGAATCTTTAAATCACTGCAAGTGGGAGGAACAGCAAGAGGAATCCTGCTGAATAAGCAGTTGTTACACTTGCGGTGATAAGTTTAGGAGTCAATGAATATGCATCCTCTCGTGGGGTACATAATAGAAACCTGTGCTCCTCCCTCTCCCTGGCTCACATCCCAGTCAGTGGACTCTGCCACTTGCCTCTAGAAGGAGGGGGTAGGTGAGAGAGTGGGATGTTAATGACGCTCAGAACCACAGCAGCTGGGTCACGGCCCAGGAAAGCCACATCAGCCGGGCAGGCGCTGGTTAACAGCCTTCAGCTCAGGCCCTGAGGTCGCACCCGCATCAGAGTGGGGAGGGAAGAAGGGCTCTTGACAGAACAGCTGGGGAACAGGCAGATTAGATCATTTCATGGCTTAAAGCAGTGGTTCTTAATGGGGTGATATATCTCAGGGGGCATTCTGGTAATTTGAAGAAGGGCTTTTGGTCAGCACGATGATTATAGGAATACTGTCCACATGTGGTGGATAAACTGGGGATACTAAATGACCTGCAATTTGACAGTCCCAGACAACGAAGAATTTTCCCAAGTCTGGCATGACGTTTGAATGTTCCACTAGGTATTCACATACTGGAAAAACCTCTTTATCATTATCCAAGCCTAGAACCTACCTCTGTTTTTACATATAACATGAAGTAGGTTTTTTGTTTGTTTTTTATCCTTTTTCTTTTCCCATTTAGGTTTTTACATAATACTGAGCAGAGTTCCCTGTGCTACACACAGTAGTTCCTTGTTGGTTATCCATTTTAAATACAGCAGTGTGTACATGTCAATCCCCAATTCCCTAACTAACCCTCCCTCCACCCTTCCCTCTGGTAGCCGTAAGTTCCTCCTCTAAGCCTGTGAGTCTGTTTCTGTTTTGTAAATAAGTTCATTTGTATCATTTCTTTTTAGATTCCGCATATAAGTGATATCAGACAGTATTTCTCTTTCTCTGTCTGACTTACTTCACTCAGTATGACAAACTCTAGGTCCATCCAACATGAAGTAGGTTTTGCTTTGTTTTAATAGAAACACTGATTTTTCCAAGAGTACAACTACCATGCAAATCAGTACTTTGTTTTGCTTGGAAATATATCAAAAGTTGTTCATCACTGTGGAGAATCACTCCACTTGCTGGCTTTGTACTGCACACACCTGTGTTAGTTTGTACTTAAAACTGTCTCATGTAAAAATGTAACAGAAGACATTTGAGACTCCCTTTTGCAGAATTTAGTAGATTCTTAAGCAGATTTAGATCCAAATATTATTGAAATATGGATATATATTAAATGCATAAACATCATGGAATTTCCTTAATAAAAGTTTTTCTTAATATTTACAATTTTACTATCAATTATTTATAATTTTTTAGAACAATGATAAGAAACCTAGTATTGCAATTATACATTTAGGGTTGCCTGGATTCTTTTCCATCTTACTCTACAAGGACCTTCAATGTCTGCCCTTGAATGACTGTTCTTCTTCCAGTCTATCTTTTACCCTCCAACACTATTGAAGTATATCGTCCCCAAAGTTGTTCTCACGTACCAGAGATGGAATTTATATAAAAAAAAAACAAACTCACCATGTGGCAGGATTTCAAAATAGGAAGGTTTCCATAAAACTCTGTCCCTCCTCAGTTCATCTCATAACAAAAGCAACAATTGATGCTACGTTTATGAATAAGTCCCAGCTTATTAGGGAGATGGTGTCACACTTCCTCATTTTCTCCACTATATTAGTATGTAGTTTATCTTGGCATGTTATCCCTACTTCAGTTAAGGTTACCTCCTGCTTTCTCTTATCACAGACAAATGACTCTGGTCTGCTACTGTGTATCCTCACACTAGTTCCTCCTTCAGCGTCCTGCCCAGCTACTATTGCTCTTTCATTCTCCCTTATATCCTGTATATTCGGTGTTATCTTATCTGTTTCCTTCTCTTAAAGCCTGACTCATTTATCAAGCATAGGTGCAACCATCTGACCAATTCACTATGTCTTTTAGTGAAATTGTTCCTTACCATTTCAATGTTGAAATAAATTTTATCATTATTACATTTATTTCTCCATTATAGTTGTGGTAGTATATTACTTTTTTAAAGTTATAACTATAGGTAGGTCTTATTATTTATGAATTTTATTTCGGGACCTATTTAAAAGAATTTTTAATTTTTTTTAATTTTTGGCGGTGTTGGGTCTTCGTTGCTGCGCGTGGGCTTTCTCTAGTTGCAGTGAGCGGAGGCTACTCTTAGTTGCGGTGCGCGGGCTTCTCATTGCGGTGGCTTCTCTTGTTGTGGAGCATGGGCTCTAGGCGCGCGGGCTCAGTAGTTGTGGCTCGTGGGCTCTAGAGCGCAGGCTCATTAGTTGTGCCACAGGGGCTTAGTTGCTCCGCAGCATGTGGGATTCTCCCAGACCAGGGATCGAACCTGTGTCAAGGTATCTCTTTGCATGTGTTGATAAGCATTGGAAGAAGAAGATCTGGTAGGGAGAGGAAGACAGGTTAGAACTAGAGATGACAGTTTATCAACCCTCTAAATTTAAGGATGTCTGAGCCAGGGACCAGGGATACTACTAGGATTTTCCATGACTTAGTACTACTTTCTCAGTAAACAGAGCTGTGACTCGGCCCTGGATGATTACATGTGACAGAAATTCCTCCAAGCTGACAATACAGAGGACACTTTCTGTGGTTTCAGAGTTGATGCAGAGTGTCTTCTATTTTTATCTTCCTTAGATCATCTGAGTCAGTTTCTAGGAAGGTAGGCAGCTGGACACGCATTCTTTTTTTTTTTTTTTTCTGCAGTATGCAGGCCTCTCACTGTTGTGGCCTCTCCCGTTGCGGAGCACAGGCTCCGGACACGCAGGCTTAGCGGCCATGGCTCACGGGCCCAGCCACTCTGTGGCATGTGGGATCTTCCCGGACCGGGGCACAAACCCGTGTCCCCTGCATCAGCAGGTGGACTCTCAACCACTGCACCAGTAGGGAAGCCCCTGGACATCCATTCTTTTGCCTCTCTCTTTCCCAGTATTCTCCCAACAGATCCAGATTTTGTGTGTGCAGGGCAAATTCCCAAACAACTGCATCCAAAGAGTTTCAGATCTCTTCCAAACCCAAATTAACAGATTTTTAGAGCACTTTAACTATTCTTCTATTATTTTTTCATTAAAATGCTATGCATAAGCAAAAGGAGGTGAGTCCTAAAGTGAGATATTTGTAAGTGGTGTGATGGTGGGCACACCAATGAATAGCTTTAAACCTTAGATTCCTCAGTGCTAAAATAGGAATATTAAAGCTTACCTTGCAAATAAGTTATGGGAAGCAACTTCTACAATGTCAGGGATGTAGTGGGTATCCAACAAATAGTAGATGTCATTACCAAAATGATCTGTGACAGTACTTAATTTTCACTGAAAGATTTGTGGCACTAGATGAAAACAGATATTTGGTAAAACCATCTTAAAAACAGAAGAGTCCTGGGACTTCCCTGGCGGTCCAGTGGTTAAGCCGCCACACTTCCACTGCAGCTGAGACGGGTTCAATCCCTGGTCGGGGACCTAAGATCCCACATTGTCAAACCCAGTGGCTTTCAATTTTTTTTTTCTTATCATGACTCACAATAAATAATACACTTATATCATAATATATTTCATGCATGAAAACTAAAATAAATACTACATGGAACATTCCTACTCTTACTACATGTGAAGGATGCTGATGTTTTCTATTCTATGCATTCTTTTTAAAAAAATGTGTTTAGAAGGAAGTCTGCCTAATTCATTGACGTCAGAGGAAGTCAAGCAGCCACGGACAACTCAAAAGGAAGTTATTGCTCGCCAGAGGCTTAACATGAATGTAAACCCCAACCTTAGCTACATTCACTGGGTTTTACTACCAGAATAAAAGTTCTAAATCATACTTTACAACTGCTTGTCATATAACATTTGAGCAAGCTTGGAGGAGTCCCATTGACAGGGACTTGTCTCTGGCTGAGTCATTAAACATGGCATATGCCCCAACATCTCTATTTGCATCCACCAGGAGAGTGTTAGTGATTTTTCTGTTTTAAGCAGTGAAGGATTTGCCTTTGCATTCAAGGTGATTTCTGAGCCCTCTAATTGCCAATAGGTTTGGTGCGATAAGTACGCACTTAGTGAAGTCACATTATAAAATGAGTTGCTCAAATATTTAATCAGCTGTGCATAAAGCCCAGCCACATGGTTCCTTCTGTATAGCATTCTATCCACTATGGCGAGGAGTTGCTATGGGTTACAGCTCTCCTGTCAAACATGAAAAAGCTGGATTTGGGAGGCGAGTTCCAGCAATGGCTTCTTCTTATCTGAAGAAAGATTCGCAGGTAAGACTCTTGGGCCAAGAGTACAAAAGTCATGGATTCTTGTCACACATATCCTTAATAGTTTTCTGGGAATCATCAGTTTCTTCCTCAGCTTCATTCATTCAGAGGGAAGAGCATATATTCTGCACCAAGCATGTGCTGAGAGCTTACATAAAGGTTAAAATAATTTCTCCAAGGATATCTAGTCAGCCAGTGAAAGAACTGAGATTCTAAGTCTGTCTTGCTTATTTTGAGTCCCCATTATGTGGCCAGGCATTGTTGGGGAACATGCAATATAAAAAGAACTTTTGAAGGACCTTGAAAGTCTAGTGGAGGAGGAGGTAGGTCCATAAACACACTGACATGGACTAAAAAAAGAGCTCTCATGAATGGAATGAGCAAAGTAGTGTGGGAGATCAAAAGGCTGAATGACTAATTCTGTCGTGAGTTTTTGTGCTCTCTCTCTTTCTCTCTGTCTCTCTCTATTTATATATAGGGATTCTGGGTGTCGTGGGAGGTTTGAGAAGCAAGATTAATAAAAATTACAAGCCAGGGTTTCCCTGGTGGCGCAGTGGTTAAGAGTCCGCCTGCCGATGCAGGGGACACGGGTTCGTGCCCCGGTCCGGGAAGATCCCTCATGCTGCGGAGCGGCTGGGCCCGTGAGCCATGGCCGCTGAGCCTGCGCGTCTGGAGCCTGTGCTCCACAACGGGAGAGGCCCGCGTACCAAAAAAAAAAAAAAAAAAAGTGAAAAATTACAAGCCAGACTCCTATTGAATATGAACTTTATTTTTTAGTAATGAAATCCTAGTATTTCCGAGCCTTGCCTCATAAGAAGGGCCCTCCCAACTCAAACATTCTACGTATTAAATGTGACTCGAAATAGATGGGTCACTGGGTTAAGGTTTATGAACCTATTTTGCTATAAAGAGACTGGCTTGTCTTGCCCTTGGCTGGGCTCATTCTTTACCCTTAAAGGTTAAGAAGCTGGATGTCTTCCCCTTTTTAAGAGAATCAGATTCAGTTTTTTATTCACACAGTGTTGCAATCTCTTGGACACTTTTAATACTTTATCAGACCTCACACCTACATCTCTTTCCCAAAAGTTTCAACAAAAGACTAATTGAATATCATGAATTCTGACTGAGTCTCATGCCCATCCCAGAGCCAAAGGTGGTGGCCAGGAGGTCTTGGATATGGGACAGGTGCTCCAACCCTGAATTTTGGAGGTAGGTCCCATTCCACTATACAGACTAATAAAGGGAGAAGAGAGGAAAGACCAAAAATACTGTCACTAGACATAGGGTGAATAGATGTTGGGCTACCCTAAAATAACTGCCATGAGTATAGAAGAACCTACCCAGGAATTGTAGAAATCTTGGGGAGGGCATTATATTTTTTAACAAAGCCTGGAATAGGAATTTGAGCTAAGTCTTACAGAGATCTTAAGAGGCAGGGGAATATCATCTAATACGTAGTTTGCATCGGGGAAAAGAATGAGATAAGAGTAGATCTACCGTGAAGCTAATGAAGCTTAAACTTTCATATTTGACAGCAATCCTAAAAATGTTATATGACACTACCATTAATGAACCATGACGCTGAAACAAACTTTTCTAAGCCATCAGTAATAAAATATTTAAATCACCCATACTAAAGGAAAGACTATCTTTCTTTCCTCACTATAAAAAATTTACACTGTTAAATTATTGTAATATAAAGAGGTGATCAAATAGTATGTAGGCTAAGACATGGGGAAAGTACTTTCAAGGTGTGTCAGATGTTGATTAAATAAAATGTGCTGTTTACCCGGATTTTGTGATGTTTGTGGTATTTGTCAGGTCTTTCCAGTTTGTAATTTGTGATGACTTTTCTCATTCTAATTAAATGTTCACATTAGTACTTATGTATTTGTAATTATTGTTCATTTTCCTAAAGAGAGCACCAAAATCGTGTAAGCTACAGATCCCACAGGACCTGCATCTATTCCTGGATTCTTCCTTCGGCAGGGCCCAGAGGGTGGCTCAGAGCTGCAAGCTCACTTCCAGGTGTCTCAACAATTTCTGGCCAGACATCCTCACACCACAAACCCAAGGAGGAGAAAGTGTCTGTGGCCCTGCATTCCCAGCTTAATTCCCAAGGTCACTCTTCTTGGACAAGTGTAATTGCCCTCCCTCCCCTTGAACCAACCATCATATGGGGAAGGGATACGTTGACTGGTTTAAGCCAATCACAGCCCATTCCTGGGTTGGGGGTGAAGTCAATCCCACCCAAACCACACAAATAAGAATAGAGACAGAGGGGTAATTTTCCAAAGGAACTAGGTGTCCTGGTATCAGGGAGGAAGGGACTAAATGCTGGACAGAAAGCAGTAAGTATCCCAGAGCTGGGACTTTCCGTGGGAGTGAAATTTAAGAGGGCACCAAAAATTCAGCAAGTTAAATAATATTTTAATGCACTATTTTTTTTTTTTTTTTTGCGGTAGGCGGGCCTCTCACTGTTGTGGCCTCTCCCGTTGCAGAGCACAGGCTCCGGACGCGCAGGCTCAGCGGCCATGGCTCACGGGCCCAGCCGCTCCGCAGGATGAGGGATCTTCCCGGACTGGGGCACGAACCTGTGTCCCTTACATTGGCACGCGGACTCTCAGCCACTGCGCCACCAGAGAAGCCCTAATGCACTGTTTTTAAAAACTGAACTAGCAAACTGCAGCCTGAAAGCTGGTTGCCTTTTTCTAAAAAATATGGAACTCTTCACAAATTTGTGTGTCATCCTTGCACAGGGGCCAGGCTAACCTTCTCTGTATTGTTTCAATCTGAGTATATGTGCTGCCAAAGTGAGCACCTGGCTGCCTGTTTTTATTAGTGGCTGGGCTACCTCCTTTGGGAGTTAGGCTCTGCCTCACGACTGCCTGCAAAATCGTTGATGTTTAAGAAGAAACTGTCTGGTCCCTGAGGCTTCTTGGAACCCAGGAATTGTGAGATGCTCTTTTCCTATGACAACTCTAAATTGGCCTCCTGATTCAGAGAGGTGTGGGAAAGCAGAGGATGCCCCATTTCCCTAACAATTAAGATCAAACTCCATATTAACAGCACAAGCCATTCAGTAGATTTTGAAGAAAGAATGCTGGGAGGCCTTGGATTCAAGCTAAGCCTCTGCCTAATATCTCTAGCCCCTCACTCAGGCTCCTCCACCCCAAGCTGACGAGGGCAGGCTCAGCCAGCTTGCTGGCAATACGACGTGAAATCTGCTGGGAACAAATGGAGGAAGAGGCAGACCCTATCCACTTTGCTGCCAGACCAAGGCAGGCCTTCCTATTCTGTGTGGGCATGTTATGGCTTCAGTTACTGAGCCAGGCTTTATCCTCTGTGACAGCTCATAAAAAATCAACACAGTCTTCAATGCTATCAGAAGCCTGTGCCTAGAAACAGCTAGTGTTGATGAAAGGGAGAAAGGCATCTTTCCTTCTAATCGCATGTGTGACTAGAAAGCCAGTATTTCATTAACAGGACCACAGGTAACCAGTAGAAGTGACTAGTAACCACAGGGAAGCCAAACATGTCACTTTAAATAACAATCTCTATTTACTTCTAAGAAACACATTCCTGGAAACGTCAATAAGAGCCATTTGTCAGCTCTATGACCCTGGCGAGTCAACTGGACACTTAACATTTGGGTGCTCGGTCTCTCCAGGTGTGAGGTGAAGGACAGGACTTGAGTGATCATCTCTGAGGTCCTTTCCAGCTCTGGCATGCTACAGTCCTACCAGATGGGGGGTCATTTCCCTTCCCTCCCTTCCCAAGCAGTGGTAGGCAGCCCCATAACAGCTGTGGCGCCAGAGGACCAGGGCAGGAAACATGGTCAGGGCATAAAACCTGTATATACTGGCAAGTAGGACTGATGTGCTAAATAAATTTGCACTGTCACCTACTATTAGAACTTAGTTTAAAATAATCTCAGGGGGACTTCTCTGGTGGCGCAGTGGATAATACTCCACGTTCCCAATGCAGGGGGCCCAGGTTCGATCCCTGGTCAGGGAACTAGATTCCACATGCATATGCCGCAACTAAGAATTCACATGCCACAACTAAGGAACCCATGTGCTGCAACTAAGGAGCTGGTGAGCTGCAACTAAGACCCGGTGCAACCAACTAAATAAATAATAAAAAGTATAAAATAAAATAATCTCAGGAATGTATTACATTCCCAAATAATTTTTTCTCTACACACTTGTGATAGTTTGGGTCCTCTGAGAAGCAGATGCCAAGAGGGGAGGGAAACACCTGTGAGGGAAAAGGAGCAGGGGGAACTGGGGGAGGTGGAGAGAACCTCCAGGACCCAATGCAGGTCTGTCAGCTGGGAAGGGAGAGGGGGACACAGAAAGGCTGGGGAGGAAGGGTCTCAAACCTACAGCACCATTCTAAGAATGTTTCAGATAGACTGAATTCATTTTCTTAGGGCTGCCAGAACAAAACACCGTGGACTGGGTGGCTTAAAGAATGGAAATTTTCCCACAGTTCTGGAGGCTACAAGTCTGAGATCGAGGTGTTGGCAGGATTGGTTTTATTCCGAGGGCTTTCTTCTTGGCTTGTAGATAGCTGTCCTCTCCCTGTGTCTGCACTTCATCTTCCGTCTGTATAGTCCTGTACCCTAATCTCCTCTTCTGATAAGAACACCAGTCATATTTGGTTAGGGCCCACCATCATGATCTCATTTTAATTTAATTACCTCTTAACAAGTCACATTCTGAGGTACTGGGGTTAGGACTTCAACACATGAATTTGGGGGGACACAATTCACTCTGCAACAGACAGGTAGGGTGTCCTCAAGCCAAAGTTGCCCATTAGAGGAGCCATGCTTCTCACAGCCACGGGACTCCATGAATATCCCCGCCATGTTCTGTCCTTGGCTGGAAGCAGCCCACAGGAAGCTTGGCCTTGTGCAAACACCATGGTGGATTCAAAGAGGCTGCAGCTGGGGCCATCAGTTAAATATCCCCCTGCTGGCAGGAGATCTGTGGCGCATTTCCATGGTCACCACGACCTTCAATCTTCATTTACTAAATTGCTCAAGAAAAATAAATTGACCACCTATTAGGTACTAGGTGAGTGAGTCTCAACCCTGATTACATGACAACAAAATTAGCAGTGGAGATTTTGTTTTCCAGTACATTTTTCTGGGCCCCATCTCTGCAGGGGGTCACTGAGCTTGAGAGCAGGTGTGCCACGGGCTTGGGTGGGGAGGGTGGTGAATGTACAGCCTTTGCCCACTAGGAGCTCCGGGCCAGTGGATGAAAGTGACATCTTTAAAAGCTTCCTGCACAGAATAGCAGCCACATTACCATGCCCTGGTTAAATCAGTAACTAGAATCAGCTGGATGCAAGAAAGACTTGTTATGACTTATCAATCAGTAACAAATATAAAGTCCCACGAGGATAAGTTCAGCCACTCACGCTCATCCTGCTTTCTCCCTCAGTTCTCCTTTGCCGGGAGCTTAATCTATACTTCTTCCAGCTGAAACCAGGAGAAATGACTCAACTCAGATTGCCGTGTGATTCCCTGCAAAGGCGAAACCCCAGTACCAACATGTTCATTCCTACAGTGCGTCCCCAGCTGCCCTCCAGCTTCATCTGGTGGCTACCATCTTGGCCGTGTTCACACATCTCCAATGTCATGGAAGCACATTCCCCTCCTATTTACAGCAAAGGGAAGAAAGGCTACAGGCTCTAGCCTCTGCCTTGACGTGGAACGTGAAGGAAACACCAGGCTTTTCAGTCCCGTTTTGCCTTTTACCAGGCAGATCCCTTGGAGCAAATTATTTGCTCTCTCAACATCTCAATTTCTTCACCTGTAATTTGGAAGTAATAGTAACTACCTTGCAAAGTTGTTGTTGTGAGGATTAAAGAGATCACACAGGTAAGAATGTCTCCTACCACAGTGAGTTCATAGTTGGTACTTTATGAATAATACTGAGCCCCCCACCCCAATCATCAGAAAATTATTTTCTCTAGAGTTAGAACAAAAATTCTCTTGTCAAAACCACTGGGGAAATCAGAAAACTCCAGTTTCCACTGTTCTTGAAATTATCCCCTTTTTACCCCATTTATATAGCTGGGAGATTTCACAGCAGCCAAAACCTACTCTCTGGGAAGGTCCTAATGTTGATCTTTTCAACCTCATGTGAATTTCTACTTCTCTGGACATTCCTTCCAGAAGCATGGCAATGATAACTATTCAGCCTCATCAGAGAAAAGAAAGGCTTTACCTCTTGGTAAAGAAAACCACATCAATAGCAAGGACCTTTCTGGTGGCCTCAGATCACACCAGATAGGTGTCCCCCTCATACAAGGGTGGCCGCAGCTGGAATGGCAGTAGAAATAGGAAGGGTCATCACCCCAGGGGACTGCAAACATTTCCAGTAGGAAACATCTCTCTTCTTTCAAACTAAATCGTACCCTAGATACTGATATTTGTGAAACAGAAATGTATCCTATTTCATTAATATAAAAAATTTCAGTGAAAATGTATAACCTTTGCTCATTATAACCCAAAAATGTATGAACAGGAGACTGTGTTGAAATTAGGACATTAGATGACAGTTACATTTTCTATCATCTTCAGTAACTTGTTGTTTGGGTTGCTCAGTATCAAGGAAACCCTGCTGCACACTGTTAATGGTCCCAGGCTCTTAACAGCTCTTCTGGCAATCTTGGGAGACCCTTTGAGAAAACTGTCCCTAAAGCTTGAAGACATAAATACCTATATAGCAAAAAGCACCCAGAAAGCACAATCATTGCTTAAATTATCTATAACATAATATTTTCCCATTGCCACATGTTTGCAATTCACTAGTTATCCCACAAGTGAGAATTACTCTGTAATGATGCATCTGAGCTCGGCCCAGCCTTGAATCCAGCATGGTCCATGGGGCTGTGCTAAGACACATACATAGCCTTGACTTTCACACAAGACCAGTGAGGAGTGGCTGGTCAATATACAATTCCAGATCAGTACACATCGACAAGAGATTTAAATATATGCACAGCCGAGGGGACTTCCCTGGTGGAGCAGTGGTTAAGGATCCACCTGCCAATGCAGGAGACACGGGTTCAATCCCTGGTCCGGGAAGATCCCACATGCCGCAGAGCAACTAAGCCCATGCACCACAACTACTGAGCCTGTGCTCTAGAGTGCACGAGCTACAACTACTGAGCCTGCACACCACAGCTACTGAACCCCACGCGCCTAGAGCCCATGCTCTGCAACAAGAGAAGCCACCGCAATGGGAAGCCCGTGCACCACAGGGAAAAGTAGCCCCCCTGCTAGCAGCAACTAGAGAAAGTCCGTGCGCAGCAACAAAGACCCAACACAGCCAAAAAATATATATATATATATGTATATATAAAAATATATGCACAGCGGAGATGTTCCAACAAGATTTTTCCAAGGCCACAGAAGAAGTTCACATGGAACTATAAATTAATGTGCTCATACCTCCTATGGTTAAAATTACAATAAATCTGTTTGATTGTTGTCTTTTATTACTGTTTAAAGGCACTTTAATTTTTTAATGAAATTTGACTCAAGAGTTTGCAGAAGCATCTCTGCAGGACCCCAATCCCGGCCCAAGCTGAGCCCAATACAGTTGGAGGAACCAGGCCCAGAGAAGCGCAGGGTGTTGCCCGGCTCACACAGCCCATTAGTGGCACAACTACGACGAGAACCTGAAATTTCAGCCTCCTTGGCGGTCAGTGCTCTTAGCACGACACCAGAGTCCTGGGAGGCTCCCTGTGTCCCACAGTAAGGCCAGCGGTAGATAACAGCATATAGCCAAGCGTGAAATCCTTTCCCACAGGGGAGAGAAAATTCTCGAAATGACCAGTGGCTTTTATGACTCAGCCTGTGCTGTGGAGTATTGGAAAAAGCATGGTTTGTTTGGTTTTTTTTTTTTTTGCGGTACGCGGGCCTCTCACTGCTGTGGCCTCTCCCGTTGCGGAGCACAGGCTCCAGACGCGCAGGCTCAGTAGCCGTGGCTCACGGGTACAGCCGCTCCGCGGCATGTGGGATCTTCCCGGACCGGGGCACGAACCCGTGTCCCCTACATCGGCAGGCGGACTCTCAACCACTGCGCCACCAGAGAAGCCCTGGTTTAGTTTTTGAGAAAGAGAGGGAGCCAAGCTACATCACGCCAAGGTGTGGTCATGCTGGGTCTGCGCTGGGCCCCTCAGTAAATGTGGGGAGGGGATGCAAACACTGTGGACTGGAGCGGAAGGTGGGGGGTGGGGGCGGGCTTTGAGTTTGGGCCAACAGAAGGGCAAGCCCAGGAGGCCTGGGGCAGCAATCTCTCCATCTGCCAGACAGTTGCAACAGCTATTCTAAGCACTGGCCTGAGGCCAGCCTTGATTGATTTCAGCAATAAAATAACATGTTCCAAAGCTCATCTGTTTTGGACCATAAATGACAAAGAGAGCTATTACAGAATGTCACATTTGTCCCTCTGTTTGGGACACATCTCTGTATTAATACTTGTTTGGCCTCTACAAGTGATTCATGTGGGGCAGCAGAATGACTAAGTCACTGTCAGAATAATTTACTCACATCTCTCTCATCATTATTGTACGTTCTCTCCTGGAGCCAAACATTATTCATGTGTCTCTTTGACCATGTGAATATGAATGTCACCAATGGGCTCTGGTTTCTCTCGGCTGAGCTGAGACATGATAAACATGAGAATAAAATGCAAAGTGTTTCCAACAATGATTATGAAGCCCTGTGGTTAAAGGGTCAACCTACATTTTCTAATCATGGAACAAAGGAACGATCACCAAACTTGGAATTAATAAAGAAATTCCACCTCTGTCCACACCTCAACTATTTCAAAGGCCTTTCTAGTGCTGCCTCAGCAAAGCCAATTTTCCCTCCTACACACAGGCATCTTCTCACTGCCCCAGGCTCAGGAAGCAACTGGGCATCTTCCACTTTGTTCAGACTCTCCTTCCTTCAGGCAAAAAGAACAGAAACCCTCTCCAACTAGCTCAACAAAAACCAGGGACTGTGTTGGAAGGAAACTGGAGTTCTCTCGGGAAGCTGAGCTCATGAGAAGACAGGGCATACCTGGGGGAGCAAGAGGTCCTTCTCTAAAGAGGTACATTTTCAACAATTTAAGGAGACATGTTGGTAGGAGGGTCACTGAGCTTGTGTTGGAAGGTTAGAGGAAAAAGTGTGATATCAAGAAAGAGTTTGACAAGAAGTACAACCCCACCTGGCACTGCATCATGGGGAGGTAGTTATGTGACACGTGAAATCAGCACTTCATCTACTTCTACCTGTGCCATGTGGCCATTCTTCTGTTCAAATCTGGTTAAAAGCATGGACTGTGCCACACACCCAGTGATCCATCCAAACACAAGGACTGCAGCCTAAATTCCAAATACCAGAGACTGAAATCTTCAGCTTTGCCTAAGAGAACAGCTCGATCCTCGAACCTTTATTGTGGTTTGGTTTGGTTTTTTTTTTAATTTATTTGGCTGCATCGGGTCTTAGTTGCGGCACACGGGATCTTCGTTGAGGCATGTGGGATGTTTCGTTGTGGTGCACAGGCTTCTCTCTAGTTGTGGCGTGTGGGTTTTCTCTCTCTAGTTGTGGCGCGCAGGCTCCAGGGCGTGTGGGCTCTGTAGTTTGCGGCACGTGGGCTCTCTAGTTGAGGTGCGTGGGCTCAGGAGTTATGGCGTGTGAGCTTAGTTGCCCCATGGCATGTGGGACCTTAGTTCCCTGACCAACGATCGAACCTGTGTCCGCTGCATTGGAAGGCAGATTCTTTACCACTGGACCACCATGGAAGTCCCTATTGTGTTGCTTTGTACAAGGCATCCTCTGTACTAATTTGCTGTGGTTATAAAGCAATTAACAAAACAGCTTACATTTGTATTTATTTTCTATTCTATACTTTTCTGACACACGTTTTTTTCTCTTCAAAACCCATTACTTAAAAGGAAAAGAAAATCTGTTGCAGAAGTTTGTGTTAAAAAAAGACCAAAAACAACACCAAAACCAAAATACTGTCTAACAACTGACATGCCAATGGTCAAACCTGTGGCTTGTAGAGAAGGTGGTCAAACAGTGATATACAAGGTACCTACGTCCACCCACCAGCACTTCAGGGCCCACCCTCAGTCAGGCCCCAAGCTCACCATCAGACACTCAGGGCCAGGCTTATTGATGTTTCAGTGCTCCCCAGGGTTAGAGTGTGGCTACACTCTGGTCCCCAGAAACCCCCAAACTGCCTAGAATCCAGTTAGCTTCTCTCTTTACTTTTCTCAATTGTTTCTTAATAGCTTGCCATGTCCTGCTCATTTTGGGGGGCAATTTTATGACTTCATGTACAAGTAGTCTTGCTCTATGACTGCCCCCAAAATGGAAGACCTAAGGCTGCTATAGGATGAAAAGGAAGCTTTCCATCATTAATGCAGCACACACCAGTGCTGTTGTGGTGTGTTCCCTCATGCTTGGAGGGATACCCCATGTGCACATTTGGATTTCAGGTTTTGTTTCTTCAAAAGATGGGTGCATTTTTCCAAGATACTACTAACAATATAAATGGAGAATGTTCATGAGTGGAGGAGAGTGGAGTAGTTGCCTAGATGTCTGATGGGCGAGGGATACGGGGGTAGTTTGAAAAGAAAGGGGACCTGGGAAGAGCAAGAAATTTGGCTTAAATGGTTGCCGCCACAAAGAAGATGGCTAGTGTCTAAGCACGACTTGCCATGTGAATAGGAAAGACGGACACATCTCACTTGAACTAACACCCCTGGAGCTCCAGGTGGTTTCCTTGAGGGGTAGGGGGCTTGTTAGGTACAACCACCATGTTGCTGGAGATGGTATTTCATCTCTTGCACAAGGGAATATTCTATTGAAGTAATGGCCCTGGAAGGACAACTGGTGGCCTTGACCCGCCAGCAATGGAGCTGTCAACCTTGGACCCACCCTCTTTGTCAGGTTTTCACAGGAGTGTTTGCCCCAACCCTGCTTAGAAATGGGGCACTGCATCTGGCTTTGGCCAGCCTATCATTGTTAAGAAAAGTAAATGAAAAAGAAAAGAAAAGGAGAACAAAGAAGCCAGGGAAAGGAGAAGAGCGTAGATGAACTTCCTTTCAAGACTCCCTTTGTGACAGGCACATGCTTCCCATCGGGCACCTGAGAATCCACTACTGTCTGGACAACATGGGAGTTGGTATTACTCTGCCCTTCAGACCAGAGAGGAAAGAGAGGCTCAAGGAGTCAAATGACTTGCCCAGGGACACACAGTTGACTAGTGGCAGTGCCAGGATTCCACCCTGAGGCTCTCTGACTTTAAAGCTCGTGAACACTCATCACTGTCCCCACTCCTGGGGATTATCTCATTTTTCTTGTCTGGCTGTCCAGGAGACCTTGCAATTCCCTCACGTCTCATTCTTTCCATTACGATCACCCTCACACGGCAACACAGAGCAGGCTCTGCCAGCCCATGGTCAGCAGTCACCCCCTGCCGATGGCTGCCCCACTATTGGTCCTTTAGGCCACCACACCACCTGCGCAGCCCATCCATTCCACCCATAAGATGACCCAGGCCAACCCCATGACCTCCTGCTCCCATTCAATTTTGCTCTGGTCCCACCTCCACTGGACTCCCGATAGCCAAAGAAGACAGCTAAAGGGACAAGAAATACACAGTGAACAAAATTGTCAGCATCCCAGAAATCCGTGGGAACTAAGAGGCACGCCCATGGCGGGACAGCACCTACAGTGAGGAGAGGGCCTGGAGCCCAAGAAGTCTGTCTTCCCAGCTTCCTCTGCTGACTTCCTCCCACATGGCTGGGGCCCACTCAGCCTGTGTGGGAGAGGACCCCCTGTCTATAGAGCCTGGCCCTGGCGCCCCTTAGAGGCCACAGAGCACAACTCCTATTCAGTCCAGGAAATCACTTTGCCATATCATCTGTAAGGGGTTCTTCAGCCTTGTTGATCTGATAGCTCCAGTGACAGGGAGCTTACTACCTCTTTCCACTGCCAGACAACTCTCACCATCAGAACGACCACACCAACGTTCTCACTCATCTGTAGTCCTGACCTTCTTACCTAGATTTATGAAAATGACTCTTCATTTTCCCGTAGGTCTTCTCCTTTAGAAGCTAAGCATTCCCGGGACCTTCAGTATCCCCTCGTAGGGTGTTTTCAGGGCACCAGGACATCCCAGTGTCTGTTCTGAGATATCCTGCAGTGTATCGAAGTCCCTTTTTTAACTTTCAGCACCCAAAACTGAACCCTGTGTCCAGACGTTGTTTGCCCTGCAAACGAAGGATGGAATATTTTTCATCCAAACACCATACTCCTATTTTTAAAAAAATATATTATCGATTATTTTCTGGTTATTGGATACAAATACTTCCAACAAGATTCCAAGGCTTGTATTCAGTCTTCTGGTATCCGGAACATACTGCTGGCTCTCACAGAGCCACTCATCAATCAGTGCAAAACTTTACATTTCCATCCATGACATTCCTCCTTGTTGACGTCAGGCTGCTGTTCCACCTTGCTGAGATTATTTTGGGTCCTAATTCTACCGTTAAACTCACTATCATTGATCTTTATATAAACCTCAAATTTGATAAGACATACTGTGTGCACCCGAGTCATTGATATGAACATTGAACATGACTGTTCAAGATCAAAGCTCTACAGAGTGTATTTAGAAACCTTCTTCCAGTCTGTCACTCATTCGTCAATCAATAATGCCTTAGGTTCCATCTTTCAAAAAAGTCACAGATTAACTCTCTCATAACTCAATCAGCATTTCTTCATCTTGTCCATTTAATGCCTCCTTACAATCCAGATATACCATACCTGTTGCACACCCCCAATTTGACTGGCCAGTAGTTCTTTTGAAAGGGGAAATGATCACTGGGCATGATTTACAGCGAGCCACTGCTGTCTCTTGGTGAATTTCTACCAAGAATTCACAGAACATTCATTTAACAATTACCTAGAGACTTTCTAGATTCCACCTTCTTTCCTTTTTTGACAATTAGGGCACTGTTTTCTTACCTTCAGTCTTTTAGTACTTTCCTGTTTTCCATAATTCCTCAGAGATGACTGACAGGCATTCTAGTCCATTTACCCGCAATTTGCCTGAAGGAGGATATGAACTTATTCAAAACAGTTAGGTTTTTTTTTTTCCCCATTCCTTCCCCTATCTTGGGCTTCCATTTCCTGGTCTCCATGTTTTTCACTGTGTTGATCATTAACCTTGATACAATGGCAAAGTTAAAAAACAGTTACATTTTCTCTTTGTCATCTGTAAACATGACATCATCTACCCCAAACAATAGGCTCATGCCTTCGTAGTTCTTCCTGCTCTGAACCAAATAAAAACAGTCATTATTCTAGTTCTTCAAGCCAAAGTTCACCCTGCACTTTATTCGTCCTGTCTCTATCTTTACAAATTTATTCATTCATTCATCCATTGGATGAACTTTTATTAGGAAATCTATATCTTGCCCTCAAGTAAGATAGTTAAAGTAATTACATCCTAGTGACACATTCTCCTTTTGCCAAATTTTGGTATTTGCATTATTTGCTTCTACACACTTTCTCAGCACCCAGAATATCACATGTCACTCCTATGGATATAATTAGAGGGAAAAAAGGTTGCTGGAGAAAAAAAGAAGTATAGTCCATATGGCAGGGCAGGAGCAAAGGTATTTACAATGCCTCCTGGGGAGAGATTAAGAATGACAAGGAAAGTAAACTCTAGCATTTAAACCACATTCCCCCATTCGTGAGAAGGAAGAGAGTTAAAGCAGGCATTGAGTGGATTTCTTCTGGTGGATGGCAAGAATCACCAGTTTCAAGTCATAAAATCAGACAAGAAAAACATGCATGTAAAGTAAATGCATACACAAGCTTCTCACTGAAACTGCAATAGAGGTAGATTCTGAAACATTTCTAAGGAATTATTACTTAATATGTACAAAAATATTACCGATGGTTTAGTAATAATATTAGTTCTTGTTATTTTGGTTAGTTAACCATAAAAATTAAGGGTGTCATATAGATCTGTGACCTCAGTGTCTCCAATTCTACGTTTCACTTAAGGCCTTAAGTTATTTAACAGCAAAACTGTCCCATCCTATCCCATCCCAGGGGTTTCAGGCCCTAGTCCTTGGGTGTAAGGAGTCACTGATGCATCGAAGCCATGTGGGCACGGGAGTTGGAGGAAACGATGAGAGCCCAGTGAATGAAGAAGCTTCTCGTGGCAACAGCATTCAAAATGGACCTTCACGGGTGAGCGGGAGATGAAGGGCTGATCTGGGCAGAGGCCCTGGCCGGTGCTAAGGCATGTAGGGTAACCCACATGGCACGGAAACGCCAAGAGCTGACCCAGGGAAGGAGCAGCCCGAGGGAAGGCCAGGCAGTGGAACTGGGCCCATCTCTGAAGCCCGTCAAATGTCCCAGAAGGGAGCCTAGAATTTCTCCTGAAAGGAGAAGGGAACTAACTTGATTTGTGAACCTTCTGGGTAGTACGTCTTGAGCTGACTTGTGATTTCAAAAGACAAGGTAGGAGACAGTTTGCAACATGAGTTCTCTGGCGAGTGGCTCTGGAAGGCTCCATGTTCTGCTTTGCTTCTGCTATACCTTTTTTGTATGTTATCTTTAAGATAACGTCAGCAGTCTTGTTAGGCCAGGCCATAAAACAGGAATTTATTCAGTTCTGTCTCTGAAAAGCTGTGAATCACTCTTTCTGGCTGCAGTTTCTCTGTCTGTTAAATCAGGCCACAATACCTCCCCAGCTACCTCCTAGCCGAGAAGAGCTACCTTATTTTTGACATCTTACTGTGTGCAGGCAGGGGGCACAGACAGTATCTCATTTAACCCTCATATCAACCTTACCAGGGATGAACAATTAATATCCCCACTCTACAGATAAGGAAACTGAGGCTCAGGAAGGGCATGTGACATCCCTTAGGTCTTACAGGTGTAAGTGGCACAAGCAGGATATTCCTTTGCTGAATTTCCCAGTAAGTCGAGGGGTGATGGTTGTGAGGCTCCCCACCCTCACTGGATTCTAGGTGTTACTATGGTTGTAGGAAGCAGTGGGAAGACCCTTTCGTTCTCCCCCAAAAGCTTTCACCTTCTGCACAGTGTGCTACCTTTCTGTCTCCTGTCAAGCTGGTGCTGTCAGTTCGTGTTTAGAATACGGGGTTACTGATTTTAATCATAGCCCCATCCCAGGCCTCTCCAGAATTCAACAGTTTGGGAAACGTAATTCAGCCCTCACCTCCAGCAATACTGTGACCCCATTTGCCTTTTTTCCACTTACTCATCACACCAGTGATTCAGAAACGTGCTGTTCTTATGGTAATTCATGCTTGTGCTGTCCTGTACAGGCGTTGGCTGTGACTTCCTGTTAGTGCACGGCTTTTATTTTTGCCTGAACTGGGATCAAATGACTTCGCTTATAGCAAAAGTGGAACCGAAAGTCCCTGGAAACCCTGGGGCAGAATTGGTCAGATGGTTTTGGATTTATGATGTTTTCCTTTGATGGAAAATAAGGTAACGTAATAATATAATTAAGAGGTGGCTGCGGCGTGATGGGAAGAATATAAAAGCTGAAGTCAGGAGACCAAGTCTCCTCCCCTCTTTCTACTGAATGTGAATTTTTTTTTTTTAATTAAGAAACAGTCACACTATACGTATAACTGAATCTCTTTGCTGTACACCTGAAACTAACACAAAATCGTAAATCAACTATACTCCAATCAAATTTTTAAAAATAAATAAATAAAATAAAATGTAAAAAAAATTAGATATAGTTCACACACCATGAAATTCACCCTTTATGGATGGTTTTTAATACATCCAACCAACAGCCCTCTCTAATTCCAGACCATTTTCTCATCCCCAAAAGTAACTGCACACCCATTAGTAGTCACTCCCCATGCCCTTTACTGTGTCCCGACAACACCTAGACTTGCTCGCACCTCTCACCTTCTCTCTCTGGCCCTCTGCCCCCGAATCCCCCCCGTCATCACCAGCCAGGTCACCAGGGATGAAGTCCCTCTGGCTGAGCACAGGGCCAGGATCACTGTCATTTCACTAACCGTAAGGATGGCTCTGCTGTCCAGCACAATGTCATCCCTGATGGCAGAGAACCTCCACCTCCTTGCTACAACTGGTATCCACGTGAACACATAGAGAAGCAGTCAGAGTGGGATGGGAAGCCCAGAGCATGAGCTGGCGCTGACTACTGGCATGGTTCTCTGCCACCCAACCACACTCAAGAGATGGAGTCTCCAGCATCCGTCAAGTCAGCCTCAGGGAATATAAACACGGCGGTGCCCCTTGCCTAGGGCAGAAGTATCACTCGCGGGACTCACCCACATTTCCTGCCTCCTGTGTTGCTCCTATTGAAGGGAACACTTATTCCCCAGCCCAAGTTTTCATCCATAGGAGGAAATTCACGCTCTAGGCCAGAGAAGGTGCAATGTGCAAGAGACACCTCTCTCTGACCCCTCCTTCTCTCCTCCCCGGGGGGAGGAGAGACTCAGCACCACCTTTTTAAAAAATGTGTATATGATATGATATGATGTGATGTGGTGTGATACGATACGAAATGGTGTGATGTGATATGGTGTAATATAATCTATGTAGTATATACTTATGTCTTTGTTTTTGTCTGTTCCTCCACTAGAACATAGTATCCAAGAAAGCGGAGAGTTGGTCTCACCTCCAGTGCCTAGAACTGTGCCTAAACAAATTAGATGCTGTATGAATGTGTTGAATAAACAGAGGAGAGAGAGTCAGGAAAACAGAAAAGTGGCATGAGGTCAAAGGCCAAAATGGAACACAGAAGAGTTTGTCACTAATATGAAAAGCTCTGAATACTGAGACTCATATTTCTTTAAAAATTATATTTTTATCACATTTTAAGATGTTCTACTTCAGGACACTTAGCACAATAGGACCATCGTTTGGTGAGCCCAGCCCTGCAGCCAGGTTGGCTGCTTCAGCCTCCTGGCTGCTCTTCTGTTCTCAGGACTCTGCTCTCAACCCTGCCCACCCATGCTCAGCTGGATGAAAGGGGCCTCAGAGACCCCTCCTCTCTGGCAGCTGGGCCAGCGTGCGGGCTCAGAGCAGGCATCCTGGCTTTTCTTCCCGGGCACTACTGGTTCTCTCTAATAGGAATTGCCAGCCAGTCATTCCCCCCAGGGCAGCCCTCTATACAAGGTACTGAAGGCCCACCAGAAACGCAGTGATGCGGAGAACATTATAGTTACTGCAGCATTGTACTGTATGTCGTTATAAACTGCTTGATGTAGGATGTGGAGCCCCAAGAGGTGTGCTCTGGTAACAACAGGCAGTAAATACCTCGGTTGCCTTAGAGTTTTGCTTTGCTGAGAGGGGTCTACAAATTTGGATGCACATCCGAGTTGCCCAGACCAGAGAGGAGAGGCTCTTGGTGGTGACAGACCTGCCTCATTGCTCTTGCCTGAGGCAGGCTGTTCCTCCAAATAAGTGTTCAACAACATTTGAAGGGACTCTAGACTGTTATCCTGCCCATGGTATCCATGGTATCCATGCACCTCTGTCCACTCCTGCCCCCTCCCTCATACTGTACCCTGAAATGCGCCATTCCTCCTAATCTATCTTAACTTCCAATCTTACCCCCAACCCCATGGTGGTCTCAAGCACTAAGAGCTACCACTGGGTAAGACTGACACTTGTCTTAGCTAAATTTCCTCTGAAAGAGTCCAATCTACATCTGATACTATCCAAGGGCATCCCAGGCTCAGCCTCAAATTTCATGTCAATGGCTCCTAATGGAGTGATTGCACATTTCACACCAAGTCTTTGACCCAGAGGAACCTTTGTCTCTTGGCATCTGCAGCAACCTAAATCCAAATGTAAAAGGAGAAAGCAAAGGCCACGTGGAAGCTAGGTCAGCATCCCTCAGTGGTGTTGATTCAGCATAGGATTTGGGTCAATGATATTTTGCCATGGTCCACATTGGGGTAGAGCCTTTCATTAGCCATGAAGCTCTAGGCAAGCTTGATTTTCTCGACCTCTCTAAATGAATGCATTTCCCCTTATCCCTGGTAAAGAGAATGGAAAAACAATTTTAGAAGTCAGTCCAACAATTTTAGCCTTAACAGGTTGGGTAACCTACTTGGCACTAGGTTTCATTGTCCACCAGTTGACCAAGGGCATCTGGATGGCTGGTCTGCAGCCACCATGAGTTTGTTTATAGACCAGGATTTTCAGGATAGAGGCTCTTTACCTTCTTCCCTTACCTAAACAGCAGAACAATAACTAGAGAGTGTTTAACAATCAAAGAATGAGGGTAAGCAAATTTGATTTTAAGACCATGACGTCAAACAGGGTAAAGACCAAACAGTTTGGTCTTGCAGGTTTGAGCTACAGGGTTCACATAGGTTTGAGCCTACAGAGTTCAAACCTATGTGAACCCTTACACCATGATGTGTCAGATTGTAAACTCCTTGACATCAGCCCTACAGACACGCAAGGAGAGTCAGTTAGACTAGGAAGTGTATTTGCCCCTCAGGCAAATATGCAAAAAAATCTGCTCCTGAAGATGTGAGTGTGGCAAACATTGCTTTGTGATATTAGTCTTACGGCAGGCAGCAGCATTCACTATGGCCTCTCCTTAACAAAACCACACAGACTATTATGAGTAACTTTTAACAAAGTAAATTGAAGTCCACAAATATTTCATCACCTAAAAATGTAACTTCCATCTTGCCGGTAACAATGTTGCTAACATTTTCCAGGATCTCTTGGTTATGAGGTTATTTTTTCCTTGAAGTTTCAGGTCAAACAGTCTTCCTGATTCCCATTCCCCTGAGTAGAACTGACCACTTTGTTCTGCATGGTACCCTGTACATGCCTTTACTGAAATGAACATTACTGATGTACCCAGTTTTGCCCATATCTCTCTTGTAGGAATTCTTTCTCTTTCTCTCTGTCTAGGATAGAGAGGAACCTCTTTCTCCATGCAATCTCATTTCTACCAAATATATGTTTGTTGAATTAGTAAACAAAGTTTCTTGGAATGGTGCAGAATGTATGGTTTCTGCAGTCACCTTAATTTTTTGCATTATCCAAACTGCAACCAATAATGAAGTTTGAAAAAAGTTCAAGTATAGAAAATAATAACTTCCCATTTCCCATTTCCTTCAGCCCCCAAATTTTCTTCCAACTGCCCTTTTCCTTCAAAGAGGTTTTTTAGATCCTTTTAAGATTTTGTATTATATAAAGCTGCAAATTATACAGTGATGGCTATAGTGAACAATGCAAGAAGAGGCTCTATTTTTGTCCAGGCTCTGACACTAAACACCTGGGTCACACTAGGAAGGTCACTTCCTCGCCTGTTGAGTACAACTAGGGGTGGCAAATGGGTTTCATTTTAAGGGTCAACTCTAATCAGTTGGTAGCGATCACATAAAATATCATGTTGGAGGATTCTGAACTCCTAATTGAGTTCCGCAGGAAAGAATTTCAGGATTGATTAGTGATATCTGCCGTGTGTTGCCGGTGGAGAATAGGCTAGATATTTACCATCCTCATATAAATGATCTCAAGCATCTCTTCTCTCAAGCTCTAAACTTCTGATTTATTTTTTAGTAATTCATAGACTACCCAGCATCTTTTAAAATTAATAATACACATGTTACATACAGCCAGGATGCATTCAATGTTTACTAGATCCTGGTACTGTGCAAGGCACTTTGTCTAGATTATGTCATTTTATTCCCACAACAATGTGATGGGGCCCATGCTATTATTATTCACATTATGCACGATGAGGAAACTGAGACCCAAAGAAGTTGAGTGGCTTGCAAGATCCCAGGGCTATAATAGTGAAATCAGGATTCACACTCCAAGAGTCTCTCTCCAGAAACTGGGTTCTTAATCACTAAGTCAAGGGGGCCTTTCCACTTTAGCTTCTTTCTCAACAAAAGACTAAGATAAAGTCTGCAATAAGAAAAAAATAAGCCCGTTCAGAGATTAGGAAACTGCTTGTATTCTACTGAGAGGCAATGATTTGCAACCTTAAGTAACACAAGGCTGTACAAATATTGACTGTTCCTGAATCCCTGATATTACAGGCCAGCTGTTTGAAATGCATGAGTCCCTGGGAAAATTCAGACACATAATCATTTTGCAGTAGTACTAGTGAGTGAAAGAAGTGGTGATATTTTAGGTAAAATGAAACAGGAAATCATTCCTTATCTCCCTTTTACATATGGAGAGAAGGGTTAAGAACTTCACTTGGCACCTTGATGCTATTAGGCAATTCTTTTAGCAACTTCCTTGACACACCATCCTCAGCCCCTCTCTGTTCCACACTCCCTGACTCTCAGCAGATGATTCCCACTGTAATTTGCTCACTTTGTTCCTAGTCCTTTAGGCCAAGTAGACTCACCCATGCATTACGACCCTGTCAGTCAGTCCATCAAGGCAAGTCTCACCTGCTAGCATCTTCTCTCAGCTCAGCTCAGAAGAGGCTTCACACCATTTAGCACAATGAATTACCAGAGATGGCTATAAAGGACCAGTTTCCCCAAATTCAACTGACCAATAGGTGGGACAGGGGACCCGGTCACATTTCCTTTCATGGAAACCTGAGAAGCACACTCTCTCAACCTGCCAAGGTTAGAAAAAGGCATTCCCACTGGTGCCCAGCGTGTGAAAGGAGGTGCATATTGCTTCCCACAGAAAGATGCTTTCTTTTGTTGTATTTTGTATGTCAGTTTTCTTCTATCTTTATTCATCAATACTGCATTCACTCCTCTCTATCCAAGACTACACTTTGTGTCCCCTATGCTCTGGATCTCATCCTTTAAAAGAACTTACCTCTCTCCTGAATTGGGGGGTTTTAATTAATTTCCAATTATTCATTAACTACACTAATGGATTCTCCATTTAAGAAATTAAGAGGAGGCTTCCGGGTAGATGGCAGAAGAGTAAGACGCAGAGATCACCTTCCTCCCCACAGATACACCAGAAATACATCTACACGTGGAACAACTCCTACAGAACACCTACTGAACGCTGGCAGAAGACCTCAGACCTCTCAAAAGGCAAGAAACCCCCCACGTACCTGGTTAGGGCAAAAGAAAAAAGAAACAACAGAGACAAAAGAATAGGGACTGGACCCGCACCAGTGGGAGGGAGCTGTGCAGGAGGAAAGGTTTCCACACAATAGAAAGCCCCTTCGCGGGCGTAGACTGCGGGTGGCGGAGGGGGGAAGCTTCAGAGCTGCAGAGGAGAGCACAGCAACAGGGGTGCGGAGAGCAAAGCGGAGACATTCCCGCACAGAGGATCAGGGCCAACCGGCACTCACCAGTCCGAGAGGCTTGTCGGCTCACCCGCCGGGGCGGGCGGGGCCTGGAGTTGAGGCTCGGGCTTCCGTCGGAGCGCAGGGAGAGGACTGGGGTTGGTGGCGTGAACACAGCCTGCAGGGGGTTAGTGTGCCACGGCTGGCTAGCTGGGAGGGAGTCCGGGGAAAAGTCTGGACCTGCCGAACAGGCAAGAGACTTTTTCTTCCCTCTTTGTTTCCTGGTGCATGAGGAGAGGGGATTAAGAACGCTGCTTAAAGGAGCTCCAGAGACCGGTGCGAGCCGCGGCTAAAAGCGCGGACCACAGAGACGGGCATGAGACGCTAAGGCTGCTGCTGCCGCCACCAAGAAGCCTGTGTGCCAGCACAGGTCACTCTCCATACCTCCCTTCTGGGGAGCCAGTGCAGCCCGGCACTGCCAGGGTCCCAGGATCCAGGGACAACTCCCCGGGAGAACGCAAGGCACGCCTCAGGCTGGTGCAACGTTATGCCAGCCTCTGCCGCCGCAGGCTCGCCACGCACTACGTGCCCCTCCCTCTCCCCGGCCTGAGTGAGCCAGAGCCCCCGAATCAGCGGCTCCTTTAACCCCGTCCTGTCTGAGCGACGAACAGACGCCCTGCGGTGCCCTACACGCAGAGGCGGGGCCAAATCCAAAGCTGAGCCCCTGGGAGCTGTGAGAACAAAGAAGAGAAAGGGAAATCTCTCCCAGCAGCCTCAGGTGCAGCGGATTAAAGCTCCACAATCAACTTGATGTACCCTGAATCTGTGAATACATGAATAGACAACAAATCATCCTAAATTAAGGAGCCATGTGGATGAAAGGCTCTTGGTGCTGCAGCCAGGAGTCAGTGCTGTGCCTCTGAGGTGGGAGAGCCAACTTCAGGACACTGGTCCACAAGAGGCCTCCCAGCTGCACATAATATCAAACGGCGAAAATCTCCCAAAGATCTCGTCTCAACACCAGCACCCAGCTTCACTCAACGACCAGCAAGCTACAGTGCTGGACATCCTATGCCAAAAAACTAGCAAGACAGGAACACAGCCCAACCCTTTAGCAGAGAGGCTACCCAAAATCATAACAAGTCCACAGACACCCCAAAACACACCACCAGACGTGGACCTGCCCACCAGAAAGACAAGATCCAGCCTCATCCACCAGAACACAGGCACTAGTCCCCTCCACCAGGAAGCCTACACAACCCACTGAACCAACCTTAGCCACTGGGGACAGACACAAAAAACAACAAGAACTACGAACCTGCAGCCTGCAAAAAGGAGACCCCAAACACAGTAAGATAAGCAAAATGAGAAGACAGAAAAACACACAGCAGATGAAGGAGCAAGATAAAAACCCACCAGACCTAACAAATGAAGAGGAAATAGGCAGTCTACCCGAAAAGGAATTCAGAATAATGATAGTAAAGATGATCCAAAATCTTGGAAATAGAATAGACAAAATGCAAGAAACATTTAACAAGGACCTAGAAGAACTAAAGATGAAACAAACAATGATGAACAACACAATAAATGAAATGAAAAATACTCTAGATGGGATCGATAGCAGAATAACTGAGGCAGAAGAACGGATAAGTGACCTGGAAGATAAAATAGTGGAAATAACTACTGCAGAGCAGAATAAAGAAAAAAGAATGAAAAGAACTGAGGACAGTCTCAGAGACCTCTGGGACAACATCAAACACACCAACATTCGAATTATAGGGGTTCCACAAGAAGAAGAGAAAAAGAAAGGGACTGAGAAAATATTTGAAGAGATTATACTTGAAAACTTCCCTAATATGGGAAAGGAAATAGTTAATCAAGTCCAGGAAGCACAGAGAGTCCCATACAGGATAAATCCAAGGAGAAATACACCAAGACACATATTAATCAAACTGTCAAAAATTAAATACAAAGAAAACATATTAAATGCAGCAAGGGAAAAACAACAAATAACACACAAGGGAATCCCCATAAGGTTAACAGCTGATCTTTCAGCAGAAACTCTGCAAGTCAGAAGGACTGGCAGGACATATTTAAAGTGATGGAGGAGAAAAACCTGCAACCAAGATTACTCTATCCAGCAAGGATCTCATTCAGATTTGATGGAGAAATTAAAACCTTTACAGACAAGCAAAAGCTGAGAGAGTTCAGCACCACCAAACCAGCTTTACAACAACTGCTAAAGGAACTTCTCTAGGCAAGAAACACAAGAGAAGGAAAAGACCTACAATAACAAACCCAAAACAATTAAGAAAACGGGAATAGGAACATACATATCAATAATTACCTTAAATGTAAATGGACTAAATGCTCCCACCAAAAGACACAGATTGGCTGAATGGATACAAAAACAAGACCCATATATTTGCTGTCTACAACAGACCCACTTCAGACCTAGAGACACATACAGACTGAAAGTAAGGGGATGGAAAAAGATATTTCATGCAAATGGAAACCAAAAGAAAGCTGGAGTAGCAATTCTCATATCAGACAAAATAGACTTTAAAATAAAGACTATTAGAAGAGACAAAGAAGGACACTACATAATGATCAAGGGATCGATCCAAGAAGAAGATATAACAATTGTAAATATTTATGTACCCAACATAGGAGCACCTCAATACATAAGGCAAATACTAACAGCCATAAAAGGGGAAATCGACAGTAACACATTCATAGTAGGGGACTTTAACACCCCACTTTCACCAATGGACAGACCATCCAAAATGAAATAAATAAGGAAACACAACCTTTAAATGATACATTAAACAAGATGGACTTAATTGATATTTATAGGACATTCCATCCAAAAACAACAGAATACACATTTTTCTCAAGTGCTCATGGAACATTCCCCAGGATAGATCATATCTTGGGTCACAAATCAAGCCTTGGTAAATTTAAGAAAATTGAAATTGCATCAAGTATCTTCTCCAACCACAACGCTATGAGAGTAGATATCAATTACACGAAAAGATCTGTAAAAAAATACAAACACATGAAGGCTAAACAATACACTACTTAATAACGAAGTGATCACTGAAGAAATCAAAGAGGAAATAAAAAAATACCTAGAAAAAAATGACAATGGAAACACGACAACCCAAACCCTATGGGATGCAGCAAAAGCAGTTCTAAAAGGGAAGTTTATAGCAATACAATCCTACCTTAAGAAACAGGAAACATCTCGAATAAACAACCTAACCTTGCACCTAAAGCAACTAGAGAAAGAAGAACACAAAAAACCCCCCAAAGTTAGCAGAAGGAAAGAAACCATAAAAATCAGATCAGAAATAAATGAAAAAGAAATGAAGGAAACGATAGCAAAGATCAATAAAACTAAAAGCTGGTTCTTTGAGAAGATATACAAAATTGATAAACCATTAGCCAGATTCATCAAGAAAAAAAGGGAGAACTCAAATCAATAGAATTAGAAATGAAAAAGGAGAAGTAACAACTGACACTGCAGAAATACAAAAGATCATGAGAGATTACTACAAGCAACTCTATGCCAATAAGATGGACAACATGGAAGAAAAGGACAAATTCTTAGAAATGCACAACCTGCCAAGACTGAATCAGGAAGAAAAAGAAAATATGAACAGGCCAATCACAAGCACTGAAATTGAAACTGTGATTTAAAAATCTTCCAACAGGGCATCCCTGGTGGTGCAGTGGTTGAGAGTCCGCCTGCTGATGCAGGGGACACGGGTTCGTGCCCCGGTCCGGGAAGATCCCATGTGTCGCAGAGGGGCTGGGCCCGTGAGCCATGGGTGCTAAGCCTGCACGTCCGGAGTCTGTGCTCCACAACGGGAGAGGCCACAGCAGTGAGAGGCCCGCATACCGCAAAAAAAAAAAAAAAAAAAAAAAAATCTTCCAACAAACAAAAGCCCAGGACCAGATGGCTTCACAGGCGAATTCTATCAAACATTTAGAGAAGAGCTAACACCTATCCTTCTCAAACTCTTCCAAAATATAGCAGAGGGAGGAACACTCCCAAACTCATTCTACGAGGCCGCCACCACCCTGATACCAAAACCAGACAAGGATATCACAAAGAAAGAAAACTACAGGCCAATATCACCGATGAACACAGATGCAAAAATCCTCAACAAAATACTAGCAAACAGAATCCAACATCACATTAAACGGATCATACACCATGGTCAAGTGGGGTTTATTCCAGGAATGCAAGGATTCTTCAATATACGCAAATCAATCAATGTGATACACCATATTAACAAATTGAAGGAGGAAAACCATATGATCATCTCAATAGATGCAGAGAAAGCTTTTGACAAAATTCAACACCCATTTATGATAAAAACCCTGTAGAACGTAGACAGAGGGAACTTTCCTCAACATAATGAAGGCCATATATGACAAACCCACAGCCAACATCGTCCTCAATGGTGAAAAACTGAAAGCATTCCCACTAAGATCAGGAACAAGACAAGGTTGCCCACTCTCACCACTCTTATTCAACATAGTTTTGGAAGTTTTAGCCACAGCAATCAGAGAAGAAAAGGAAATAAAAGGAATCCAAATCAGAAAAGAAGAAGTAAAGCTGTCACTGTTTGCAGATGACATGCTAGAGAATCCTAAAGATGCTACCAGAAAACTACTAGAGCTAATCAATGAATTTCGTAAAGTAGCAGGATATGAAATTAATGCACAGAAATCTCTGGCATTTCTATACACTAATGATGAAAAATCTGAAAGTGAAATCAAGAAAACACTCCCATTTACCATTGCAACAAAAAGAATAAAATATCTAGGAATAAACCTACCTAAGGAGACAAAAGACCTGTATGCAGAAAATTATGACACTGATAAAAGAAATTAAAGATGATACAAATAGATGGAGAGATATACCATGTTCTCGGATTGGAAGAATCAACATTGTGAAAATGACTCTACTACCCAAAGCAATCTACAGATTCAGTGCAATTCCTATCAAACTACCACTGGCATTTTTCACAGAACTAGAACAAAAAATTTCACAATTTGTATGGAAACACAAAAGACCCTGAATAGCCAAAGCAATCTTGAGAACAAAAAATGGAGCTGGAGGAATCAGGCTCCCTGACTTCAGACTATACTACAAAGCTACAGTAATCAAGACAGTATGGTACTGGCACAAAAACAGAAAGATATATCCATGGAACAGGATAGAAAGCCCAGAGATAAACCCACGCACATATGGTCACCTTATCTTTGATAAAGGAGGCAGGAATGTACAGTGGAGAAAGGACAGCCTCTTCAATAAGTGGTGCTGGGAAAACTGGACAGGTACATGTAAAAGTATGAGATTAGATCACTCCCTAACACCATACACAAAAATAAGCTCAAATGGACCAAAGACCTAAATGTAAGGCCAGAAACTATCAAACTCTTAGAGGAAAACATAGGCAGAACACTCTATGACATAAATCACAGCAAGATCCTTTTTGACCCACCTCCTAGAGAAATGGAAATATAAACAAAAGTAAACAAATGGGACCTAATGAAACTTCAGAGCTTTTGCACAGCAAAGGAAACCATAAACAAGACCAAAAGACAACCCTCAGAATGGGAGAAAATATTTGCAAATGAAGCAACTGACAAAGGATTAATTTCCAAAAGTTACAAGCAGCTCATGCAGCTCAATAACAAAAAAACAAACAACCCAATCCAAAAATGGGCAGAAGACCTAAAGAGACATTTCTCCAAAGAAGATATACAGACTGCCAACAAACACATGAA
Organism: Tursiops truncatus; assembly: GCF_011762595.2. Lineage (NCBI taxonomy): Eukaryota > Metazoa > Chordata > Mammalia > Artiodactyla > Delphinidae > Tursiops > Tursiops truncatus. Next base: position 104,413,802 of record NC_047035.1, read on the forward strand.
AGAATGCTCAACATCATTAATCATTAGAGAAATGCAAATCAAAACTACAATGAGATACCATCTCACACCAGTCAGAATGGCCATCATCAAAAAATCTAGAAACAATAAATGCTGGAGAGGGTGTGGAGAAAAGGGAACCCTCTTGCACTGTTGGTGGGAATGTAAATTGATACAGCCACTGTGGAGAACAGTATGGAGGTTCCTTAAAAAATTACAAATAGAACTACCATATGACCCAGCAATTCCACTACTGGGCATATACCCTGAGAAAACCATAATTCAAAAAGAGCCATGTACCAAAATGTTCATTGCAGCTCTATTTACAATAGCCAGGAGATGGAAACAACCTAAGTGTCCATCATCAGATGAATGGATAAAGAAGATGTGGCACAAATATACAATGGAATATTACTCAGCCATAAAAAGTAACGAAATTGAGCTATTTGTAATGAGGTGGATGGACCTACAGTCTGTCACACAGAGTGAAGTAAGTGAGAAAGAGAAAGACAAATACCGTATGCTAACACATATATATGGAATTTAGAAAAAAAATGTCATGAAGAACCTAGGGGTAAGACAGGAATAAAGACACAGACCTACTAGAGAATGGACTTGAGGATATGGGGAGGGGGAAGGGTAAACAGTGACAAAGCGAGAGAGAGGCATGGACATATATACACTAGCAAACATAAGGTAGATAGCTAGTGGGAAGCAGCCGCATAGCACAGGGAGATCAGCTCATGCTTTGTGACCGCCTGGAAGGTTGGGATAGGGAGGGTGGGAGGGAGGGAGACGCAAGAGGGAAGAGAGATGGGAACATATGTATATGTATAACTGATTCACTTTGTTATAAAGCAGAAACTAACACACCATTGTAAAGCAATTATACTCCAGTAAAGATGTAAAAAAAAGAAATTAAGATATTACAGATAAGGCTAAAGTCAGGTAGGTAGTTGAGAATATGGATTTTGAAGGAGGGGAATGGGAATAATAGCTTAAGTGGTCATTGAAGACATGACCATCGATGAGATTCTGGAGAGAATTTTCTCCTCTATCTTAAACCCTTTTAAAAACAGTTTCTTCCCCTCAGCATAAATAGCCTCATCTTCAGAAACAAAACCACTCTCATCTTCAGAAATAAAATCAAGAAAACAGACCAAAAAAATCTCACCTTTTCCTAAATCTTTCTCCAGTTATCAACTGCCTCTTTCCTTCCTGTCCTCCCATCCACTCCTTTTAAGGTTTTCTCTGTATCCTCTAACTTCTGCAGTTCTACTATAATGTGTCTTGCTTTTGTTTATGTGGGTTAGACCTAACACAAAGAGCACACATTTACACCAAGAGTGTCAATAAAAACCCAAGCGTATTTTATTGTTGCCTTCTACTACCCTTGATCCAGAGAGCTGCGAGTAGGAGCAAGGAAACTAGAAGCCACCTGTACAGTTATACCCATTCCGCTGTGGTCCCAGCTAGACCAATTTAGGGCCCCCTAAATGTAAGGAGCAGCTCCTCCCTGCCAGGGGGACATGGACCATTCATGTCTGGAGCTCCCGGGATGGGCAGTGCTCCCCCAAGCACTCAGCACAGCTAGAGAGCTGGTCATTGCCAAGGTAAGCACTTGTTTTGTCAAGAGCTTATCAGGGTATAACTGTGATTACTACCAGCCGTGCCCAGCAAGCTCACTTCTCTACTCCATCCTGGTCAATCAATCATACTTATGTGTTCACTCTTACATCATATATCATCATAAAAAATTGTTTGTATTTTTAAGCCTAATATCCTTCTCATTTATTCTGGTGACCCTCTAAAAGGAGTCTCAATATGCCACATTAATCCAGTAAGTCCCTGGACCAAAAGGGAAGGCCCCAAATCTCCTCTCATTGTATCATTATATATGTACACAGAAAAAATCAGAAAGAAATTCTCTTTATAAACGAATAGCCAGAAATGTCTACTTAGACCTTCCACCCATTTTTTGATTGGGTTGTTTGTTTTTTTGACATTGAGCTGCATGAGCTGTTTGTATATTTTGGGGATTAATCCCTTGTTGGTTGCTTTGTTTTCAAATGTTTTCTCCCATTCTGAAAGTTGTCTTTTCATTTTGTTTGTGGTTTCCTTTGGTGTGCAAAAGCTTTTAAGTTTAATTTGGTCCCATTTGTTTATTTTTGTTTTTATTTTCATTACTCTGGGAGGTGCATCAAAAGAAGACATACAGATGGTTAAAAAGCACAGGAAAAGATGCTCAGCATCACTAATTATTAGAAAAATGCAAATCAAAACTACAATGAGTATCACCTCACACCGTTCAGAATGGCCATCATCAAAAAATCTGCAAACAATAAATGCTAGAGAGGGTGTGGAGAAAAGGGAACCTTCCTACAATGTTGATGGTAATGTAAACTGGTACAGCCACTATGGAGAACGGTCTGGAAGTTCCTTAAAGAAACTAAAAATAGAGCTACCATATGATCTGGCAATCCCCCTCCTGGGCATATATCTGGAGAAAACCGTAATTCGAAAGGATACATGCATCCCAATGTTCACTGCAGCACTATTTACAATAGGCAGGGCATGGAAGCAACCTAAATGTCCATCAACAGAGGAATGGATAAAGAAGATGTGGTACATATATACAATGGAATATTACTCAGCCATAAAAAAGAACAAAATAATGCCATGTGAAGCAACATGGATGGACCTCGAGATTATCATACTAAGTGAAGTTAAGTCAGACAGAGAAAGATAAATATCATGAGATATTGCTTATATGTGGAATCTTAAAAAAGGTTACTAATCTACAAAACAGAAGTAGAGTTACAGAAATAGAAAATAAACTCATGGTTACCGGCGTGTAAGGGGGTAGAGGGATAGATTGGAAGATTGGGATTGACACATACACTCTACTATATAAAATAGATAACTAATAAGGACCTCCTGTATAGCACAGGGAACCCTACTCAATACTCTGTAATGGCCTCTATGGGAAAAGAATCTTAAAAAGGGTGGATATATGTATATGTATAACAGATTCACTTTGCTGTACACCTGAAACTAACACAACACTGTAAATCAACTATACCCCAATAAAAATGAAAAAAAAGAAAAAGGATAGCCAGTTGTCCTGACAAAATTTAATAAATGTTACCCATCCTTCTCCCAAAGATTTAAAATATTACCTTCATCAAAAACCTCCTTTTCAGGGTTTCCCTGGTGGTGCAGTGGTTAAGAATCCACCTGTCAAGGAAGGGGACATGGGTTTGATCCCTGGTCCGGGAAGATCCCACATGCTGTGGAGCAGCTAAGCCTGTGAGCCACAACTACTGAGCCTGCGCTCTAGAGCCCACGAGCCACAACTATTGAGCCCGCGTGCCACAACTACTGAAGCCCGCGTGCCTAGAGCCTGTGCTCCGCAACAAGAGAAGCCACTGCAATGAGAAGCCCGCGCACCGCAACAAAGAGTAGCCCCCGCTCACAGCAACTAGAGAAAGCCTGCGCACAGCAACGAAGACCCAACACAGCCAAAAATTAAAAAATTATTAAAAAAAAAAAACACGTAATTTTCAACTATGCAGGACTGTTTCATTTTTAGATTCTTTGATCTCTAATTCTAGTCCAATATCAATATCATACGGTTTTACGTGCTACAATTTTTCATTTCATTTTGATATTTAGTAAGTCCTCCTTTGTTGTTCTTTTCTGGCAAAAATTCTTGGGAGGGGGAAACTAGTGTACACATTTTCTCTTTCATGTAAACGTTAGAATCTGTTTGTTAATTAAATATCCTTTTGAAATTGGCAGAGAGGCATACCAAGTCAGTGAGGATGAGCTGGGCTTGTTAATATTCTATTACTGGGGGTAACTGGACAGCCATATGGAAAAAAGATAAAATTCTATCCATATCTCTAACTGTTTATAAGGATACTTTAGAGGTTTAATGTACCAGAGGTTTAATTTATTGGAGAAATAATAGAAAAATAAGGGGACACAGGCTGTGTCTTCAGCCTCACTGGGAGAGACAGATGCCTATGTGTGGGCTGCAGCAAAGGCTATAGAGCAGGTTTGCACAAGGCCCCACGGGAACCCAGTAGGGAGTATCAGCTCCGCCTGAGAACACGAAGGCTTCACAGCCCCTCTGGGCTGCAAATGAGAAAGTCAACAGGCTCAGGAGAGGTGGGAGGGGGTGTCAAGCAGGGGCAAAGTTATGGGGATACAGAAGGGCACGTGCGAGATCAGGGAATTTCAGAGTGAAGGGTATGTAGCTGAGAGGGCTGATGTGAGGTTGAGCGTGGGCTAGACTGTGCCAGCTCCCAGAGGGCTGTGACCCTAGACTGCAGAGCTAGTCAGCAAAGGGGTACCTGCGTCTAGGAATTCACCCTTGAAGCCTTGGGGCGTCGGGAAATTCTTACCTGGTCCCCCAGTTAGCTACTACAGCTCATTCACTGCAGACTAGAGAGAGGAGAGGCCTCAACCCTGACACTCTCCAGGCTCCCCACAACTCCTGGTTTCATCTTAGCAAAAGCCCAACACAAGTGCCAGGGCCTCTGCAGCATCTCTGCGACCTCCGCAGTGGGTATAACCTGTCCTGAGTGTTGGTGCCCTCTGCAGACTTCGGTGCTATAGCAATAATCAGGAGACTTCGGGGGTTTTCTCTGGGTTCAAAACACTTCAGTTTCACTTGGTGCCAGCACTTGCCAGCTCTGGAGCCTAGAGCCATCACAAACAAATTCTGTTCACATGATGTCCACGAGCCCCCAGCCCCTCTTAAACTAACAAAAACACCCTTATCTCCCAGCCCCCCAAAAAGAAATCCCCATCATTGTTCAAATGCACCAACTTCCTATTCTCCCTGGCCTGCTGCCTCTTCTTCACTTCAGTTTCCCAGCAGCGGCCAACATCCCTGGCAACTTGAGCAGCAAAGCAGGCGGGTTCTACCCAGGTGTGTGCAGGACGAGGCGTGTGGGAGGAGACAACCTGGCGGGCATAGCAGGGCTCTTCCCAGCTCTCCAAGAGCCAGAGGCATTTATTTACAAGGCCGGCCTGGGGAGCCAGCCTGCGGCCTACTCTAAATAAACACTTCCAACCTTGGCTGGAGTCACTGCAAGTCGTATGCGTTCAACGCTTCAGAGTTTACAAAGCTCTTGTCATATACATCACCTCTCTTTATCCTCACAACAACCCTGCGAGGCAGGATCCGAATTTTGTTTCAAAGGTGAGGAAACCGAAACTCAGAGTGTTTAAATGGCTTTCCCCAGGTCATCTGGCTAAATGCAGATGACCTGCATTTATGACTTTTGCCTAAATCCTGTGGGCGTTGCCCTACCCTTGGCATCACAGAGAGGATGGAGGGCTTTGAGAAGCCCCAGGAGACGTGTAGCGCGCGCGCGCACACACACACACACACATACACACACACACACACACACACACACACTCTCTCTCTCTCTCACAACTATCATGGCACCTGTTCCACTTTAAGAACCTCATACTGGGGACTTCCCTGGTGGTCCAGTGGTTGAGACTTCGCCTTCCAGTGCAGGGGTGCAGGTCCGATCCCTGGTCGGGGAGCTGGGATACCACATGCCTCGCAGCCAAGGGACCAAGGCATGAAACAGAAGCAATGTTGTGGCGAATTCAATAAAGACTTTAAGGGTGGTCCACATCAAACAAAAGAAAAAAAAATCTTTAAAAAAAAAAAAAGAACCTCATATTGAATGAGCCAAAGAACTGAGCACAGTGCCTTCATCTGGGAAGGAGACCACCCTAAGATCACCATCAGTTTTTACAAATGAACTTGACAGTATTTTATCACACTGAATGGCAGTTATCTGTCTGCAGGTCAGCTCCCCTCACCAGGCTGTGAGCTACTCAGGTCTCCACAGTTCTCAGCACACCACTGATTCTAAAAACATATTAAAAAAAAATAAAATAAAAGGCTTCCCTGGTGGCGCAGTGGTTCACAGTCTGCCTGCCGATGCAGGGGACGTGGGTTCCTGACCTGGTCCGGGAAGATCGCACATGCTGCGGAGTGGCTAGGCCCGTGAGCCATGGCCGCTGAGCCTGTGCGGCCGGAGCCTGTGCTCCGCAACGGGAGAGGCCACAACAGTGAGAGGCCCTCGTACCGCAAAAAAAAAAAAAAAAAAAAAAAAAGTTATGAGAATGAAAGGCATGAGGACAGATAAACTGCCACTTCGGTCACCTTGCTCAGGCTATTGTGCTAATGCTAATGCTGCTCAGTTAACAGCACACTCACAGCCCCTCAGGTCAGGCCAGTATGATGGAGGTGCGTTGAGCAGGTGAGCAGAGACATAGCGAAGAGCACCAGGGGCATCGGGGGACTGGGTGCCAAGCGAAGGGTGGGGAGGCAGGCCGGGGGCAAAGCCAGTCCTGAGACAGGAAATTCAACAGGAGACGTCTTGGAAGACACAGGGCAGAGGCCCAAACTGCACGATGGCAGCACTGATGGGCAATGCTGAGAGGGCAGTGGTGTGACAGCACCTGGAAGACACCATGCCAGGCATTCTGCCTGCGTTCACTAAGGTCCAATGGGTGACCCTTCATCAGGGGAGGGTTCTCTCTGGTCCGTTCTTACTGCACATCATCCCGAAGTTGCCTTGCCCCCTTCAGCCCACAGCTCGAAAAGCAAATGTGTGTTTCCGATGAAGCTATTAGGTCACCTAAGGGAAATGGAGGCATTGGTGACAACAGCTCACCTTATCCAGCACCAGGAGGGATGAAAGTCTCAACACAATTAGACTGAGGAGACAGACTTGGGCACGTGCTCTCCATGATGCCCAGGAGACCAAAGTGTGGGAGAAAATGGACTGGCTTCAGGTGACCCAGCTATGAACCCCAGGCTTGCACCTGACTCGTGGGCCGATTTAACAGTGCAATAATGTCAGTCTCAGTTCCGGTTAAGACAAGACATTTTGTCCAAGTGAATAGGTGCCCATCACATAAGCTGCATGGACAGCCTATGCAGGATTTGAGAAAAAATTCAGAGACAAAAACATTTAAGAAAGAAAAGAAGTTTATTTTAAAAAGAATTCAAGGGAGTCAGGCTTCAGAAGGACAGGCTGGCAAAAATAAAAACTTAAAAAAAATACATATAGTTAAGGAGAAAAAAACCCCTCAGTATCAGCAAAGTTACCTAGTTTACATTAGCTGTCATGATAGAAAAGCAGCAACTTTCTCACGTGATTGTCATATCCTCAAAAGTCATAGCTTATGGTCAGATGTCAGCAGAGTAAAGTTTTTGTTCAAGTCAGGTAAGAATCAAATGACAGCCCTACCTCTGTTGGGAGAGGAAGGGATTACAGAGGCTGGAAACCTGTCTTTCCTGGAGAAGGTCAAGGCTTCTTTTATTTAGGGGAGCAGAACTGGTGGTGATCTATTTATTTTTGTTTTATCTCCCAGTGCAACCTGATTTGTACTTTTTTCCCTCCTGGGTTGTGGAAAAAATGAGGTACACACTACTTAAGGCAGCAGGGCAAAGTGTCAATATTGCTTTTACAGGAGGTAGCTCAAACTCTGTTACCACTTGCAAAACCAAAAAGTTAACATGGGAGAGCTGGAGGGAACTTGGAGATTGGAGCAGCTCTTTGGAGAAATGCCAGTGTGCTGTGAGTCCCAGCCCTCACGCCAAAGAGGAAGGGGTATGTGTGTGACGGCGGAGGGGAGGGGGGCTTGACGGCCTTGCTCAGAGGGCTGCATTTGCCAGGGAGACAGACAGCGAAAGAGGAAAGGTGTTGAAAGCAGCCTGGGGCAGCAGAAGGGGCTGCTGTTATGGTGTCAGTGCACTCCTGGAGGCCCCAGATGTGTTGGCATCTGCCCAGATCAGATGGGGGCCCTGGCAGAAAGACCTTGCCTGGAGACCTTGGGGTTCCACCCCAGGGGTTCACCTTGGAAGAACGAAGGCCAAAGTTGCACTGAGCAACAGAGGGGTGGAGGGAAGAGTTACTAAGCGACCAGCCAGAAGAGACATATCCGGTGCCAACAAGGGAATGGCAGGGAAAGGATTTTCAGCCTGGAAGCCTATCTCCAAGAAATCCACCAAAGAGAAAATCATCCTTAAACACTTGCCAGGTCAGAGGAAACTGAGATCAGACAAGTGCTGGTCAAATAAGACCCTTGCTGTCCTTTGCCTTTCCTTCTTCTCGCCACTGCAACTCTGCAGCCATCAGAACTTGGAGCAAGTCTGATGCAGGAAGAAGCGTGACGTCAGGACAGCCAGCGTCCACAGCAGGCTTTGCTCCCACCGTAGGTCCTGGCTGGGGAGAGGGAGAAGATTCATGTTCAAAGTTTAGGGTTTGTGTTTTAATAATTAAATTACATAGCACTGGACATTTTAATTATTATCTGAGACCATTTAAAGGGCTAAGGTGACTGGGGACTTTTATTACAAAGGAGAAGTTATGGCACTGGCATGAGATTTATCTCATGTGTGGTGAGAAAAGACTAAGTTGCTGTAGCATTGTTCTTATGAGTCCTGCCGTTTTGATGACCAGATACAGCAGTGTGCTAATTTCCTACGACTGCTGTAACAGATGACTGCAAACTTAGTGTCTTAAAACAACACAAATGTATTATCTTACCATTCTGGACACTGGAAGTCCAAAGTGGGTTTTACAAGCTAAACTCAAGGCCATGTTCCTTCTGGAGGTTCTAGGGAATCTGTCTGCTTACCCTTTCCGGCTTCTAGAGGCTGCCCACATTCCTTGGCTCGTGGTCTCAAATCACATCACCGCTTCTGGTTCTTTCTCTGCTTCCATCATTATGTTGCCTTCCATCTAGCTGGCCCTCCTGCCTCCCTCTTAAAAGGACCCTGTGATTCCACTGACCCTCCAAATAATCCAGGATAATCTCCCCATCTCAATACCCTTCATGTAAATCTTCTGCAAAGTCTCCTTTACCTTGTAAGGTAACATATTCAGCAGCCCCCAAACTTTTTGGCACCAGGGACCAGTTTCGTGGAAGACAATTTTTCCACGGACCGGGGGTGGGGGGATGGTTTTGGGATGATTCAAGCGTATTATGTTTATTGCTCACTTTATTTCTATTATTTTTTTTTTACATTTTTAAATTTTTGGCTGTGCTGGGTCTTCATTACGGTGAGTGGGGGCTACTCTTTGTTGCGGTGCACGGGCTTCTCATTGCGGTGGCTTCTTTTGTTGCAGAGCACGGACTCTAGGCGCGCGGGCTTCAGTAGTTGTGGCACGTGGGCTCAGTAGTTGTGGCTCACAGGCTCTAGAGTACAGGCTCAGTAGTTGTGGCGCACGGGGTTAGTTGCTCCGTGGCATGAGGGATCTTCCCGGACCAGGGCTCGAACCCGTGTCCCCTGCTTTGGCAGGCGGATTCTTAACCACTGCGCCACCAGGGAAGTCCCTATCTCTATTATTATTACATTGTAATATATAATGAAGTAATTATACAACTCACCATAATGCAGAATCAGTGGGAGCCCTGAGCGTGTTTTCACTTGCCACTCACTGATAGGGTTTTGATATGAGTCTACAAGCAGTTGATTCATTATGGTCTCTGTGCAGTCAAACCTGTCTGCTAATGATAATCTGTATTTGCAGCCACTCCCCAGCGCTAGCATCACCGCCTGAGCTCCGCCTCCTGTCAGATCAGCGGTGGCATTAGATTCTCATAAGGAGCGAGAAGCCTAGATCCCTCACATGCGCAGTTCACAGTGGGGTTGGCGCTCCTATGAGAATCTAGTGCCACCGCTGATCTGACAGGAGGCGGAGCTCAGGCGGTAATGCGAGCAATGCGGAGCGGCTGTAAATACAGATGAAGCTTCGCTCGCTCAGCCCCACCGCTCACCTCCTGCTGTGCGGCCCGGTTCCTAACAGGACACAGACCAATATCGGTCTGTGGCCCGGGGGGTTGGAGACCCCTGAACATATTCATAGGTTCCAGGAATTGGGATGTGGACATCTCTGAGGGGCCCTTATCCAGCCTACCACAAGCAGTGAACTTGAAAAAAGTTAATTTATTTTCTGAATCATTTTTTCCTCTGTAAATGGGGATAATAATACCTATTTTACAAGATTACAGGACTTAAAGGAGGTCTGATGTGAAACACTGTATAGCACCTCAGTAAGCGCTTTGTAAGAATTCATACTTTTCATTCTCTCACTTGATAAATTTGGTAAATACTTACTCTGTCCCAGGCAGCGTTCAGAGTGCTGAAATACGCATTGCTAAATAGAGGGGAAGGCAGGAGAGAGCAAGGGCTTTGGCTGTTCTAAAGGAGTAGGTTCTAGAACTGGAAAAATGGTTCAGAAAAGTGAAGCCATACCTGGTTGATTCTATCAAGTACTGATGATACTTGATCTAACTGGTGGGGGTATCTCACTAAAATACTTGGCTCATTTCTGCTTTTCAAGAAATTTTGGCCTATGTATAGCTGATTCACCTTGTTATAAAGCAGAAACTAACACGCCATTGTAAAGCAATTATACTCCAATAAAGATGTTAAAAAAAAAGAAAGAAATGTTGGCCTAAGTATATGTACTAATAGGATACAGAAATTAAAATGCAAAGTATTGTCATGCCTTAGACGTTTGTAGAGAGTAATTCTGAGGCTTAAAGGGACTCGGGCAGAGCAATGACTGCAGTCTGGAAGCAATTTAGTACACAGAAGTACCGTACTAAGGTGAAGTTCTGGGCTCAGGTCTAAGGGGTTTATATCCCTTGGGTCCTCTAAATGGTGTTAAGCCAATTAAACTGGGAGACCATCAGACTGAGGTGGCTCTAATGCCATGGCAGCCTATGTAAGCAAACCGAAGTCTACGCTGGTGAACGTCTCCAGGTTACAAAATTGAAACCTAAGGACAACCAATCACAAACAGCCACGGAGGCTTTCAGTTAGAGCCGATCAATGATTTCCTTACTTTGCTTCCGCCTTTTCTCTGTAAAATCCTCCCCCTGAGCTCCTGTCGGTAGAGGGTTCCTAACCACGTCCAGTCTGGCACTGCCCAATTGGAATAGACTTTTGCTCAAATACACTCTTCAAATTTTTAATATGCCTCACTTTATCTTTTAACAATGGGCACCTACTAGATGTTGAATCAGGAAGTTGAGGCTGTGACTTTATGGATCTGGCTCCCCAGGTAGAACATGGAAATAATACTTCGTTAAATTAAGAAGCAATATGGGAAACATAGGAATTCCTAGGGAGAAGAGAAAGCTGCCAAAGAATTGCTAAAAAGAGCATAAAAGCTTTGCTGTTGGTAGAATTATAACCCTTCCTATCTAGAGGAATCTCAAAAATCAATACTGGCTATAATCAAAGAGGATGTCTTACTTCTAAGGGGCAAGGAGCATTCCTTACACATTTTTTTTCCCTGAGCTTTGCTTTTTTTCACCTGGCAATATACTGTATGTTGAATCTTTCTATTTAAAGTAAAGAGTTAAGGAATACCTGTTTTTTTTCTTTTTACAATGAACAAATCTGAGGATAGCACAGTGAACTATATGTAATAAACCATTATAATAAACCATAATGGAAAAGAATATGAAAAAGAATATATATATATATGTATGTATAACTGAATCACTTTGCTGTATACCAGAAACTAACACAACATTGTAAATCAACTATACTTCAACAACAACAAAAAAGAAATCTGAATATGTTTGTGGGACAAGGAAAAAAAACAGTGAAGAAAACAAAAAAAGCAAAACATGCCCACGAAAACTATAATTATGAAGACTGTAAAATGTGGAAATGTACAACACTGTAGGAAGTGTACAACTGTAATTTTGTTGTAAGCAAATAGAGAGGGAAGGAAATATGAAAACGTTCTGTTGTGATAAGGTGGTAGAATTGTGGCTGATAGCACCTCTTTGTTTTCCAACTTCCTGAAATGTTAGTCCAGCCTTCAAATTAAAATAATTTCAATAAGTTACTTGTGATAAAACAGTACAGACAAAGGCATATTATTTACAGCTGGGGGCCTTGAAACTTCTGATCCCATTTCGTAAGCTTTTCTACTGGGCATCATTTCCACTCTTGCTCTCTTAATTCTTCAAATTTTTACTAGGATTCCTCGTGTTTTTACCAGATCTCCCCCTGGTGTCACATTAAAATTTTTTCTCATTAGGATTAAATCAGCTCTTTAAGAACTATTTTTATTTTAATTAATAGACAATTTCTTTCACTCTCTTTTGCATTTTGACAATTTATGATTAAGACCCTAAACCCTGTATTCCATCACAAATCCTCATTTTGATACAGGTCCACACTGTAAACCCTGGCTGCACAATGATGTCATCAGAATTCTTTGAAACCTTTGTAGTGTAAAATATGCCATAAAGATACTATTTACAAAATATTAAAAAGAGGTGAAATTGTAACAGGATTATCAACAAAGTTAGCAAAAAATCAATAACAACCAACAAGAAAAGAGATCTTGTTCCTCTGGGCAAGCAGAAATACAGTTGGTTAAGAAATACGGTTCAAGTAGCCTGTTATTAAGACCTGGAAAAGTGCTTTTTTTTTTTTCTGTTAAAACACATGTCCATTAATATCCAGTGGAAATGTAAATATCTTATCAGGAGACTGGGCTGTGCTCACAGCCTATCAGACATTTTATTGATGTCCTTCTCTACCTTTTAAAATTTGGCCTCAGAGGCCCCAACTAGTATCTGACACAAAAAAGAAAAACCAAACATGTGAAATAAATTTAAAATTTTAGTATTTTGTCCATGATCTCCATGCATAACAGCCCCTCTCAATCCACATCTTTCCATAGCTGGGGTAATAAATAATTAAAACTCTTTCTCTTACAACGGTATTGGCCCTTGGGTTTCTTAAGAAATAACTTTAATTACCTCCAATTCTGACAGCACATTGAAAGCATTATTATTGTCCTATTTTACAGATAAGTAGACTGAGGCTCAGAAAGGTAAGTGGCTTTCTGTTAAAGAGACCAGGCCCCCCAAAACCTGGCTAGGACTGTTTCCACACTGCCACACTGGGCATAGTTAGGCATTATCATGGCAATAACATGGAGGCTACAAACAGTAAAAGAATCGATGCAGGTGTAAATCTCAACTATTTCTATATATTCTCCACTGGGACTTTCATATAGTTTCTTTCCACCTTCCAAGGACAGAAGTGTTTCAAAAGCCAACCGTGATCTTGTCAGAGCTTTGGTGTCTCTTTGGACCTTTGCCTTTGAATCAAGCCAACCCACCTGACCAACTCCACCCTCCTTTCCAGCCCTTGTCCCGATTTTGGTCTGACCTCAGGCTCTCCCTAAGACCCACATCCATTCCCTGATTCCTTCTGCCTCCAGCTCTTCAGGGCCCATGAGCTTCTCTTGGCCTCCCCAACCCTGCTCTGGAATTTCTGGCTGTGGCCCCTTCAAGGGGCTTCAGAGGAGAGGGCAGCACCAAGTTCTTTGGACTTGCTGGGCCTGGATGGAGAATCTTGCCTTCTCTCCCATTATCTCTGAATCACACCAAGCCCAAGTTTAGACCTCCCTTACAATGACAATCATGGGGAATCAAGGACGCCTGGGCCTTGTTCTACGCACTCAAACTGGTGGGATCCAGAAGTTTCAGGGGAGGAGGGAGGGTCCTTGAGCATGAGGATTCTGGGAGACAGGGGACATGAAGTATTTGGTGAGCAAAACCTAAAATGAAAGGCACATGTGCCAAGACTGTACATGTTGGAGACTTGAGAAGTGAGGCAGAGTCTGAAGTCCAGCAGGGGCTTTAGATCCAACTTCCAGAGGAATGCAGCCCATGGGAGTCTGTGGCAGGGAACACTAAGAGCATCTCCAAAGTGTCCCTGACTTGACTGTGAGCCTCGCCACCTCACATACATCCCCTCCCCAGGGAGGCCTCCTAGACCCTGCTTCCAGCTCCATGATTATTGTCTCGTCATTTGCCGTGCAGCAAGCCGGGAAAACGACTTCTTTAACCAGAGCCAAGCTACCTAGAAGGTGATTTTTCAATCTTTTTTTGTGACTTGAAGGAAGCAAGACCCATCAATCCATAGCACACATTCACTGAGCATCAACGACAAGATGAGTGGTGGGCTTCATGGAAAGAAGTATGCAGCATGGTCACTGCCTTCCAGTCTAGCTGGGGTGACAGGACACAGGCCTGCGGGACTCTTATCACATTGTTACACTGCAATTCAAGGCAGCAGGTGCTGGCACAGACTCTTGGACACAGCTTGTTGCCTGGCCAAAGCTGTAGGATCTGCACCAGCAGGGTCACCCTTCCTCCCAGATCCCGGGCCCTATCTCGATCCAAGGCAGAAAGATTTAATCAGACCAGCCACACGTTGTGGAGTTCAGCACCAAGTCTTCTTGGCAACTAGTTTAGCCCCAGGTTTGATAACTGGGTTACTGTTGGTGTCAACCAGTCCCCTTTTGGAACACCCCAATTCTTACTCAGCCCTCATTTCTTGTGTATTTCCCATTCTACTCTAAGGCATGGAAGTTTCCTCCATTTCCAGGCTCCTATTCATGCCATCCACTTGTCCTTGTGACCTCCTGAGTGTCCCCCAACCCAGATTCCCAGTCCACATGTTTTATCTACAGCTGAACAATGAATTTTGTGGGGCTCTTGTGGAAAAGCAAGAACAACAAAATGATAAGATACAGTAGCTATTGAAATTAAAGGGTCTCATGTCACCCATGTGAGCATCATAATACCTGCAGAGCTGCAGGGCATTGCCCTCAGAGTCATAATATTCCACTGAAAGTAAAGCCAATCATCAAAAGTCTAAAAATAATAAATGCTGGAAAGGGAGTAGAGAAAAAGGAACCCTCCTACACTGTTCGGGGGAATTTAAATTGGTGTAGCCACTATGGAAAACCTATGGAAAACGTATGGAGGTTCCTTAAAAAACTAAAAATAGAGCTACCATAGGGTGCCACAATCCCACTCCTGGGCATATACCCTGAGAAAACCACGGTTCAAAAGGATACATGCACCTCAATGTTCATTGCAGCACTGTTTACAATAGCCAAGACATGGAAGCAACCTAAATGTCCATTGACAGATGAATGGATAAAAATGATGAGGTACATGTATACGATGGAATACTACTCAGCCATAAAAAATAACAAAATAATGCCGTTTGCAGCAACTTGGATGGGCCTAGAGATTATCATACTAAGTGAAGTAAGTCAGAGAAAGACAAATATTATATGATACCACTTATAATGGAATCTAAAAAATAATGCAAATGAATCTATATACAAAACAGAAACAGACTCACAGACATAGAAAACAAACATGGTTACCAAAGGGGAAAGGGATGGGGGAGAGATAAATTAAGAGTATGGGATTAACAAATACAAACTACTATACATAAAATTGATAAACGACAAAGATTTACTGTACAGCACAGGGAACTATATTGAATATTTTGTAATAACCTATAATGGAAAAGAATCTGAAAAAATGTATATATATACACAAATATATTGTGTGTCTATATATATATATATATATATATATATATATATATATCACAAAGTGATATCTGAATCACTTTGCTGTGCACCTGACACTAACACAATATTGTAAATCAACTATACTTCAATTAAAAAAAGAGAGAGTAAAGCCAGACACTGGCTTGTGTAACCCAACCCTAGGTTTTCACCTCAGCCACCTGTTTCTTCAGAAACTGCCAACTCAGACCAAAGTTCAAACAGTTTATAATTCCCAAAAGCAGCTGCATTTCCAATAAATAATTAGTTATCAAATTAACTGTGACCCTCACACCTGCCAGGCCCAACCAATTCGCAAGGATTTTAGAAAGCTCGTGTTTTGAGATTTTCTTTTGTTACCCCTGTCATTTTCAAAATCACATGATTTTAAACACTTGACTTTAGATACCATGAAAGCTTTTTGTCTGGTGGGATTCCTGCATAGTGCGTGTACATATGTGTTGGGCTGAAGATAACTCCACAATTCCATGTTTAAACATGGTGAATTCAGAGTTTAAACTCCGTCAGTTCAAAATTTCCCACCTTTCTCTACCCTTCATTCCTCTTTCCAACAGGGAGGTATCTGCACCAAGAATTGTTGTCAGGGGTGGCTGGCTGTGCTGAGTGGTGGCTTCGTGGTCCTCAGCTGGTCCTTGTTTTTATGAACTGGCCTCTCTATAGATGGTCATGCCTCACCATGGCCTCTGCTCACTGGGCCCACTCACTCTCCTTCTTCCTGGTTCCAATACCAGGCCTTTCTGGGTAGACTGGATGGCCCTCAGTCACTGCTGAGCCCCTCTTTGGGTGCCCTGGGGAATTCTATGTGTTTTCTTGTGCCTTTTCACACGTAGTGAGCTTTCCCCAACTCCACAGGCTGGCACTCCTCCCTCAGCCTCTGCCGTCCTCCCAAGCAGGCCCCAAGATGAGGCATTCATCTAGTAACATTTAAAGTGATGACTGATGTTGTCAGAGATCCAAAAAGGAAGGCCATATAGATGTACAGATATAGACACGTCTCCTTGCTCCCCTAAACAGTTTCCTGGAAATAGCCTGACATGCATCTATCAGCTAATATTTTGAGTGCCTACTGTGTGCCAAGGACTATTCTAGGTACCAGGGATACAGTAATAATCAAGACAAGACATAAATCCTGATCTCATGGAAATTAGATTCTAATGTGTCAAGATAGACAATAAACAGGATCTCATTTCACAGTGAAAACAGAACTTGTTTTAATTCTTACCTCTAAACAACCCATGAAATATTAAACTTCCCCCCAAACAGGACATGCCTAAAAGCTCTGTAAGCTCTGAGCAATTCTCACGATGTAAGAGTTACAAATTCCCAGGACTGTGCTGTGGATTATCTACCAAGGTATTAAAAGTGCAGAAATGACCTCTTTTGAGATAACATAGTTATCCATTACTGACTGCTTGCTACGTACCAGGCACGATGCCAGGGTCTTTGCATGTATCATCTCTAATTCTCAGTGCAATCCTAAATTAAGTGGGTGTTGTTATTATTAGTAGCCCCACTTTGCAAATGAGAAAACTGAGGCTGATACAAGTTAAGTAAATTACCTGAGGTCACTCAGGTATTAAGTGGATGAGGCTTAATGGGACTCAGATGGTCTGACATCGCTCTGCCTCCATACAAATAGGAGGGAAATGCATAAAAAGAAAGGCAAAATTCTAAGTAGGAATTCTGGGAGTGTTCCTTTAAACAATACCGTGCCTTTGTATTTTACAGTGTGTACATGTGAACTGGAAGAATTAGGGAGAAGTTTGGCTTGGAGAGGAGAGGATGAAATAAAGTTTGTTAAAGCTGGAGTTTGTGGAAACACTGACAACTGAGGATGAAACAGAAATGGTAAAACATCTTAGGAAGCATAATACAGGAAGGTGTAAAAATAGAATCCATTTTGCAAATATTCAGTTCCCATATAAGTTTCTGGGACCAGATCTTGAGGAGGTGGGAGAGGAGATAAGAAAGCTCACCCAGGGCATCCTTTGTGTGGTCATAGATCCTGCACCAGGCCTTACCTCACAACCCTTGTCCACACCATGCTCTCTTCCCTTGTTCCTCACACCCCAAAAACTGAGCGTGCCCTCTCCAGCCCCCAGGAAGTCAGCGTCCCAAAAAGATGGCAACCTCTGTCCCTGCATCCTTGGTCTTGGCCCTGGTCTCAGCCCCCCAGGCACATGCAGGTTACCCCAGGCTATTTCACTAGCCCAAGCCTCCCCATGTCCTGGGTTAAGCTCTATGAAAATCAAACTCTCCACCTGTATTCCCTTCCTTTGTGGTGCCCTCCAGTGTGTGCAAGGAAAGTACCCTGGGAACTGAGTTAAACTCCACTGGGCCCAGTCCTGGGTGCTGTGTTCCCACTTGCGAAGCCCCGAGGGAGAAAGCAGAAGGTAAGAGCATAGACCAGTCCTGCCCCTGAGGGAGCCTTGGAGCTAATCAGCCCTTTAGCATCTTGGCCTCTGCCCCTGTTGGACTCTCACTTTGTCTTGCCTTGTAGACATGCCTTCTCTTCCATAAGATTATAAGTTTCTTGAAGGCAGCTCGGAGGAAGTGCTCCATAAACCTCTAAGGTTCCATAAACATGCTCTCCTCTTTAGAAAAGGAGGAACCAACGGTGGCCTATTGTCAAAGGAAAACTCAGTTCACACTAAGGCACTTTAGGGTAAGCTCAGAGCGTCAGGAAACCTCCCTCTTCTCTGCCCTCACCCTCTCCTCTTTTCCTCACCTGATCCTTTCCCTTTCTGGATTTCTGTTCCTTGGAACAGAAATGACATTGTGACCATGACCACATTACAGTGAATGGAAACACAAAGAACAGAACTGATTAAACTGTTTGGAGTTTACTGTCACATGATGTACATGGAAACAAATCCACATCAAATGTTCCATTCACACCTCTTTAAGTTTTTTAGCCTCTTCTTCTGCACGTTAGTTATTTTACTAATAATTTTTATTTGTCCCCCTTTAAAAGAATGTATCTCCTTTTATTTTTTTTAAAGCATCCTTAGGATATCCATCTTCAGAAAAAATTTCTGGAATGTGGACATATGTTTGATTCCTGGTGTAGTCATAGCACTAATATCTCAGGGTAAATTGCGTTAGGACTTTCTCTCTAAGCCTTGATTTCTGCAGGATTTACTTTTTCAGGTTAGTGCCTGGAAGAAAGTTGGGAGGTGGGTCAAGTTTGTTTTCAAATGCTCTCTCCTTTGCCAAACCACTGTCCCTGCCGGCAGCAGGCAACCTAGCCCACGTCTGGAGTCTTCCATAGAGAGGAGCTAGGGTTAAGAGCTTGACCTCTCATACCAGCCTGCCTGGGTTCAAAGCCAAGCTCTACCCCTTCCTAGTCGTGTGACCTTGGGCAAGTTACTAGATTCCACTGTCACTCAGTCTGCTCATCTGCAAAGCAGGAACAATAATAGGTTGCCAACGAGCATGAAATATCTGAATAAATTTCAAGCACCTAGAGCAATGCCTTGTACTCTGAATGAGTTGATAAATAATACTACTTTTAAAAACTGTGGCCCTCCACCCAAATAAAACCTCTCAAAGCAGTGCCAAGAATTGTCCATCTCGACAGAGATCTTCCCACCCCTGATCACACTTTCCTCTCCTTCCTTTCTCACCCTTCCTCCAATCACGCTCTGGCAGCTGGAGAAGGACACAGCGGCTCCAGGGCTGCTGTATTCTGCCCATCAACCCTCCCCTTTTCACGTCCCTGTGCACTGGCACCACCCACTCCTTTGCTACTGCCCTCGGCTCCCTCGCTCCCTTGTCTTTCTTTGCTCCCAGGCAGCTCTGGGTAAGGGCTACACGCACCAGCCACAGCTGGGCCTCTCCTGCCAGGCTCACCAGGAAGCTTGCAGCCCATCCCAAAAGGTACCCACCACAGAAGGCTTTCATCCCCAGGGGGTTTGATAAGACCTCAGGACAGGCTTGCTAGCTGGCAGAGGGGAGTGAGGTAAGCTGGAAGCCTGATCCTGTGAAGCCAAGGTTGGTTCTGCTCTGGGAGTCTGAGAGATTCCCCAGCACTGCCCTTTTTCTCCTACTCAGAGAACCTCACTTCCAGAGGTAAAAGTTTTGGCCTTTGCAAAGTGGGACAGAGTCCAAGACCTCCTTGCTCAGATGCTGGGGAGAAACTAGGTTGTCCCAGTGCATGAGATCCCTCATCACTGATTTTTTTCTCCTGGCTTTGAGGAGGGCACAGCCCAGGCCACCCCAAAGGGGAAAATGTTCTCTACCTTTTCATCATACCCCTCCATAGATGAAAATCTACCCCGCACCCAGCTCAGCGTTTTGTCCAGTAACAGCGTCTCTTCTCCCGGCATTGTTTCCCATCCCCATCCAGTGCCTGAGGTCCTGATGCAGATGGTGTGGGGAGCACACAGGGGTTCTCTCCCCACACTCTGTTCTCCCAAAGGCAGGCACATGCACCCACGTGATTGACACCTGTAGTCCCTGGTGATCACTCCAGGGGCAGGGACTTGATAGGATATGCAAAGTCAGCCTCAGCATCTCCACAGCAGAGGTACCAGAGTCAGAGGATGGGGGGGATACATCAGGACAGGGCTGGGCGCCAAAACACAAGTCCACCGTGGGCAGAGTCAGCCAGCAGAGCTGGCTTCTAGACTTCCAGCTAAGAAGGAGGGCCCACTGGGACTCTCAGTCTGCAGACGTCCTTTCATTTCAGCCCTGGTGTAACGGGAACCATCTGACAGGTGCTCGGAATAGGCGAGTACTTTACATTTTAATTGATATAATCCTCCCAAGAAGTCTCCAGAGGAGGTGATATTACATCTCTGTTTCAAAACGAGGAAACCGAGGCACAGGGAAAAAACTAAATCTCTGCAGGTCACATGGCTTATAAGTAGAAGAGAGAGGGTTGAAATCCAAAATCCATGCTCTTAACCACTACCTTGTACAACCTGCCTCAGAGGCCCAGCCCTGCAGTTGCCTGGCTTGAAAATCTACGCTTTTATTTCTGAGGCTTAGTTTTCTCTTCACACCCATACTTCATAGTTTGTTGTGAGAATTAAATAAATCTCAGCATGTAGAGTCCTCAGCATGATGCCTTACTGGTAAACACAACCAATGTGAGCTATCAACACCACCATCATCATTACTATTACTAAGTGCCAAATGCCCAGAGGTCCATGTTGCCAGGTTTGCCTGTTTCCCTGCACTAAGGTAGGCCTCTGACAGCTCAGTTACTCCCAGGCTGCCTCCACCTTAGTTTTCAGGCTATTATGAACGTAAGTAGAGCTGAAGCTTAGCAAGATTAAAAGTACGTTGCTCAAGATCATTCTTTCAGGTTCTAAGACAGATCTCTAAAATCGAGTGGAGTGCTTTAATTGTTTTTTATTAATAATTTTATTTTTTTGTGGACGTATAGTTGATTTAATTGTTTTTTAATTATAAGCTCAGCTTTGAAAAAGTATTATGAATAAAGAACAGCATGACCACAATGCCACTTTCCTAATATCAGTGATATTCATGTTATGCATTACTCACCAAGTTTTGTCCATCTCTGCAAAGACTGGCTTTTCTCCTGATTCACTGTCTCCGTGGAGCAGCTGAGAGCCCTGCTCACCGCAGTGTTGGGTTGGCCCAGAAAGACTCCCTGAGGATTCTAGTGTGACCATGGAATAAATCCAGAATGACTCCAGTTTGACCCTGAGAGAAAAAAATATATAATCAAACATGGATACATAATTGAATCAAGCAAGCGGCCCTTTAGATACAAATCAGTCTCTTTGAGCCATTAATTTTAAAAGTATTTTAATTAATTTATTTTTTGACAAATAAGAATTGTATATATCTAAGGTATATACGGTGATTTTTTTTTTTTAATTTGGCCGCACCGTGTGGCAGGCAGGATCTTAGTTCCCTGACCAGTGATCGAACCCGGGCCCCAGCACTGAAAGCCCAAAGTCCTAACCACTAGACCACCAGGGAATTCCCTATAAGGTGATGTTTTGATGCATGTATGCATTGTGCAATAATTACCACAATCAAACTAATTAACATACCTATCGCCTCCCACAGTTATTGTGTGTGTGTTTGTGTGTGTGTGGTGAAACCACTTGAGATCTACTCTCTTCCCAAATTTCTAGTGTGTAATATATTACTGCTAACTACAGTCACCATGCTGTACATTAGGATTTCAGAATTTATTCATCTTATAACTGAAAGTTGTACCCTAGGATCAATATCTCTGAGCCATTTTTTTAAGATAAATTTATTTGTTTATTTTTGGCTGCGTTGCGTCTTTGTTGCTGCGCATGGGCTTTCTCTAGTTGCGGCGAGTGGGGACTACTCTTTGTTCTGGTACGCCAGCTTCTCATTGCGGTGGCTTCTCTTGTTGCAGAGCATGGGCTCTAAGCACACGGGCTCAGTAGTTGTAGAACGCGGGCTCTAGAGCACAGGCTCAGTAGTTGTGGCGCACAGGCTTAGTAGTTCCACGGCATGTGGGATCTTCCCGGACCAGGGATCAAACCCGTGTCCCCTATATTGGCAGGTGGATTCTTAACCACTGCGCCACCAGGGAAGTCCCTGAGCCATTATTTTTTTAATCTGAACTACACTGTAGCCAAAGGCTCTATGTGAACTGCTAAAATTATGTAAGCACATAATCCAGTGATATATTTATTAATGTATTCAGTAACTCAAAACCAAAGTTAAAATATGAGCTTTAGTTCTCTTTCTTTCTTTTTTCCCCTGTATTATTAACCAAGCATATCAAGTCTGGTTTTCTTGGTGGGGGGGGTGGGGTTTGTTTTTTGGGTAGTTTTGTTGTTTACCTGAAGCTCCATGTGATCTTTCTCCATTCTAGCCTTCTTTGATTTAGTCACCAAATGCCCAGCACTGAAACATTTCATCTGTACTCATTGCAGGCTTACCTCCTGCACATACAGCTGGGTTGGCAGGCGTTGGTAGGAACATATAAAGACGTATAAGAAGTGGACCCTGATTCAAGGAACTTACAATTCCACTGCGACACAGTGGTAATAATAAGATGACCTGGGACTGATTCCTGGCTCCCTCACTTACTCACTGGGTCTTCAAGAGTAATTTATTACAATTCTTTATTTGTAAAATAGGGCAAATAGCAATAATAATAATAGTACCTACACCTGACTTAAAGGGTTGCTGTTCAGATCAAAAGGAATAAATTCTGGGCTTCCCTGGTGGCGCAGTGGTTGAGAGTCTGCCTGCCGATGCAGGAGGCACGGGTTCGTGCCCCGGTCCGGGAAGATCCCACATGCCGCGGAGCGGCTGGGCCCGTGAGCCATGGCCGCTGAGCCTGCACGTCTGGAGCCTGTGCTCCGCAACAGGAGAGGTCACAACAGTGAGAGGCCCGCATACCGCAAAAAAAAAAAAAAAGGAATTGATTCTGTGAAAGCACTTTACAGACCAGAAAGTGATATTCAGAAAATTATTATTATTATTCATACAAAATGTTTTCACAACTCAAAACAGCACCTCTCAGGTTTCTGTCACTTTGCAAGTCGAATTTTCCAAGATTATACTTTCAGAGACCTGTTTCCTACAAGATGTGATGCATGCAATTCAGGTAAGCTGCTGCCAGGTGCAGTCTTACCTGAAAAGTATTTGCTATTTTGACAGCCATCTTGATGTGGGCATGTTTTGACCTGGCCCACAAAACAAACCTTTAAGCTTCTAGACGTTTTTTTTAGTGACCAATCAATGCATGAAATATACATATTTACCCCGTCCTTGAGTCTTGCTCTATCCCTCACCTCACTCCATTGCTGATTTCCTGGGTTAGAAATCAAGGATACGAGTGTCGTCCACAATGGGTAGGAGACAGGAAATAAGGTGAGCTCAGGTTCTCGTGAAGGGTCTAGTCAAGGCTCTTTTTTGATTCGGTGACAGAAAGTCCAATTCAAACCCAGCTCAACTGAAAAGAGATTAGGGTAACCCGACTACAGTCACAGCTTCAGAACGCAAGTGATGTCTCTGGGACAGAGTCTCTCCATTTATCACTCCGCTCTTCTCCATGTTGGCTTTGGTTCCTTGGGTTCCATGTACTGGCAAGATAGCAAACAAGAGCTCCAGGACTGTCCCCGTCAGGTTCAAATTCAGCAGAAAAGTTTTTCTCTTTCTCAATACAACTACTGGATCTGAATCTCACTGAGCCGAACGTGAATCTCGCTGAGCCGAACGTGAATCTCGCTGAGCCGAACGTGAATCTCACTGTGCCGAACGTGAATCTCACTGTGCCGAACGTGAATCTCACTGAGCCGAACGTGAATCTCACTGAGCCGAACGTGAATCTCACTGGATCACAATTACATCCTTGAACCAATCACTGCGGCCAAGAGTATGAAATATTCTCATTGGCCAGGCCTGAGTTAGACCCGTCCCTGAAACGATACGGAATCGCTATCATCTGAAACGTATCAACTGAGAGAACTGATTGAGTGATTCCACTTAAGAAAATCAAGATGTTGCTGCTTCAAGGAGTACTTACTTACCAGGTGATCAAGACCAGTAAATATCCATTACTGATTCAAATAAGGGACAGAGTGCTCATTAGAAGAGAATGGCCAGGGACCACTTGTCAGACAAGTCACAAGTACAAGGTCTCATACAATTACCATGTTTAGCAGCCTCAAAAAGGGCCAACATTTACACTAAGTATCTGCTCATTCTCTAGGAATTCATCTGCTTGTATTCGAATTCTTCAATTTCTCTATTAAAGATCAAATTCATTTCTTTCAAGGAATAGATAGATTTATCTCCCTAATGACAGTACTTGGTCTCCTTGATAATTGAAAATCTAGAGTACTGGTCTTCAAAATGTATTCTATGCACCCTAGGGCAGCGGTCCCCCAGTTTTTGGCACCAGGGACTGGTTTCCTGGAAGACTATATTTCCACGGACCGGGCCGAGGGGTGGGGGGAGGTTGGGGATGGTTCAGGCGGTAATGAGAGCGGTGGGGAGCGGCAGATGAAGCTTTGCTCGCTCGCTCGCCACTCACCTCCTGCCGTGAGGCCCGGTTCCTAACAGGCAGGTTGGTATCCATCCGTCTGTGACCCAGGGGTTGGGGACCCCTGCCCTAGGGGCATGATAATCCATTGCAGGGAAGAAGATATCAATACACTTGTTTATATTTTCATCTTAAAAGCAAGAAATAAAGTTTTACCAACATGAACTGTAAGCACTGTCACTGGTGCCTGGCATTGGTCCAGGTGTCAGAGGTTCTCAGGAAAGAACATGGGTTCTGTACACAGAGGGGCTGCGTGGGAGCCTCCTCAGTGCTTAGCTTTCAGCATATTATGCCCTTACAATGGCTTTTAGGGAAAAAGGGCACATATGTGCAACTTATTCCCAAATCCTTCATGAAAAAAAAAAAAAAGATAAACAGATGGATACGTAGATATATAAATATATAGATATAGATAATGATAAAAAATATGGAGAATGTTAACACTTCGAGAATCTGAGTGAAGGGTATATGGGAATTCTTAGTACTATTTTTGCAACTGTTCTGTAAATGTGAAATTATTTCAAATTAAAAATTTGATGATGGTGAAGAGGCAGTGTAGAGCAGCGTACGCAGGTGAAGATAGGGTGGCTCCAGCCCGGGGACTGGGAGGAGGAACAGACAAGGGTCCTGAGTGCTGTGAGGACAGTGCTGACAATCAAGGCACCGTCTCCTGACAGACAGGTGAAGACAGGAGACACTGGTTCTTTTCTACATCGAGTTGTTATCAATCTGCAAAATAGATCATATTCTTTTTGCCAAGTAAAGTATGGATTTTCCCTGTCAGCACAAACACTACTGTCTGATCACCCGGGGATATTTATCAAGGCCTTGATGTTCACAGATGATGAAAACCTCCTCATGGTAATGGCTGGACTTTAGAAGCACACATCAGCTGAGCTGCAGTTCCCCTCTCAGGAACACGGCAGATGGAAAGATGCAATTCTTTGTGTTTGTGTCCTTTAGTGCAGCCACCCAGACAAGTTCTCAGTAGCCTGCCCTTTGTACAGACTTAAGACTAGAAACACAGGTGAGCATAAAGCCATTCGGCAAAATGATATTCATCTGCATGCACTAAAGAAGGGTGTTCACATCATATTTGAAAACAGAAGGGCACCTCACGTTAATATGAAGCTTGCTGGGACAAAATGCAATTCTCATATTTAACCCTGGCCATCTTCACACCCGATATTTTAGAAAAGACAAAACCTCAGCTCAAAGAAGTTAAACATTTGCCCCAAGATCATACAATTAGTTGGCAGCAGAGCCAAGATTTGAAGCTACGTCTTTCCGGCGTCAGACTTTCTGCTGCTTCTTATACTCCACATCATTTCCCATCTTACTTCCTAACAGGAAGAAGCATGAGCCTCAGCAGACGCTGACCTCACACTCAGCTACAGATGCAATTTGCGCTAATAAAATACATGGAGAAGTTCGCTGGGGGTTTTTCAGGGAAATTCTTTCTCGGTCTTATGGGAATGTTTGTAGAAGCAAGGTCTTCTCTCCAGCCTGGTCTCTGATGAGAAACTGTAGGGGTAGGACATCCTAGGACTACAAGTGTGAGCCATCCCAGAATGGAATGATGCATAGGTGGAGCGATGGAAAAAAGGTATGCATCAGGAATGTGGGTTCTTTATCCTGCTTCTACTCACTTGTGTTCTAGACCGTCTCTTGCTTTTCCAAAGACTGTGCTCCTATAATTATTGCTGGTTTTCTTTCGCTTTATTATCAATGTCTCCCTCCATTCTGGATATTCCAAACATGTGTTGGATTCTTTCATATTAAAACAAAATGATTATCCTTTGACTCTGTATTCTCTTCCCGCTACAGCCCTTTTTCTCTCCTTCCCTCTTCCAAAACTCTGTACTCTCTCACCTCCCACTCATGTTTTAACCCATTCTAGTCTGGTTCCTGACGTCAGTCTTCTCCTAGACGTGTTCCTGTCAAGTTCATCACTGACATTCACCTTCCCAAAGCCAATGGGCATTTCTCTGTTTTCATTTATCTAGACTTTCCAGCAGGATGTAAATGAGTTGAACATCCCCTCTTTCTTGGAATACATTCTATCTTGGCTTCCAGGACTCCACACTACCCTGGCCTCTCCACTACCTCACTGGCTGCTGCTTCTCTGTCCCCTAGACTGACTTTTCCTCCTCTATTAAATTTCTAAATGTTGGACTGTCTCAAGGCTTTGTCCTAGGTCCTCTACTCTCCTCTACTTACTCCATCTCTTCCTATATTCATTCAACACTAAATCAATACTTATCGAGTATCTACTATATGCCAGACTCTGTTCTAGGCACTGGAAATAGAGAAATGAATAAACAAACAAATCCCTGCCTTTATAAAGCATATATTCTAGTGGAAGAGAAAATAAACCAAAAACAGCAATAAGTGTATAATATAATGTCCAGTAGTGATAAGTGATAGGGAGAAGAATAAAGCAGTGCCAGTGACAATGATGCTTTTTAAAAATAAGATGGCCAGGGGAGGATGTGATAAGGAGGTAACATTTACATCTGAGGAAAGTGGAGTGTGAGAGAGAAAAGTTAAAGATGACTGCAGGTTTTTTGTTTCAGTGAAAGAAAGAATGATGGTACCATTTATTGAAATACGGAAGCCTAGGGGAGGAAGGGATTTGGGAGGGGAAAATCAAGAATTCTGGTTTGGATGCATCGATAGGTCATAGGGACACATTAAGTGGTTATTTGGATAAATTAAGTTCCTGGTGTGGATGATTCCTTCCTCAGGTCTTAGAGAGACCTTTCCTGACCACTCTGTCTCTGAGAACATCCTACCGGCCACCTCCCTAGCCCACAGAATCTCTAGCACCTTCCTTAGTTTATTGTCTTCATTATAGTCACCTCAATCTGTAATAACAAAACCTGGCTATTGTTTGGCTACTCTCACAAAGGTTAAGTCCTGGGGGGAACAGGAATGTGGTCTGCCTTATTCATAGCTTTATTCCCAGGCCTTAGTACTGTGCTTGTCACAATGGAAGAACTCAACAACTAATTGTTGAATGAAAAAGCAAAGGGTAGGTCAGTCCTCTGGAGAAGTCAGGACAACCTCGTTCTTGTCTGAGCCCAGCCAGTAACTAGATATGTGGCTTCGGACCAGTCACTTCTGTGGTATTTTCTCAGTTTCAGAAGTCGTTTGATTAGATGATTTCTAAGGGTTAATTTGTCCACTTTGAAAGTATGTTTAAAATCCAGGATTTTTATGTATTTACTCTAACCAAATTTGTACCCAGAACTTCATTCTGGTAATAACAATGCTGAAGGGATTTTTGAAGTAGCATGCGCTCAAACTACTGCTTCTGGGGAAGTTCGCCACAGAGATCCTGGAGGGTCTGTAATCCCACTCTGGGCCACCGGAAGTCCTCAGTCTCAGGTAGCCATCCATTCTGTTGGCCTCCAAGACCAGGGAGAAACAATTGGAAAGGAAAGAGAATAAGTGAAGGAGTTCATTTTCTGGAACATTATTGAGCACCTGCTCACTAGCCCAGTTCAAGCCTTTTCAGGGATGCTATTTCACATGTATTAAAGGGTTATTTGGGTATTAAGGCATATCTTCACAAAACCGGGTGAGGTGGGTATTAATACCCCCCTTTTCACTGATGTAGGAAATGAGGTTCAGGGAGATGAACTGATTTGCCATGGTTCAGACAAGTGACAAGTGGCAGATAAAAGGTTGGAATCTACATCTCCCCCCACCCTCCTTGTGCTCTCCACCACATCATAGATGCCTCTAATAAAGGGCATACCCCCTTGGGTATAATCAGTTTCCAGTGGACTCAGGTCTATTTGTTGAATCAACAAATGAAAATAAGTTGGATTAAGAAACACTCTCTCATAACCCCGTGTTCAAAAAACTGACAGTTTACGTTTCAACTCATCTGGGAAATCCTATTGCAGAGTCATTAATTACTATGTACATATACATAGCTGGGTAGAAATAAAGCCACAAAAAGTATCACCTTGTTTACAGAGATAGGAATGATTTCCTTTCTGAAATAGCAAGATTTCCCAGGGCTCCTTCTGGAGAAGGTAGAGGGATAGGCCAGGAATATACTCCCCACGTACAATCCATTGGAAGATCCTTCACTTCCTTTGTTTTCTTTTTCCTCCGCAATTTCTGAAGACTTCACTTTCAAAAGAATTTTGTTCTTTCTTCATGGAAAAGGAATTCTTTTCCCATCAAGGTATCCGTGTTACAGGAAGGTTCCCACCCTGATGTGCGTGTGCACAAATGAGGATATGAATCCACACCACATCAAATATGGAAAGCCGTCTATACGCATCTTAGCGTTGGGCATGATCCTGAAGGAATGACATTTTTTAAAACCCATAAGCCGTTTGGCATTGATATAAATCAGGAATGGGAAAACAACGCAGATGGGGTGTACTTCTTTCTTCTTTCAGATACAAGACAACCTTTTTATGTAAAAAATGTTCTGGAAAAAAGGATTGTTTTGAATAGAGGAAGGGGTCATTATTTTATCCTTCCCTACCAATAAACGATGACAAAAGCAGATTCCTAAGAACTAAAACGGCAACAAAGCGAGAACATGATTAGAAAAATGAATAAATAACATTTATTTGGTACAAAGCGGCTGGCGGTGTCCGAGAGGCCCCAGGGGCAGGGCGCGCCCTCACAGGAGCAGGAGGGGGCCCAGCAGCAGCTCGCCCTGGCCCAGCAGGCGGCCCCGCTCCAGCCCGCGGCCCCGGTTCTCGGCCTTGACGCGGACGGCCAGGCGACGCACCTCGTCCTCCGAGAGCCCGTCCAAGCACAAGTCCTGCTCCAAGACCGCCCGGCGGCTCAGCCGGACCACGGCGCCCCGCGGCCGGCGCGTCTGGCCCGGCGGCTGCAGAACGAAGCTGACGCGGCAGCCGACGGGGACGCGGGGCTCGGCGGCCCCTCCGGCCGGGTCCTCGGCGCGGAGCAGCCGGACGCGGAGGCGCCCGCTGTCCCGACTGTACTCGACGGCCAGGCGCAGGGCGCCGCCGGCGCGGTCCAGAGTCACGGTGCCCTCAGCCTCCAGGCGCTCGGGCCGAGGGTCGGGGGGCCGCGGAGGGGACGTGGCGGGGGCCCGGGCCGGGGACCAGGAGCCGGAGCGGCGCCCGTCGTCGTCGTCGTCATCCCCGTCCCCGCTGGAGACTGAGCGGGCGCGGGCCAGGCCTCGGCTCCTCCCGGCCCGCAGTGCGCGGCGCAGCAGCCCCTCGGGAGCGCGCAGGAGGCGGCGGCCGTGGGGCCGCGGGGCGAGCGCAACCGGCGGGAGGGGGCGGGCGGGGGCCACGGGAGGCGCAGCAGGGACTCTTCCCGGGGGCGCGAGGGGGTCGCCGCCGCCGCCGCCGCCGCCGCCGAAGGTGCGGGCCCGGGGGCGGGGCGCGGGCAGGAGCGGGGCGGTGCCCGAGCCCCCAAGGAAGAGCGACTCCTTGCGGCGGGTGTGCGGGCTCTCGAGTAGCGCGCAGAAGCCGTAGGCGGTGCGCGCACGGGGCAGGTGCGGCAGCGAGAGCGCGGCCTGCGAGCGTGGGTCCCAGTCTGTGCGGCCCGCGCCGTCGTAGGCTCCTCGAAACCAAAGGTCCGGCTCTGCAGCGCACCGCCGGGGCAGGGCGGCGGCCTGGGGCGAGGACACTGGCGCGCAGGGCGCGGGCAGCCGCGGTGGGATGCAGAACTCGGGGATGCGGTCCGGGGTGAGCACGTTGGAGAAGGCAGGCTCCAGAGCCGCGCGGCCCGCGGCCGAGGCGCGGAGTTTCCCGAGGAGCCGCATCCTCCGAGGCTGGGCCTGGGAGTGGGGGGAAGAAACGCTCCTGCGAGGGAGAGAAGCTACTAAGTTTGGACGCCCGGGGCCTCTCGGCAGTGCCTGGACCCCTCCCCGGAGCCCTCTGGGAGTGCCAATGCTCCTGCCAGTCCGGGCCGAGCTCTCGCGCGCCCACAAAGCCACCCGCCTTCCATTCATTGTTACTAAATAAACGAAGAAGTAGAAATCAGACCTTTGCCTCTTCTTCAGTCCCTCTGGTTCCTGAGTTGCAAGTTCAGTGCCCGTCCCCTTGCGGTCCAGGCAGGCGCGCCAGCTTCAGCACTGTGGCCGCGAGGTGGGCGCTCCTCACTTATATCGGAGGCTGAGCCCCGCCCAGCTGGCCCGGAGCCCAACCCTTGGAGTCGCTGGACGGCCCGCCCTCCCGGCCGCCCCTTCTCGCCAGCACCAGGCCCTGTCGCGGGGGCTCTCCTGGGAGCGAAGCTGTGGCGAGAGCCGGCACCCTCTGCTCAGCCCTGGGACCTACATCCGCTGTGCGTGCAGGGAACCGCCAGTGAAAGGTTGCCGGTGGAGGAAGGCTGCCTAGTCGGCCTGCCAAGGGAGAATCGGCGGCTGAAAATGTTGGAGGTTTCTTGGAGAAGGTGCAGCTGGATACGGAAACAAGAATTTCCCTTTTGCTGGGAGCTAAATCCTGCCCCCCCCGGCCCCCCGGAGGTGACCTACACGTACTAGCATCTTCCGTTTTACTGCCCCCACGAACCTGCAGTGTGTAGACACATATAGTTCCCATGGTACTCGTGTACTTATTTATGCGTCTGTCCCCCTCCGTTAGACAGTGGCCTTCTTAGTAGTATAGGGCCTGGCTCAGTCAGTGCCATATATATTGGTGGAGTGGGTGAATTAATGTATGCAAAAATTTCTGAATGACTACAGGCTCTGCCTATCATCTTGATGGTCACAAAAGGTGGGGTTTCCGGCTCACGCCCTAAAAATGACACTTGGTATTTCCAAAGCTACCCCTTTCTCTCTGCTCCAGCATGGAGGTATCCAGCTAGAAAGCACTTCACAGAAAACCCAGATGGCCTCTCTCCCCACCCCGCCCCCAACCTTCATTTTCCAAGATGAGAATACTGAAGTCCAGTGGGACTTGAGGAAATTCCATAAAAGTTCAGTGGAGCTAGTAAATGGCAGAAACTGGAACTAGCAATTTCCTGTCTATTTGGCTTTGTATGTGATGCTTCCTGCTATCTGAAATGCCCTCCTCTGCTTTTTTTCTCTATAGGAACTCCTTTTTTTTAGTTCAGCCAGACATCATCCCCTTCAGAACATTTACTCAACTCCCCCACTACAGTTCTCAGCCGCTTCATGCACATTCTATGGACCACATTGCTGCATTTAGCAGGCTGCTTTGGAATTTTTGGTTTACAGGTTTGTCTCCCCTACTAGACTGTGAGTTTCTTGAGGGCAAGGACTGCAGTAATGCAACCGGAGAGGAGTCTGGTGGACCTACTATGAATACATGTAAAATAAATAGAAGTGCTGTGATCCAGAACCTGGGTCTGCCTCCATCCCAAAGCAGACCTAAGGGACAAGCCTGGTTGTCTTATTCAACTCCTCCAGTTTCAGCATCTGGAGATGCAGTGCCAGGCAAATAATAATTGCTCAGTAAATATTTGATGAATTATACCGTGTTGAATTCAGCCTGATCTACAATCCAGGTCTTATGACTGTCATGTGCTTTTAACCACATATCTGTCTAACTGCTTTATTCAATGTCTTTCTCACAACAAACCAGTGCAGTGGACATTGCTTCTGTTTACGATATAAGAAACTGAGGCTCAGGTTAAGAGACTTGTCTAAGGTCGTTCAAATTATGAGTCACAGCCCATGTATTGTAAGTCCTAGCTTTTTGCTAATTTCTTCCTTCTCTCTTTCCTGCCTTCCTCCCTCCAACCATCCACTCAGTTCAATATCATTCACTGAGTTCACTGTGTGTCAGGGCACGTGTTCATGGTTTGTATTGCACTTGACACCCAGAATGTTAATTCTTAAAGCAACTCAGTGTGCTAAGTATTTTCCATTATCTCTGCTTTGGAATAAGTACCATCATTTCCAAATATTTAAAGGTAAGGAGAGTGAGTGTTTTCCATGGATAAGTAATACTTTCTTTTTAAGTTGATCACTGCTGCCCTCTGTTGTGTGCTTTCTGATACGGCAAGCATGAATCCCTACGCAGCCGGAGAGCAGCAACCAGACCCGCTGCAGCCACACCTGCAAGCGGAGGAGTCCCCAGGGGATCTCGGACTGGATCCTTTCCTATTGCTTCTGCAGGCCGGTCTGCAAATCCGTGAGCCAATGGTCTTCTCTGAAGCAGAGCAACTAGCATTATAGCCTGCTTATGTGCCAGCCCGCTTCCAACGAGACCTCAGTGAAAAGGGCCTTCGTGACATGAACACACAAACATTTCAGCAGTGAGTAAATCCACTGGAAGCAGGACATGGGATTTGAGAAACTGTGCTACCACCACATCCATGTTCACAGAAGACCATAAGCATGGCTATAAATGCAATCTCTATGCAGAGGGTTTTCCAAAACTATTAGTTTTCCATGGATCAATATTCTACAGAAGAGAAATAAGATACAGGGAACTTAACTTACTTACGCAGGGATACACTCCAGTCATTCATTCATCTAAACCCATAGCTGCAGGCTGTAACCGCCGTCAGAGGCCTGGTGTCCCTCCTGATTCTTAAATCACAATAGGAAAAAGTGAAAAACAACCCCCTCAGTGGAAACTCTGAACATACCAGTTGTTTCATTATTTTGTGCCTTATGACCACAAAAGGTTCACTATCATCTCGTTTGTATTCAAGCTCTGAAACTGTTATTTTAAAGAAACTACACCATTAATAACGTTTAGTGATCCCTCACTATATACTGGGGTCTTATTTAATCTCTAAACAACTCCCTAAAGAAGGTAGAGATGTAGAAAGTGAAGCTCAGAGAATAAACAACTTGTCCAAAGTCTCCCATCCAGAGAGACCAGAGCTGGGACTCAAACCCATATCCATCTGGCTCATTATTCTGTGTGCTTATAAACACTTCCCCACAGTGCCTGCCTCAAAGCTATTTCTCCTGACTCCATCTCCTCTCTAAGTGGTTAGATAAAAGAAAAAGAGACCCTTGGTGCAAGGCCTTGAATTGAAACTGTACACCTTATTGATTATACCAGCACCTAAATGATTAAAGCATGCAATTGTCATAAGCAGGAAATTACTGGTTATGCATAGTAGTGCTGTACTGTTTGTAGACAGAATCTTTGTCCTCTCAGGAAGTGTATTGATTCTCTTTATTTATACCATACCTTGTTCCAAAACAGGACTTGAGGTGACTTACATAATAAAGACTCGGGGAATTTATTGTCAGCTAGAGCCTGACACGGTGAAGATGGAAAAGAAGTTCACTTAGCTAAGTAAAGGACCCTGAGTGAGGTCACAAATTGACACATACCAATACCTATGCCCCCAGGATGAGAAGAACAAGGTGTGGGAGACATTGAAGAAGATGCAGTGGGAAGGCTGGGAATAGTATTGTTTTTTCAATTGAAAAATAGTTGTTTTACAATGTTGTGTTAGTTTCAGGAGTACAGCAAAGTGATTCAGATATATGTATATATATATATTATTTATGTATATTCTTTTTTAAAACATTTATTTATTTATTCGTCTGGGCCGGCTTTAGTTGTGGCATGCAGGATCTTCATTGTGGCGTACTTATAAGAAGAGATTAGATTAGAACAGACATGCATGGAGGGAAGACAATATGAAGAAGATGGCCATCTACAAGCCAAGGAGAGAGTCCCTTAGAAGAAGTCGACCCTGCCAAAACCTGGATTTGGAGTCCTAGATCTATGCAGAAATAAATTTCTGTTATTTAAGCCCCCTGACCTGTAGCTCCTTGTTATGGCAGCCCTAGCAAACTAACACAGTGGGTTAAAAATGGTAAATTATTGGGCTTCCCTGGTGGCGCAGTGGTTGAGAGTCCACCTGCTGATGCAGGGGATACGGGTTCGTGCCCCGGGCCAGGAAGATCCCACATGCCGCAGAGTGGCTGGACCCGTGAGCCATGGGCGCTGAGTCTGCACGTCCAGAGCCTGTGTTCCGCAACGGGAGAGGCCACAACAGTGAGGGGCCCGTGTACCGCAAAAAAACAAAAAACCTTAGTATAAAAATGGTAAATTATTATAATTTTAATTTGCATTTCTACTGTTGATAATTGAGGTTTAGCAATTTTGCCAATTAGCCATTCAGCTTTCTTCTATAAAATTCTTTTAGATTTTTTAGAAAGATATTTTCATTGTGTTGCTTCCTTCTTTTGTATGTATATACACACATTGAACACTACTTCTTGGTCATTTTTAAGTATGTAAATATCTCCCTGTGACTTGTTTTTCGTATTTTTATGATGTCTTTTGAGAAATAGAAAACAGAAACTTATTGTCTTATAACTCTGGAGGTGAGAAGTCTAAAATGAAGGTGTCAGCAGAGCTGAAAACTTCCTCAAATGCTCCCTCTGAAACCTGTAAGGGAGAACCCTTCCTTGCCTCCCCCTGGCTTCTGGTTGCTTGCTGGAAACCTCTGGAGCTCCTTGGCTTGCAGCTGCCAACACTTCAGTCTCTGCCTGCCTCATTGCATGGCACTCTCCCTCCTGTGTCTGTGCCTCTGTGTCTCTCCTCTTCTTAAAAAGACAAGTCTTATTGGACTAAGGGCCTACCCTACTCCAGTATGACCTCATCTTAACTAATTACATCTGTAAGATGCTATTTTTCTAACTAAGGTCACATTCTGAGGTACCGGGGGTTAGATCTTCAACAAATCTTTTTTGGGGAAACAATTCAGCCCATAACAATGACTGAATCATATCTTGTCTGATCCATCTGTCAGCAATGGCTTCCCAACTTAATATGGTGGAGGCGGGCAGTAATTTCAGGACCTAGAGCAGGAAAAAATTTAGGAATCCTCATAAAAATTGAACCACCCATTATTCCCAGCACAGGAACCAGAGGTCACTTCTACACCTCTGCTTCTTGGGTAGAGAAATTTATAATTGTTTCCTCTCTAGGGGAAATATGAAAGTTAGCCAACTCAAAGCTCTGCCACTTTCCTGAGGCTGCTCCAGTCTGGCTGCCAGCCAAGAGTTGCTGTTTAAAGAATAAAATCCTCTCATTATGAACAAGCAAATGGATGAAAGAAGCCTGGAATTTCCAGGAAGGAAATAGGTTGTAGAAGTAGTTTTCCTCCACATGGGGCGCTGTGGAGCCACACCAGTACAGAATGGAGCATGGAGGATCCCAGGCCAGCGCAGGGCGAGGGGTGCCACAAGGGGAATGGCCTGCCTGGGAGAAGACTGCGAAGGCCTCAGCAGGGCCTCCCCACCTCCCCAGAACCTTTTTCTCAGACCAGAGACCTGGGATCTTGGCACAGCCCAAATGATGAGGAAAGAGCCATAGAGAAGGACAAATACAGAACACTTTTGGTTGACTTCTCAAGCAGGAAGTCTAAGCCAGATCTGATTTACCTTACAAGGGAAATGTTACATTTCTAGCAACACCAGTATTGTGGAGAAATCTGTAACTATTACAATTAGAACTAAATATTATTTAACTTGTCTCTGTAAGATATATCATACATATAAACTCTTTGTCAGATCAGTAAATTTTATTTTAGTGTCTGTCACAGATTGGGTTTCCTGAGAAGCAGACTGAACTACAGATGTGCACATAAGGAGGTTATTGGAAGATGCTCTCGAGAGATACGCCTGTAGGGGATGAAGAGAAGAAAGCAGGATTGGGCAGAGGGAGAAGAGTTGCAACGCAGTCCCAACACAGGCCTCTGCAGATTCCACAAAGAGCTCTGGAATTGGGAGAGCCGTGAAGAGTTGTCTCAGGGAGGGATAAGGAGGCAGGCGATTATAGCCACCACCACACCCCGCCCCCACCCATTGATCAGTCATTGACTGAGAGCTCTCCCAGGGAAGGGGACATGACCTTGATCACGGTGGTCCCTTAACTAAGACAGTTCCTGGAGAAGAATTTATCTGTGACTTGTTAGCAGCTAGGAGAATGAGTGCCTAGGAACTGAAGCCGGGGGTGGGGGGTGGTATGGGCAGCACACCACAGCCTCCAACGTGACGGTGCTCTCACTCTGGAGTGACAGGGGGTGGCACTACCGGAGGGGTTGATACATTCAATACACACCATGGCCCCTCAGCACAGGCTGGCGTCTTCCACTCCATTAGCAGAAATATCTAATCCCAAAGACTCCTCCACTTAACACAATCTACCCACCACTCATCTAATCACATATGCACTTGTGCCCTTCCCAGCTGAAGACAAGTGAGCATTACTCTGTGGGGCTGCTCTTAGGGTATATCCAGGTGATAGTCACTCCTTGTCTAGGGCAAGTTCTTAGGTCTGGTAACCTGTGGGCAGACTGGTTAAATAAACTGAGGCACATCCATATGTTAGATCATTAAAACCGAAGTTATAGAACACAATAATTATAAGAAAATAAAACAGTGTGCACCATATGATCCCATTTCTGGGGAAAGATATACCTATGGAAAAAAAATTATCAGAATGGCCACTAAAACAGAATGTGTTGTTATATTTGGACAGTAGGATTATAGATTTTTCTAATTTTTCTCCTTTTGCTTAAATGTATTTTTTTCTGGATCAACCCAATAAACGTGTTACTTTTGTAATAGGGAAAAAATTGTTTCTCCTCTAAAGAGTAGATACACCTTGTGAGGAGTAGGCCTTGTGACCACGTTAATCAAATAGTGATTTGTTAAATCACCAGGGGCAGAAATCAGGAACAGGACTGTAAATGGAATTTGTATATTAATAGTGGCCACTTCAGAGTCTGGGAAGTTTAGGAGAGGACAAGTCTGAGTAAGAGAAGAAGGTCTAGACCTGTGCTGCTCAAAACAGAGGCTATCAGCCACATGTGGCTACTGAGTACTTGAAATGTGGCTGGTTCGTACTAAGATGTGCTATGAGTGTAAAATACAAGATTTCAAAGCTTTAGTATTAAAGAATGTAAAATATCTCATTAATAATTTTTAATATTACATCTTGAGATGTTAACAATTTGGATCTATTGGGTAAAATAAAATAAAATATTAAATATAATTTCTCCTGTTTCTTTTGTACAGTGCTGGTCTAGACTTTGGCGGGAAGCATAAATTCTCCGAAATACTTCCCCAAAGTACAAACAATTTGAAGAAGTAATTGTCTCACAGGATACCCACTAACCTTGCAGTTTTACTTGGTGCTTTCATAGGACTACCACAGAAAAGGGGAATTGGTTGACAAATGAGCACATCAAATGAGCTCTGGGTGCTACTTAAACACAACCACTTAGGGCTTCCCTGGTGGCGCAGTGGTTGAGAGTCCGCCTGCTGATGCAGGGGACACGGGTTCGTGCCCCGGTCCGGGAAGATCCCACATGCCGCAGAGCAGCTAGGCCCGTGAGCCATGGCCGCTGAGCCTGCGCGTCCAGAGCCTGTGCTCCGCAACAGGAGAGGCCACAACAGTGAGAGGCCTGCGTACCGCAAAAAAAAAAAAAAAAAAAAAAAAATACAACCACTTAATTGTGTGTATGTCAATCTATGTAATTGAAGAGATTACATGTCAGGGAAAGTTAAGGAAACACCATGTCGTTGCAGACAGCCATTAACGTCTTCCCCTAGGAAAAGCCCTCATGCCTGTCATGGGGTGCTGCACGGGAACTGCCCACTGCACCTACATACCAGATGTTGACTTGAGCTGAACTGAGCATCTGATGGAAGGATTCTGACTCATTCCCAAGGATAAAGATCAATGACTTGGGAAATCACCTTTAAGGAAGAGTGGTTTACTCTTATTTTTGTTTTTAGCATCTTTATTAGAGTATAATTGCTTTACAATGGTGTGTTAGTTTCTGCTTTATAACAAAGTGAATCAGCTATATGTATACATATATCCCCATATCTCCTACCTCTTGCATCTCCCCGCCATCCTCCCTATCCCACCCCTCTAGGTGGTCACAAAGCATGAACTGATCTCCCTGTGCTATGCGGCTGTTTCCCACTAGCTAGCTATTTTACATTTGGCAGTGTATACATGTCCATGCCACTCTCTCACTTCATCCCAGCTTACCCTTCCCACTCCCTGTGTCCTCAAGTCCAAGGAATGGTTTACTCTTAATGACATGTATAGTTTTGTCTTTGGTTAATTTATTTCTTGATTTTTAATACTGGTCAGTGTCCAAAATTAAGATGCAGTCAATGGTTACCCCAAGTTGAGATGTTTATATGGAAAAGCACAAACTAGTTTAAAATTCATACGAAACAGTCTAAACCTGGGTAAACTCTTATAATATTAGGTAATGTTTATAGAACTTTCAGAGAACACTAAATACATCTCAATTATCATTTCACTTTCTCAGCTGTCTATGAGGTATTTTTTTCCATCAGCAATTAACAAAAGAGTGAATCTTGGGCTCAGAACTAATTCCAAAGTCTCTGTCAGTAGCAACTTTTTATTAGAATAAGATACAACTAATAAGGTGATTGCTGCCTGGGTACTGCTCTGCAAATCCCCCTTGATTCCAGGTTTCAGAAATTCCTCCTCACAGAGTGCCATCTGATGCCTTACTAGGAAAGTGCTCACAGTACACTGTAATCAGTTACTATTTAGCACCATGCTTCTCAAACTACTCTCTCCGGAATGATGGAATTATGTACATTTTCTATAAGTTTTATGAGAAAACTTCTCACATGTAATGGAACACACAAAACATAAAATGTAGATGGATTTTTCAGGGGAAATATGAAACTCCAAGAAGTTTCAGATTGCACCAAATCTCCAGATCTTGAAAGGTATAAGCTAGCAAGTGTTTGCTATTTCTGATGTCTCCAGAGGAAGCCTGAGAAGCCTTGCCCAAGAGTGAAGAATCTAGGAGCAGACGGTCACAGGCATTTCAGGGACAAAGCACGAGGTAAAGGGTAGTCCTTGAGAAACTTGGGTGACAACCCCTAAAGACAGATGTCACATCAACAATTTAGTTCACAACATGCCACCAGGTACTGCAAAATCAGAGATGAGTTTTAGTTTCTGCTGTCAAAAAGCTTAGTTTCAGAGAGAAAACAGGACTATTGAGTCAAGGCATTGGAGGTATAAGACAAGCGTTTTGGGAAACCCAAAGAGGGCCAGTTTTGTTTGGGAAGACAGAAAACACTACAGGAAAGAGTCATATTTGACCTGGGACTTTAGAGATACATGACAACAGCCAGGTTCAGTCACACAGCAAACAAAAGTGGGACATTATTCCTGTTGCTATTACTACTGTCAGCAATATCCATTCGAGTCAACTTGAGAAGATGGGGTTGCTTCAGTGCTGGGACACAGACAGGAATTGTCATAGGAACCGAATCAACTGTCCACTGCAGAGCAACCAGAGATCGCCTCTACATCTCTGCTTTTGGAGAAAGCTATGCAAATCTATTTCTTTCCCTAGGGAAACATGAAAGCTCACCAATTTTCCCAGGGCCCTCATCCCTGAAGCTTTCCCAAATTTGCTAAAGAACAGCAGTTGCTCCTTAAGGAAATTTAAAGGGCTATGAAAATATTTTTCCTTCTCCACAATAAATGTTATAAAGGATAAAAGTTGGTTCATCTTAGAGAAATTTTTCCTCTTAAAATGTCAGATGTTCTCTGCAATTAGCATTTCCCTTAAATACAATTTATTCAATTACGGTTAGTATAATCTGCCATGTCCCTTGTGCCTTCTACTCTTTAAAGTTCCGTGTGCTGTAAAGGCGATCTTTTTTAAGACAGATGACTGGGGTGTTTTAATAAAAGAAGAGTTGAAAGGCTCTCTCTCTACAGAAGTGCAGTCTGACATTTGTCTTGAGTCATATTTTCTGGCTCACAGTTGAAATGAAACCATGTGCATGTTTCCAGCCAGCTTGAAGGAACACCCCCCGCCCCAACTTCTTCACCACTTTGTTTGATTGGATGACAGAGATCCAACAAGGCTATAAGGATGAACTGTCCAAGTTGAAGAAAAGATGGATTCTGGATCCACTGAGGTAGCTGGGCTTTCCAGTTTTGATCGTGGCTAATATCATCACTCTACTCACATTTGGCATCCCTGAAGCAGAGGCATGTGGGAAGGGAGAAAACATAACGGCCCCATCGGAGGCTGTATACCATGAGCATAACTTTTGAGAGCTGCAGTGAAGTAAGTTCACTGTAGGCAGCCCAGCCCAGGGTCAGTGGAGTTCAGGCATCTTCAAAGCAAACCAGTGGACTAAAGAACAAAGCTGCCCACGTTCCCCTATTTTCTCAAATTTAAGACTTTGGGTCTTGGTACAGTCTAAATACTGAGGGACCCTCCAATGGTTAATACATAACACTTCTTGCTGCCCTTTACAAGCGAGGGCTTCAAATTATATGACATTTTTGTAACCTAAATAGTATGAAAAAAACCTCATCTAATACATAAAGTACTAAGTATTATTCAGTTTGTGTCATTTTTGAAAGGTGTTTCACACAAATAAATGCTTCGTCAGATCATATGTCATCAAAAGTCTACTTTCTAATAATGCTCTAGCATCACTTTGAAGTATTTACGTTGTGAGACACCACATACCTCAAGCAGGTTTCAATAAGACATGTACATACTTTGGTGCTGGGCATACTATGGCACCGTTTGTTTCATGAGTGGAAATGCACAGTTTCAAAGAAACCTCACATGACAGAACCCAAATATCCCATACTTGACCACAAAAGCACACTTGCCCTCCCACTCAGGAGACAGCCAAACATCGTATCAGGGGGCCCTTGTTCTCAGTGTCTCTAGTCCCCAGTTGGTGTCCATTCACCTGCCGCATGAAAATCCTCCTGGAATGGGACCTGTGGACAACAGAATATTTGCTAATAAATTAAAGCACACTTATGTGAGAGACCATTAAAAATCAATGTCGTAGAAGAGTATAA
Source organism: Tursiops truncatus (assembly GCF_011762595.2). Taxonomy (NCBI): domain Eukaryota; kingdom Metazoa; phylum Chordata; class Mammalia; order Artiodactyla; family Delphinidae; genus Tursiops; species Tursiops truncatus. The sequence goes on from NC_047035.1 coordinate 104,455,099, forward strand.
GCTCAGAAAAATTAAAAGAAAAATGTCTCTAAGACAGAATTGTACGAAATGATCTCATTTCTGAAAGAGAAAAATGTATATATGGCAAACACTGTGGGGATATCCACTAAAATGTTTCCAGCAAGTTGACTCTGGATGGTTGGATTACAGACGATTCTAATCTTTCTCTATCTGCTGGTCTGTATTTTCTAGATTTATCAAAATGAAGATGTATTACTTCTACAGTAGAATCCCTCCCCCTCAAGAAGTAGATACATCTCTTGAGAGATGGAACTGAAGCTACTTTAAGTAGACAATGAATTTGAGTAACCAACAACTTTAAATATAGTTAGTGTAACAGTTGCCACTTCAGAGCCTGGGTACTTGGGAAAGGACAAATCTGGGTAAAAGAAAAAGGCTTTAGGCACATGGGAAAGTACATGAGTTCCCTGAAAACTCAAGAAAAAGTGAAAAGGCTGTAGCCTGATAATAGTGTAGCTTTCGCTGATGCCCTTATATGTCAAATGCTGGGCCCCTTGCCAGGCAAAAAGAGACCCACACTACTTAATTGGTATATATACGAAGCCATACAACTAGGGGCTTGATGAGAGAACAATGCACTTATATTGAAAGGGGAAAACCGAGAACCATGAACCTGTGGGAGAACTGAACCAGGCCTGGCCCAGGACAGTGGATGGAAAACTAGCCCCAGGAGTGACTCCGTACTATGGAACTGTGTGGAACGGAGTATCCCAGACTGACAGACGCATCCCAGCCCATTCCCAAGGAAGAAAATCAGTGTCCCTGGGGATGTGCACATTATAAGGAATGAATGAATATAGTTTATAATGAATGACATGTCATTTTGATTTTGGTTATTTTGTTTCTTGACCTTGAAAAGTAGTCTGCGTCATAATTAACATGCAGTCGATGGTTAACCCAGAGAGATTCCTTTAAAAAAACACAAACTAATTAAAATCGACCCAAGTGAAGCTAAACTAGGGAAAGCTCTTTGACTACCTCCAAATTTCAAATTCCGTTTTCAGGTAAGAGGAAAAGAAAAGGGTGGAAGCTTTTCTAGTTCTTAGTTTCTTTAATCTCATACTTCTTGTCTCTTTCGTTCTTCCTCTAAAATATTCTGGCCCTCCTCACTCATAGGGTTTTGAATTCTTGAAGAGATATTAAATCAAGATTTAAATGACGTTAATAAAACATCGTTTTGTACTGCAAATTAAAATTGGACACTGCTTAAAAACTACTATAAATCTTGTAGTTCACTAAATTGTGTATCAATGGAACTTTTCAGTCTTTGGGACAACCTAGAAGATCTCTGGAGAGGAAGACCAGATGGTAAAGTGAGGAAGCAGAGAAAGGAGAACTCAATGCACTAGGGAAATAGCACAGTACAGAGTTAAGAGCCAGACACTGTTTCCACCTGTATGAGCATCTTAGATAAGTTACTTAAACAGAAGTAGTCCCCTCAGCAACTCTGTGAGGAAGGTATTATTAGTATCATTATCATCCCCATTTTGCAGACAAGGAAACAAGCCCAGACGATAAAACCCTTAAAACAATGCCTGGAATATAATTACTGCTATGTGTCAGTTTTAAATGTACTTAAAGTGGGTATTCAACACCCAGCCAATCAAGACTATACCTGGTCTGTTTCCAAAGAACCAAGTCTCAGCCAGTGCTGCGTCTAAACCAAGGAACCAAGTCTTCCAGTGTCTGAGAAATCGTGCATAGTTACCATCAATTAATTTCCAGACTAATAATGAAATTGACATTACCAGCCGCTTCTTCATGCCACATGTTTTAATAATCACGCTGTTTTTTTAAAAAAATTCCCAGTTTAAGGAGTAGGATTACAGATGAGGAGAAGCTGCCACTCTTGGTTTAATTTAATCTGGGCCATATACCGTATGTGAAATGTAATGCTCCTTGAAAAGTATTTTGTAACAACATTGTAGAATAGGAGATTAGCAAAGTTTTTTGGGGTAAAGGGCTAATAGTGGTGGATAACTTGGGCTTTGATAGCCGTATACATTTTTGTCGCTGCTGCAGTTGCTTCTTTTTACAACCATATAGCCAACTGTGTAATAATGTAAAAACTGTTTACAGCTCAGGTGATCAGACCAAAATTTTAGAAAGTAAGCTAAGAATAGTTTATTTTTTAAAGGAATGTTAAAAAGCAAAAACGAAGAACGAGTGACAGACACTGTATGTGGCCTGCAAATCCTAAAATATTATCTGAAATATTTACTACAGAAAAATATTTACTACAGAAAAAGTTTGCCGACTGCTATTCTAGGGAATCATAAAACAAAGGTATCACTATAAAAAAATTAACTTTCTGTTCCTAAATTTTTCTAGTCCACAGAGCTAGTTTATTTTTTCAAAACAACAACAACAATACATAATCTCAGAGGATTCTGAAAAGCCATTTGACATTTGATAAAATCCAACATCCAGGGCTTCCCCGGTGGCGCAGTGGTTGAGAGTCCGCCTGCCGACACGGGGCAGGGGTTCGTGCCCCGGTCCGGGAAGATCCCACGTGCCGCGGAGCGGCTGGGCCCGTGAGCCATGGCCGCTGAGCCTGTGAGTCTGAAGCCTGTGCTCCGCAACGGGGGACGCCACAACAGTGAGAGGCCTGTGTACCAAAAAAAAAAAAAAAAAATCCAACATCCATTCCTGACTGAAAATGGTCAGCAAACTAATAAAGGAAGAGGACTTCCTTAATACGATAAAGGACATCTAAGAAAATCTACTGCTATCATCATATTTTATTAATTATTAAAAAGTGAATGCATTCCTCCTAAGTTCAGGAAGAAGAAAAACATGTTCTCTCTCACCATTTCTATTCAGAACTGTACTGGAGTATCTAACCAGTACAATAAGGCAAGAAAAAGAGAAGACATCCAGAATGGAAAAGAAATAAAACTGTCTTTGTTCACAGATAATAGGATTTTCTGTATAGAAAATCTGATGGAGTCTTCAAAAAACTACTAGAACTAATAAGTGAGCTTAGTGAATTTGCAAGATACAAGATCAATATCCAAAAATCAATTATATTTGTCAAAACCAGCAACAAACAATAGAAAGTTGAAATTTAAAAAACAAAACCATTTACAAGAGCATTAAAAAATGTGAACTACTTAGGATAAATGTGACAAAAGATGTACAAGACCTATAATTGAAACTGCAAAACATTGCTGAAAGAAATTAAAGACTTAACTAACATGGAGAGCTATTCCATGGTTTCATGGTTCAGAAGATTCAGTATTACGATGGTGATTCTCCTAAAACTGAGCTATAGATTCAATGTAACCCTAATAAAAATCCCAGTAAGCAATTTTTGAGCTTATTCTAAAATTCATATGGAAATGCAAAAGACCTAGAAGATTCAAAACAACTTTGAAAAAGAAGTCAGAAAACTAATAAATACTATCTGATTTCAAGACTTATGATAAAGCTACCATAGTAACGAAAACAACATGATATTGGCATAAAGATCAAAAAATTAATCAATGAAACACAATAGAAAGTCCAGAAATAGAAGCACTCGTATATTAACAAATGATCTTTGACAAAGTTGCAAAGCAGTGGAGAAACAACAGTCTTCTCAATAAATGGTTTTGGAACAACTGGGTCTCCATATGCCAAAAAAAAGTTAACTTTGAGCCATATTTTTAAAGTACTGTATACTATTTTTTTTTACCACATATAAAAATTAACTCAAAATGAATCATAAGCCTAAATGTAAAATCTAAAACTATGAAACTTCTAGATGAAAACAAAATAAAACCTTTGTGACCTTTAGTTAGGCTATAATTTTTTTAGATACTCCTCCAAAAAGACAATACATAAAAAAACTGATAAACTAGACTTTATCAAAACTTTAAATTTCTGCTCATTAAAAGACACCGTTAGATGAAAAGACAAGACACAAACTGAGAGAAAATATCAGATATAACATATCTGATACAGGGCCTATATCTAGATTTTTAAAATTCTTGAAACTCAAATAAAAAGTGGAAAGGGGGACAACAGATTTGAACAGACACTTCAAAGAAAATATGCAAATGGAAAATAAACACAAGAAAAAGATGTTCAACATCACTAGTCATTAGAGCATTGCAAATTTAAACCACAATGAGGTATCTCTAAATCTACCAGAATGCTAAAATTAAAAAGATTATGTCAAGTGTTGGTGAGGATAGAGTGTTCATATACTGTTAGTGGGAATGTAAAGCGGTACCATCAATTCGAAGAACAGTTTGATAGTTTCTTTGGCTGTTAAATATACACAGGATGAGCCAGTCATCCCACACACACAAATAGCCTCGACCCAGCTTTTTAAACAAACACAAATAGTGAAACCTAATGTAAACCATGGACTTTAGTTTTTTGGTTTTTTTTTTTAATAAGTTTATTTATTTATTTTTGGCTGCATTGGGTCTTCGTTGTTGGGTCTTCGTTGCTGCACGTGGGCTTTCCCTAGTTGCGGCGAGTGGGGGCCACTCCTTGCCACAGTGCGTGGACTTCTCATTGCAGTGGCCTCTCTTGTTGCAGAGCTCGGGCTCTAGGCGCACAGGCTTCAGTAGTTGTGGCACGCAGGCTCAGTAGTTGTGGCTTGCAGGCTCTAGAGCACAGGCTCAGTAGCTGTGGCGCGCGGGCTTAGTTGCTCCGCGGCATGTGGGATCTTCCTGGACCAGAGCTCGAACCCGTGTCCCCTGCATTGGCAGGCGGACTCCCAACCACTGCACCACCAGGGAAGCCCTGGACTTTAGTTAATAATAATGTACTGATAGGAGTTTAAAAATATAAAGGTTTTATGCTTAAAATTCCTCATGTGGGGGTGGGGATTCCAATCCACCCTGAAGTACAGATATGAGGTTCTCCTAACCCCTCCAAACAGCCTTGCCATCACTATGACTTGTGTCTTGAGGCATTTGTAGAGAAGCATTTTCTGGAAGTAGCCAAAACTCCTGATGTAGAAAGTGGGAAGGCTCCAGGCATTTGCTCCCGTGAGAAATGGAAGTTCTGAGAGTGCAGGGAAGAAGATGTGTTCGCTCACTGAGGAACAGCTTGTGTCCTGACAAGTCAGTCCCATGGAGAAGGGTGGAGGTTGAGCCTCTGGTCCCTCAGAGTCTTTTGTCTTAAGTAAAGCCCTCTTCCTGCCCTGATTGCTCTGGTTCTTCACCTCAGCAGGCCCGCATTTCCCACCTTTATCGAGGGTGGGCTCCTTGGATGCTCTGTCCCTCCTCCTCACTCTGACACTCCCTCTTTTTCCTCTTCCACAAAGCCTGGTTCATATTTTCCACAGTAGGGTTCCATTGAAGTCCAACTTTGGTCTCACTTTCCTAGAGAATTCAACCTAGGAACTCTGGAAACCTTCAAGGTCAAATCTCTTACTTCCATGAGGGAAGGTGACTTTTGTAGGGCCATATAGTTAATAATTTGTTTTACACCCACCCTTACACTATAGGCAACTGGATAATCTAATTGCTACCATGACCATATGTCCAAGATTTTCAGTCCTGATTTCAAATATTCTGTATAGTCATCAGGCTGCATTAAGAATTTCACTATCTAGAAAACATGGCAACTACTACTGCAGACATGTTAAGAGGGACCTTCTGGAAGCAATAAATTTCTGTTACTGAATCCACCTTTCCATTTCTGAAGCACTGAATTTTAACTTTTTAGGGCAATGAACTCCCTTTAGGAAACGAATGAAAGCTATGGATCCTCAATGGACCCCCTTTAGGAAACTGATGAAAGCTATGGATCCTCTCCACCCAAAAATATTTACATAGAAACATAAAATTTGGCTCCAATGATTTAACTATGCAATACAGGACAGTGACACTCTTTGATCTGATAGCAGAAATGTCAGCATGTCTACTATGTGGCCAGGGAATATTTTTAAATAGCTCTTAAATCCTAACAAAAATTTGCAAATATTTATGTAGTATGACAGATTATAGAGCACGTTTAATCCTCAAAACAATCCTGTTGAGGATGAATCCTCAACCCAACTGAGGATTAATATCCCGATTTTACCTATGAGTAAGCCACAACCCAAAGAAATCTGGCGATGTGCCAAAGTTCACATGGCTAATAGTAGGCAGCGAGGACTAGAACACAGGCTTTTTGTTCCCTGTTCAAAAACATCTTCACATCTAATATTTTCTGTTTTGGAATCAAAGTTCTACCCAGGGAAAACTCACGGGCAACCCCTTTGAACAAGTTGTTCTTTTTAAAATTGAACAACGAGTATGAGGGGACTATAAGAGACTACAGATTGGCGCCTATCATGCTATTTATGGTTGTACTCTCCAGGCATTACTCCCAGGCAGGGATACCAGAAAGAATGTCATTAGAATTGCAGGCTTTGGAGTCCAGACAGTAAACCCCATTTAAAGGAAAACAAAAGAAAACAAAACCAGATGCCAGAAGTGGTAAGACACACAGGTTTGTTTCTCTTTTTGTTTTTCACTGTAGTTAGGAGTTATCTTTTCCCCAAGAACAGCTGAAAGTTTACTGGGAGGACAGCCGATAACATCTTGGAAAAGGCAGAACATACACCAAAATGGGGATATGAGAGCTAGAAAAAATTTGCAAACGTCATAGAAAGATTAAGATGCTGGGAAATTTGCTAAATGGCCATAAACACCTATGGGAAAGGAGGGTGAGAATCCCTAACCAATCCGTAAGTCAGAGATTTCAGAATCTCCATAAGGTCGCTGGTCATACTCTTGATGACCCAGAACTCCTCCTTTGGCCATCTGCTCAAAGAAATGAAGATGGGGAAACTCTGTGACTTCATGCCATTGTTGCTGGGCTGGATCAATGGAAATTAAATGCTGTCCAAGGACTGTGGCAATTCTTTGAAAGTTTTCAAAGGCCCACGGCAAATGAGAAAAATATGGTGGTGCTGTTGTTTTAGTAAAGGTATCTGTCCAACTTAAAGCACTGTCCATCACTACAGGACTTGGTACACAAAACACTCTTCAAAATATTTGGTAAAATGACAGCAGTACAGCCAATGTCCTTCACCCTACTTTGTGTCTATGGGCTAGAGTGTCCACCCAACTCAGTACCTTAGTTCCAGAGTCTTTTGGACTCTGGCTTCTCCCATTCGTTTCAACAGAAGTTAATGCCTTGAAAATAGACCGTGTAGGAAAGAGTTTCCAGATCCAGTCATAACCTTCTAACCTTGTTCCCCTCAAATTCTGGAAACTCTCAGCTACTTTTCAATGTCTGCTTTATAAAACTAAACCTAGATATATAGGAAACCTTTACTGTCTCAGAAGGCTACCATTCTGGAAACTCTCTGTACCCTCCATCTGTAAGGATATGGAAGATCTTAAATACCTACAAAAAAGTACCTCCCCCCAAAAGGCTCTCCCATCAAGGAGTGAAAACCTAGGGTCTTTCTGTTCTGTCCCACCCCCAGCCTCAGCAAAGACCCTTAACCAACCCTTAAATACCGGTGGTCTCTTCTACAAGAGTGGTACGTTTTCTCTGGCCCTTGGGCTTCCTGGACTTCAGGGACCCATAAATTGGATACCAAAATGTTTTTCTTCAGCTTATTTTTTGTTATTTTGGGATAAAGATGTTTCTTCACTCTTCTTTGTTTGTATTTTCCAATTTTCTCATAACTTCTTTTACCCTATTTTGCACATAGCATGACAGCCAAGCAAGAGCCCAAGGTGAGTTGCAGCTGAACAACAACACAGAGGTACTTCAGGGAAAGGAAAGGTGATAATGTCACCCCTCCCACCGTGCCTGTAGGTGTATCACCCGGTCACGGGAAGCATCCTATCCTTGACTCACTTCAGACTTCTGCTCGGTACCTGTACCACCACCCCACATACCAAGCCAAGAGAAGCCATGAGGAGAGTCTGAATGCTTAGACCATGTATGTCAGCTGATCTTCCACCCTCAGTCCAGTAGCAATTATAAAGAGAGAACTTCAAACACATTCTAGGGGGTGGGTCTTCGTTTTCTTAGCCCCCTCCTTACCTACACACAGAAAAGGGAGTTCTTAGAAACCCACTTCTCACCCCACACTCTACAGTCAGCCATGACATTATCTCCCCACTACTTATGAGCTCTTCTAGAGCAGCGAAGGACTCTTGTTCATCTTTTTTTTGCAGAACGCGGGCCTCTCACTGTTGTGGCCTCTCCCGTTGCAGAGCACAGGCTCCGGGCGCGCAGGCTCAGCGGCCATGGCGCACGGGCCCAGCCGCTCCGTGGCATGTGGGATCTTCCCAGACCAGGGCACGAACCCGTGTCCCCTGCATAGGCAGGTGGACTCTCAACCACTGCGACACCAGGGAAGCCCTCTTGTTCATCTTTTATCCTCAGTACCTAGATAGTACTTGGCATGTAGTCAACACTCAAGTGTTTGTAGGAAGGAAAGGAGGGAGGAAAGAAGCAAAATTGAGACAGAGGGAAGGAGGTTTAGTTTTTCCCTGTTTCGTCTATGGGTTTCTTTTGTGTTTCTGCCCTTGCTGCCCACTCCTCTTCTTAGCCTTTGCCCTTTCCTCAATATTCATTTATCTTTCCTTTCATATAACTTCTACCTAAATCAAATTTTCTCTGACTTTTTCCCCCCTAATTATTCTCCTCTGTTGCTGTAGTCTAAATTCCCTCACACTTTTATTCTCTATGATTTTCTTGGTTTCTCCTTTGCTTGCTCTAGTTTTGTCATCCTTCTTGGCCTCATGTATTTTTCCTTTATGGTAAGGATCAACAGAGCTAAGGTAAGTGAAAAGGAAAGAAAGGCTAAAAAGAAGAATACCTCAAAATGATGAAAAGGAAAGTAACAGCCAAAAAGAGGAGGCCCACAAAAGCAAGGCCCATGGGTCCAGTAAACACACATAATTCCCTTGCCTTATCACAAAAGACAAGACATTTCCATTCATGTGTTTTCTAACCTATTCTCTGGTTTCTTCAGAGTTGCCCAGAAAGCTCTTCTAGTTACCATGAACCTAAGAACTGATGCTTTCAAGGGCATGTCTCCTCGTTCAACACGGGGACACCTGGTGCTTTGTTTTTCTGCACACTGCTCCAAAGCAGCAGCTCCAGGTGCTGTTTTGAGTGACATCAAAGACCCCAACTAGCACCCTAAGGCTGGGGACAAGTCTTTGCTCAGCGCCACTGACATGCACCTCATGTCCCTACCCCGTTTTCTGATCATAGTCTCATCTCCCCCAGAGCTGATGCCTCTGCAAACTCCCTCTTCCCAGCTCTCATCGGGGTTCCAAAAGTTTCTGGCCCCCTCAGATGATCTCACAATTAGAGGAAGGGACAAAACTCAGGATCCTTACAAATTCAACCCAAGGTTCCCAGCAAAATCCAACACTCTTTCCCACTTATTCTAGCCTAGCAGCACAGAGGGCAGGTTTTCAGTGTGAGCACAACAGCACAGGCTAATTTTAGGCACTTGGGTGATACTAACATGGAGGGGAGAGCTAAGAGATCAAAGAAGCAAACCGTCAAAAAAGACCTTTCCAGTTTAGAATGTGGATGTATAACTGACATTATACCTCCAGTGTCCTTCCTGTCAGGGAGAGGATCTACGCAGACCATGGAGATGCCATTTATAGTGACTACCTGCCTAACAATGAATATGATGCCTCCTTCTCAACCAAAGACTCCCGCTGCTCTGACACCACTTGCCAGACCTTGAATCCTAAAAGGTATTCAATCTCAAGATTGGATCCCAAATTCTTAAGAGCCCTTAAAATTGCATTTGGACTGCTATTCCATTATCTCTGCAATATTGTTTCTATCTTCCAGGCCCACTTACAGAGATACAGAAGAAAGGAAGAAGTCATCTTCCTCTCATTCCACATGCGTCCCTTAGGTCAGGAATGAGTATCAGCAGTGACGTGCCACCCTCTTTTCCTTTGGGTCCCTGAGGACGGTGATTAAGTCTTTTCTAATTACTGCTACCATGGAAGTGAACATTCCTACACAGGCTTAGCCTAATTTAAAAGAAGTTCTCAGAGGGCCCCGACCACAGGACCTTAAAGGCAGCCTTCCGTACTTCCCCAGGTGGTGTCTATTTTACTTCCCCAGTCCTGCTCTCAGGAAAAACAAACACCCCAATCCCACCGCCGGCAATCCCACAATGCCCAGCAACTCTGGAGAGCCCACACCCAGATCCAATCTAATGTCATTTCAGGGCTCCAACTTAGGACCACCACAAATGTTTGCCTCGTTAACAGACGAACTTCAGAGCCTTCATGCAGCTCACACACCCCACTTAACCTACAGCCAGAACACCTGCACTAATTAAGAGAGCAGTGGACTCTCCCACTGGGGAGGGAACTCACAGAGGGCAAGAGTCTTTTGTTTAATCCCTTGAACCTAACAGCACGCTTAACTGTTCAGTGACTTCTCCAAAGACATCAAAGTGACTTAAAAGTCATTTGGGGAATTAGTTTTCCTCCAGTCTAGTAAGAAGCGGAAGAGGGGTTACACTGTTGTATCCTAAGAGATGAGAGGATGAAAGGGCTTTGATAGGGGAAAGAAAGGAACGGAAGGAAAACAGGGATGGCCTGGATAGCTGGAACCCCTAGGTCTGTCTGGTGGGAACAGGAATGTGGATGCAGAGGCTGAGTCGGTGGAACCCTAACTGGTTGTAGGTTTCACTAAATTGGTGTCGATGGTCCCAAGGCGATCACTCATAGCAGGAAGCATGTCTGCTCCCCTCTTGCAGTCAGAAAAGTTGGCTAAAAATCCCCAGCCTTGAGCTAAAGGAAAGTAATCAGCTCAAATTCAGTATTTATGGGTGTAACTACCAATTTTAACCCAATTTAACATCCACGGTATAACCGCCTGCCCAAGACAAGGTTTGAAATATTCCAGCGGTTCCCCCAAGGCCACCTCATAGGCCAGTTGCATTATTTAAGAAGGCTTGTGCAGCTCCGACCTAATCATCCTAGAGACAGAATTGTTTTCCTAAGGCCACTGTCACCACAAGAATATATGGCTCTGCTACAGTTCAAGGCCTGGGCAGCAGTTGAGGTTTTTGAGTCTCCAGCCTACACAGCCTCCCTGCTGGCGGCTGTGCAGCAGCATGAGACCGTGCGCCCACCTGCGGCCAACGCCTTCCAACGGCACCCGGGGGCCCCGCGCCGGGGTCTCCCGGGCGACTAGGCAGGGGCGCTGCTGGTGTGCAGGGCTTTTAGAGCTTCCCTGCAGGGGCCTGACCAATGGCTGAGCTGATGTCCCAGTGGTAGGTGGCCGCTCTCCTGAGCAGCCCCGCCTCCCTGCACGCACGTGACCTTGGGGGTGGGCGCACGGAGCCCTTCTCTGCGTCTCACGCTGGGCAGCGCCCTGCAGACGTTGGGGTTGCCGTGTGGAGGCTCCGCTGGTGGCATCCCCGCAGCTCTGTCCCGCCTGTGGTGGCTTCCAGCGGCGACTTTCTCCCCATCTCTCTTCACAGCCACGGGATCCCGCGTGGGTCCCCTGGGTGTCAGATTAGCAGCTCCAGGCTGCACCCGGGGAGGCAGACCGGTACTGCCTTCTGCCCTCTCCAGCCCTCCGGCGTCGTTTATCGTCGTCTGGATTGGTTGGACAGTGTCAGACTTTTCTGGATCACGGGGACGGGGCAGGTGCCCGTTTCTCACCTCTCAGTCCTCCCCAGAAGTGAAGCCTTTTCTCCCTTTCCCTCCTCCACTCCATTCTGAGACCCTCAGTTAAGCCCCTTCCTGCCCTTTTGCCCAGGTCCCTCTCGCCTTCATCTGGGGTTAAGGAGGCTCTGGCTGAGCACAGGTGGCCATCCTGCCATCTGCCCCATGCAGCCCCTTGCGCTAAAGCCTCTGAGGCATTTGTGCTCCTGTCACTCCCATGTTTCTGGCCCCTCCTGGGTCTTTCTGGCATGTTCTACGGTGGCTTTCATCACCCTCTCCCAGGTCTCAGTCACTCACATCATGTCCTTCACCTGGCTACTCTTGCAGGTCCGAAGGGCTTCTGCTAGTGGAAAACAGGACTGGCCACTATCTGCATCATCTTTTGTACCTGGCTTATTAAAAGGCACTTAATGAACACCATTTTGAAAAACATTTTTATTTGAGCATTTATTTGTTGTTTATAGATTTAATAAGCATCCCCTATATTACCTAAATTACAAAGTTAGTATCGTTGAGTCTTTTGAACACTTCAGTGGCTTAAACAGCAGGCACAATGTAAACGTCTCACACACACACCTCCCCAAAGGCAACAATTAAGCTTTGTTTCTTAGACTCTTTCCCAGCAGCGGGCGGAGAGAGAGATGCCAAAATGGGGACAGTGGTTATTTATTAGTGATGAGATGAATGCTTTCCATTTTCCTTTCTGTTATCTGTGTTTTCTACAATGCAACTATATTTTAAAAGGTTTTTTTTTTTTTTAAAGAGACATGAGACTGTGGGAACAGGGAACCAAGCCCTTTGACAATCTGTTCAAGGGACATCTGTCTGCTCTTTCAGGGAACTTCCCCTAAAACTCACAGGCCTTTCCCACACAGCGTGGTTCTAACAGAAAGAAGAGGGCAGGGGGTGGGGAACTGGTGTGGGAAAGGTTGGTAGGGATTCTAACCATGGTTTGGGGCAGAGGAACCTGAGTGATTCACTGTACCTCCCCCTAAGAGAAGGACCAGGCTACGGCCCACACTGCACACTCGTGAATTGGGAGAGGTTGCCCTGTCGCCAAGGAATCTCCCATATTTTATTTGTTCAATCCTTGGGTTGCTTCCCCATTCACTGGTAAGTGTCAGGCCATATTCCAAATTATGGCTACCAGAGTATTCGAAATAATTTGGGAGAGCCTAGAGGTTAGGACTCGGGCTTTGAAATAAGATAAGATCAGCTGTCATCTAAGCTCTCCACACCCGTCAGGTGTGCAACTTTGGGCAAGCCATCCAAACACAGAGCCTCTGATTTTTCATCTCTAAATGAGTGATAGCAATACTTGTTGGAAGGATTATCATACTTCACAATGCCTGTCATGTAGTCAGTGCTTCCCCACCACTGGCTGACCCAGGAGCCTATGGCCTCCTTTAACATGTGCCTTATTCTCATCTGTATCCCCCACACTCTGCGTGGACTCAGTGTGAGATAGTGGAGCTAAGATGTTTTCCTTTTCACAGAACTGTTTGCAGACCCTGAGGAAGGGTACCCCTGACCCTCACGGTCCCTTAGGGTGTGGGTATGCCAGCATCTAGGATTCCGGGTCTCTGGAATAGTCTGACCAGAGCTGGAGGGTCCATCTTCCCCAGGGGGCATAGAGAGTCTCATTCAGGCTCTGAACCAACCTCCTCAATGTGCAGTGCCCAGCCGAGGGCCAACGGTGGAGGGGCCTGCCCACTCCCAATCTGAGGCCAAGTGACTGCCCCAGACCTTCTCTGTTTCCCTGAGAGGAAACACTTCAGTCACAAGACCCAGGACTCTGTCCTTTCCTCCCCAGTCAAAATCCCATGTCCTCCATGGCAGGAAGGCCCCAGTCATGGAGCTCAGTCTGCCTGCAGTCCCGCCTCCCCAGCAGGGCCCCTTGGTCTACCTTCCATGCCCACTGCATCCCCCATCATCACCCCTTCCCCAGCAGTGATCCTCAGGGGTGCTCTTCCCCTTCATGCCTTATTACCCTCCTCCCTGTGAGCACTGAGGCCCCCAGCACTCATCCTGCCCAGTGCCTAGCAGGCTTTGGTGTGGGGAGCTTCCATATCCGCCGAGAGAGATTCCCTTACCAGGCAGAGGGGCCCCGCAGCTTCCCTTCAGCGCCTTTCCCCACTTCTATCCCCATCCCAGTGCCCTGGAGCAGCCTCTTTAGCTTCTTCTCCCAAATCATTCCCCATCTGGCCGATTCTAAGGGGTCTGATGACAGGCACATCAAGTCTTGAAAGAGGCATCTCCAGCTTTAAAAGTGGGGCTTTTGGGTGTTGGTAACTGGGAACTGTCAGATCTAGTATGCCCATGGAGACACAGAGTTTGATGGGGCTCCTGGAGTCCCACTCTCAGGTCTGAGCCCACTTTGCGTGCCTGCCCACCTCCACCCCCAGCCAAAGGTAGCTGGGCAAGGTCCTCTCTCTGTGACAACACGTGTGGAATTTGTGGGGGGAATGGAGGAATATTTAGGTCTTTGTATTTACTAGAAAAGAAACATGCGTTTGATCATGGGTGTCAGGAACTGGGAGGTAATGACAAACAAAATGGAAAAATACAGTAGAATGTCTAAATTAGCTGGGGAAAGGGAAGAATAAATGAAAAATAAGGAAAGCAAAAAAAAAAAAGGAGGGGAGAGGTGATACACTTGGTAAATGGTAAACATAAAGGAGGATGAAAGGAATACAAGGGAGTATAACAATATAACAATTACTGTGAAATGTGAATGGGCTGAATTTCCCTATTAAAAAACGATGCAGTTGCGTTAAAAAAAAAACAAATCTGTTATATCCTATTGAACAAGAAATACACTTAAAACAAAATGTTTCCAAAAGGCTTGAAAATTTTTTAAAACAGTCAAATACAAATATATAAACAGTAAAGCAGAAATCATAGTATTACTAAGAGGCTAGGTTGAATAAATTATGTCACAAACTTACTTATACTTAGGGATACAGCAACGAAGTGTATCAAGCAAAAATGATTAGCCATGCAACAAGAACGTGATTTTTTTAAATATAGTTATGATGAGAGATTTAAAAATACCTCAAGAATCCTTTTGTTTATTGTTCCAAAATTAGATAAGATGATCTTAGAATTCATGTGGGAGAGTAAATGTCTAAAATAGCTAGGAAAATCATGTGAAGGAAGACTACTGAGGAATCTTATCTCATGAGACGTGGCATAAGTTCCTCAAGAGAGATCCTGCGTGGAAGGGCTTGGGGCACAGGAAGGTCCGTGGGACAACTCAGCCAGGGCACTGCTGTGGAGAGGGTGACTCTCAGGGCAGAGCGCACCCTGCTGGGCGCTCTGGTTGGCGGTGAAACCAGCAACAGAAAATTTAAAATATGCCATGGCTCAAATTTCCCTCTCCAGAGTTGGGGGACATGCAAAGAAATAAAAAAATGTGAATTGACTGGACAATGTTTGAATATTCATTCAATAAACAGATACTACAGACAGGGTACTGGGGTGTATCACTTCTGCCAGGCAGTGACGTAATTTTTCTTTGGCTACAGCTGCCGGAGAAGACATTTTCCTTTAAGAGAATATATAAACTTCACAGCTCAGATTTAAAGGTGTTTGGAACTGATTGGCTCCTCTCAGAACCCAGCTCATGGCCCAAATTCACAATTTCTAAGATGCAGCCAGAAAAGCCAGAGTATTATCTGTTGTCTAGGACTCATATCTGCATCCCTATCCTATACTCCTATATATATATACATTATATGAAAGAAGCCTCTCTATGTGGAAGATCTGTCTATATCTAGATAATCTGTATATATATAATGTGTATATACACACATATATACATGCATATATGTCAATGAACATTTCCACAAATGTTTTTTCAGGACACTGGGAGAGGGAGGAAAAGACTGAGCTATGGTGCCTCTCTTAGAGTAAAGCACACTGTTTTTAAAAGAACAGTGGGGAAGGCTTACTGATATGTGATTGGTTTCACCGAAGTTTCCTACCTAGAAGTGGAGCCACCAACGTGGTTATTGGAAGGACTCCACAAAACCTCTACCCAATCTCACTTCCTTCCATGATTATTAAAAAATATAACAGAGGTTGACTTGAGAAGGCCCAGAAGAAACACCCTCAAGGGGTCAAATTCTCCTGAGACTTAGAGGAGGATGCAGGTAATATTTGGGCTTGTTGAATCCCCAAATCAGCAGAAGTGAGCCAACATTTCAGAAAATGATGTGGTGTGAGAATAGTTGCTAGAGAAGGATGCCAGAGGCAGCCTTTTTTTCTGTATTCTGTTAAAAGGAAGTAAGTCTGGAAGTAAATCTTTGCCTTCAGAGAGCTAAGTCTATTGGGGAGACATATAAGAAAAAAGGCAGATGCAATACACTTGACTGTTGCTTTAACAGTAGAAGGACAGGGTGGAAGCCCATATTAGAGAGACAGCTGTGTAGTCAGGGAATGCTTGAAAAGTGAGTGGGAGTTAGCTGAATAGTGGGTTCAGGGTGGAAAGTCTTTCTAGCAGAAGGAATGGTACCTGCAAAGGGTAGAGCATATGCAGGGAAACAGTAAAGTTCCTCATGGCTGCAGCACCATGTTGGAGGGCAGGAGTGGCAAAGGCCTTTAAACCATGTTCAAAGAGAACAGGAGAGGGCTTCCCTGGTGGCGCAGTGGTTGAGAGTCTGCCTGTCGATGCGGGGGACACAGGTTTGTGCCCTGGTCCGCGAAGATCCCACATGCCGCAGAGCGGCTGGGCCCGTGAGCCATGGCTGCTGAGCCTGCACGTCCGGAGCCTGTGCTCCGCAACGGGAGAGGCCACAGCAGTGACAGGCCCGCGTGCCGCAAAAAAAAAAAGGAGAATAGGAGTATCTTTTTTTTTTTTTTTTAACCTTAGTGAGCTCCTGCTCCCCTCTGGGCTCCCCCAAAAGAAAAAAATCAGCAATAAAAGCAGACACAGATACACCTTCAGCAAAATACATACAGAAAAAGTAAACTGAGGAAAAATATTCCAGAGGTAAACATGGGTCAGAAGAAGGGGAACATGGCAGAGAAAAAGAGATAAAGCAACAAAAAGGTAGAAATGGACAATGGATGGGGTGCGAGGAGCCCCAGGCCAGGAGTGTCATAGCAGAGGAGACAGAGTGGCCAAAGAGCAGGAGGGGAGGGTGGAGGAGAGCAGGTCCCCAAGAACACGCAGCGGATTCAGACACTAGAACTCACACCCTGCTGCCCAAGCAGGGGCTCTCTGACCTTGTGGGGAGACTCTCTTACCAAACCAGACCTCTCCCTCGGTTCTTAGCTCCAAGGGAAGGGGAGAAAGATGTTTGCCAGTCTTCAAGTTTGGGGAGGGGGGAGCAGAGTAAAGACCAAGTTAGAAGGGGTCAACTGAATGGGCCAGGGATGGAAAAGTGAGGGAAAATTTTGTTCCAGGAGGACTGAGAGGACCAAGAGTGGTCTTTAGCAGCTAAACTAACACAATGGGAGGAAATTGAAAGAAAGAAGAAATAGGTTGGAAATAAATCTCGTCAGAGAAATTCCCAGTCACCAAGGAAAGATGCAGGCAGGGACTTCCCTGCTGGTCCAGTGGCTAAGACTCTGCAGTCCCAGTGCAAGGGGCCGGGTTTGATCCCTGGTCAGGGAATTAGATCCCACATGCCACAACCAAGAGTCGGCATGCTGCAGCTGGGGAAACAAAAAAGATCCTGCATGCCGAAACTAAGACCCGGCGCAGCCAAATAAATAAATATTTTTAAAAAAGGAAAAGAAATAAAGATGCAGGCATTAGAGCTCAGACTCTATAGCCAGACTGCCAAAGTTCAACTCTTGCTATTACACCAACTGTGTGACATTGGGCACATTACTTAAAATCTCTGTTTCACAGTTTCTTCAACTGTAAAGTGAGGAGATAATAAATAGTATCAACTTCACCGTGATGTAGGGCAGGTAAAATGAGTTCAATATAAGTAGAATGCTTTGTACAGTTAGATGTTATACACCTATCGATGTTGGTTGTTATTATTCTTCTATCGGGCAATACTGCTGGTACCCTTTGTGATGTCATATACTTTCAAAGTCCCCATCAAGGCTCTTCTGGTCTATTGGAGGGAAGAGTGAGGAGATAAACAAGAAGCAAAAAGTGGTATCATGGGTTTAGGAGGTACCTGTACTAGATATTTAGAAGGGAGAGACGACCCATCACTCCCTTGGAAGCCTGCCATGCTACTTGGGCTCTGGTCTTGCCTCTCTCAGAGAGTGTGTGTCCCCTGGTTGTACACATCACCTCTAGTATTTGCTTGAATCTTATTTTCAAAGTTGGCCCAAGGGCCAGCTATTCAATAGCGAATTCTATTTGCAGTTTTTTCATACCCCTTCAAGCCCCCTCTTCCTCTCCGGTGCCCAGTACCACCTTTCTCTGCTTTCAAATGTCAAAAGTTGCTCTCACTTATGTTTTCTGAAGGGGATCTGATTGCTCAGGGTAGGTGTGTAAAAAAGTCTGGTGGAAGCTAGAAGTCTTCTGGGGATTTTAATGGGGGTCAATCCCTTGAACAGAGCTGTGAAGCTGTTCAAATCTCACCTGTTTGGAAGAAGGTTCTGGTTGAGGAAGGCTCTGGAAGATACAAAAGGCTTAATCCCACTCCCAATGTGTTTCATTTGAGAATATATTCCTCTTTTGTTGTGGCTCGCGGAATCTATTCCCAGGAACAAATATGAAAATGCGGTGGAAAGTGTGGCTACTAGGCCAACAAAGAGTGGGGTACAGCTGGGGTTTGGGCTAAATGGCCTTTTCAGACTCTCACTCTTGGAAGATCCTGACTATTGTCTCAGTGCACAGCCAAAGGAGCGCCAGAGAAGCCCAAGAATTGCAGTTGGTGGGGTAATAATAGATTTATTCACTCTCCTAGTGGCGCTCCATAGGAGGTGTTTGTGAAACTTTTTGAAACAACTTGGAACAAAACTGCTACCAGAGACTCCATAAGTAGCTGCACCCCAACCATGGAGCTGAAAGATTATCCCTGAGCTGTTGAGCTTGAAAGGGAACCAAAGCTATACAGACCAGGGGCCCCATGGAAGATGAAGGCAGCAGCAGGTGGTAGAAGCTCCCCCCAGCAGGAAAGCCTTAGGAGCAGCTCTGCCTGTGAGCTCTTGGAGATTGATGCTAGGTGTCATAAGTTCGACTTAGTTCAGTGCCAAGGATGTGGTAGATATACTCTGAATGCTTGCTGAATGAATGAAAGGAGGTGGCTACGAAAAGCATATACTGATGGAACTCTCTAGAAGCCTCCTTGACTAGTACTAATCAGCAACTCCCTGAGTCCTTGAAGACACTGCTATGAGCTGCTGCCTGCAACTTCTAAATAG